>NC_091691.1:101725000-102325000 GCF_041296265.1 Equus caballus
ACACGCAGTGGGCCTCAGTGCCTGTGACGGAGGACACGGAGCGCATGGCCTGGAGCTGAGGGCAGCGTCGCTGTCGGTCCGCACACACGGGCTCGACGGACAGCAGTCACTGCTCTGTGCTGGGCATGAGCCATTCGGTGGTGGACGCCTGCGCGCTCCGACAGCAGCCTGATTTTTCCATGAGAACATGCTTTGTGAGCGACAGCCGGCCTTACAGATTAGCGTTAAGCTTTCACACTTTTGCTTTCTGTAATAAATTAGACTCTAGGTTCCTGGCTTGGGTGATGTGGTGTTCTTCGGCGCGCCGTGGCTGGTCTCCCGTTACCCCCCGCCCAGGCCAGCGCCGCGCACAGCAGAGCTGGTAACCAGACATTGCGTCACACTGAGCGTCAGGCCGGGAAGGAAACTGCTCCCGGCCGTGGACGAGATCCCGCCGGCGGCTCCCCCCGAGAGGCAGCGGCACCACCCCCAGCCCTGCGCAGGACACGTCCTCGTTCTCCTCACTAATAGGAAACAGGAGGCATCTTCTCGGTGGCTTTGCTGCAGAGGGGGTTCATTTCCTTTGAATCCCACACGAGAATGCAGTTCAGACGCGACCCAGCCGCCGGGCATTGGTGCCTTCAGGCTCCCGTGTGTGCCGTGGGAGCAGCGTCGTCGTGCCTTCAGTCTTCAGAGGGGGTGTCCGTATTTTCCAAGTTGTCACCCGTCCACAGGGCCTGGGCAGCTTAGGCCTGCCCCACGTCTAGTTGTCTGCCTGCAGTCAGCAGTTTATCCTGGAACTCCCCACCTGGTGCCAAATCATTAGGGTTTCTGTCCTCGCCTCTTCTCAGCGACCCTCTGTCCCTGGGTTGTGTGGAGCCCCCGGGTGGGCAGGGTGGGGATTGTCTCCGTTAAGTGCGCACAAGTTTATTCCCAAAGGGAGCCTGTGGCGTGGCCTCACGCTGGGCTCGCAGAGGGTGGGGATCAGGCCCTGGGCGCTGCAGGCGCAGGGAGGGATGTCTGAGCGGAGGAGGCTGCCTAGGAAGGACCCAGAAGGCCAGGCAGCCTGATGGCTTCAGCCCCATGTGGACTCTCCACCCGCTAGAGGCACAATGGTGGGTCTGGACGCCATGGGAAGGTGACGCATTTCCTGTACCCTCCCTTCACACCCCTAGCTTGGGGTGGCCTGTGCAGGGGCCCCTGCGTGATCATTTTCTGAGACTTTCCCAGAAGGATCCCAGGGAACCGAGTGATGTGGGAGTTAATGCCAGTGCCACCGACGGCTTTAAACAGGTCGTAAACGACAGACACTCTTAACGGCCCACAGCAAGCAGACGGACGCCGGCTCACTCCTGCACACCCGGAGGAGACTCGGCTCGGTCTCTGGCCGGTTTCGGGAGTCACTGGTCTGGCCCTGTGCACCCCCCACGTGACAGGTAGCTCTCGCTGGCTGGCACTTCCCAGGCAGCTACTCCTTTCGTGTGTGCAGAGCAGACGGGGCGGGAGTTCTTAAAGGGCTCGGGGGACACTGTAGGAGAGACACGAGCTGGTCCTTGAGCCTGAAAATCCAGCGCAGTGCAGAGAGGATCCCAACAGGGTTTTAATTTAATCTGCCAGACTTATATATTTTTTTAAGATCACGAGCTCTGGAAGTTACCACACTCTTATAGAATTTAACCATTGCTGTTCTGGACGCCAGCGTTTCACACAAGCATCTTCCCACAGGAAGGCCTGGTTCCACGGGGGCATGTGTGCTCCTGGCTGTTCCCCTCGGAAGGCGACAGCCTGTCTGCCCCTCAGGTGTGGGGGTCTCTCGGCGGCTCACTTCGTCCGTTTGCCGTTTCTGGATTTACAACATGCTGGAAACAGGCCGAGGCGACTCTGGTTGGGGAGTCTGGTTAGAACCTGCCCAGCCCCACTAGGCGTCTTGGGAGCTGGCCTGGGGCGCGTGCTGTCGGCACTGCTGGGCTCTGAGCCGGTGCAAGGCCGTCCCGCCTCAGCCCGAGCTTCACGGTGCTGGGGCTACGGCTGCCTGTGGAGACGTGACTTCCCGGGGTCCGGCGAGCGGGCGGCAGTGCTGTTTTCTAGTAAATGTGAGGACGTTCCTCTGGGTCTCGGCAGCGCGCTCCCTGCACAGCTGGGGGTCCAGCTCTTCAGCCCCACCCCGTCTGTGGAGGCTGCATCAGGCTGCCCGCCCGCCCCCCGGGAGCTCAGCCCCAGCAGAGGCCTCTCCTCAGAGGTCGCTTCCAAGCTGGGGCCCAGGCCGGGTGCCAGGCTCGCCGGAGAAACCCCAGGCTGTGCAGCTCCAGCCGCTGGTCACCGTGTGCAGACTGGGGCATTAAGGGAGAGTCCCCAGGGAGGTCAGGGGCTTGCGAGGTGTTGCCTGACAGACGACGCCACATGTGCGTCTGCACAGGCCTGTGGATGCAGATCTGCAGACATGCTGCGCTCAGGCGGCCTGCTCCCCTGACTGAGTGTGCCCCCTCCTCTTGCCTGGGGTCGCTGCAACGACAGATGCCCTGGGGGGACCCGTCACACCCTCCTTAAAGAGCGAGGCGCGTCCTCTTCTGATGCGCACCCTCAGCAGCCGCGGACTCCTCCAGAGACTCAGGCCGCCGCTGGCCCAGAATGTGATCCACACGGCATTAAACGCCACTCCTGAGAACACCAGCTCTTCTTGGGGTCCCTTCCACAGCCAGTGGCAGTTTTCTCTGGAACACAGTTTCCCTGGGACGCCAGCCCCTCCCCAGAGCCCAGGAAAGAGAGAGAAACCCCTTCCGCTGCGGAGGGCGTGCATGTGGCGTGGGCAGGGGCTGGCGGCCGGGCAGGGTGGGGAGTCAGCGTGGCTAATGAAACCCAACCCCGTGCTCCCCACGGGCACCTGGCGTGAAGACCACCCCTCACTCTGCCCTCTCTGCCGGGAGACCTGCCCGATGGGCCGTGCTGGGGACGCCTGAACTCCATGGGTGAGCAGCAGCGTGTCCTCCAGCCCTGGGCTGAAGCCCTGTCCGCTCTGGGCCAAACGTGATTTTCAGGCAGTGATGAGCACCGCCAGCGAGTTCCGACTGCGGTTCTGTCTGCAGGTGGCGAGGGACTCCTCCAGGGAGACCGCGTGACTGCTCTGCCCTGGTGTTTTCTCCCTGCCTTCTGACCGTCAGCACCTCCGGCACCACATACCTCTGTCCTCAGTGGGCAAGGAGGACGTGCTGAAGATGGGAGGCCCGGTTGAGAACAGGGGCCGGGAGACCTCAGCATGCCAGCGAGGCCAAATGAAAGAACAGGGTTCACTGGGAATCCCCAATGCGGGAAGCTGAGGACCTGGAGATTTCAGGAGGAATTACACAGCCTGGGGCCTCCCCCCTCACCTAGGCTGGAGTGTCGCCTTCATGCCAGAGGCCAGGGGCCTGGGCCAGCAGGCAGCGCTTGTCCCAGGTCCCACAGCCTTGGCAGGGCGGCCGTGCTCCACCGGGAAGGGTCCATGGGGAGCCGTCTCCACGGCCTTGGGGGACCCGCGGGCGCCGTGATGGAGAGCAGACGTGCGCACCAGCTGGCTGAAGACCTCCGTTACAGACGTTCTCTCAAAATGTAGATGTGCTCCTACATAGGTAGGGAGGCAGCTGGGGCCGCACGCAGGCCCACAGGCTGTGCTTGCACGGGGCGTTCTCTCCCTGCCGTGGAGAATCCACCTGTGCACACACGTGAAGAGGTGAAAACGCGGCAAGGAGGGTCTGATGACAGCTGATTGTCCCAACCACGTTCCTCAAAGCAGCGCTGGGCGTCTGTTGGGAATGTGTGTGCGGTCCCTCGTCACTCTCAGAAGAGTCTGACCAGTGAGATGACTCCTGTAAGTGGGCGTGAGAGGAGAAGCCCATGAGGAAGCGGGACCACAGGGAGTGAGCAGGGAGGTGATACACGGCCGAGGCCAGTAGAGACCCGCACAGGCACCCCCCGCCCCCGACGCTCCCTGCAGAAACCCAGCCACCAAAGGGCCTTCCACTTCCGGTCTGCCTCCGTCGCGCCTCCCAGCCCGGCTCTCGAGGCCCCATCAGCTTCCCAGCGAGGGCCGGGTGGACGGCGGTGTAGAAGCGGTTCAGGAGCTCTGACTTCTGCCCCGGGAGCTGCGTCATCATGGGTTGTCTGTCGTTTGGACGCGGTTCATGGTCTGGGAGCGGAAGCGAGGAGGGGCGGGCAGGAGGGATGTCGGTTTTGCCTGCGGAAGAGTGTTTTCCTTTTCCAGCAGTCAGAGCCCTCTCTCCTGCACCAGATATGCACTTATCTTTTCCGTTGGATCCTTACCCACTTCTCAGCGCCACCTTACTGTGCGTTCGAGTTCACCGAGTGTGCAGACGTTTATCAGATAGGGCGTCGGTAGCAGTAGAAATGCAGGAGGACATCCAAGTTAAAATTTTCACTTTGATTACTACAAATCCATGGGCCCTTGGGTCCAAAGCTTCTACTGCAGTTTGCAAATGGATTTTTATAGCACATTAGTGCTGGGGGTGATTCCAAGGAAAATAGTGCGCTCACTATTAGAACCAGCTGCAGCTTTCCGGAGGCGATGACTCACGCCCCTCTTCTTAATTGGGTGGGAGAACCAGGCAGGAGACACACAGGGACTCAGTCAAGTCGCTGTTTGTTTTCAGAGGGTATCCTAGCCACAAGCCCGCCCATCGCACCCATCTGCAGCTTGTGTTTATTTAACTTTTTTTTTCCTTCTCACAGTTCCAATCATAAAAACAGAGCCCACCGATGACTACGAGCCTGCCCTGACCTGTGGACCAATGAGCCAGGGCCTGAGCCCGCTCCCGAAGCCGTGCTACAGCCAGCAGCTCGCCATGCCGCCCGACCCGGGCTCCTGCCTCGTGGCCGGCTTCCCGCCCTGTCCGCAGAGAGGCAGCATGATGTCACCGCCGCCCAGCGCCAGCCCGAAGCTCCACGACCTTTCTTCCGCTCCCTACAGCAAGGGCATGGCCAGCCCAGGCCACAGTCACCTCGGACTTCAGCGGCCAGCCGGAGGGGTCCTCGCCGTGCAGGAGGCGCCGAGACCCGTGGGCGTGCACCCCGGCTCCCCCCAGCAGCCGCCCCCCGCCCTGCTGCAGCCACAGGTGAGTCCACAGCTGAGCAGTAGCTGTTCCCCGGGTCGCCAGCCAGCACTCTGTCCCAACAGCTCCTCCTCTCCACTGCCGTCCGGTACCCAAGAGCCGACCTGTTTGCAGTCCTGCAGCCCAACCCGCCCATCCGTGATGGGCCACCAGCAGCACCCGCCGCCGAAGGTTCCGAGAAATGAGTCTGCAGCCACCCAGCCTCTGCCGCTGCCCGAGGTGCGTGAGGACAGTAATCATAGTCTGGCCCCCATTCCCGTAACGGTCAAGCGAGAGCCTCAAGAGTTGGACCAGCTGTACCTGGACGACGGTAAGTCCCCACGCCGGAGGTGTGCGTTCAGCCTGGCGCCGTATCCAAGAGTGCAGGAGGAGGGGTGCCTGTGTATGCGTGTCTGTGCGGGAAGCACTTCCTGCTGCTGTTGGCGGCGCTGTGTGGTCACCGTGTCAGCCGCCAGCCAGCCGCGTGATGCGCGGCTCTGCTCTGTGACCTTGGTCCCGGCGATGTCTGTGTCTGTAGACCCTCAGGGGACACTGTCCGGGCCATACCGGCTGGAAAGTCAGCATGCTCCGGTGTGCTGGCCACAGGTGCAGACGGTGCTGCCGGGCGCGAGCTGGGAGTTCTGTCACAAGAGGCTGCCGGGGAGCGTGGCTGCAGGCTACGCTGTCTTGTTCCTTGGCATCTTAAGAGCTTCTTTAGTTGAGAGAACAATTTTTGAACAACTGCTTAGCTAGAGGTGATTAACACTGTACCCTGCACGGCGATGTAGAAACACTTGAGTGCTGGGACAGTCTCATCAGGAGCTCGGTGAAAGGATCATAAGGCATAGGGTGGCTCCTGGTGCCGGGGGCCTTCTCCCCGTACGGCGCCCAGCTGGCTCGGGGCAGAAACGCAGTCGAAAGTGCACGTTAGGATGGCTTGGGAAGGAAGTGCCCCCAAAACACCCGTGGTCAGGATAATTGGCGTGAAAACCTGAGTACCAAGGTCTTTCTGTGAGACGATGGCAGTGACACCTCGTTGTTGTTCTCAGCGTATTTGCTCTGAGGAGTCACCCTCTCTGGACGGGTGCGGCCCCAACTGAGGGAGAGCAGAGCCCTGACTCGCGCCTTCACCACCTCAATTGCAGGTGAACCCGCCACTGGGCTGAAGCTCCGCCATCTGCTCAGTAAGAGTGGGTCCCCTTAGCGCTTCGGTGCCCCACCTGGACTGTCCGTCGGGTGCCGGCCATCAGTGGGACGTCCTGTTCTCCTGGTGTCAGTTGTTTCCTGGGCGAGCGTACAAACCGATGCCCCGGAGCAGATGCTCCTCCCCCACCGCCAGGGGACTCAGATGGAGCCTGAGAACTGGGCACACGGCCCAGGGCCCTGAAAACGCTTGCAGGGTCGAGGCCTCGCAGCCTCCTTTAGCCCTTTTGCCTAAAATAACCACCAAACGTTGTAGGCTTTTATTCCCCGCTCAGTAAATGTCACATTTTCTCCAAGTTTGTGTTCTGCGAGCTTCCCAGCCGCCCTGTGTCCCAAGGGGTCCTTTCTGAGGAGCATCCACTTTTGGAGCTGCTGTTGCAGAAGCAGGTGGCAGGTAGCAGGTCACCCACACTCTGTCAGCACCCATGTCCCACCAAAGGTGCGGACGTGAGCTGATCTGGGGACGCGTGAGCCTCCACGGTGGTGAAACCCGGCCGCGGCCTCTGAATGTGTCAGCGTCTGTCCCCAGCTCGGTGCCCAGGCGGGATGAGGACTCCCTCGTCTGTGCTTCACATGGTGCAGATTCCTGTCTGCGCAGGTGGGAGCGAGCCCCTGCCAAACGCCTCTCCCGCTCAGTCCTAACTTGAGGCGATGAGCTTTCAAATATTTTCTTCTGTAAATATGCAACCCTTAAACCCCAGACCTCTTCAGGGTGCACTTATGGGTTCCTAAATAATGTCAGGTTCTCCTTCCTTGCCCCCTCAGAAGTGCGGGTCACAGTGATGCTTTCTGGAGCCTCCACCCAGAATTCAGCAGCTCCTTCCCCGAGAGCCACACTCTAGCTCCATCACTGCCCGCAGCACTTCAGGAGGTTTATTGCGACCCGGGAGGAGGGGCCGGCTTCGCATGGACATTCTGTGCTGGTTTCACGTTTCATCTCATAGTCCCCCTGAGCTCACAGCAGGCCCGTGACAACAGTCAGGACGAAGGGAGGCCATGCTTCCTGCTACCTCCTCGGCACGGGGGCAGGCGTGGACTCCACCTTCGTTGCTGTGTCCAGCGAGGCAGACCGCTGCATCCGAGGTTGGATGCTGACACTCACAGCTGTAGCCCTGCCACTCTGTTTCGTCTCAGAAAGTCCCGGCGTGGTCCTGCTGGAGGCTGGGTGAGGACACGCCTCCCCCTCAGGTCCTGCCCAAGCCTCCTTTGCTTCCGGGCGACTGGGCAGCACCCTCTGGCCCCTTCCCACCGGCCCCAGTGCCTCTCGTGTTCAGACGCAGCCTCGTTAGGATGTGCAGGGGCAGGGAGCTGCCCTGGGAGGCGTGCTCGTGGGCCGGGGGATGTTCTGCCTTCAGTGGACTCAAGTCGTCTCGAGAAGGTGCCCACGTGGCAGGTGTGAGGGACACTTGGGGCCGCGGCCCTGGGCGGATCTCTGGGCCCCTCTGGACTTGAATTCACTTTATTTCAGGAATGGGACTTGGTTGAGAGGTGAAAGCTGAGTAAGACGGTCCAGGCTTGAGGCCTCTCGGTCCAGCAGGTGGGCCGAGGTTGCACAGGCCCAGCCCCACGGTGCAGACTGTCCTCTGCCGATTGTTCCCTGCAGTTGGCCTGGCGGGCTGTGGGCGTGGAGCTCCAGGGACAAGGAAGAGCCCAGGCTTGGGGATCACCCATCTGCTCGCTCTCCTGGTACCTCCGACCGGCTCCTGCCTTCCCACACTCCCCTCCTGACACCAGGCGCCGGGCCCTGGGCTCCTGCCTCAACACGTCTTTAAAACACCTGCACCCTCTGCTTCAGGGCTCCTGTCTCCTGGCCGCTCCCTAAGGTCTTCCATTCTTAATTTCCCCCAAATACTCTGCCCCGTCGTCCCTGTGATCAGGTTCTCTCTCCAGAACACGGAACAGATCGTGTCACCTCCTGTCCCAAACCTCCCAGGGTTCTCCATTGCTAAAGCACCAGGTACCTCGTGTGCAGCTCCAGCCCCCCAGTGCTGCCCCACATGCACCCACCCCCGACAAACCTGTCTGTCCACTTAGGTCCTCAGATCATCGTGTGGTCCTGGGGACCCTTGGGCAGAAGTTCTGAGACCCAGCTGGTGCGGATCTGTGCACACGGTTCTCTCTGCCTCTGTTCCAGGCTGGATTTAATTCATGGGCCTTTATTTCCGTGGTCTCTGTAATCCTGGGCCAGCCATAAACAGAGCTTTCCAGTTTTAGCCTATGAGAGCAAAGCAATGTTCATTTTCTGGGGGTCAGGTTTGGTATCATGGTTAAGGTTGCTGAGCCAGAAGCTGCCCTGGAAAGCAGTGAATGCATTTATATACGTATGTGCATTTTCCTTATGTGATGTTTCATTGCTGCTCTGTGGTCCTCAGCTGGAACCACGTGACGGAAAAGGCTTGGGCCGCTGAAGAGTGAATGCTGGCCTTGGACCCTCACGGAAGTGGCCTTGATCCATCCCCCTGGGCGAGTGCCCCTCCTGGGCCTGCTGGAGCTGGTGGGGGTGGAGATGGCAGACAAAACTCTGCCAACATCCCCACAGGGACTGCCTTTCCTGGAGGAGGACCCTCCCGAGGTTGAGGAAGCCCTTGGGGTGAACACGCTGTGTCTGGGATGCAGCGTCTTGTAGGCCCAGGCTTCCCTCCAGCGGGCGCCCTGGCCCAAGGTGTTGGCATGGGTCCATGCACACGGGCCAGACGACCCTGCCCCAGGGGTAGCCACTGAAAACACTGGCTGTGGGGCTTTTCTCCCGACAGTTGGAACCGTACATTGTCCAGTCTAGGCATCCCCCCACCACCAGGAAAGCAGATGGAATGTTCGTTGCTCTGTCTGAGCTGCTGAAGACTCCCTGAGTCCATGGACGGTTAGAATATGAAGGGGCCTAGCTCCTTCTAGAAAATCTTGGGGTATTTATGGCAATGCAGTTAGGAGCAAGGAGAAAGCACTCCGTCCTCGTGAGAGGGTGGGCAAAACTGTCCGCTGAGCTGTGGAGGCTCACGGACGGATCTTGAGGCAGGATCTTAGCGCCAACCTCAGTTCCCCAGGACCAGAACCCGCTGTCTGGTCGTAGGGCAGTAATATCCATGCCGTCAGCCCCACGTTAGTCCCGGGAGACTTTTAGTGCAGAATAAAGGCCCACATCGTGAGCATGGGAACCCGAACCCCCAGCCTCCCCCCCCGAATTCTGAGGGCATTTTGGGGGCGGGTTCATCCTGGTGCCTTGGTGTCGGAGACGGTGGGAGAGACGAGTGGAAGGATATGCAGGTGTCGGGCGTGTGGGCTTAACCTGGAATGCTTGTGTCAAGCGTGAATGACTGTACTTAGCACTAGGACTCTGATCCTTTTCCTATCCCCATTTCAACGTTCCACACGATTGAGGTTTTTTTTTTTTTTTTTTTTTTTTTTTTTATTAAAGATTTTATTTTTTTCCTTTTTCTCCCCAAAGCCCCCCAGTACGTAGTTGTATATTCTTCGTTGTGGGTCCTTCAAGTTGTGGCATGTGGGACGCCGCCTCAGCGTGGTTTGATGAGCAGTGCCATGTCCGCGCCCAGGATTCGAACCAACGAAACACTGGGCCGCCTGCAGCGGAGCGCGCAAACTTAACCACTCGGCCACGGGGCCAGCCCCACGATTGAGGTTTTTGAAAAGCAATTTGTCGGACAGGGACAGTGTCAAAACTCCTGCTCATTCTGGGGTGGGGTGGAGGAAGGTTCCAGAGAAGGTACGTATGCCAGCATGCGTGCGGCGTGGCCAGAGCGTGGCCTTCTGAGGCCTGTGGGAGAGGGGCTGCCTTGTCTGGGGCCGATGTTGGGCGAGAGGGGACGCATGGGGCAGCCAACCCGCCTTTGCGAGGACAGCTGTCCACGCCACATCTCAGCCTGGCATGTCACCTGCCCCACCGACTTGAAAGAATCTCTTTAGAGCAGTGATTACTTAAGCTTTTGGAGTTGCAACACCTTATTATTGTTTGATTTCTCAACCCAATTATATTCCATCTTTCATCACCTCCACTCTGCTTTTTTTTTTTTTTTTGTGCTGAGGAAGATTCATCCTAAGCTAACATCCATGCCAATCTTCCTCTCTTTTTCAGTACATGAGCCGCCATGACTGCTAACAGAACCGTGTTAGGTCCATGCCCGGGAACTGAACCTGGGCTGCCGAAGCAGAGCATATTGAACTTAACCACTAGGCCACCAGGGCTGGCCCACTCTGCTTATTTTTAATTAAATGGATTTTGTTTAGTGTATATTTTTTTTAAGTTCCCCACGTCTCTTAAGAGAATAAGAGGCACTTCAGAATCCCGGCTGTTCAGGCAGTGCCCTTGATGTAGAAAACAGGCGGCCATGAAACGTCTGGAGGGCGGGGGTGGGGAAGGGGGTCATTAGGACTCACTCCAAGGCTCCTTTCCCTTGTGTCTGGTTTTGAATTTGCAGCCTACACAAGGAAGAGGCGTAGAAGAGAGAACGGAAACAGCAACAAAAAACTAAAGCAGAAAACTAGACGCCATTAATTTCAAGTGGCCTTGATGTTAAAAAGCGAGCAGTCTGTCGATTACACAACAGGGGGTCAAGCTGGGTGGGCGGATGAAACCAGGACCGGGAGGGTGCAAGGAAGAGATGTGGGGCGAGCCAGCGACCAGGCCATGGGGTCTGGGATCCTCCATCACCAGCTGCGGGGGCAAGGCCTGTTCTCAGAGGGACGCGGCATCGCTGGTTCCCGGAGGCCGTGGCAAGCTCTGCGCTCCCGGCTGTGACCTGCCTTCCCCTCGTGGGGTTTCCCTGCGTGTCCCCGGCACTGACCTCTCCCTGGTCCTTGGGGAGCGCGCTGCGATTGACGGCAGTGAATTCGGCCACACTGGCGCTTCGGGAGCGCAGAGCCACGGTCCCTGTCCCCATGGTGACAATGAGGG
This sequence comes from Equus caballus, assembly GCF_041296265.1. NCBI lineage: Eukaryota > Metazoa > Chordata > Mammalia > Perissodactyla > Equidae > Equus > Equus caballus. The sequence continues at coordinate 101,736,170 of NC_091691.1, forward strand.
AACTGAGGAGGCACAGTTGCTTCCCCCGCTCACCCGCCAAGGCTTGCTGCTGGTGCCTCCGTGGGGCTTCTGTCCGCCTGGCAGGACCTGAGCAGCACGCACTCAAGAGTCCTGTTTTCGCTTGCTTGCTTCATCTGAACAACCGCTCAGACGTCCTTCAGGGCCGTTCAGGCTCCTCAGGCTCGTTTGTAATGCTGATGGTGCTGGCCCTGAGGATTTAGAATCTGTTGCCTAGGTGTGCTGGGTTTTCATTTGGGTTTTACTTTGGTTTTCCGAGAATGTAGAATAAAAAAGGCAATAATGGGATATTATGTCCAGTTCCAGAGAGCCTAGGGCATTGGGGGCACATACCTGGCCATCATGTGAATTATCTAGAGATCTACAGGGGTGGTTCCGCTGTGCACAGCATGTCGTGTGCAACCTGCAGTTGGTCTGTGGCGCAATGCACTCAGACACGCGAGGGTTAAGGCCCTAGCCACGTTTGCATTCATCTCCTGGAAGACTTGCCTCAGACTGAATCCCGACTTGTTTCTCACTTGTTTCTACCCTCAGGTTTCCTTTCAAAAGGACTTGGTCCATAAAGAAATTTCAATTATAATTTATTCTTTGGTTCGACAATATTCATAAGATTTAAGCTCTCAATTTAGGCTTCCCAATCATGGCAGAACCACAAGGGTACATTTTTGAAAGATTAGTTTTATGGGCTTCACTTTATTTTGAATGTAGATTAAAAAAATATGTCATAAAAGCTCTACATGAGCCATTTCTCCAATACAATTTCCCTGCATTTCCCGTGGTAGAGAGCGGGGCTCCCCTCCTGGTGAAGAGTTACCCTTTGACTTCCTTACACATAAATGTGGACAGTTCACGCACACACACACACCCAAACACGGAATCGTTTATGTATCAGGGGACACACTCCCATTTATTATTTATTATTTACGTACATTCGCTGGGGACACATCGGAAACCCTTCTGCAATGCACGCTGACTCCAGCGCTTATGTGAAGGGACCGCACGATGGAACAGCCGTTCTGCGGAAACAGAGCACCGCCTCTGAGCCTTGCACTGAAGCAACGGCTCCCCAGATGTGGGCTGGTCTGCACCACGGCCTCCCCCACAATCGGCCCTTTCAGGTCCCTCCAGGAGCTCTCCCGTTTCCAGAAATCTAGATGTCATTAAAACAACAAGCAGGTGGACCAGGCCGGCCAGGATCGTGTCTGCCCCCGTCTGGGCTCTGAGCGCCTCCCCTCTTGCCCTCCCCTTCTTTCCTGAGCTTAAGCTGCTCCAGAGAGAACAAAAAGCTCTCCTCATGGAAAGTTTTACTAACCTGGCACGGCGCCCAAGTCTGAGGCCTTCCCCATTCCTAATGATGATTGAAAGAGTCTGTGTTACGGGATCAAACACGCTGAGTCGTTAATATTGCGGACGGAGGCTACCACATGATGGATAGAAGAATGAATTCAGCCATGCAAATAATTCATTAGGGTCAGTCCTTAATGCACTTGGATGTCTGCATGGGAGTCTTAAGGCATAAAAATTACACTACACACCACCCAGAGATGGGGACTGCTGTCGGCGTGGTCAACCAGCGAGCTTTATAAATAGGTTCCCTGGAGACCCCTACAGAGGGATCTCCCTACACAGAAGAGTTCATCCAGTTCCAGGCCTGAGCTGCTGCTCCGTGGGCAGAACCTCTAATTGTTCCCTCAAAGGGCCACAACAGGCTTTTCCAAACCCGTGTGCGTGCCTCCCTGGGCTGTCAGATTCTGTCTACAAAGAGACACACAGAGCCTCGCTTCCAGAGATGCTGTGCCTCCAACTGGATCAGATGGATATGCCGATATTGGCTTACGTATCTTAGTCTTTGTCTAGATAAACCCGTGTCAGCCAGTATCCATCAGAGCCTGTTGGCCGATGTGACAATGTCTCTGTTAACCAGGTGTAGGCGGCAATCCAGCACTGTTTCTGCTGAGTCTTGGAAGGTGTGTGCTTTCCTGTTGAAAATCTGTTGCCATTGACCTCCAGGGCCGTGGCACTTAGGAGCCTGCCCCTTCCTGAAGGAAGGAGGGGACAGCAGGGCTGCCTCTAAGATGTCTGCTGAGTAAGGTTCTCTATAAATAGGGTGCTGCATTTGGCCACTGTAGGCACATGCTGGTGTGGCTGCCGGCTTTCAGCTCTGCAGCTTGTTGGGCTGTGATGGCAGAGTGTCCTCTGTTCCTTCCGACGGGTGGAGGGTGGGGACAAGGGGAGGGGGCACGTCGTCATATGACGCTGGAGCTTAGGTGTCTGAGGTCCTGGGTGCTTTTCTGAGTTGCCTGGTGTCGACATTAACTAGAAACCTGGAATGCTTTGAATTACACTATGTTGCTAATCAAAGTGTCCTTCTACAGCCCAATTATTTTCTGTGTACTTGGAGGGATATTCAGTAGTACTGCTTTCAGCTAATATTAACCTTCCACCTTTCTCCCTTAATCACAGGTCTTAGCTTATTTCCTTCTTTCAGTGGAGAAGGAATGGGCATTATTAATCAGAGGGAGAGAAATAGGGGTGGAGGAGAAAGAAAGCAGAAGGGACGAGCTGGAAAGGTTTTGCGGAGCTCTTGGGCAATTAGCAGCGTGTAGGTCTATTTAGTGCCGAAAAACCCTCACGACCGGGAAGCGGAGATGGACAGAGAGCTGACGTCCAGAGAGGACTGCACGTGGCCAATGTGGGGCATGCTTGTGGCGTCTTTGTCCTTTGTCATAGGCGGGCTCTGAATGCTAGTAAAGCGTTCATGCGTGAGCGTTCGTGATGGCGATGCCGGGTTTTTTCTTGTGAGGATACACTCTGTTTTCCTCCTGCAAGGAGATGAACAGCTTTCCAGAAGTTCTGTAAATAGTTCTGTCTCCATTTCAGATCAAGTTGTACAACACCGGCCTGGTCTTTGCGTTTTCTTTCTCTGATGCTTATACGTTTCAAAGAACTTTCTTAAGAATGAGTGCTCTTTACAGATACTTTCAGATCTGTGAGCCGGCAAATAGCACACCACTGTGCTGTGTCACCAGAGCATGAAGCCATAAAGCAAGCCATTTAAAAGCATAATAGCGACATTCAGAAAGCCCAGCTGTCGATAGACCATCAGGGCCTGGCGTCTCTTTGGGGACAGTGGTGACCAGGGCAGTGGAGGGCTCTGTCTACATCTGTTGGACAACTGTGTTTTCGCAAGAGCAGCCACGGCCTGTAACTCAAGCCAGGCACTCGGTCTCCTGCCCCTGGAGCTCTAGGCAGAGAGCCAGCTAGGCACGAACACTTCCCAGGGATCTTCCTGGTACAAAAGTGTGTTCTTGCACATGGATTCCTAGGGAACAATGAATAACTGGCTCACAGTTGTCCATCAAGTCCAGGCAGAGAAGAACATGGATAATTGGAATTGTAGTAATTGTCTTCCCATCAGAGCTGAAAAGTCGTTCCCAGTCCAGCATGACATATGATTGCCAACAAACAGAAAACCCAGATAGCAATAATAGTAATGAGTACTGAATGTAAGGCCTTTGGTACTTTCCAAAGTGACGTTTTACATGTATTCTCTCAGTTTACGTATTCAACCTTAGAACAGTCCTGTGGGCAAACTACCAGCGTTCACCACACCTCACAGAGCGGGGCTGAAGCTGCGGGAAACGCTGTTGGAATCGCAGTTACTCAGAGTCGCAGTTAGCCAGTGACAGCCCCGGAGCCCCACCTTGGTCTGCCGCTCTGGTCTCTGCACAGTCTCTCAACTCCACCAAGGTTTAGCTCTATTGTTGAATATTTTTTCCCCACTAGAGACGTGGTGAGCAAAGATTCCTGCTCAAGAGTCTAGCTGTCGGATATGAGCTGGCCTTGCAAGCCGAAGAGCAGTGTCGTAGATTTTTTCCTTCATCAAAGAATTTCTGGTTATCAACTGAGGCACTTTTTGATAACTCAAGAGGGACTGGAAGGAAAGCAAGACTTCCAGAATGATGAAGAAAGGACCTTGGTGAGGCAGCACTCCCCAAAAAAGTGACATGAATACTGACAAAACTATCAAATCAGTTATTTCAGAATCTGGAAATTAACCAGAGGCAGAACAAACTGAAAAGCATTTATTCAAGAAAAGCTGGGCCTTGGTAAGAACAGCAGGGTCTGTGGGGCTTTAACTTGGGACCTCTCCCATCGCCCCTCCCCAGCTCTGTGGCGCATCACCATGAAAAGCCAGCAGCTTCACAGACAGGGAAGGAGATCGGCCTCTCTGAGGCTCTGTCAAAAACCCAGCCCCGGAGCACAGTCAGTACTTTGACTGGTTGTGCAGGTCCCTGGAAAAGCCACATTCCCAGGGCAGGGTCAGAAACGACAGACGGCTGGAATCCTGCTCATGGGAGCTGCCACGGCTGTGCTCTCCACTGGGGCGGACAAGGGTCTAGCCCCACTAGATGACCACAGGGAACTGGAGAAGCCTGGCCTGTGCCTGGGGGTCTAGAAGACCACACACGTGTCCACGGATGCACGCATGCTCAGGAAAGACCTCGGAGAAGAGAGGGCCCCAGTCGTTCACCTCTGGCTGAGCTTGAGACTCGATACAAGCAAAAGTGACAGCTAAGGCTGATGTGCACGCCTTCACTTAGAAAGTGGGCCTTAACATTTAGATTTCCTTGACAAAAGGTGGAAGACGTAATGGCTCAAGGCATTTAAAGAAACCTCCGACTGATAGTTGACTGACCGTTAAACTATGCTAACCTGAGGGTGACCCCTAGGAAGCCAGGCTGAAAAATAAAGACAAGAATTTTTTCAAAAGAGGCCATACACTTCAGAGAATACAGATGTTACAGAAGTAGTCCAGGAAAGTCACTAATCAAAGAAGCAGCGACAAGGGCAAAAAAGAATGCAGAATTAACAACAAATCCTACAGTGGGGAGATTCGGATTCCAGAGTTGCTACAACATATTATCTGTAATGTCCAGTTTTTCAACCAAAAAACTATGAGACGTGCAAAGAAACATGAAAATGTGACCCGTACACGCCAAAAGAACTACCCACAGGTGAGAGACAGCGTGCCCGAGAGGGCTCCCTGTCAGACCTGGCAGCAAGGCTCGAAGTCAGCCACTACAGATCTGTTCAAAGAACTAAAGGACGCTGTTTAAGGAATTAAATGAAAATAAGCCAACTATGTCTCACTGAATAGAGAGTGTCAATATGAGATTCTAAAAAGATACATTTGTACCAGAGTCAGGTAGAAGTCTAGAATTGCAAAGTGCAGTGACTGAAATGAAGAATTCACTAGAGGGAGTGAATGACAGTTTGGAGCTAGCAGAGGAAAAAAATCAACAAACTTGAAGACAAATCAATAGATTATCCAGTCTGAGGAATAGAAAGAAAAAAGAATAAAGAAAAACAAACATACAAGAAACCACAGAGCATACAAACATATGCATAATGGGAATCCAGAAAAAGACGAGAGAGAAAGGGGTAGAAAAAAATATTTGAAGAAATAGTGGTCAAAATCTTCCTAAATTTGATGAAAAACATTGTTATGCACATCTAAAAAGGTCAACAAATTCTAAGTAGGATAAATTCCAAGATTCACACCTAGACACATCATAGCCAAGTTGTCAAAAGACAGAGAAAAAGAGATAATCCTGAAAGCGGCAAGAGATGAACAGGTCATGCGGTACCTGCATTCCTCAGTAAGATTAACAGCCAACTTCTCATTACCAACCATGGAGGACAGAAGGCAGTGTATTGCATATTCAAAGAGCTGAAAGGAAGACTGTTGACCAAGAATTCCATATCTAGCACAACTAGCCTTAAAAATGAAGGAGAAATAAAGTCCTTCCCAGATAAGCAAAGGTGCAGAGAATTTATTGCCAGCAGACCTGACCTACAAGAAGTACTAAAGGGAGTCCATGAGCACCTGCTTGGCAGTACCAAGCACAGTGCTAGATATTAGGGATAAAGCAGCAAACATGTCAAAAAAGTTCCCAAGACCCTGACAGTTTAGTTGAGAAGATCAAAAAAAAACAAGAAGTACTAATGGGGGTCCTTCAGGCTGATGGTAGCTCAGATCCACACAAAGAAATAAAAAGCACTGGTAAAAGTAATCACACAGGTAAATAAAAAAGACAGCATATGCATATTTTTAAACTCTTTTCTCCTCCTGATTTAAAAGAAAACACATGACAATAATTACAAAACTGTGCTGATGGGCTTATAATACACAAAGATATCATTTGTGTGACAGTAATAGCACAAAGGAAGGGGTAGGGAAAGAAGCTTTATCAGAACAGTTTCTATGTATTATTAGAAATAAGCTATAATAGTATATAATAGTATTAAATAGATTGCTTTAAGTTAAGATGCATATTGTAATTTCTGGAGGAACCATTAAAAAATAACTTAAAAATATATGTAATAAACAAACAAACAAAAGATGAAAGAAAGCATTTAAATGATACACGAGAAAATATATATTTGACACAAAAGACGGCAGTAACGAAGAATATAGGAACAACAAAAACAAGCAAAACCACAAGACGTGGAAAACAAATAGCAAATGGCAAAAGCGAATCCTACTGTATCAAAATTACATTAGATGTAAATGAACTAAACACTCCAATAGAAAGGTGGGGGTTGTGAGACTGGATTGGAAAACAAACAAACAGGATCCAACTATATCCTGTCTACAAAAGACATATTTTAGATTTAGAGATACAAATAGGTTGAAAGTAAAAGATGGAAAAGGTATATCGTGCAAATAGTGACCCAAAGAGGTCTGGAGTAGGTGTACTGATACCAGACAAAATAGATCTGGAACCAGAGAAAATGTTACCAGCGACAAAGAAGGACATTTTATAGTGAGTAAAGCATAAATTGAGTAGGAAGATATAACAATTATGAATATATTTCCATGTAACAACAGAGCCCCAAAATACAGGAAACAAAAATGGGCAGAACTGAAGGGATAAGTTGAAAGACAATTAAAAAATAATAGCTGGAGACTTCAATATTACACTCTTAATACTGCATAAGACAGCTAGGCAGAAAGTCAGTAGGACATAAAACAATTGAACCACACTGTCGGCTGGCTTGACCTGAAAGCCATGTAGAGAACGAGCCACAGGGGTGCACAGAGGGAACCTCCTCCAGGATGGCCTCCCACCAGGCCGTCAAGCAAGACTTCATAAATTTGAAAGGGTTAATTCTGATCACAATGGAATTAATCCATAGAATCAATGCAATCTCTACCAAAATTCTAGCAGGTTTTTTTTTTTCCCAGAAACTGACAAAATGATCCTAAATTTATATGGAATTTCAAAGATCCAGAATAGCCAAAACAATTCTGAAAACAAAAAACAAAGTTGGAAGACTTACAGTTCTCAATTTCAAAACTTACTAGAAAGCTACAATAATCGAGACAGTGTGGTGTTGGCAGGAGACATGTAGATCAATGGAACAGAATTGAGAGTCCAGAAATAAATCCTTATATTTATGGTAAATTGATTTTTAACAAAAGTGCCAAGCCATTTGACTGTGGCAAAGGATAGCCTTTTTAACAAATGGTGCTGAAACAAGGGATATCTACATGCAAACGAGTGAACTTAGACCCTTACCTCACGCCATACACCGAAAGTTTAACTCAAAATTGATCATGAAATTAAAAGTAAGAGCTAAAACGATAAAATTCTTAGGAGGTAACATATGAGAAAATCTTCAAGACCTTGGATTAGGCAAAGATTTTTTTAGATATGACACTAAAAACACAGCCCATAAAATAAAAAAATTGATAAGTTAGACCTCATTAAAATTCAAAATTATTGTGCTTCAAAAGATACCATTAAGAAAATGAAAAGATAAGCAACAGACTGGAGGAATGTATTCACAAAACACGTATCTGATAAAGAGCTTGTATCCCGAATATGCAAAGAACACTATTTCTCAATAATAGTAAGACAAACAGGCTAGTCAAAAAGTGAGTAAAAGATTTAGAGAGACGTTTCTCCAAAGAAGATATGTGAAAGGGTAAGAAGTACATGAAAAGAGCCTGAACATCATTAGCCATTAGGGAGTACAAGTGCAATACTAATGCAAATGAGATACCAGTTCATACCCATTAGACTGTAATAAATAAGAGAGACAATAGCAAATTCTGGAGAGGATGTGGCGAGATTGGAACCCTCACACATTACTAGTGGGGATGTAAAATAGTATGTCACTTTGGCAATGTCTTAAAGTTGAACATAAATTTGCCATGTAACCCATCAGTTCCACTCTTGGGTGGAACTCAAGAGAAATGAACATGAGTCCACACAGACTTGAACACCAAGGTTCTTGGCAGCATTATCCATAATAGCCAGACTTTTGCAACAGCTTAAATGTCCAGCAACTCATGAATAGATAGGAAAAGCGTGTGATAGCCATACAATGGAGTATTAGTCGGCCATTAGAAGGAATGAAGTACTGATTCATGCTAGGACATGGATGAACCTTGAAATCAGGCTTAGTCAAAAAAGCCAGACACAAAAGTCCACATATCATATCGTTCCATTTATATGAAAATGTCCATAAAAGGCAAATCTCCAGAGGCGGTAAACGGCCTGGCGTGTGGACCTTGCTAAGGACGGTCGAGGTGTGCATCTCTTACACAGCTCAAGGAACTTCTTTTCAAAGGAGTGTTTAGAGTTAAGTACAATTTTGTGGAAGTACTCAATGCCGCGGGAGCAGCCGTGCTCTCAAAGCTGGAGGCTTGTACACGTCACGTATGGTTTTTCCTTTGTATGTGGAACATGCACAGTCCTTGGACTCCTTTTTTAGGGAGTGTTAGGAAAAAATTCGAATTCTATTTTTGTATGATATGAACACAACGCTGATGGTAGAATTTCTCTTAGGGAATAAAATATGTGTGCTCCTCCATTACTTACTGTTGAGCTGAGTAGACGATTATCTTGGAAACATGGACAGTAGTCCTATGAATTCCTCCGTCTGTTGCCGCTTGGCGGGATCGGTGCCTCTCTGTTTTCTGACCGTGGGCAACTTGGGTTCTCTCTCACATTAATGTGGGTGGGGCACACAAAATTTTGAGTCCCTTTACCTTTTTCAGTTTGAATTTCGAAACGGGATTCTTCCTTCCTATCAGATTATACAGTGGACACTTCCACGTAGTAAAGAACAAAGAAAGTCTATTCCCCCTTCTAAACATCCGCCCTTATCAGGCCCGGGGGACCCCAAGTAATCAAAGCTGATACTTGGGACAATAGACCAAGTCGGCGAGGCCACTCCCCTCCCCAGGACTTGGGCAGTTATCGCTCCCACAGCCCAGCGGCTGGGTTTTTTTGGTCTGAAGTGGGCAGACGGTGCAGGATGCGGTCTTTGGGCCTAGGGGCCTGGGGGCGGCATTATCAGCCCCCTAGCCGTCCTCGCTCCCACCCCAGGACGGGCCCTATCAGGCCCTCACAGCTGCTGTTGCTTTAGATAGGGCAGGAAGTGAGCCCTGGGAGACAGCAGGAGCTCACAGCCTCAGCAGCATCTAGAAATGTCTGTGATTTACCCGCGGCTCTGGCTCCAGTCCGAGCCCGTGCAGGAGGGAAAAGGGAGAAAGTGCAGCAGATTCACTGTCTGGCCGAGCGCAGACGTGACGTCGGGGGAGTGTTGCCGTCACCGTGGGGGCCCTGGCTGTGTAAAACCAGGCAGCCGCTGGCAGCTCCCTCGCTCTCCTGCCGAGGGGGGACCCACACGGGGCAGCGCCCTTCAGTCTCTGGGGAAAGCCGTGTTCTACGGCCTCCTCCATCCTTGCTGCCCATAAAGCACTTGGTTTGCAGTTTAGTCTGTGTGTCTGCCTTGGTTCTAACAGGACTTAGAGCTCTGCCCCAGCGAAAGCTAGACGGGGAAACCAGGTGAGTGTCAGAGCTGGCATCTTGCATCAGAATGCGTTCAAGGTCCGGGTGGTTCTGTGCAGACATGTGCAGCGTCCTCTCACGCTGGTTTCAGTCCGACCTGCTCAGAGTGGTCTGAAACAACACGTTTCTGCACCGCCTTGTTCACAGGCAGAAGTCTAGTGAATCGAGAGATACAGCCCGGGGCTGGGGCAGCACCCTCCTTCTCCAGCACCCCCTGAAGTGTTTTCGCTGGAATTGGTTTTTAGAAAGGAGCCCAGAGAAGACAGTCCCTCCATTAGTGGCCTAGCTAGCATCTGTGACTGTTTAGTGTAAGAAATTACATTTTAGGACATTTCCTCTTAATTACAGCCCCAGACGAGATTGGTCGAGGAGGGAAACGTGCCCGTGGTCACGTGGTGTGGCCGCTGTCCCCGGGTGGGGAAAGCCGTGCTGTTTGCTGCTTTTGGCCCAGCTCCCTGCTTTCACGATGTCAAACTTAGAATCGCCTTTATATACACTTTGCATTTTTTTTCCACAGTAGCTGTTGCCAGCAAGCTGTAAACTACCGTATATCACTCAGATTTAAGAACCTAAACTTTAAAACAAATTAAACTCTTGTTGACATTGTAATAAAAATCAGAATGGAACTGAGCAGCTCGGTAGAAGTGAACTTCAATTATTTCTGTGGATTTAAGATTGTTTTCTGGGATTCCCAGACTCCCAGTACAGCAGAGTTATTTCCTCTTGGCAGATGGCTGGAGAGAAAAGAGGTGGTGGGTGGATAAAGTGAGGTGGCCGCCGCTGGGCCAGGCCTGGGCAGAAGCAGAGTCTCCGTCCGTCCGTCTATCGGTCCGTCCCCCGAGTGTTCTGGCTTCACAGGAGTGTCTGTGGCCACATTTGAAACAGCATCAGCAGGACAGCCAGGATGTGCCAGGCGGGGAGCTGTGTGTAGGCATTTTTTAAACGTATATTAATTTAAGAAAAGAGCTGAGAAAATGTTTGTCAAATTCTGTTAATTAGGTGTTTATGCTGAATTGACAGGAGAATTAAAAGCACGGGGCTGACTGTCCTTCAAAACTGTCCAAACACCAGCGGACGCGTGAGGCTCCAAGCCCCCTTATCTTTCCTCCCCACCTTAACTGCAATGTTGATATTCTTCTGCAATCTCTTTCACTCGCTGAGATGGAAACGGTGGTTTCCCCTGGATGAAATGCCAGCTTTCCATCCTGCGTGCAGTTTCCTGTCATGATAAAGCGGAATGGGAGTACCACAGAGAAACGTGTGGATGGAAATGAGGTGATTGATCCACTGGACAGGCGTTTCTCCAGAGGTGTGGCGGCTCCTGCAGAGGAGGTTGACCTGGGCTTTCGAGAGCCTTTCATCAGCACCGCGCCCCTTCCCTCCCTGCCACTTCCTCTTCTGCTTCCTGTTTCTCTCTGCTTTCAAGGCCAGGCTGGCAACGGGGTTCATGACTTCTGGCTCATAAAAACGCCACCGTCCACCGTCCACTGGCCACTGTGCATTGATTGGCGCTCTCCCTTGCTGCCACCATCGCTGAGTCTTCAAGGCAGGCACTGGGAGCACCCAGACCACCTGTGGGGGGCGGGGGAGAGTTGCTGAGCCCCAGGGCATGTGGGTGCTGACCGCTCCTTCCTGCCCAGTCAGGGCGCAGGGGAGGAGGCCCCTCGCTCCCAGGAGGAGCTGGGCCCTGGGGTGTGAGCAGGTCAGGTGGTGCCTCTCTCAGCAGGCGGCGTCCAGCACACTTACTAAGTGGCAGGCAGGTGAGGAGAGGAGAACTTGAAAGTCACACCCCTCTGCGTGATTTTCCTCCACAAAGCCCCTCAGTGAAATACTCACTCATACACCTGCAGGTGCAGCCCTGCTCACTGGAGGGTCTTTCCAGACACTTGGGGGTTTTAAAGCAGTTTTGATCACTTTGATTGTGTCCGTGGTCTCCGCTTGACCAGGGCTTGCTAAATTCACGGCGCATCTTGACAAGCTGTCTCGTGTGCTCTTGCACGTGGAAGCGCATTGTAGTCTCGGAGTTGGAGCCCGTGTCCGACAGCCTGTGCAGGGGTAGGGGAGGAGGTTAGCAGGGAAGGTGCCGGACTTGACCCCCAGCTCCGGAGCTGGTTTTCTTCATCGCCGTTTGTCATGGAAACGGGCCTCGGGTCATCCTTTAGTTCAGTGTGTGACGCTCCAGGGCTGCCTGCTGTGAAGTCAGCCACTGAGGGGCAGGGAGGGGCCTCACGCTGGAAAAGCTCTGCAGTCTGAATTAACACTTATTGTGAATAAAGAGCTCTAAATAGTCATTCTCTACATATTCAGTCTTTTTCCTGAGGACGTATTTTAAGCCTTCTTCAGAAACCAAATTTAAATAAACAGAGAAGGAATTAATGCTAAATTTTCCAAACAGGAGAGCTCATAACCTCGCCAAAAAGAAGCAGTTCAACAAACACAAGACACAATGCAAGTGGCTATTGTAGTAATTTCACCACAGCCTGAGCAATAAATGCTTAGAATCCTGCAGAAGAGGTGTGTCAGGTCTGGCTCGGTCTCAGTCTTGTTGAAACTCACGGAAAGGATCAGTTCAACTTTCAAAAGACCACATAATGTTGGCAGATTACTTTGTATGACTGGCATTGCGAGGCTGTCAAGACACATGAGCAGATCAGATCCCTGGCCCCTGGAAAAATTAGAGCAGAGCGAGGAGCACAAGGTAACAACCAAATGATGTTCAGAATTTAAAGAATGATCCAAGTTGACAAAGCAGGGCCACAGAATGGTGCCTGGTCCATTGCCACCTGAATCGTGGAGGCCAGTGAGTGGCAGCGCTCCTGCTCTTGAATTTGAGGGCCTTAGAGACCATTTCAGGGGAATGAAGACGGGAGCTTCGTCTTAAAGGCTGTCTGTTCCACATCTCAACCGTCTCTTTCTCAGATGGGAAATGCGTGTAATGAGGTACTGAGGGACATGACACTTTCCCGGGCTTGGGTTCCTGTCTGTCAAGCTCCGGAGCAGTGGATTGGTAGAATTTCCTCCAGAAAGCAGGTTGTGAGTGTGCTTCGGGCCCTGGCCCCCTGGCCCACAGGGTCCTGGCGCACGGCCCAGGGCATCCTTTCCTTGTTCAGGAAGGAGATGCAGGTGGTTTCTTCTGCCTGTTCCTTCCAGTGTTGTTAGAAATGCTGTTCCTCTGCTTGGGCTGAGAAGTGGTCTTTGGGGCCGTGGTAACTCAGCAAGGCTGCTCATTTTGGTAATCACCAGGGGCATGCCGTTATTACATAAAGTCAATTAGTGCGCATACATGCCGGTCCTGCTGATTTGATTTAGAACTAACTAAAGCTCCAGTAATGTGCAATTACAAGAAACTTAATGGTCCTTTATACCGAATGCAACTTCCATGGCACCTAATATACTTTGATGAATTACTCATTATGTGCAGTGTTGGAATAGCTTCTATAAAGATTAATAATTGGATAATCAATACAAAAATTCAATCTTGGGTTTTTTTTTCTTTTTTCCACTCCAGGGTCAATATGTCCTAAAGATATGGGACCTATCTCATTTACCTATATTTTTCTGACTCTTTGCCTCCGTCTCCTTCCTATTGTTTTACAAATTAGGAATTTTTAAGAGTAACTTGCCAGCTTGGCTATTGACGCATTCTTCTTCATGGCATCTGTGGTTTTTCTGTTCAGATCTTTACAGAATGAAGAAACTGGTCAGTTCTACCAACGCTCATGGGTGCAGTTCCTACCCTCAAGGTGGGCTCGGTCTACCCGGGGAGGGAAGTGGACGTTAAAGAATCGCATAGCAAGGGCAGTGGCTCGCTAGGGCCTCTGGGCACCGAGGAGGCACCAGCTGGCCTTTCCGAGGTGGCGTGGGAGGCAGGAGTGGGACTCAGGTGTCCTGGGCAGCAGCATCACCGCCAGGCTCTGCTGTGAGGTGCTGAGGTGTTGGGTGGACCTGGGAGCAGCTGGGGGTGGAGCTGAGGGAGGAGGCGTGAAGAGATGGGGCCTCCCTGTGGGGCATTTCCCTCAGATTTCCACCTTGGCGGTACTCGCTCTGGCTGTGGGATGGGATGTGTGAGTGACTTAGGCCCAGCAGCAGGTGGAAATGCTGAGCCATCCCAGCCCGGAGCTGCTGGAAGCAGAGCAGCGGGGGAGAAGAGGATGGGCATGGCATATGCGGGACCCACGCAGGGACTGGCTTGGTGGGCAGGGGACCTGGCTGTGGGAGGTAAGAAGCAGATGCAGCCTCGGCAGCGGGGGCAGCGGCGGAGTGTGGAGAGCTCAGGAGAAGGTCTGAGGGTAACCCTTGCTTGCGATTCAGCAGCTGTGGCGGAATCCGCTGAGGAAGTCGTGCCCTCCAGGCTGGGGTGGAGAGGACAGGCGGAAGCATTCGTGCCTTCATCTCAGGCTGGCCTGTGGGTGGTCACAGCCAAGATTGGGCTGCTGGCTGGAAAATGGCTCCGAGAGGACGCAGAGCCCAGTGCTACATGACAGCAAACTGGAGATGCCAGAGGATGAAGCGGGAAGACATAAGTACGGCCCAAGATGCGGTGGCGAGAGTTTGGACTTTCTGTTGAAACTGAACTAAAGGGGCTGCTCTGGGAGGCTGAAATAGTGAGAGATGCTACCGTGGGAAATCCTGTGCTCTCTGTGCCAGAGCCTCTCCCAGCAAATTAGCCTCTTAGTTATTTTACAAAGAACAAAACCAAAACAGGCAGAATGCTGTACCACATGTGTTACACCCACACCCTGAACCTTCAGTTTACTCCCAGATTTTCCTCAACAGCCTTGTAAGGAGGAAAACCACTTCTTTGCTAGGAACAGGTGGCCAAGGGCAGCGTGTGTAAGCCCAGCAGGTCAGAGACGCGGCCTGTTCTCTGAGCTTGTCCTCAGCTCGTCCACCAGCACCAGGAGGAGAAGCTGTGGAGCGAGAATCCTGCTCCTGTGTTCTTCGCATCCCTACGTTGCGCTGACTGAGGACCTGTGATCTCTCTCTGGCTGTCGCTGCAGCAGTCCCTGAAGCCGCAGAGCGATGGGGGCCGGGGTGGGGCAGCACAGAAGTGAGCAGCTGTCCTGCTGTCTCCTCACCCCGCTTCCCCATCACTGAGAGACAGGAGCGCATGAGGTGGAGGCCCGTGTGCTGTGCGGAAGGACTAGCACGCAGTCGCTCACTCGCGTTGACACACAGACGTCATGCGTGGGTGCCGAGCGCATGGGGAGGTCGTCCAGATGTAAAATGGAGGCGGCCTTGCAGGAATTCAGTCTAAGGAGTGTGGAGTTCTATCAATAATAATTTTCAATAGTACTTGAAAGCAGGATCACTTGTAAATTCTAACAATGAAAATGAAAATCCCTGAGTGTTATTTTAACTCCTTTCTCCATACCCAAAACCCTGGGCTGCCATGTCAACGCCCATTGGCTCAGAGCAGCTGAAGGTGGCTGATGCCCTCTCGGAGCCAAGCTGTGCTGTTGGCCAGCAGGTGAGGGCAGGATTGCTCCCAGGGGCTGCCTCAAGGTGACCCCAGGGTTAGGGTACTGGCCACCGCAGTGGTGCTGGTCCTCAGGCCCGAATCCTGTAGAGCACCGCAGACCGTGGCAGCTCCTGGCCCTCCCTCAAAGCTGCAGGTTGCCTCTGTGACCAACCAGGTAATTTCAGACACCTGGGTAAGAATTCAGCTTTTTCAAGAATTGTTCTCAGTGGGTTATTTCCCTTTCCTCATCTCTCTTCAGCACCACACCCACTTAGCATCTGTCTTCCCTAAATATTGTGTCATTCTCTGCTACACTTCAGAGAATTTTTGAGCTATCCCCAAACTTCAAGCAAAATGTCACTTGTAGTGTTATGTTTTCAGTTAAAAAAAAAACTAGCACAAATTTCCTCTTAAAGATTTGAACAAGGGTTGGAACTGTTTGAAGGTGAGAGAAGCGTGCTCCCCACTCGAGGACGACGGCACTGCCTTTAAGGGAGCAGCCCTGGGGAAGTACCTGGGGGCATTTTCTTCTGGGCACTGAAAGTTTTCCTCCCTGAGTCTCCTGGTTGCCCTCACCTGGCCCAGGGCTTCTCGGACATTCTGTGGGTACGGATGGAATCGCTGGGGATCTTGTTAAAATGTTCCGGTTCAGTGGGACTGGGTGGGGTCCAGGAACCTGCAGCCTTCCCAGCTCCCGGTGATGCCATGGCTGCTGGCCCACAGACGGCACGAGGAGCAGGGCCAGTCCTGGTGGTGGTGTGCTCATGGTGTGGTGCTGGGCCAGGACGGCCTGAGGGGACGCTCGTGTCTTCCCCGTCACCGTGGGACAGGCTCAGCCCCCTCTAGTGGATGCCCAGAGAGCTGGCCAGTCTCAGGAGGCCAAGCACGGCCATCATCAGCCTCTCCTGGGCTCCAGCTTCTCTCTGAAGATAGTGTTAGTCTTTAATTATGAAACTTTCAAACATCCACAGGAGTGGAATGAACAGTAGAGTGGGTTCCTCTGTCCCCTCACCCAGGTCCAGGCCCTGAGCAGGCAAGACACAGCACAAACACTTCCTCTCTCCCCTCTGGTTGTCGGTGTTGATGTCTCTGAGTCAGGTCCCAATCTCACACCTCCCTGTCGCTGTGTCCCTGAGATGCATCCATCTTTCCAAGTGGTCATTTGCTCATGTGATCACAATGCGACGATCACGCCTAACACACTTGCTAACAGTGCTCTGGTGAGGTGAGGATTTAGTTCAAAGTCACATTTAACGATAAGAAGGAGTGGTTTCACTTCCTGCAAACCCAGGAACAGGTGGGTTTGAGCCGTCTCCTTTGCTTCCCTCACAAGCAGCATCTCCTGACCGACACCTGGCACCTGATGGGTGTTCGTGGGGCGCCTCTCCTGTGCCAGGCTGGCAGGGCCTGGCGGTTTCCCACAGCTGAAGTTGGGCTGATGGGCATTTTGACCCCCTTGTACTGGGAGCCGCAGCCTCTGACCTATCTCCTTCACTGCCCGACAACGAAGGAAGCCCGCGTTGTTGATGCATTGTCACTTTCGGTCCCCAACCTCATGCTTAGCCGCCAGAGAAAGAATTCTGTTTCCACAGCGGAGTGACGGGAGGAAGCACACCTAGCCACACCCGCAGCTGTCACTCTCTCTGGGTCCATTTATTACTATTTTTTAATTAAAGGGGGCTTTAAAATTTTTTATTTTTTCAATCCTGTTAATTCTGTTTGAATTCTGTTTGTCAGAATTGTTTCATAATTTGGGGGAATGTATTTTCTAGCCGCACAAAGAAGCCCTGGGAAAATGGTAATTGGTGGTTTAATGATCCCAGTGAGTAACTGTGGAATGAGAGTTGAGCATAGATGAATAATGGGCCAGGTGATGGAAGGCATACGCCCTGCCACACATCACGGGGCACGGAGGACAGGCCTGTGGTGCCTCCGTCACGTGGCTGGCCCGGTCCCCACGGATGCCGGAGTTTCCACTCGGGGCGTTTGCATTATTTGGAGTATTCAGGCTAAATAAGGAAGCAGGCACCGAAGGTAGGAAAATCGTTCTGTTTTAATGGCTGACAGCCCCGCGTGACAATAGTGTTCATCAGTGCCAACTCCACATCCAGTTGGGAGGGTCATGTTTTATTAAAACTGTGACTTGTTGTCATTCAGTCCCTCCGCTGCCCCATTCTCTCCTTCTAAAAATAGCGGGCCCCATGGCAGTGGCTTATTATGATCAAAAAGATAAAAATAAGTGAAGGCTGAAATAGGTCCAGGACTCCCGAGGTAACACGAGAACTTACTTTTTAATGAAACTTGAGAAACTGTATTATTTTCCACTGCTTCACAAAGCATCTTTGAAAAAAAACCAGAAAAGTAGAAAAGGATTGTAGTAATATTGCAACTCTGCATTTTCGGAATGACCGTGGTTGTGATCCACTCCGGGAAAATGGCTCCTCTTTTTAAACTGCCGCGTCCCAGACATAGCGCCTCTCGCAGGGGGCGCCGGGCGGCTCAGAAGACCAGAGGAGGCTGGGTGGGCACAGCCGCTGTACGCAGGAGCTTATGACAAGTGCCTACCTGCGGAGGAGGAAATATTTACGGCAAACTTTCTAAGAGGTTGCCTCTTCTCAAGAAGTTAAAAACCCACATGAGAGACAGTGCTTCACTTTCCTCAGGGCCTGCGCCTCGGCCATCTCTTTGCATCGGACCAAACGCGCTCTCACAGTGGAATGAAAGCATGTTCTCCGCTTCCTATTTTCTGATCTCTAAATTGTGGCTTCAATCATGGTGTTTTCATGTACTTAGCTCACAGCTCCCATAATACGTTAGATAAGAACCGAGTAAGTCTAAATGTACGTGTCCAGTGGAGGACGTGACAGTGTCTTCAGCCATCTGCCAAAACCACAGACGTGTGGGGAACACATCTGTCGTGGCCCCTTGCAAAGACAGTCACAGCAGTAAAAGTCTGTATGTTCAGTAGGATTTGCAGCCGCCATCATTTGCATCCTGGCTTTCTTACCGAGAATCCTTAGACACTGGAAAGACTCAGTGCATCAGACATAATGGAGAGACTTCTGAGAACTTAGTTCTTTAAGAATAGATTTGGCCTGAGATATTTCTGGTTCTCCTTGTGTCTACCCAAATTATTATCCTCTTAGGTTACAGCACTAACTTTAGCTAAAGGTGTATTTTCTGGGAAACTTAGCAAATACTTTTTAAAATTATCTTTTAGTTATAGGAATGGGAAAGAATGTCCTTCCTGTTTTGTTTTGCTCTTCAAAAAACTATTTTGGCTTTCCCTTAAAAAAAAAATGTTTTTGATGACTTGTGCTCTGCAAAGAATATGATTTTTTCTGTCCCTCAGAGGAAAATGGAGTAAGCAAGTAACAATTGCTTTTGTGCTATATATTTATTTATGTGCAGTATTTAATTTGATCGTGAGCTGTGACAGCGAGTCTGTAGGACATGAGGCCACGTGGGATGTTGCCTTAGGAATGTAATCCTGTGTGGACTCCTCAGTGGAATCTTTAAGACCTTCTTTGTTTCCCATAGTGCTTTTGTTTAAAGGACAATGAAGCCTTTAAAGAAATACTTCTCTTCATGAAAAAGCAACATTGTAGCATGTTATATAAAACGAGGACCGGAAAAATGACAGTATCCCTGCTGGGCTGGCTAGTTTGCTAAGTAGCCGTACATAAATATTGTTAAATTTTTCTAAATTTCATAGGACAGTTGGTTTCTTCATTGGAACTAACATAACTATTGAAAAAGAGGAAGATGCTTTAAAATGTGTTTTATGTAATTAAGCTAATATATACATATATCAACAAATATGTTTTTTTAAAAAAATGACAAATATTATTTGCAAAGTATGGTTCTTATGGTCTTAACCTTTTTTTTAAAAAAGCAAGGATTAAACAATGTGGCTGGGCTAACACTGCTGAACCAGATTTCTTGTTCTCTAAGCCCAAACCCAGTTCCTAAGAAACTAGGGTCAGCGTCTGTGTGAACACCCATCTAGAAAATTCTAACACCTGCTTCTTCTGGCTCTTGCTTCCCCACGTCCCGGCACGGAGGGCCCACAGCTCTGATGGATTCCCAAGAAGGAAAAGGAGCAGAGCCCTCTGTGTGGTCCCTGGGTGTGTGGGGCCAGGCGGAGGCAGCTCGGTCGTGTCGAGCGACTTTTTCCGTTGTTTG
Source organism: Equus caballus (assembly GCF_041296265.1). Taxonomy (NCBI): domain Eukaryota; kingdom Metazoa; phylum Chordata; class Mammalia; order Perissodactyla; family Equidae; genus Equus; species Equus caballus. The sequence goes on from NC_091691.1 coordinate 101,755,703, forward strand.
GCCAGGTTGTCGCTCACAGCTCCGTCCGATGAGATTCTCTGTGACAGGAACGGAAAGACACAGCTAATGTTTGCATTAACCTAAAAAACCTACACAGATATTTGTTCTGATAATGAAAGGGACACACACACATTGTAGGAAATGTGGAAACTAAAAGTATAGGAGTATCAACCCCCGTCCCCCGGGCACCATTTTATGTCTTTGTGAGAACGTGGGTCTTGTGGTTGAGCTCAGACTTTGCGTTAACTTCAGACCAGTGTGACTTTCACTCACATGCCCCATAATTTTCTTCTTTTTCCTACAATCAGTAAACTGAAAGTTCACCGGAGAGTGCCACTGCGTGCACACACATCTTTCTTTATAAAAGCAGGATGAGTAGAGCATCTGAGGGAGCATTTTTAGCACAGCATTCTGCCGTATAGAAAACAGACCTGGAGAGCCTTGCACCCCCGAGGAAGCCATCACGGTATCGAGGGTGGAGCCTGCAGCCTGCCCTGTCTCTGCGGACAGCTGTGGAGCTCCTGGCTGGCTGCACCACACTCCCACCAACAGTAGGGCCGGTTCCATTCCTGCCTCTGCTGTTCACCTTCGTGTGAGGACTGGTGCACCTCCTGCCCTCTCTGGTCCTGTCTTCAGAATAAGAATAATGATAATATTCCCTTCCCGGAGAGCTGGGAAAGACACTGTGAGGCACGTGCCTTTTATGATTCCCCGCTCCCAGACCTCTCATCTAGGGGGACTTGTTTCTCTCCTGCAGAAGACTGAAGAATTCCCCGATTCATGGAGCAGAAAGATCTCAGACAGACCTCCTGTTTTCACAGGAAGACCCTCAGGCACCAGGCAAGTGCAGGAACCCATCCCACGGGGCTTCAGAGGCAGAAGGAGAATGGGACTTGCGTCTTCATTCGTCCAGACTCTCTGGCTGCACCTTCTCCTGACGATGCGTGTCCAGGATGCAAAGACCTCCCATCAGATTTTCTGAAGGAAGGCCACGGGCCTCCCATGGCCAGCAGGTTGCTCACAAATCTCTGAGCTGTGGTTTGAATGATTTGGCATGAACGTAGGGAGAATTTATGTCTGAGAAAAGTTGGAAAACCAGAGGATCCTCAGGTGTTGTTGGCTCATTGCCATGTGCCAAAGTGTGGCCTGGCCCAGCGCCCCCCTGGGAGAACAGGAGGCCGGGCAGCTTTAAAACAGACACCACCTAGATATTCTCTCTGTAGCTTCTGTCACGTTTTAGGGATTGCTTTTCCTCCAGGGTTTATTTATATTTTAACTGATCATGGAACGTCCTATTTCCTAGGATCTAAGGGACATCCTAAATGTTGAGACCCAGGGCTTTCCTTCGTCCTCATTCTTTCCTCTTGCCGTTTAAAGTGACAGTGTTATCACTTCATTCAAAGTCCCTCTTATTTAAAGTCACACACAGAAGCACACACTATCACTGATTCATGCAGAGTAGGAAGTAGGGCAGTTGATGATAAAGTCTTGGAACTGACGAGATGAGTGACTGTCAGGACGGCAGTGAGCAAGCTGCCTGAGAGGCCGCGTGGGGTGAGGGGTCCCAGCAGCGACGAGGCAGGCAGCTGCCAATCAAGGTCCAGTCCCACACACAGGACTGACACTGGGGGAGTGCGTGCGTGCAGCCAGAGGCGCGCTGGGTGCCTTCCAGGCCTGGCATGTCTGTTGAGGCCTCCACCAGGCTTTCCTTGGGGAACAGCGTGCGCCGCCGAGCCTCTGCTGGGACTCCTGAATGAAGTTTCTGACGCAGCCTGTCAGCACACGGCTCTGGTGTTGACTCTGTGCTGACACCTCTGAGGAGCACTTGTTGCTTCTGCCGTTTGTTTCAGAGCAGAGGAAATGCAGGCACCTCCTGTTTGTTCCTACGATGCAGCGGAAAATGCGCGAGAGTGCAGACCCTGTGTGGTTCCCTGGGTCACCTGCCTCTTCTCCTTTTTAAAAAAGATTTTTAAAGCACATAAACTCTAGTGCAGGAGGAATGACTGGAAAAAGGTGTTTTGCTCAAACAGAGCACCCTGTTTGTGTGTGTGGTGGGTGGGCTGTTGATGTGTTGTTCTGTTTTGTTGTGAGAAACGCCCACAGAAAAGGAAAGTGGTGTCTGTGCCCCTCGCTCTTCCCTCGGGGACAGAGTGGGGGAGAGCTGGGGGGAGAGGGAACTGGCATGGGCAGGAACGGAGAGTGGGCTGGCGGAGCTGTTGGGGGTTGTTGTACCTCTGGTCCGCCCGCCTCCTCAGCACAGCCGGCGACAACCAAGCATCCCCACCTTTCGTGACTTTCTTAGTAAGTTTGGAAAGCAGCACACGTCTCCCCTGAGATGTGCCAGTGGAGCTCCGAGGGAACAGTCTAGAAGGACAGAGAACCGCGGGGTGTGCGGGTGGGGTGTGAGGCCCCCCGCAGGATCAGATCATCTCGTAGTGGTCTCAGCTTCCTCTCCTATCAGCTCCAGGGCCGAGCGCCTGCCGCCTCCACTTGCGCCTTCTGTGGCCTCTCCATTTACAAAACTCAGAATTACGATGTCTGCCTTCACTTCCTCATAGGATTGTTGCAAGGATAAAGAATAATTTGTGAGCAAGTGCACAGGAAACCATGAAGGCTGCATAAATGTTAGGTCAGTCCAGTGTCTGCTCATTCATTAAAGTTTGATTTGAGATCCTTAGTTGCTTTCAGAAAGCAAAAATTCAGAAATGTGGGAAAACTTTGCTTAAAAGCTGGGCATTGGCGGGGCAAAATATATGAGGCAGTATTCAGACTTGCACAATTCCTTTCTGGTCTGCACTATTCTCAGTATGTCACACAGAACGAGGAGCGAGACCAGGAGGTGGACTGTGGATATTTCACTGCAACACGAGGCTTTGCCGTCAAAATGGTGATCAAAGAGAGAAATATTCTACTTTAAAAAGGACACTTCACCTTATTAATATGCACAGCTCATTTCTGAATAGCCAAGAGATCTTTAGGCAGCTTTAGGAAGAATATAGTTAATATTTACAGATAATCTAAGTACAGGTGGAAAGCTATGCCTGTATTTTATGCATTTTAGTTTTGTATTTTAAAAAATACTAATTTCCTTTACACTCAATTTCAGATATGTATGTAAGATCTGTATACAGAGGTGGATGGGGGGCAGTGAGAGACACACACACATCCTGCATACAGATCCCAGATTCAAACAAGAATTCAAACTGCCACGTAAGTTTTAGAAAAAAACAACAGTTTCCACCTTAGGAGCATTTTAGAGAAAAATTAAATATAAGGGAAAAAACCCTTCTTATTAAATTAAACTGTGGTGTAACAGCTCACCACATCCTGTGCAGGGACATCTGACGTGAAGCAAAGCCAAGGTTCCTCTTTCAGGTCCTGACGAGCTGTGAGGGTCACATGTTACCTGCAGTTCAGAATACTTCTGCAGAGAAAAAACCTTGTGTCGGTGGAAAAGCTGAATAAGAAGATGGAAATTATCAGCAGAGAGAAGACATTGTGGGAAACCGTAGGTGTCATCGACACAACCATATCAAAGAGAGAAAGCCACTCCCAAAATAACCAACACAGAGCCCCGGGGGCGAGGGTGTGCTGGTGTGGACTCGGAACCATGACCTCACGGAAGAGGAGTAGGAAGTCACCGCCAGGAGAGGAGAGGAGCGGGAGGGTCCTGTGTTTTCATCCTCAGCCCAGCCATCCAAGGGCCACCTGACCTGTGTCAGCCCCTCTGGGATGGGTTCCTTAACCCTCTGAGAAGTGGGAACCATTGTGCTTCCCTACACGGTTGTGGCACAGATTGCGTCTCTGGAACAAAGCATAGCTGGATGGTTGTTCTGTCCTCAGTCGTGTGGACGGTTGTGTGGGACGCTGTCCCCTGTGCAGTTGGAGGTTGTCCATCTTTGCTCTCTGTCTGCTGCTGCCTGCTCCACTCGATCCCATGGAGTACACTTAGGGAAGATCCTGGAGGATGTCTGCCCGTGTGTGGTGGTTCTGGAGTGCATTCTAAGGTGTCTGAAACATTATGACCCCAGGTTGACATTCCCAGGCTCGGATAACAGCCTGATGACCCGGCAGCCCAGCCAGCAAGTTGTAGTGGGGAAGGCAGGGCCTGTTGCTCATCAGAAACCACCAGACCACAGTGACGGCACCGAGAGCCTTGCTGACTTGGGGGGCCCCTCCACTCTTCTGAGAGCCTCGTGACAGCCCCAGATGGGGCAGGGAAAGCGGGGTCAGGCATGGCCTCAGAGTAGCCCTGCAGTGGGGCGCGTGGCCTCTGGTCAGGGCGCTGGAGGGCCCAGGACACGCTGAGTGACTTCCTCACTCCCACCCACGGCAGGCGTCCCTCCAAGGCTCAGGTGCCCCAGTGGGCAGCAAGGGGAAGCCCACTTCTGATGTTTCTTCCCCTTTTGTCTTGTCAAACAGATGTTATTTTTCCTGTGGTCTGTAAGCCCTGAGTAACTAGAAGATTCTCAGCTGCTTTGCTTACTGCCCTTCCTCCCCATCCCCATCATTATTACCCCTCCGGCCTCCCCCGCATTCCCCTCATTATTACCCCTCAAGCCTCCCTCCCATCCCCATCATTATTACCCCTCCAGCCTCCCTCCCATCCCCATCATTATTACCCCTCCGGCCTCCCCCGCATTCCCCTCATTATTACCCCTCAAGCCTCCCTCCCATCCCCATCATTATTACCCCTCCAGCCTCCCTCCCATCCCCATCATTATTACCCCTCCAGCCTCCCTCCCATCCCCATCATTATTACCCCTCCGGCCTCCCCCGCATTCCCCTCATTATTACCCCTCAAGCCTCCCTCCCATCCCCATCATTATTACCCCCCCCAGCCTCCCTCCCATCCCCATCATTATTACCCCTCCAGCCTCCCTCCCATCCCCATCATTATTACCCCCCCAGCCTCCCTCCCATCCCCATCATTATTACCCCCCCAGCCTCCCTCCCATCCCCATCATTATTACCCCTCCAGCCTCCCTCCCATCCCCATCATTATTACCCCTCCGGCCTCCCCCGCATCCCCCTCATTATTACCCCTCAGGCCTCCCTTCTCATACCTATCATTATTACCCCTCAGACCCCCTCCCCATACCTATCATTATTACCCCTCAGGCCTCCCCCGCATTCCCCTCATTATTACCCCTCAGGCCTCCCTTCCATCCCCATCGTTATTACCCCTCCAGCCTCCCCCAAATGCCCCTCATTATTACCCCTCAGGCCTCCTCGCATTCCCCTCATTATTACCCCTCAGGCCTCCCCCAAATGCCCCTCATTATTACCCCTCAGGCCTCCCTCTCTCCCCATCATTATTACCCCTCAGACCCCCTCCCCATCCCCCTCATTATTACCCCTCAGTCCTCTCTCCTATCCTCATCATCATTACTCCTCAGACCTTCCTCCTCATCCCCATCATTACCCCTCAGTCCTCCCTCCCATCCCCATCATTATTGCCCCTCAGAACTCCTTTCTCATCCCCATCAATATTACCCCTCAGGCCTCCCTCCCATCCCCATCAGTATTACCCCTCAGGACTCCCTCCCATCCCCATGATTATTACCCCTCAGGCCTCACTCCTGATCCTCATCATTGTTACAGTATCTCACTAGAATCAGATCTGCTCTAAGACTTCAATTGTCCTTAAAAGTGGAATGTAGCAGCCCAGACTCTTGGTGTAGTAAAATTGAAAGTTCCATCGCTTCTCTATCAAGCGGGATCCCATTTACCAGAGTCCTCGTCCGTGAAATCTCTCTGTTTTGAGGCATCACAGCTCACTTGGCACCCCTGGTTAAGACATCCCTGCTGGCTGCATTTCCTCCTTCCCACAGCACCCACCGTCCAGGTGCAGGGACGCTGATGCGGGAGTCCTGGCATTGCCGTGTATGGCCCCAACCGGTGCTTAATCTATAGACGGGTTAGGAAGACCTGCTGTGCCCATGGCCGAGGGTCAGTTTTAGAATGACATGAGCTGATGACCATGACAGCAGCTGGTAAGCTGTCCAGTGCTCACAAACAAGTGGTGAAGGGCTGTGAGCAGGACGTCGTCCTAACTCGTCTGTCAGCTCCTCGCCAGGGCTTGTCTCTGCTCACGAGCTCTGCATCTTCTTAGGTGTGCTCAACCACTGTGCTTGGTGCCGAGACATCCCAACTGCAGGTGAGCCTTTTCATTCCCAAGACAGCACCCTGAAGGAACGGGATTTGTGATTTTTCTTCGTCAAAATGTTCTTTGAAGTGGCAATGTTCTGCAAAATATAAATTGAACATGTGCCTCAAAAAAGAAAGAGGCTAAGCACGTGAAATGGGAAAGAACTATGCAACCTTCTCGTGTCCCCCGCAGCCGCCTGCACTCCGGGAACCAAGAGGGCACGCAGGAGAGGCCTCGCGCAGGGGCGGTGCGGTGGTGGCAGGTAGACCGGTGCGGTGGGCCAGGCTGAGCCGTGCGGCACACCGCAGGGGAGCCACCCCCCCCGCCACCCCCCCCCGCCTCAGCCAAGCTCCACACGCTGCAGTGGGCCTCACGCAGCCGTTCAACCTTGTGTCGTGGCTAAAGAGCTGCCCGGCACACACCCCGGGGACAAGCGTGGTCCTGAGAGCTGATCTGAGCCAGGGCCTCATTATTGCCTCATGAGCAGCTGTGAAGAGTTACTGGGCGAGGAGAGCGCCAGCCCTCCCGTGTTTGCCGCGGGGCTATGTGCCACGTGGTTGTGTCCCGTGTCTCTGCAGGGTCCAGAGGTGTCCTCTGCAGACAGGTGGCCTGGAGCCCACGTGGCCTGCTGTGTGCTTCTAGGGGGTCATGAAGCCAGCTCGTCCCGCAGGCGACCCCCTCCCCTAGGCGGCAGGTGGGCTCGGGCAGAGGGTGGCCGCTGTTGCCCTGGGTCCCTGCCCAGGCTGCACCTTTGGGAGGAGCCAGTGGTGTGGGGTCTGCGGTCCAGGTTCCTGACGGTACATCAGTGCCAGCAAGCTCTGTTATCAGTTCCCATGACACAATTCCTGGTTCCCCCAACCGTTTTATTATTGTTATTCTTAAAAATAGTCGGGGGGGAGGGATGTTGAAAGGGAATTTAGGGAAGGGAGTGGGGGTGATGAAAAGTGCGCCAACTACTCGCTCCAGGAAGCCGCCCTCGGACAGGCCGGGGCCTTTGCAGAAACACATGGCGTTTATCTGGGCGGCAAAGGGAAACCTGGGTGGTTCCGTGACGTGAGTGCGTGTTCCCCACCTCCAAATTCTGCTAGGAAAGTGAGCCTGGTGACAGCCTCCCTGGTGACATTTCCCCTATCTGGTGCCGATCAGGTGGGGCGGAGGGAGGGGATGTTGTGTGGCTCGCTCATGATGGCCTTTGCCAGCTCTGCTCATTTCCTCTCTGGCTGCCAAAAATCACAGGCTGATAGCGGACACGGACAAGGAAGCAGAAATGAAGGAAGAGCCCCAAACGAGGAGCCTCAGGCCTGGTGGTCGGCCGTCCTCTCTGCCGTGATGTGGCCGGTCCAGCTACATCCCGGGGGTGGTGGAGTCCCTGAGGGTGGACTGGACAGAGGCTCTTGCACGTGGGTGTCCGTCTGTAGGTTTTGCAAACCTATGAAAACATCAGCCGTGCACCCCTGCCCAGAGAAGACGCGCTCCTGGCCCGCGGAGCAGCACCTGGCGCTCCTTCCAGAGCTGCGCCATCGGAACACCCGCAGCAATTTGTAACTGGGTTTCTGGACTAGGCGGTAGCTCGACCACCACCAGTGCCTGTAGGCACTGTGGCCAGGGCCTGGGCAGCCACGTGCTGCTCTCAGGACACCCGAGGACCATGGCGGGAAGCAGGAAGGAATGCTGGGCCCTCGAGGACACAGCTTTTCACGGGCTGAACATAACTTACGAAAGCACGGCTGATGGAGTTTCAGGTGATTCACGTGCGGTTTTACGCAGACTCTCGTATCCCTAATGCTCTTTCTGTTTTTGTTTTCTTGCAGTAAATGAAATAATACGAAATGACCTCTCCAGCACCAACGTCCACTCATAGTTGGCACCCTCGGAACTCAGAGCTGCGTGGTGTCGACTTGACAGGTGACAGATGGGCTTCGGTGTACAAAGACTTCTGACTAAATAAACTGAACACACACCTGGTACCACTCAGAACTTCCAACTTCCTGAAGGTTTATACCATGCGTACAAAGAAGTAGCTCTTGAAGGAAGGAAGGCAGGACGAACCACTCCATCTTCTGAAGGAGAAGTCATCTGAAGAGGAAGTAGAGAGTGTGGGGCAGTGAGTGCAAGAGACAGACCTTCTCCTGGGAGTGACCCGACGTGGCGGCCTGACCCCAGCCTACCCATCGGGCACCCCAGGATTTCAGTACTGGAAGTGCCTTATTTAACCAGACCACAGCATCAGGGCATCATGGAGTCGAGCATTGAATTGCTACCAGGAGAGTATTTGTAGGAGCCAAAGCTATAAAAACATTTCATCAAGAGGCTTTATCCTTTGTATAAGTTAGGAGAATACTGTCAAGCTGGGCGTTGTGAGAAAAACCTAATGCGCTTCCTACTTTTTTCGAATTTCCTGGATTGTCATACACAATTTTGTTGCCTTATTCAGTGCATTTTAGAAATCTTCCAATTTGTCATCTCAGCTCTTTCATAATATTCTTCCCTCCGCTGTCTTACTGAAACCGTAGGATTGTTAGTTGTAGCATGCTAGGATTTTGTTTGTAATCTGGCTTCAAACATAGCACAAGTAAGTTGAATAGCACAAGATAGGTTACTAGACAAAAAAAGAAATCTATCTGTCACAGGATAGATCTTGCATTTGCATGTGTGTCCATATATAGGCATATATTTATCTATCAATAACAAGGAACTGAGGTGGTGATATTCACTCTTCGCCCAGCAAGGGCTTCCGCATTAGCAATAACCAGTATCTGTTTTGGAAAATGCATCTAAGACTCCAAACCTGGCTTTTCAGCTACTTCCACGGGGGTTTGTCGCCCCCCCGACAGGTCTGCATTTTCTCACGTCATGCAGTTAGCCACGCACTTTAGAAAGCCAGGAGAGGTGCCCTCAAAATACCCATGTTACCAAATGGCAAGATTGGAAAGTAACTGTAAATACCGTTACAAAAGGAGTGTAATATATTTGTTCAGCTGTAAGATGATTATTTCACAGAAGCCTTATAACTCTGCTTCATCTAAGAAAACGATTACCAAAAACAATGTTTTAATATGAGCGACTGTGGCATGTTTTCAGATTAGTGACTGTTGACAGATAGCTTAGTGTTTGCTTTTCGCCTGCATTTTGTACAATTAACAGCTTATTACACATTATTACTAGCAGTGACCTATTGTTTCACATAACCAAAAAAGCATGGTTTAATTAAAATATGTTTAACCTAATAATTGTGCCTTAGGAATTCATGCCCCCTCATGGAACATGCCTGAATTGCACCCGCGGGTGGAGGTTGTAAGTTATAAGTCATTAAACATAATGTTATGGTGGAGAAAGCTCTCCCACAGAAAGAATTATTTTTAAAATGTTCTTCTGTACGATTATGTCTTACTTTTTTTTTTTTAACTCACAGCAAGAAACAAAAATCTGAAAGCCATATCTGTAATGTTTGCACATAACTGTGAAGAGCTGAAGATATATGGCTGCGTGTACATATGAGCCTGCCCCTCGCAGGCTGCCTGCCACTCCTGCCCGTAACCCCGGAAGTTACCCCGCATTTAGTGTCTAGGAGTTGCATGAAACACTTCTTGGTAGATTCCCATATGGAAAGGAAATGTTTGATATTTGTGTCAGCTATCTTTGTAGTTAGACAATAGACACAATAAAGCCATATTTTTTGCTGGACAATCTTAGTCTGAGAGTGATTCATTACGTGTATGGAAAATTCCAGTTTCTTCTTAACCATACGGGTTTTCTCCTGTGGGTGCTGGCCTTGTGTCGTCTGTGAGAAGGCTTTATGTTGTGAAGCTGCGCTGATGTGGCCAGCTGAACGTGGAGGTGCGTCTTAGAGCCCTTCTCTTTCTTCCCCAGATTTTCGGAGGGAAGCCTGTGGAGAGGAAGTGGCACGTGGTCGAGTTCCCAGATGCTCCACGCGGCCCTCACATCTGGGCTGTGTGGACAGGGAACTTCCACTCATGCCAAATATTTCTGCTCAGAAACAACCGGGCGAGGCTCTGGCCACACACATACTTGCGTGCACTTTGACCATCATTTTAGCAAGATAATGTGCATGTAAACTGACCTCCTGTTTTTTCCCATCTCTTTCTACTTGCTTCTTCAAGTTACTCTCCCCGCTTTGCCACCCAGATCTTCTACTTCAAGCTTGGGTGGGAAAATATCCTCTAGTCGTTCATAAATCTCGTATGAAACCTGAACTTCTCCAGTAATTATCATTCTGAAACGTCAGAAAAAACATTTTGCTTTCAGGACTTTTAAAATGAAAAATTCCTGTTTCTTTTGCTAAGAGGTTTACAGATTGAGGTAAAGCAGCCAAGATATCCTCCTCACCTAACGCGACGGGCACACGTCCCTCCCGCCAGGTCTCCGCGCTGCTGTGGCTGCAGGAAGCCCAGTAGCGCCATCCAGGGAGCTCCATGGGGGCTGAAGGAGGCGCAGAGGGCGTGGTGGCGACTGTGGGAGAAAGAGGGCCGGCTGTTCATGACTGTGAAGGGCCCCTCCAGCCCTAAGACCCAGCTGATGTCCCGACCTATCACAGACCTGGAATGCTAGACCCCAGAGGGAACCGAGGCGCTGGGTGCAGAGGAAGGGAAGGAGGTGGGCCGCCTCTCCTGGGAGCAGCTAGCCGCTCGGAGACCCAGGCTCACCTCAGCGAAGATGCCCTGGAAGCTGTTAGTGTCAAAGCGAGTTTTTATCAACCATTCCCACCCGCCCCCCCCCCATTCCCAACAACAGAATTTTATATTCCAGAAATAAAAACATAAATTTATAAAATGATGGATAGTTTCTGCAAGAGAGGTTGTGCTCCTGTGAATAGCCCTGTTGGCTTAGTTTTCAGTTCTTTTAGGTGGATTTTGAGTGACAGAGAAGACACACCCATGGGCTTCTTCCCAGCAGGGAGGCTGTGGGGTTAGCCCTCACGTGTGAAGACCAGAACTAAGACCGCATTTTCCTGGGAAGCCGAGAAAGCTGTCAGCTTACCCGAGGCTGGGTGCCCCTCTAGAGCTCTGGGGTCACTTCCCTGACGTTCACTCGCCTCCTGTGGCGTGCCATCCTCAGGGACCGATGTCACGCCTGGAGGACAGGCACCTGCCCCAGAATCGTCCAGTAGGAGACAAAGCAAGGGGCAGCCACGGCACGGGGAGGATGTGGGGAGGACGCGGAGGACCCTATTGCTGACTCCGATTCCTTCTTACTCCTTTTGGTGGCCACGATTCCAACCCTTCCCGAGTCTGACACCGCGTGATATGAAAAAAAATCTGATAAACATCCTGTTTCTCCTTGTAACCAAGTGCAGCCCAAGCCAGAATCCGACTGCTTGAGGCCCCTCCATATGAAGGGAGTCTCCTGACCTGGGCAGTGAGGGTCCTAGTGAGCTGGTGGCTCTCCACAGCCCCTACCTTGTCGCACAAACAAGCAGCTCCTGCCCGGGACATGTGCATCCCACCTTGCTTCAGGGAGGGACCCTGTCCTAACCAGCTGCTTCTGCTGATCCTGTGACATTACCCGGGCAGTGTCCCAGGCAAGGATATCACAAGGAGGGTGTCCGTGCAACTCCAGTCACATATGTCTTCAGAAATACATTCCCTGTTGGAGTAAACTGCATTTGAGTTGGTGTATTTGGAGAGGAGGTATTATGGGAAGAAAGATAAGAACGGGTTCAAGCTGAGATAGATGGGCCTCGCTATGAGAGAAGTCCTTGCTCACTTTTTAAAAAATTAAGGTAGGATTCACATAAGGTAAAATTAACCATTTTAAAGTGGTCTGTTCAGTGGCATTTAGTGCATGCACGATGTTGTGTATCCACCTCTATGTAGTTCCAAAATATTTCATCACCCCAAAGGAAACCCTCTGCCCTCTAAGCAGTCACTTCCCCTCCCCCCAACAACAGCCCTGGTAACCACTATTAATTCCGTCTCTATAGATTTGTGTATTGTGGATATGTTATGTAAATGGAATCATACACCCTGTGGCCTTTTGTGTCTGGCTTCTTTCACTTAGCATAATGATTTTAAGGTTCATCTACATCATAACATTTATCAGAACTTCACTCCTTCTTATGGCCGAATACTGTTCCATTGTACGGATGGACCGCAGTTTGTTTATCCATCATCAGTCAATGGACATCTGTGTTGTTTCCACCTTTTGGCTACTGTGAGTAATGCCGCTCTGGACATTCGGGGACAAGTTTTTGTTCAAGTCCCTGTTTTCAGTTCTTTGGGGGAAATACCCAGGGATGGAATTCCTGGGTAATAGAGTAATTGTATGTTTGACTTTTTGAAGAATTGTTTTCCCTTGCTCAGTTTTTAAATTATGATCCCTAAGACAGACACTGCATCACTAACCTAATTTGGAATCACATATGTGAAACACATCATATTTATAATTCTTTATGCCAAAAAAATTAAGTTAGCTATAAGATGACTAAATATCCATTTATGCCAAAGCAGAAGCAGATCTGCTCATGCCCGCCTCTCGCTGTTCCTGGTAGAGTCAACCTGTCCTGGCTTTCTGCCAGGAAACTGGGGCAGGTTCGTTAAGTATCTGAGTCATTCAGATGGTGCCAGCAGAGGTCCAGATTGCACATTTTTATTTTACTTCACATGTGTAGATTAAAATAGCAGAGAAGAGAGCCTCGGCGGAGATCGCAGAGCTGTGGGAAATGGGCACATGGTGAAAACGCTTCTTAAACAACGGCTACTGCGGGCACTTTCCACGATTTACCCGCTGACGACAGGATTCAGTGTCCTGACCTTTCTGCGAATAAAGCCGCAAAGCCACTCGGCATCTCTCTGTGTTGCATGATCTTCAAACACCGTTCTGTCCGTGACCAACTGTTTTCAGACCCCAGCAGCTTCGACACAGCAGCTTCTCCCTCAGCCGCTGTGGGAGCAGGGCCGCAGCCTCGCGTTAACGAGCTTAATTATCAGAGCACTTTTCCCCGCCAGCAGCCAGTCCTCTTTTTGCCAAAAATGAGGAGGAAAAATGCTAACGAGAAGCTATTTTGGGGGAAGTTTAAGTCACATCTGGAAGGAGGGGGCCCGGACGAGCTGAGCCGACCGTGCTCAGTTGTTCCTGGGTTACTCGGCGTCCCGTCCTGTTCTGGAGCCTGACCTGGGGCGGGAGAGGCCCTCACCGCCTCCCTGTCGTCCCTCCTTTCCTCCTGCCAAGAATCTGCCACTGTCCACAGACGCCCCTCCGGATGGAGCGCGTTTCCCAGACTGTCTCCAGGTTCGTGTCTGAAGGGCCCTGAGCGGTGCGTGCTGTCTCGCGGGCTCCTGGAAGCCTGCTTCCCACTCGCTCCGCGCAGCCACATGCGCAGGGACAGGCCCCACCAGAGCAGAGCAGGGCCCAGGTCCCACCTCAGGAGCACCGGGAAGCCCCAGATCCCACCACCAGAGAGTCATTCCTGCGGCGTGAGGCTGTGTCCACCACGTAAAAGTGAATGCCCTTTGGTGGGAGGGCAGGAGGAGAATGAAGACCCTTGCTCTCGGAGGCCGTCTGCCCCTGGTGTGAGGAGGTCTCCGTTTTCCTGAAAGCTGGCCTTCAGGGGAGCCCGGAGACCCTCTGAGCCCCTGACGGGGAAGGTGCCCTGACTGCCCTGAAAACACCACCTGAGCCCAACAAAGCGCCTCCCCAGCAGCACCCAGTGGGCGCTGAGGCCGCCAGCATGGCGTGTGGCCCGCGCACAGCCTGAGGAAGCGCTGGACTTGGCTCCCTTCTCACCTGCTTGGGTGCTGTTGTGGCCGGAAACCCCAGGCCGCCACCCGCAAAGCCGTGGGGCAGAGAGCTACCTCCCTTCTCCAAGCTCCGTCTTCTCCTGTGGAGAAGTTGAGGCGGTTACGAGTCCTCTGTCGATTCCTCCTGCGATTCCCTTGAGTCAGTGATGGTCCACACACTTACCCAGCGCCAGCTTTGTGCCAGGCGTGTTCAGGAAGCTTGGTCTGTCAGTACATAAGTCCTCCTCATGAGGAAAAGAGCCATTAACCTCCAAACCCAGTAAAGGAACATTGGGCAGTCTGGGAGAGGTGCGGCGGGCACTGGGGAAGGAGTGAGCAGGGAGCGCAGGGGAACTGCGGGGAGCTGGGCTGTAACCTGCGTTGGGTGGTCAGGAGAACTCACTGGACAATGACAGTCAGGTCAACACTTGAAGAGGCAAGACAGTCCTGAGGGACCTGGGCAAGAGCATCCAGTGAAGGGAACAGCCAGTGCAAAGACCTCAGGCCAAGTGCGCCTGGGAGCTAGGAGTGGCGAGGAGGCTGTGGAGGGGTAAAGGGGTGGAGAGGGCAGGAGGGTGGAGGGGTGAGGGTTGGAGATGGCGGGAGGGTGGAGGGGTGAGGGTGGAGAGGGCAGGAGGGTGGAGGGGTGAGGGTGGAGAGGGCAGGAGGGTGGAGGGGTGAGGGTTGGAGAGGGCAGGAGGGTGGAGGGGTGAGGGTGGAGAGGGCAGGAGGGTGGAGGGGTGAGGGTGGAGAGGGCAGGAGGGTGGAGGGGTGAGGGTTGGAGAGGGCGGGAGGGTGGAGGGGTGAGGGTGGAGAGGGCGGGAGGGTGGAGGGGTGAGGGTGGAGAGGGCGGGAGGGTGGAGGGGTGAGGGTGGAGAGGGCGGGAGGGTGGAGGGGTGAGGGTGGAGAGGGCGGGAGGGTGGAGGGGTGAGGGTGGAGAGGACGGGAGGGTGGAGGGGTGAGGGTGGAGAGGGCAGGAGGGTAGCAGATTTTGTTTCCCACGAGGAACTACACCAATGTTTTCGGATCCTCATCGGGCTGTTCCCTTGCCCCCATTGGCATGGGTGGATTTTGTGACCATCTCAATGGACATAATACAGTGGACATGCCTCTGCATGACTTTCAGGGCTGGGTTAGGAAAGGCAGCACAGCGTCCACCCATTTCTCTCTCAGATGCTCCCCTTGAGCCCAGGCACCGTATTGTGATGGAGCCCAGGCCACATGAGGAGGCCACCTGTGGAGGTTCCCGCTGAGAGCCCGCTGAGGTCCCAGCCAATGGCCAGCACCAACCACCAGACATATGAGCGAGGAGTGAGAGGGAGAGAGACAGAGAGAGAGAGCATGAGCTGGCATCAGGGTTCCAGTTCCAGCCTCTGAGCATCCACACTGCCTCCAGGGGGCGGAGACCAGATGCCCCTCGCTATTGTTGGGAACAGGTTGTCAGGGAGCAAGGGTGGAAGCAGGAGCCCTGTCAGGACAATAATAACAATTAAGGATTCATAAAAGTAAATAGTAATAGTAAGACCACCATCACCGTCATCCAGATCACACTAACCAGGACGGTCGCGATGAAGGTGGCGAAAACAGATCAGATTCGGGAACTGCTTTGGAGGCAGAGTCAACAGGAGAGCCCCCTGGAGTGGATGAGGTGCAGGCTGTGGGAGAAGAGATGGTGGGAATGACTCTGGGCTGAAGCACTTGAAGATGCCACTCAGTGCATGGCCCCACTGAGGCTCAGCAAACAGCCTGTGACTGACACAACACAACGGCTGCGAAGGCCTGGCAATCTCTGCCCAGCCCCAGGCCCTCTGCAGGCCATCCCCATGCCCAGGCACCCCTTGGACTGGCCAAGGCTTTCTCAGAACCGCCCCCTATTGAGGTTCCTTGGCCGTTGTTCCTCCTTCCTTGCCCCTCTCCTGTCACAGGGATCCATCAGGTCTTGTCATGGACCGAGGCTTTTCCCCCCCAGCCCCTTCCCTCTGCCCTTGGTCTCCCACGGGTTTTATCCCAACAAATCTTCTGCATGTCTAACTCTGCTTGGCCTCTGTTTCCCCAGGGACTCAACTGACAGGATGCTAATGTTCCCATCTATAAAATAAGGACATTAATTCCATTCCAAGTCTAATGTTCTTTTGACATCTGTTATGGACCGCTTGTTTGTGTCCCCCAGAACTCCAATGTTGAAACCTTAATCCCCAGAGTGACGGCGTGAGGACGTGGGGCCTTTGGTAGTGATTATGGGGAGCCCTCACGGTGGGACTGGTGCCCTTACAGGGAGAGACACACGAGCTTGCTTGCTGTCTCTGCCCTCTGCCACGTGAGGACGTAGCGAGAAGATGGCCTTCTGTAAACCAGAGGGAGGGTCCTCACCAGGAGCCTGACCCCCCGGCACCCTGGTCTCCACTTCCAGCCTCCAGCACAGTGGGAAACCAATCGTTTGAGCCGCAGTCTGTGGTAACTGTCATGGCAGCCCAAGCTCGGGTGGCGTCTCTGTGATCCTGGAAGTGGGACTTACGCTTTAGCAGCAAAGAAGAGAGGAACTCCAGAGCCCCTTGACAATCACAGAAGCGGATTTGCAACTGCACAGTGAGGAAATCGTGTCCTCGCGCTTCTGGAGTCTGACACTGCTCCGTCTCTTCCCACGTCTTGATCTACCCACAGTCCTACTCGTGACACAAGAGTCGCAGCAATCCGAAGGCTGTCGGCATCCTGTCTGAGGGGCTGGCTCCCCCAGGGAAGGCGGCTGTGCTCCAGCTTCACTGCGTTCTCACTGTAGGGTTCTGTTCCAATCCGATTCACGTCTTTTTTAAAGTCAAATGAAAAAAGGGTTGACTTAAATACTCCTTAACTAATGGGATGTTATTGCTGGTGGTCTAAATTTAAATGAGGACTTTCTGTAGTTCCTTTTGTGGTACAATTTCAGCCTGTGACTGGGGGGGTTTCAAGACAGAATGAATTTAAGAGTCTTTTGGGAAAGTGCATCTTACTCTCCAATGTCTCAGCAGGTCCAAATCCTTCTGCTCCCTTTACAGCCTCCTAATCTCTTGCCTCTGTCTTCTTTGATCATTCTCATTCTCTTCTTTGAAAATCGAAGCTGGCGAGAGGTTCCCAAAGATGTTTAGGGCTGAGAAGCTGGCTGAATGAAAGTCCTTCCCAGTCCCTTCGCCCCGTTTTTATTGGACACATTCGAAAGCTGAGTTGTAATTCAACACCACATTGCATGAGTGAGGGTCTTGGGCAGTCATTTTCTTCTCTTCTAATCCCTTTGTTTGGTTTGAGTATCAGAGCAATGCTGTCTTCTTAGAAAGAGTCAGACAGTATTCCCTCCTCGGGGGCGGCCCCGGGCCTGCGTGGTTAAAGTCCCATGTGCCCTGCTTCTGCGGCCCAGGCTCTCAGGTTCTGATCCCCGTTGCGGACCTACTCTACTCATCAGCCATGCTGTGGAGACGTCCCACATACAAAGTAGAGGAAGACTGGCACAGACGTTAGCTCAGGGGCGAATCTTCCTCAGAAAAAAAAAAAAGAAAGAAAGAAAAGAGAGTATTTCGTCCTCTTCAATGGTCTGGAAGTTTGTGTAGTATTGGTAAGGCAGAATTCATCAATCATCTGGGCCTGCAGTTTTCTTTGAGAGAAGATTTCTAACTACAAATTCATTTTTTTAAATAGATACAGTGTCATTCAGGTTATTGATTTGTTTTTTTGCCTGAGCCTTGGTAGTTTATATCTTTCAATGAATTTGTCCATTTCATCAAAGTTGTAGAATTTATTGGCATGAAGTTCTTTATAATATTCTTTTATCATCCTTTTAATACGTGGAATCCACAGTGATGTCGTCTCTCTCATTCCTGGCCTTTGTCATTTTGTCTTTTCTTTTTTCTCCTGACTAATCTAGACAGAGGTTTACCGTTTTCTTGATCTTTTCAAAGAACCAATTTTTTATTTCCCTGATAAACTCTGATCTTCATCATTTCTTTCTCCTGCTTTCTTTGAGTTCCATTACTCTTCTTTATCTAGTTAAGATGGAAGCTGAGGTCTTTGGTTTGAAACTTTCTTCCTTCTTCGTATAGGCATGTAGTGTGTTAACTTCCCTCTAAGTATTGCTTTAATTGCATCCCACAGATTTTGATGTGCTACATTCTTATTTCATTCAATTCAAAATTCTTTCCAATTTCCAATTGACTTCTCTTTTTGACCCATTGAAAAGTGTGTTATGTAGTTTACAAGTATTGAGGGTTTTCCAGATTTCCAGCTTAATTCCGTTGTTGTTTAAAGAACACATTTTACATGATTTTAGTTTTTATATTCATTGAATCTTGGTTTATGGTCTGGGATGTGGGCTATCTCTGTGAGTGCTCACTTGATAAAATGTGTGTTCTGTGTTATTGGCTGGAGTGTGCTATAAATTTCAATTGGGTCAAATTGCTCAATAATATTGTTCAGGCCTTCTAGATCCTTACTGATTTTCTGTCTACTTATTATATCAATTACTAAGAGAGAGGTGTTCCAATCTCTGAATATAATTGTGGATTTATTTATTTCTCCTTGAAGTTCCATCAGTTTTTGCCAGGTGTATTTTGAAGCTCTGTTGTTTAGGTGTGTTTAGAATTGTTATGTGCTCCACATTAATTGACCCATGTATTATTATGAAATTACCCTTTTTATTCCTGATAATACTTTTTGATCTAAAATATTCCAGGTCTGATATTAATCTTTGATTAGTATTAGCATGTATACATTTGTTTATTTTTTAACCTGTAGCCCTTTTATGACTTTATATACAAAGTGGATTTTTTGTAGGCATATGGTCTGGTCTTACTTTTTTTTATACAATCTCATCATCTCTGCTTCTCCACCTGGGTGTGTTGGACCATTGAATTAATTGAATCACCAACGTGGTTGGCTTTAAGTCTACCCTCTTGCTATGTGTTTTCTATTTGTCCCGTCTACTCCCCTTTTCCTCTTTCCTGTCTTCTTTTGGATTAAACTGAGTATTTGCTATGATCCCCTTTCTTTCTCCTTTGTTAGCTTATTAGGTACCGTCTTTATTGTGTTACTTTAGTGGTTGATTAGGGTTTAAAGGTAACATCTTTGATGTCAGAGCCCACCTTCTAGGGATACACAGCGACATGGTGAGCAGCAGAACCTCCTCACTGCTCCACTTCTCTGCCCCCAGCCTTCATGCATCATTGTCAAATAGCTCCCTTCTGCACATGTTACAATCCCACAATACAGTGTTATTGTTTTGCTTTAAAGAGTGAATTATCTTTTGAGTTTTAAGTGATAAAAAGTCATAGCTATTTCATATTTCCCTGTGTGGCTGCTGTTCCCAGGGCTAGCCAAGACTTTGTGCAGATCGAGCTTCCTGCCTCCTGGCCTCTCCCTGCGGGACTTCCACAGCGAGGCTGCCACAGCTTGTTCATCCATTCACCCACTCATCGACATTTGGGTTTCTTTTCCCCCAGTTTTTTGGCTACAATGAATAAAGCTGCTATGAACATTTGTATTCCTAAGTTCTCATTTTGGGTTTTGGTGAACATAAGTTTTTCATTCTTCTGGGATAAAGACCCAAGAGGGCAATTTCTGGGTCTTATAGTAAGGGCATATTTAGTTTTTTAAAAACTATGCAACTATTTTTTGAGTTACTCTACCATCTTACATTCTCACTAGCAATGTATGAATGAGTATTTTTTTGTTTCAGCCATTCTGATAGGTGTGCAGTGATATTTTATTGTGGTTTAAATTTACATTCCCCTGATGGCTAACGAAATAGAACGTTTCTCTTGTGCTTATTTCGCATCTGTGTATCTTCTTTGGTGAGGTGTCTCTTCGTGTCTTTTGCCCATTTTCTAATGGGATTGTTTTGTTTTTTTACTGTCAGTTTTCAAGAGTTCTTTATATATTCTAGACACGAGTCCTTTGTAAGACATGTGGTTTGCAAATATTTTCTCCCAGTCTGGAGCTTATCCTTTCAGCCTCTTCACAGGATCTTTAACGGAGAAAAACTGTTTAATTTTAATGAAGCCCAATTTGTTGATTTTTCCTCTCATAGGCTGTGCTTTTGAGGTCAGGCCTAAGACCTTTTTACCTAGCTCTAGGTCCTGAAGAGTTCCTTCTATGTTTTTTTCTTAAGGTTTTATAGGTTTGTGTTCTACACGTAAGTCCATGATTCATTTTGAGTTAACTTTTGTGTATAAGGCATGAAACTCAGGTCTAGGCTCATGGTTGCGTGTTCAGTTGCTCCAACACCATTTGCTGAAAAGGCACATTTCTGCTTTTGAATGTCTTGGTGTGGGTCTGTTTCTGGGTTCTCTATTCTAATCCCTTCATCTACGTGTCAATCCCTCGGCCACGGCCGCACTGTGTGCATTGCTGTACCTATGTAAGTCTTGAAATCTCATCGAGTGATTCCTCCCACTGGATCCTTCTTTTCCAAAATTGTCATAGCTACTCTAGGTCATGTGTCTTTCCATGTAAATTTTGGAATGAACTTGTCTATATCTACAGGAAGCCTTGCTGGGGTATTAATAGGGATTGTATTGAGCCTCTAGATCAATTTGGGGAGAACTGACATGTTGATTATGTTGACTGTTCCAATCCACAAACATTGTATGTTTTTAAGGTCTTTTTTCATTCTTTTTATTCTTATTAAGGACTTTTTAAAATTTCTTTCATCACATTGTTTATTTTCATCATACAGATACTGTACGTGTTTTATTAGGTTGATACCTCAGTATTTAATTTTCTTTGCATCAATTATAAAAGGTATTCTGTATTTGATTTAGATTTCTGTGTGTTCATTGTCGGTATATAGAAATGTGATCCATTTTGTGTGTTGACTTTTATCCTGTAACCTTGCTGTATTCACTTATTAGTTCTAGGAGTTTTGTTGTTGATTCCTTGGGATTTTCTATGTAGATAACATCTGCAAATAGGGACATTTTTATTTCTTCCTTTCCAGTATGTATGCCTTTTATTTCTTTTTCTTGCTTTACTGCACCGGCAAGAACTACATTACTATGTTGAATAAGAGTGGTGAGAGTGGGCATCATTGTCTTGTTCCTGACCTTAGAGTTCAGTCTTTCCCCATGGAGTGTGATGTGAGCAGTAGGGTTTGTAGATGCTCATCGAGTTGAGGAAGTTCTCCTCTATTCTTACTTAGCTGAGAGTTTTTATCGTGTACAGGTGTTAGATTTTGTCAAACGCTTTTTTCCATGAATTGATAGAATCATATAATTTTTGTTCTTTAGCCTGTTGATATGCTGGATTACATTCACTTTCATTTTTGAAACATAATTTTTATGGCTATAGAATTCTCAGTGCACATTTTAATTTTTTTCTTTAGGTACTTTAAGGATGTTGCTCCACTGTCTTTGATTTGCATTGCTTTTGATAAGAATCCTTACCTTTGTTCTTCCATATATAATGAGGGTTTTTTCTCTGATTGCTTTTAAGATCTTTCTCTTTATCACTAGTTTTAAACAATTAGATTATGTAATTTGGTGTCATTTTCTTCATATTGCTTGTGCTTGGGGTCTGTTGAGCTTCATGGATCTGTGCGTTTATAGTTTTCAGCAAATATGGAAAGTTCCGGTCATGATCTCTTTCAACATTTCTGTCCCTCCTTCAGCAACTCCAATTACACGCATATTAGGCTGCGTGAAGCTGGCCCACAGCTGACTGACATTCTGTTTTCTCAGATGGTTTTCCTCTGTGTTTTATTTTGTGTAGTTTCTAGTGCTATGTCTTCAAGTTTATTAGTTTTTTTTTTCTTTTGAGGACGATTAGCCCTGAGCTAACATCTGCCACCAATCCTCCTCTTTTTCCTGAGGAAGACTGGCCCTGAGCTAACATCCATGCCCGTCTTCCTCTACGTTATATGTGGGATGCCTACCACAGCATGGCTTGACAAGTGGTGCATAGGTCCACACCTGGGATCCGAACCGGCGAACCCTGAACCACCGAAGTAGAGTGTGCGCACTTAAGTGCTGCGCCACTGGGCCGGCACCCTATTCATTTTTCTTTTCTGCAATGTCTAGTCTGCTGTTAATCCAGTGTATTTTCAACTCCAATACCATAATTTTCAACTCTGGAAGTTTGGTTTGGGTCTCTTTTTCATATCTTTCCTGTTCAATCTTTCCTCTGACTTCTTGAACATGTGGAAGATAATTACAACAGTTTTAATATCCTTATTTGCTAATTCTATTATCTGTTTAATTCTCCGTTGATTTTGATTGGTTTATTTTTTCACTTATTATGAGCGTATTCTCTGTTTCTTTGTGTCTGCTAATTTTTGATCAGATGTCGGACATTGCGGATTTTACCTCGTTGAGTGCTGGCTTTGTTTTATATTCTTGTAAATGCTTGAACTTTGTTCTGGGATGCAGTTAAGTCACTTGAAAAGTGTTTGATCCTTTTGGGTCTTCTAGCTTTTAAGCTTTGTTAGGTAGAACCAGAGCAGCATTTAGTCTTGGGCTAGTTTTTCCCACTATTGAGGCAAAACCCTTTTGAGGACACTCCCTGATGCCCTGTGAACTCTGAGGTTTTCCACTCAGGGTGGGTCTTGTGTGAGGTCTGGGTCTGATCCTTTCTGATCCTTTCGAGTGGCTCCTTCCCAGGCCTTAGGGCCTTCCTCCCGTGCACATTGATCAGGGCTCAGCTGAAGACTCCCAGGAGCCCTCTGCAGATCTCCAAGCTCTCCCTCTGGTACCGACCCTGACACGTCAGCTGCCTTTGCCGCCCTGCACTCCAGGCTCTGTCTCCTCGACTCTGCCTGAGGCCCACCTCCTGGCCCAGGGCCTGGAGACCCTCTCCAGGCCATACGTAGGGGCAGTCACAGGGCTCCCCTTGTCTGCTTCCCTGTCAGGGATCACTGTCCTGCGTTGCCTGATGTCTGATGTCTAACACATGTTTCATATATTTTTTCCCTTTTTCACTTGTTTTGGTGGAGGGTAAATCTGGTCCCTGTTAGCCATCTTGGCTGAAAGCTGAAGTTCTGATGCATGATTTTTCAAAGCTTCTTTGGTAGGCCAAATTTTAGTCAGAGCAGTAGTCAATCTTCCACTTTCCCTGCATTTTATATCATATAACAATAATGCTATTCACATAAAACTGCGTGTCTAGCCAAGAGGGTGGCTCGTGATCACCAGATATGCCTTGGGGCCACATATAATTTTAATCGGAAGGGAAAGCGTCAAACAGAGGCTGCAAAACAGCTTTAGCTGCCAAATGTGCTTTCTACCTGGAGGAAGGACAAGAGATCCTGGGGAAGAGACAGGTTTTCATGGTTTTTAAAAAACAACAGAGAAGAGAAACGTGTCTGCGTTCAGGTGATGTGGCCTTCCCACATGGCTCTCGGTCACGTCGCCACTGTGCTGGGAAGTCTGTGCCGAGCTCCTCGTTGTCTTGTCTGCTAGCTGCTGCCCCATCACACCGCACTGTCCTCCTCCAGAATGGGCTCAGAGACTCGGCCACGGCCTCTCAAAGGTCAAGCTACTTTGTAGGGTCAGCTGCAGCTGATCTCACCCAAGAGACACAAACCCAGAGACTGACAGTGGACTGTTGGCATATTGAGTTTCAAAGCCAGAAAATGAAGATCACTGAATTCTGTAGATGTTTCTACCTTTGTGTTTTCATATATTGTACCTGAAAAACATATTAACTGAGTGACTTTAATTTGGAATTTGTAATGATGGGACATTAATGATATTCGGCTGGTTCAAGTTCACTTTTACTCTCTGGTGAGAAAGGGGTTTACCAAGCAGTTTACTCACTTAAAATAAGAATGAAAGTGCTACTTTTATGGGGACAGTTTTAAAGACTTTAGGAACATTCATCGTTTACGCACAAATTAGGCTGCTAACTATGAGACTTTTCCTATTCACTGAAGTAGACCTAGCAGGACTTCCACTTGAAAATATACTATTAGCAATTAGTTCTTGTAACTACATGCACTTGAAAGGAATAAAGCAAATTTTTAAAAAATATGTACCCTCTAATCCAAAATTTTCACTAATTTAGACTCCACTTAATCTAGATAATAACAGTACATAACTCATGTACATGGTTCAACTATAATTTTCAAAGTATTATCCAAATGCGCTCTACCTCATTGATCCCCAAAGCCGTCCTGTGAGGGAGATAAGCCAAGTCGAACCCTCAATCTATGGGTGAAGTTAATGAGGCTCCTGGTGTCTCAGAGGTAACTTGTGGGGCTACAGGGCTTTCTCATTGGGCTCTTGCTTTGAGGAGAGAGAACCTGACATTCATGCACTGACTCATCCCCTCACCCATCCATCTATCATCCACCTACTCATCCAGCCTTCCACCTATTCATCCATCCACCATCCATCCATCAATCATCCATCATCCATCCTCATCCACCCATCCATTCATCCATCCATGTGTCGTCCATCCATCCATCCATCATCCACCCATCCGTCCATTCTCACTGAACTGACATGTTTTGCGTATGTTCCCTCACTTACATCTTACTACTTTGCCGATGTTGAGATTCTATCACCATTTTACAGCAGAGTTCTTTACGGCACAGCAAGGTCTTGGTGCCCAAGGTTGGCAGGTGGGCCTGAGAGCAGCTCTGCTTGGGGCTCAGTTCTGTCTAATTTAATTAATGCAGGCTTTGCTTGAGGCACAGTCAGTAAGCTGAGGCAGCACTGAACATCTGCCCCAGGTGTGAGCACTGAGAGCTAAGCTGCAGAGGGGGAGGGTCCCAGGACAGCCTGGGGTGAAAGCTCAGGGTCTGGCTGTCCTGGGAAGCCCTCCTCCCTCTCCCTGTCCCCACAGGCTGCCCTGCTGCAGAGCCCTCACCCTCCCAGGGGTCAGGGACCCCTCCTGCTGCCCTCCTGTTGTGCTTGGATTCAGGTTTCTTTGTGTTTGTCGGTTATAGCTTCCTGGCAGATATGAATCCTGACCAGGAGTGGCTGGCCCCGCAGGTTGGGCTCATTTCTGCCCATTGTGTCCCTCAGCCACGTTCCTGTAATCAGGCCCCTCAGCCAGGCCATCCCCTCCCATTGTGGCTGTTAGTGACGGATGATTGGTATTCCCCTCGGCATGGATTTCCTAATTATTCTTGGAGGCAGAGCAAAGCAGAAGATGGAGGCAACGCCTGTGGCTCCCACTGACCTAGCCGCCCCTGCCTGGAACTTCTATAGGGCCAGAGGTCCGGATGGCGGGGCCCTCAGGGGAGGGGCATCACTCTGGGCAACTCCATCAAGCTGCACACATAAGAGGAATTCGCCCTTTGTGCACAGGGACACAGGTGCCAGGCTGAGGGGACCACACAGGATGGGGGTTGGCAGAGAAGGCGAGGAACCGAATAAATCAAAGCCCTATCTTATATGACGGAGGGGTTCTAGCCTGAGTTACAAGCATTGGCACTTTTGTTTCTAAGTTTTCTACATTTGACATTCACCGTGACCTGGAAGCTGTGTTTGTGCATGGGTCCCAAACCCAATATTCAGTTGTGTGCCGTGTGGGAGCTGTGTCCCAGAGCCCCCGCAGTGGGCCTGGGAGGGGTTCCCTGAGTAGACTCTGGGAGCCTTCCTGACCTGGTGTCCCAGTCACTTCTCTATCTTCAGGCCCCCTCTGGTGTGCAACTCTCGCAAGGCAGATCTGCTCCAAGCTTAGGGCCAGGATCAGGGTGAGGTGGGTGGGTGCAGATGCCTGACTGTCCCCGGCCCTGACAGACCCTCTCTTCATCCGACGCCGTGCCCCAGCCAGGCCAGACTCGAGAAGGTAGTTGGCAAACAGTTGCTGCAACCACACCTGTTTCACAGGTGAGGAAATCCAGACTCAGGCTTTGTCAAGGAGCTCGGCTGGCGTGGAGCTCCGGTCCCCGCCAGCACAGTTTCTCCATCGCAGCCGGCTGAGCAGTCAGCTCCCAGCCTCTGGGAGTGGGGCCTCGGCCCACTTGGGTCTCACGAGAGTCTGTGTTTTGTCTCTTTCCAAAGCGACTCGGATAACTGTGCTTACTTGTCCTCAAGGACCAGACAGAGCCCAGCTGACCTTGATGGAGGAGGTCAGCTGCCTGTCTCCCCGGCATCAGGTCGGGGCACGAGGAACAGGCTGCCTCAGTGACCAAAGCAGAAAGGGCTTCCTCGGGCCGGGGGCTGAGGGGCGAGGGGAGAGACTCAGAAGAAGCGGCGATGCGAAGGGTGGGCTGTGTCCCGTGCAGGGCAGTGGCTGCACCCTGGGTCCTCCGGCCGTGAGGTCGCGTCTCTCTGCCCCGCAGGGCGCTCCTGTGAACTGGGCAGGGTGGGCGGGGCACTCCCCAGCTGGCCTCGGCTCTGCCGCTCTCTACCAGCGCTGTGGTCTGTGCGTCTGTCTCCAGCCCTGCCACCTTGCCCCTGTCCACTGCCTTGTCAGGGCTCTGAGAGGCCAGCCGGCCTGCCTCCTCCCTGTGCTCCCAGCTGCAGCCCAGACAAGGGCACCGCCGGCCTTGGCGGACACGCAGCACCCACTTCCCTCTGCGTCTGTTGGGCCGTCTCCGTACGGAAATCTGTACCATCAATGGAATATTCTCCAACAACTGCAGCCACCGGGAGACTAGGCTGGGTTTCACTGTAATTCACAGAGGTGGGAGCACCTTCACCGAGCTGGCAAATCCAAACTGCACTGGGTCGTTTTGTAGAATAAAGACGGCTGCCGTCTTGCCTGAGAGCTGTGGCGGGCCCACCTCCGTCCTCCTCGGGGTTCGACTGGATCTAAGGATTTAAGATACAGCAACGTGTCAGCCCACATCAAGCTGCAGTCTATTGCAACGTTTGAGAAAAACCTCCAATGGGAGAGTTTGTACACTCCACTAACCGGGAAACCATTAACCAGATCTCTTGTTTCCTGATTATTCTACTAACCAAAAATTCCTGCGTTACATTTTGATGGACTTGTGATGAAATCTCAGGCAGTGTTTCTTCAATGAGGAGGAGTGGGGTTCCGCTCCCCAGGAGGACGGCAGAAGTCCTGCCTCGCAACTGAGCTGGGCAGTTGGTCAGTCGGGAGAGCTGTGAGGAGAGGAAGAAGAACCCCTGAGCACAGAGCCAATTAGGGATCCGGAGCAGAACGTGTGGCTTCAGAAAGTACGCAGAGGAGGCGGGCATGTCGGCTGTGGGAAGCCACTCAGCCGAGAGCTCCTGGGAGAAACGGTTTGGGCCCCAAAGCAGGATGCACCCTGGTGGTGAACAACAGCTCTCTGCAGGTCGCGCACGCAGCCGGGTAGGAGGGCCCCTCGTTAGAAGCATTTGTGCTCGTGTGGAGGTGCTGTTGGCTCCAGGAGAAAAGGCTGATTTAGTTCAGGCTGTGGGGCCTCTCCTCCCTCTTTCAGCAAAGAAATCATCGCCACTGGCCGACCAGCTCCCTAGCCCGAGGCCTGGAGCTGGACCAAGATGATTGCACGTAGGGCGGAGGCTGAGCAGATGGAACAGCATCTCTGGTGTCCCTGATCAGACTTGGGCTGAGTCCTGGGTGGGATCTGAGTGCTGGACGGGGGCCGGGGTGAGAAGGTGTAGTTACAAAAGAATGTGTACCCTGAACCCTGCTGTCAAGGAGCGAGCGCCAATGCAAGAGAGCAGCGAAGGGCGCTGGGTCCTGGTCACAAGTGGATAGCGCAGAGCGGGGCACACGCGTGTGGGGAGTTATGGCCCCTCCATGCTCATCCTTCCTCTTCCTCGCTCGGCCAACCTTTCAAACACTTCATAGGATGATGGATGCTTCGCCAAGCAGTTCTTACAGGATGTTAGAGGGTAGCTTTTATCCCTGATGACCTCTAGAAGACACGTCCTCTCTGCAGCCCTGTATCTCCCTGGCTTGGCGCTCCACTGGGCAACGCTGCCTCATCCCATCTAATGGGCCTTAAACTGCACGGAATCAGTGTGCCTTCAAGGTGCCTATTTTTGTCAAAGAAAGGCCATTTCCCAGTCGTGCAAACTCAACCCCTTCCCCTTTGTGCCCTTAGAGTCAGAGACTCTCCCGTAAAAGACAGATTCACGTTTTCGAGGCCACACATTGTTCAGGGCAACTTCCATTGATGACCAGTGCCCAGTGTGCAGACGTCTTGTGTCAGAGACCCACGTGGGCCAGCCTGGTGGAGGTGGGGAGGCCAGAGTGCCACACTGACGTGAAGCTTTTGGTGGAGAGGGGGAAATCTGGTGTCACAGTGCTTCGGGCCACACGGTGGGAGCTATGTGTGAGGACAGGGCCACCATCCCATGGCACTTGGCCACTCCTCACCCTTGACAAGACAGCCTACAGACTCTAGCCCCCATCCTGAGACACTTCATCAGTCTCCTACCGAAATGCAGCCGGAGGGCTTCTCATCAGCCAGATGTGGCGCCCCCAAGATAGCGGGGGGCTCCCTCAGCCAGCCCAGAAGCTCAGCTCATGTCAACACAAAGCAAGGTTCTTACTGTCATGCTTCGCACCTGCAGACGATAGACTACATAGGAAAACAAACAGCTCGGGAGTCACCAGCCAGATTTACCAAATGCTGGCATTTGCTTTGTGTTCACTGACACCGGAGAGCATCAGTCTGTGTTCTTTAAATTTACGTAAAGTAAACCGTGTTCCATGTGTCATTTGCAACCTGCTTTTTTCACTCATGCTCTGTTTTTAAGATTCATTCATGTGAACTGTTTTCTAGTATTCCATTGTGTGATGGTGTCACGTTTAGCCCTTGGCTTGTGGTCAGGGGTGCTGCTAAGACTGTCCTGACATAGCCTCTTCCTTTTCGCCTTACTCTTGTCTGGGTCGCTGGCTGTGACTTCCTTCACTTCACTCAGATTGAAAACGGCTCCCCAGTGTGGGGAGTTCTCCAACAGCACGAGGGGCTCCGTTTCCCCGTGACCCTGCCAGCATGTGGGTTTTGCACTCTGATGTATGCGAAATATTTCATTGTTTTAATAATCAACACTTTTTTGCATGTCCTAAAAGGAAAATTCGCTTTCCAATACATTAACGTAAAATTGGTTTTTACTGAGGAATTTGTAAGGAAAATTGAGGAAGGGACTTGCAATGCTTAGCAAACAGCATTCCTTCCCAGCGTCCCCCTCCTCTTCCCACAGTGATCTCCAGACCTTGTCAATTGTGCTCATCAATCTTTAAGCTAATGAATGTGGGTCTCTCCCTGCAGGGCAGGTGCAGACGGGGCATTCTCATGTCAAACACACTCTATGCTTCCAGAAGATTACTGTCCATTTGTGTGGCCTCCTTCTAATGACCCACATTGGTTTCTTATTCGCTTGGTGATAGACTTTGTCAAACTCACTGGCCTATCCAACCCCATCAGGCTGTCAGCCGACCCTCTGTCCATTCTCCTGGTCCTCCCCTCATCGCAGCCAGTGTGAGGTCTTCAGCCAGTGGACAGTCCTCTCCCCTGCCTGACAGGCCCTCACCAACCTCGGCCCCCTCCCTGCTAGGACTACAAGCAGCGTCCTGGGTACTGAGGTTGAAAGCTTGGCTGCCGTCCTGGCCGGGTGTTGATAGGACTGTGACATCCTCTCTGGGATGCTCTTCTCTCAGCTTGCCCTAACTGGACTCATCAGTGCACTTTGTTCATGAAATAAGGGTGTGGTTTTTCCCATCTTTTCTTCTCGGTGTGCGAGTAATATATATTTTTTCAATTACTAAAGTTGTGGTTTGCAAAGCAAATCTACCATTGCTGGCAGCCAGGGCTGGCACTAAGGCATATTCTGTGTTGTCAATCTCCAGGGGCTAAATCTCAGTTTAGCTTCGAATATCAGTTTAGAAAATTGAGGTCCTATGAGCCTGCTGTTTAAAGAGAGAACACTTTAATAAAAGCTTCCAGGAGTTCCATGAGCTTAAATGTGGTGAGAGTAGATTTAAGAATTGAAAGACAGAAAGACTCTCCCTGACAATATGTATTTGGAAAAAGACAACCATTGGCCTCCCTCTTATCTTATCAGGAGCTGCATGCTCAGATGACACGTGCGGGATCAGCCTCAGACGAGGTCGTCCCCTGCAACAAGTCAGGGACATACCACCAGCTGCAGCAGGGCAGTGACACCCCAACGTCAGGCAGCACAGTTCCTCACAGAACCATGCTCTGGAGGGAACTATTGCCCCCGATTGATTTTATAGTGGAGGACAGCAAGGCCCAGGAGCGCTGGTGATTTGCCAGAGTGACACGGCTAAGGGCAGGAGTTTCAGTGGATAGAGCGGGGGTCTGTGGGTGTCTGCATAATGTGCCCCCATCCCTGTTCCAGAACCCTCCGTGATGAACTCTGGTGCCCCATTCTGTGTCACGCTTGTCACCATGGTACGTGGGCTGGCTGCACATGGCTTCCTTACTGTCTGCTACCACTGGAAGGAGGAGCCTGGAGCCAGCACTTGTCCACTCACTGCCATACGTTCAGCAGGTGCTCCACAAACACATGCCGAAGGCAAGAGGGAAGGAACACAGTCCTGTTGTGTAAAAAATTCAGGAGAACGACATCCGGGCAGCTCAGCACCTGGGGGCATGTCTTTGGTTTTGGCACAAATTGAAGTCTATGCAGACTCAGCTGAAATGTCTGTCTCCTTTTCCTCATCTGTGAGAGGAAGGTTTGGTTGGCAGGCTCCCTCAGAGCCCTCCACTCTCGGTCATTGAGGAGAAGATTCCAGAGCTGAGAGGAGAGTACAAGTTGCAGACCATCCTCAAAGGGCTGTCCTCCCAGCTCTGTCCTCAGTTCTGTCCTGAGGGCTGTCCTCTCAGGTCTGTCCTCTCAGGTCTGTCCTCTTAGAACTGTCCTCTCAGGTCTGTCCACACAGGTCTGTCCTCTCAGGTCTGTCCTCTCAGGTCTGTCCCCTCAGGCTGTGCTCTCACGTCTGTCTTCTCAGGCCGTCTTCTCAGATCTGTCCTCTCAGGGCTGTCCTCTCTGGCCTGTCCCCTCAGGCTGTCCTCTCAGGGCTTTTGTCTCAAGTCTGTCCTGTCAGGCTGTCAGGCTGTCTTCATAGTGTGTCATCTCAGGGTTGTCCTCTCAGGTCTGTCCTCTCGGGCTGTCCTCTCACGTCTGTCCCCTCAGGCTGTCCTCTCAGGGCTGTCATTTCAGGGCTGTCCTCTGAGGTCTGTCCTCTCATGTCTGTCCTCTCTGGCCTGTCCTCTCAGGGCTGTCCTCTCAGGTCTGTTCTCTCATGTCTGTCCTCTCAGGCTGTCCTCTCAGGCTGCCCTCTCATGTCTGTCTCTTAGGTGTGTCCTCTCAGGCTGTCCCCTCAGGGCTGTCCTCTGGAAAGGGCCACATCTACAGATGTCACACAGTGAGAAGGTGCAATATTGAGCCTCATTCCCGTCCCTGGGTCACATAGGTGATTCTGATGACTGATGGAACCAAAACCCAGTGGAAAAGCGTCTGCTGCTTGAAATGCCCATGCTCCCCATTGGCTGTATTTCCTCACAGTGTAAGAGAGCAAGAAGGCCACACAGACCGTGGGGGTCCCGCCTCAGCCCACCATGCCTTCCACGTGCTGTGGACAGCAGCCCTGTCCGAAGGGCACAATCTCGTCCGTGTCAGCTGCTGCCTGATGGCTTCCGTGAGCAGGATCTACTCACT
The DNA here is from genome assembly GCF_041296265.1 of Equus caballus. NCBI lineage: Eukaryota > Metazoa > Chordata > Mammalia > Perissodactyla > Equidae > Equus > Equus caballus. Next base: position 101,787,145 of record NC_091691.1, read on the forward strand.
GAGGGCAGCGTGGCCGTGGCAGGGACCCTGCTGAATGACTGCCTGGGCAGCAGCAGCTGTCACATTCTGCCCACCAAGCAATGGCACCCAGGTTACCCTAGACCACTTAGCACCCCAGCTGCAGGGCTGACCCCAACTCTCAGGTGCCCCCAAGAGTGCCTGGGCGCTGACCAGCTGTAGCGGACAGCTGCAGTTTTACTTAGCGAGTAGAGCAGTCTGGGCTCCGCAGGAAGGTGGCCTGGCTCCAGCCTCGGAGGGGTCCCCTGCCTCTGGCCAGCAGATTGGCACTGCCTATGTACTTACCTTCATATTGCAACAAGAAGAAGCTTGTTTCAGAAATAAAATCAAGAAAGAAAAAATGACAGAGAGTAATGCACGTGGGACTCCTTTGTTCGTGCATTCACTCAACATTCATTGAGTGCACCTTCCAGGCACCCTGTTCACTGCTGGGGAAAATCAAGTATCTTTCAGTATTTAACCTTCCTGTGTGTGACTCTTACGCCTGTCTCCCTGTGCTATTTGTAGGATCACCGACTTTTGCCTTATCAAGTGGTGGTTACTTTGTTTTGCTGGAAGTGGTTACGAAGGACCTGGGTCACCAGCTTTGCCCTGGTTGGCAACTACTCTCATTCCCTTTCTCTTTGGTGACAGTGACTCCTAAATGCTTCTCCCTTTGAGCAGCATCATAACCAGTCTGCAGATGGGCTGGACGTGGCTGAGGGCCCATCAGGGGCACAACGGCTCTAAAGAGCTGTCCTGCTTGGGAACTTGGGTGAGAGAAGCCCAAAGTGTTTCCTGTAAAATCTCACCCTTGGAAATCTGCCTATGAGCAATTCTACTAAACACTGACATGGGAAATTCGAGGCCTGTGTAGATGAGCGCTTTTCTGTAAACAGAGGCCCCAATAGCCGGGCGTCTGCGTCTGTCCAGGCCCCCAGACACCCCGTGTGAGAGTGGGAAGTCTTCATCCCTCCAGGAAGGAGAGCGGGATCCAGCAGAGGACTAACCACCCTGGTAGGAGACGGGCGGGAACGGGCTGCTGTTCAAGTGGGGTGTGGGCCCAAGTGCTCACATGGGTCTTATTGGAGGGTTCAGGGAAGTGAAGGGTTTGAATTGGTGGCAATACAGGGTGAGGCTGAAGCGTTCAAGGACGTTGGCATCAGAATGTGGGGAGCAACGCACTCACGTGTCCAGGGAAAACGAGAACAGGCTGGTGAGATGGTGGGACCTGTGGGCAGGGGTCGGACTCGAGTGCTGACGAGGGGATTTACTTATCACCAGCTAGAGGGAATGGTGGGCTCCTAGGAGGCTGTGACAGGATCAAAGCCATCTGTAGGGATTATTTTAGGGGCCGTGTATGGGCTGAGTGGTGGCAGGAGACACTGGGGGAGGAGAGGAGACCCCACAGGCCAAGCGTCTCAGCAGGGCCCTCACTGTGGGAAACGAGGAGGAAGCAGGTCGTGAGATCCTCATCAAGAGCTCCTCGTGGCTGGGACTTGGGGCAGACTGCTCTCGACGGGCACCCGCTTACCTAGGAGGCCACTCCAGGGTGCTGGGGAGCTGGCCTCAGGCCTCCATGGGTCCCCACGCAGCAGCTCAACGCCCTCAGTCCCTCCAGCTCTGGGCTCCAGGACCACCCATGGTGCTGCAGGGGGGACCCACCTCAGCCCCTCACAGCTGATGTCTCGGCCTGGGCTCTGGGTCACGGGGGCCGTGGTGCCCCTGTCGACCCTGGAGTCCTCCCTCCAATCCAAGGGCCCCCCATAGGTCCTCATTGCCTTCCACCAGGAGTCCCAGGCGCCAGCCAACTGCCCCCAATTTCTGTGGGAGACTTTTTATTTTGTTTACTTCTTGCTGCTGCTTTGCCTGTTGCTTGTCACCTGAATTTCCTGCCATTCTTCCAGCACCTCCTGTTGGAACCTGCCCAGGAACTTCGGCAAATTGGTTCCAATTAACAAGATTGTAACCCCTTGAGCACGGGGGGTCCCCATTTCCCTGTGTTACCCCATACCTGGCTGCCTTGTCGGGTGTGAGAGGCAGTTGAACAAAGAAGGAAAGAGGCCGAAAAAGATGAGTGGCTGGAGGGATTCACTGGAGGCTGTGTGAGTTTCCCGGGACTGCCCTAACAAAGTCCTAACACTGGGCAGGCGGCTTTGACACAGAAATTTATCATCGCACAGCTCTGGGGGCTGAAAGTCAAGTCTAGTGTGGGCAAGGCAGGTTCCTTCCAAGGTCGTGAGGGAGAAGCTGCTCCAGGCCTTTCCCCTAGCCCTGGGCTGCCTGAAATCTTTGGGGTTCTCTGATCTCAGTCTCTGTCATCAGATGGCCTTCTCCCTGTATGCGTCCCCTTTTTATAAGGACACCACTCGTATTGGATGACGGCCACCCTATTCCAGTGTGACCTCGTCTTAACTAGTCACCTCTGCAACAACCCATCTCCAAATAAGGGCATATTCTGAGGTCAGGGAAGGACTTCAGCATGTGCATTTTGGGGGACAGGACTCAGCCCTCAGCAGACGTCTGAGACCAACTCGGTAGGTTTGCTCTGCACATTGATGGTCAGTTCCCAGACTGCCCTCCATCCACCCCCGACTGGCTTACCCTGCTGCTCCTTCCTTCCTTCTTCTCTTGGCTGGATCCCCTGCCTGGCTGGCCTCTGCCCTAGCCTCACGTCGTCCAGCCTCTCCCGGAAGCCTTTGATGCTGAACCTCTTAATGTCAAGTTCGTGTGCCCGATGTACAATTAGCCACTCAGTGAGACACAGTGCTTGGAGATGGAGAAAGGTTTATTTGAATTGGCCAAAAATGAGAAGGCAGGAGGAGAGTTTCTCTCAAATCCACCCTCACAAGAGAAGAAAGCAGGGGGTCTGTATAGAGCTAAGGGGCTTGGGAGGAGGAATTTGCAGAAAAAAAGGGGAAGTCTGTGTTTCTTTCATTCCAGATAAGCCCTTGAGCTATCAGACTTCTGGGCATCAATGGCAGCTGGGGGCTGGTTATCTGGTTCCTTAAAGGCTTCTTTTTTCTTCTGCAAAACAAGCTCATAAATCCTTGTGGTCCTTGAGTCACCTCTCAGGTTAAACAAGAAAACAGCACATTGACAAGATTAACTTTTTTCATGTGTCTGTGCTGGGAACAAGGTCGAAGGGTGGTCAGTTCTTACTGAATAATTACAGTAGCCTCAGGCACGGGCTTCATCTTCACAGGCCCCCCCACCCCGCCCCCCAACCCCTCACCGCTGCCCTCTTTCCTGCCAGCCTTCCTTTCTCTCCTTCTGGTCATCAAGACTGAATCTATTTACACCTTTCTTTGTAACAATCAAGACTTAATTCACAATCATTTAGATTGAAACTAGTCCAGTTTACACTGAAGATAACGGAAACAAGTTTTTTCTACAGCAGGATCTTCCTTTAAAATCCTCATTTAATCCAAGAAAAGTGAATAGTTAGGCAGGACTTCTCTAGAAAATGACAGAAATGAAAGTTAGTCTCCTCTGGACTGTCTCGGGTATGGTCCTCAGCAGTTCCACCCTGAGCCTGGGGGCCTCACCCCACCCTCACCCCTCAAGGGGTAGGAGGGTTTAAGAGCAGAGCCCCGTTTGAGGGTAGATTGTTTCCTGTTCCGGCCCTGAGCTTGCCTGCGCTGGAAGGTAAAGCAGGAGTTCTCCGCATTTGCTGCTGTAATGGCTCAACTCCACTCTGGCTCTGTTATCAGAAGCCAGCCCACCCCTGAGTGCCTGGGGCACAGGGACCGACTGGACACTGCCCCGTTGCTTTTGTTTTAAATCCTCTTGTGTGCTTCCAGCTGGAAGATGGGGCCTGACGCACCTCCAGGCACGGTGCAGATCTGCTCTGCCTCATCCGGAGACACACCAGCTCCGAAAGGGCCCGAGGAGCCAGGTTGACCTGCCTTCCAGGGCTGCGCAGGACCAGCTCTCCTGAAGTCCGCTGTGGGTGGCTCACTGACCGCGTGAAGGAGAGGCCTAAAGAGAATGGGGCTTCTGCCCAGGCTGCTCAAGTTCCCATAGTCAAGACCCCAGATGTCCTCAAGCTGACTTCACAGGAAACGCTGATCAGTAGCTGTACGTGCAGATAATGATATCTTCCCACGGTGTCCTCCGCACCAGGGACCACAGCATCACCCCCTTCCTCTGTGGGGCGAGCTGTGTTGCCTGCAGAGCTCCCTAAGCATGAACACCGCAGATCCTAAGGTTCTGAGGAGCAGTGCCCGTGACTCAGCCAGGGAAGAATGTTTTCCTTGGCATTCGCTTCCGAGGAGCCGGAGTTGGCATCCGCGTCTGGAAGCCCTCTCAGCACACGTGTGCGCTTAGGCAAGGCAGCGCTCTGTTTCTGTCTTCTTGCCACTCAGAAGGCGAGGGGGCGGGGGAGCGGTGAGCAACAGGAAGATGCTGCAAGAAAGCTTCACCAAGGGCTTGGGAAGAACGGGTCTGGTCCCAGGTGAGCCCCGGACCAAGGGGCCTGACTCTCAAGGGTTAGTGGACAAGCTGCTTTTATAGGATTAAAGCAACACCTGGGAAATGGGAGAAAGGTGTGGAAATTCATGGTAAAATTTGCCAAAGGCCATTTAGGCTTTGTCTTGTGAGCATGAAATTAAGTAAATGAAGCAGTAAATCTGCCTCCTGTTTGGTGGGGCCAAGTTTCAACGTGTCACACCTAGGGAGACACCTTCAGCAACTGAGACTAGCACCATCTGGGGCGTTGGCTCCAGTGAGTCATGTGAAGGGCACCACCCACTGTGTTCCGCACCTACCCGGCCCTGGGAAAGCGGATTCTCCCAACACTGACCCAGCCTGACCCAGTCTTCCCACGGAGACATAACGAGCACATGAAAGCCAATGGCACTGACGCGGGCCTCCCATGATGAAGGCCTGATGTCTAGTTACACAACTGATCAGATGCCGTGGCCACTGAACGAATGAAAAACTAATGAGCGAATGAACGTGTATAAAGAGCCGTATTAGGAACTGACCGGGAAAGGAGAGGCTAGGACAGAGGCTCCACGCTCGGCAGTATATTCTATGGGGACTCGGGGGTCAGCCCTGGTGGCCCGTTGTGTTCCGTATGATCATGGTTTTCTGTGTTAACTGGAAGGTTTCATTCCTGTAACTCATCATTATAAGGGCTGACATTCTGAACTCGGTGGCAGGTCTAGACCTAAACAGGGACAGACTTAAGGCTCATATCCCCAAGCCCACTGTTGTTCTTTCTGTTCCTTCAGGCGCCTCTTGGCCTCACATTCTGTTCCCATTCCAGCTACCAAAGCCTCTCAGGTCGCACTAAGGTACAGGTGGCTGACGACTTCTGAAGTGTTGCTCCTGTGAGGAATAACTGGATTTCAACAGCATACTGAACTGCAAAACACAGCACGCACGCTACCAATTCCCACTCCTGCATCAGGGAAGACATCACTAATTGATCACAGCATTCTTTCCCACTGAGCCCAGACAATCCTGAACCTAGTGCTCCAGGGACCACTACCAATGAAGCAGATTAAGACACATCAAGGGAGACCTCTTTGCCATTCTGCCTTAAGCTAATGGCTTGAAGATGCTGATGATGGAGTTCCAAGCCTTAGTTGGCGAGAGAAGGGAACATTAGGATCGTGCTAGCTTGCTCGAAATCTCATCACCAAGTGAGAGCTTGTTTTGCATTGGAAGTTAGCTCTGTTCTAGGAACACCCTGAAAAGCACCAACCTCACTCTAATTTGCTGATTCATGTAGATGACTCTCCAGATTATAATCGATTTCCTTATTCGAATGTATGCTGCCTCCTCGCTTAATGAAGAAGATGGATCTGCAGAATATGGGAGTCGCTCGCCATTATCAGCGGATGATTGAAAACAGAACGAGGCCATTTCTTCCTCAGTGGTTGTTAATCAGTTTCATGTGTCTGTACAGTTTGGCTTGAAAAACCCAGTAAGGAGCCAACCTGAGTCCAAAAGCAGTGCACGGCCATGTTTCACTTCTGAATCCCTGGTGGCCGGCCAGGTGGACGTCAAAGTCTTCACGACACTTCTGGAAGGTGGTTGGCCAACATTCTCCCTGTGAAAGCGCCTGATGTCTGGTAGAGCTTTGCCAAGACCGCCCCTCCCTGAAAATTTACTCCCCGGTGGTATCTAACTCAATCCCTTTGTGAAATTCTCTGAGATGCCCAGGAGTATTAAAATTGCTATTTAAACCACACCTTGTTTATCTTCCTCAATGCTAAGTAGTAGATGGAAAGCACATTTCAGAACACTTGGTGTTCATACAAGCACGGTTAAGTTTCCTGATTTATTCCCAGCTCTTGAATCAACAGTTCCTTTGAAGTTGCCCTGAGATGGGATTGCGTCCGGGGTATGCTTCCACACTGGAGCCCTGCCGTTCAGCACCTTGCTATCCAGCTTGTCCACCATGAGGCAAGTGACTGCTCACTCCCCCTCCTCCTTACTCCTCCTTCCCCTCCTCCTCCTCCTTTTTTGCCGAAAAATAAAGCTGTATTGTTTCCACTTGGCTTGGGAGAGGCCTGGTGCTGGAGGGAGAGGCTCAGGCGGAAGTCCCGTGGCCCTGGGCCGAGAAGGCTCCTTGTTGGCTTGAGATACTCGCCCAGCCGGGTCATCAGAGTGTAATCAGGTGGTCACTGTCTCCTTGATGAGTCCCACCTCCTGGTTCAGGGAGCAGTTTCAGGAGGTCACAGAGATGGGGTCTGTGCGGGCAGAAGCCAAGGTGTGCAGACCAGCAGGGCCAGGCCAGGGTGGCCCCACGGCATCCAGAGTGCAGCCCCACTCCCCCCATGACGGCTCTGCCCCGGCTAGAGGAGCCCGGTGCCGGGCAGATGCTGCATCCCCGGGAGATGCTCAGCGGTCCTGCTCTTCCCATGGGCCAGATTGTGGGAGGACTGGCCCACACCCTCCAGGGCCACATCATCACAGTGGAAATAGGCCCAGAGAGAGGTAGATGAGGAGGCTTGCAGGCACAGGTTGACCAGGCGACTGATGGTGGCCTCCACCCCTGAAGAGGATAATTGTGGAGAATCTGGGAGTTCATGGGTGGTGACAACAAGCAGTTAACCACAAAAAGAGTGTCAGCTGGTCCTAGAAGCAGGGGCAGCAGAGACGACATTCTGGAGCTGTGACTGGATGGGAGGTTAGTGGGTTCCTTGGGACAATTCTTCCAACACTGCAATCACAGGCCAATGTGACTGCCAGTTGCCGTGACAAGTGACTTCCAGAACTAGACCTGCTTTTTCTCTGCCAGATGACACTTGAGGCTGCAGCTCGTCCCTGCTGCCATCTTTGTCGGGCTGATAGGGTTCCCGTTCGACCTTGGCTGACCTTGGCGTTCCTTTCCTGCTCCAGCCCCAGTCCGATTACGCTACTCTGTGTCTTCTAAACTCAGCGACAGTCAAGTCCTTTCCTGCACAGTATAACTGAGGCCCTTTTCAGAACTTAGAGACTTTATTTCACATGGAAAAAAGTGTAAACATCTTAGAGCAACCTAATAAGTTGAGTAAAATTATCTGGAGAAGCCAAAAGTGCAATAATAAATAAAGTGTAATCTTGATGCAAACGAGTGTTTGGGGCCTGGATGTCCAGTTTAATTGAATTTTCCGGTTAACTCATGACTGACTAGAAAACCCTTTTTCTCTTAAATCTTGTTTAAAAAATCATACTAAAATTATATCTATTGTCCTTCTCAGTAAGTAGACAAAAGCGAAAAAGCAAAAACGCTTACTCCTTTGATTACTAGATCTCTTACCCTGGATCCCCCCAATGCAGAGCTGGGACAGAGGCTTTGGAAGGTGGTTTATTAGGAGCGTGACCCCAGATGGCAGTGCCATGTTCTAGAGGTGGACGCAGGGAAGGAAGAGAAGCCAAAGCAAGGACGCCTGAGTGTACTAGTTAGTTAATGATCACTGTGTAATAACTCACCCCAAAACTTAACAGCTTAAAACAGCAAACGTGTCTTGCCTCACCGTTTCTGTGATGAGGAATCCAGCAGAGCTCAGCTGGGCCCCTCAGGCTCTGAGTTCTCTCAGGCTGCAATGGTGGCGCTGGCCGGCTTCTGCCGTGGGCTCAAGGCTCAGTGTGGGCAGAATCCACTTCCAGCCTTGCTCAGATGGTATCGGCAGGCCTCACATCCCTGCCGCCGTCGGCTGGAGACCTCTGCGTCTTCCAAGAAGGCCGGTCACAGTGTGGGAGCTCACTTCCCTCAGCAAGAGAGCAAGAGTGGGCCGCCCACGACGGGTGCTGCGTCTTCCGTAACCCAGTCTCTGAGGTGACATCTGCCACTTTTGCTATTGTTCATTAATTAGAAGGGAGTCACTAAGCCCAGCCCCCTCCAGGGGAGAGGACTACCCTAGGCTGTGAACAGCAGGAGGTAGGACCATGGGGGCCATCTCACAGGCTGCCCACCCCACTTAGGCTGGCCACCTCCGTGGGGAGGCCTTCTGAGGACCTCATGCAACACGTCTCAGAGCTGCTCACTCGGCAAACAAATGAGGAAGCATCTGCCCGTCAGCTCCCAGCGCCCGGTGGTCAAGGTGCTCAGGCTGTGCGTCTGGATGAGGCCTGGCCCGTGAGTTCCTAGGGCACATCCCCTGGGGTTGCAGAGAGGCCTGGACAGAGAGCAGGAGCACCAGGTACAGGCCAAGGTGAGGCCCCTGCAGGAAGGAGTGGCCGAGTGAGAGGCGGAGTCAAGAGGACTCGGGTTGGTCCACAAGAGGGAACTTTCAGAGTCCTCACCCCAAATACCAGAGCTGTGAGTCCAGCCCCACAGCTCTCCAGACCTCCTGCCCTACTCAGCAAGGTGCTGCAGGACAGACCCAGCCACACTCCGGAGCTCCTCTGGTTCTAGCCCAGCCCTTCCGTCATCCCGGCACTCCTCCAACCCCCTTCTCGTCACTAGCTCCCCCTGACAAGTTTTCCTCCCCCTGCCTCCTTCATCGCAGAGATTCTAATTCTTACCTGGAGAGAAAGCCTCAGAGCCTACCGTCCCCTCCCTGTTTCCAACCCAATCCAGCTCTGTCTAACCTTCCACTCTCCAGCTCCCCACCCCGCCTTGTCACTGACTCCACTATACGACTCTTTGGAGCTCGCTCCAGCTGTGGCCAGATTCCGCTGCATTTTCCACTTTCCCCTGGACCTCGTCCCCCTAACAGACAATTCTGGGTCTCCCGGCAACCTCCCTCACTTGCCCTCCCTTCCCCCTCTGCTCCGTCCCTCTGCCCCTGTGCTGTAACCACAGGACCCTCCGCCCTTGCTCCTCCTGCATCTGCCCTGTTTCGCTCCGTAGTTCCTTCCGTGTTGGCCCTGATCTCAGCAGAACTGCTGGTTCCTTGGACACTTGACCGTCTAGGGTACCCACTGCTGGTTTCCAACAAAACCAGTCAGTGTGAACTCTGTTGCGTTCTCAGCTGGCCAGCGGCGCTAGGGGAAGGTGACGTGCTGAAGGACTCGGGGGGATTGGAGCTGGCGGTCAGGACGGTGGGGTGGGGAAGAGGCCTCCCAGCATTTAAGGGGCCCGTGTACCCTATGCCTAAATATTTAAAAGTGTTCAATCAACTTAACAAGTTGTACAAAATATCTCTCCCCCAACTTGACAAACTTGCCTTCACATTTGTCATATTTTCACCTGAAAACCCAGCTTTGAACTTAGAATTCTCCCTGACACTGCTCGCCAAACGCAGCGGCCCAGGAAGAGCCAGTGCCCAGACCTTGGTCTGTTTTCCTCGTCCTCCCCCACAACTCTATCCCAGGCCTCACATCCAAACCTGTCGCCACCCTGGCTGTGTCCACCCTCCAGTCCTGGAAGAGGCCTCTGTGTTTGAGGAGGGAATTCTAGGTCCCTGGGCGTGGCGGGCTCCAGGCAGCCCCATTCCGTGAGAGCCGGCCCTCCTGCCTGAGTACAGGGTGGTCCTGGCGGGGATGCCCCAGGGGTTCCTGCTCTCACAGAGGGTGTGCGTGAGGCTGGGTGCCTACAGCGCGGCATGGGATGGAGCTGGCCCGGTGCTGCCCTGCTGTTCCGTCTCAGCTCCCTTGTGTCCCGAGGCTCTGAGGCACAGTGCAAGCTTTTGCTGGAGGACCACACAGGGTGAGGGTTCAGGCAGCTTTGACGGAGGCCGCAGGGAGGTGCTGGGAGGCCCCCTGGCTGACTGTTTCCCCGTCTCACATCTCCTTTCCTTTACCATCTAGGTTGAAATATCTCCACTGTCTCAGCTGCTCAGGTCAACACGACAAGACGTCTGGCTCAGTTCCCCAAGTGCCATTACGTGCCTCTGGCACCTCTCCCACCTCCTGCCTGCCCGGTCACTGCTGCGCCACATCAGACCATCAACAGGCCATCGTGTCCACGCCCTGGCCCTCTCGCTGGACTCGCCACCTCCCAGCCCCCTGCTCTCCTGCTCACTCGACCCAAGCACTGGTCTGCCTGTCTCCTGACCCTGCTCAGAACCTGCCATGGCTCCCTGCAGCACACACAGCAAACCCAAAGCCAGAGGAGGGGGCACGGCACAGGCTGAGGCTCAGAAGACGTGGTCCGGTCCCGTCGCTTGCCTGAAGCATCAGAACTGAGAACTGGGTTTGAGAAGTGCAGGAGTGAGGGGTGAGGAGGGGCAGGCGGCAGTCTAGGTAGGCAGTTCCCTTCCCAGCACCAAACAGCACCCTTCCGTGGTGCTGCTGTGTCCTGCAGGCCCAGGGGGCCCTCCCGGTTCACACTGCAAGGCGAGGCATTCTGGCAGTCTTAGATGCAGGCCACAAGATGATGAAACAGAACAGCCTTGGAGCTTCTGGGCTCAGGGCACCCGGCGACGTTTAATGGTGTTCTGCAGGAAGTTCCTAATTATCTGTGAAATTGAGGATCTATTTTCAGATAAGACTCCAAGAACCGATTCCACCAAGTAGGCTGAAAGTGCCTCTTCCTCCTCCATATCTGGATGGGGGGCTGGAGATCCCGCCCTGATCACCCTGCGTGGGCAGCGCAGATGGACTGCTCACTCTGGCTGGCGAGGCGGAAAGCGTGCCTCCATACCCCAGTGGACGCTGTAGAGCATTCGAGCAGGAAGCAGAGCCTCAGTGTGGAATGCAGCTTGGTGCTCACTGAGCCCAGGCCCGAGGCCACAACAAGGGTCTCGGAGACCCCACTGGGGGGCAGCAGGGTCTGGCTGCATCAGGGCCCAACGCCTGTCACAGTGCCCTTTGTGGGGACCTGCCCATGTGCGCAGTCTTTGTTGTGCGGGTGTGAACTGCATGCTGTCCTCAGCAGTCAGCTGCAGTGCATTTCCTGGGATGGGTGGGCCTTCATGGGCAGGCTGTCAGTGCACAGACACCTGGACAGGTCCCGCAGGGGAACAGGGTCCCTCAGAGCTCCGCCTAACCGGGCCTCCTTCAGGGGGCTGCATGTGACATTTGTGGGAATGCACAGAAGGAAGTGGAGGTGGAGAGGCATCTTACGACTTCTCAAGGTACACATTTGGCTTTGCCAAAAGCGAAGGAAGAGGCAGTGCTGCCCTTGGCTTCACCTCTGTGTGGGCTCTCAGCTTGACCTCTCCGGTGCCCATCTTGGCTGGAGGGGCATCTGTGCCTTCCACCGGGCAGCACGAGGTCTGCTGGTAGTGGTAGTTCCAGCTTGAGGGCAGTGGATTTCCTGGAGTCCACACCACCTGGAGGGGTGTCCTGGCTGAGGCGCTGTAGCATATGTGTCCACGTATGCACCCAGCACCGGGTCTCCACGGAGAGCAGAAAGTGAGGACACGGCAGGCCCTGGGGGTTGAATAGGATCTTCTAATGACGGCAAGACATTGGGATTTGCTGATTCGTCTTTAATCTAATTAAAGACTCCTTGCACCGAGAGGCACAGTTGTGCCTGCATTTGTGCGTCCACGCACTCAGTCAAAGCCCCGTTTACTGAGGCTGGACAGACCCAGGCGGTGCTCTGCTCCGGGCCCAGGACGGCCATTCACTGACTGGAAGACGTGGAGGAGGAGTGCTCCCGGTCACTCCATCCCAGGACAGGCGCCATGGGCCTGGATCTCCTGAGACACCAGTGCCTGCAGGAGCTGATCTGCAGGACGAGGGACCCCAGGATAAGGGGCGATGGAAGGGACAAAGGTTCTCTGACCTTCAGGGAAGCAGCAGGGGACCACTCATCTGAGGGTTGTCAGCCGGGTGACGGGTGGGAGAGCTTAAAGCCAGGATCCCCCGTCACAGATGCTCCCACCATCTGGACGCTGCCCCAAGGCTGTCGAGCCACTTTCCTTGAACCATCTCGAACGAGAACTCGCCTGGTCCCGCCTGGTCTGGGACGGCTTCAATCGTCAGAAGCTTTCCTCAGGTTGCTACGAATTGCTCCCCTGGAATTTCTACCCATCTGTGCTGACCGTCCTCTGGCGCAGGCAGACCAAACCAACAGCCCACGAGCCCCTGCTGCCCCTCTCCCCAGCACCGCTCACAGCCTGCGAGAGCCCCCACGGCAGCCTCTAGTCCTGTCCTGTTGCTTTTCCTCTGGTTGTCAACGTTTTTCTTAGTGTGGCACCAGGAATCAAACACTGGCTGGAGATTTAATGTTAAGAAACTATTGTTAAATTTGTCCATGATAATAGTTCTGTAGTAATGTTTTATTAAAGATCTTAATTTTTTTAGAGACAATGCCAAATGTTTAAGGATGAAATATGATGTCAGGGATTAGCTGCAAAATAACACAAGTGGGGCAGCGGGTTGGGGGTTGATGGTGCAGGACTGGCCCGAGCTGGTCACTGTGGAAGTTGGACAGCAGTCCATGAGGTCTACATGTCATTCACTCTCTGCTTCTGTCCTAAATTGTCTGTAACATAAAGTCAGAAAACAATTAGGCCCAGAGCAGAAGTCCCTCAGTCTCGCATTCTGTGTCTCGTTCCCAGAGTTGAAATCATCTGCAAGGCTAGAATGGAGGAGCTGGTCTGTCTTACGATGCCGAGACTTCGCAGATTCCTGGGCTGTCAGGTGGCCTTTCACAGCCACGGGCACCTTACACACACTGCGCTGGGTCGAGAGGAGAGGCCCCTCTGTGTCCCTCCCACCAGCCCTGGCCGGCTACACTATCTTCTGTGAGCCATCACCTCGTGGCCCTGGCGGCTCCTGGTTGCTGCACCGACACGCGAGTTTCCACCAGATGGGAACATGCGACCGGCAGCGCTCTCCAGAGACACTGTTGTTTCTGCTCTTTAGAGGCATTTTACTTTACATAGAAAAAAACACAGTCGCCAAGAAGCACCCGGGTTTTACTTCAGCTTGTAGGAATTTAATGTGTCAGAGAATTTTTATGCAAATACATGTCATCTTTCATTGAAAACATGTATAGCACACTGTGGAAAATGTTTAGTTGCAGCCAACTTTCCTTACAAAAATTTTTGCACATATAAATACATATATTCCCTAATTCCTCCTATCACGTGTCTGGTTTAACTCCTTCCAGCCTCTGAGGAAATTCAGAAGACACAATTATTCGTGCTCCTGTCCCTTGCCCACTGCACTTACCCAGAAGAGGTTTTCTGGGAACGCGTTTACTTGGTTCCCATTTACCGGCCGCATCTTCCTCCTTGAAGAAAATCCCTCCCATCCGTGTTGTGTGCGTTATACAAAAGCGCAACTCTCACAAGTGAGCAGGTGGAGGCCTTTTTGTTGCGATACAAAGGGGATTTGGGTTGTGTTTGTGCTTCCAGAGGCTCAGCAGCCTGAAAGCTGAAAGGAGCGGAGTGTCCACAACGTCAAGAAGGGAGAATCCTTGCATTGCCTGTGCTGTGAAGGTGCCCGGTGACAGGCGCTGACTCAAGCAGATCCTAACGGGGAAGGAGCACAGGCCCCCACGATCGTCCAGCGACAGACCACACCCCACCCTTCAGAAGTTCAAAGCCCCCCGCCTCTCCGACTGGGCCCCTCACGCCTGTTAACCTGGAAGGAGCTGGAAGGGGCAGACCTATGCTCAAATGACAAAGTCTTTCCTGGAGCCACCACAGAATGAAATGGGCCGTGATGGGGAGCATCCTGGGTGACTCTGGTTGCTCTCCTGTGGGGGCTCACCTGTGTGAGGTTCCCCTATGTGGGGAGCTCACTTGTGTGGGGTTCATCCGTGTGGGGCTCGCTTGTGTGGGGCTCACTCATGTGGGGCTCACTCGTGTGGGGCTCACCTGTGTGGGGCTCACCTGTGGAGGGCTGACGTGTGGGGCTCACCCATGTGGGGCTCACCTGTGAAGGGCTCACCTGTGGAGGTCTCACTCATGTGCAGCTCACCCGTGTGGGGCTCACCTGTGTGGGGCTCACCTATGTAGAGCTCACTCATGTGGTATTCACCTGTGGAGGGCTCACCCGTGTGGGGCCCACCCGTGTGGGGAGCTCACTCATGTGGGGTTCATCCATGTGGGTCTCACTTGTGTGGGGCTCACTCATGTGGGGCTCACTCGTGTGGGGCTTACCTGTGTGGGGCTCAGACATGTGGGGCTCATCCATGTGGGTCACTCGGGTGGGGCTCATCTGTGTAGGGCTCACCCATGTGGGGCTCACCTGTGAAGGGCTCACCTGTGGAGGTCTCACTCGTGTGCAGCTCACCTGTGTGGAGCTCACCTGTGTGGGGCTCACCTATGTAGAGCTCACTCATGTGGGATTCACCTGTGGAGGGCTCACCTGTGTGGGGCTCACCCGTGTGGGGCTCAGTCGTGTGGGGCTCAGTCGTGTGGGGCTCACCCGTGTGGGGCTCAGTCGTGTGGGGCTCAGTCGTGTGGGGCTCACCCGTGTGGGGCTCATCCGTGTGAGGCTCATCCGTGTGGGGCTCACCTGTGTGGGTCTCACTCGTGTGAGGCTCACCTGTAGGGGGCTCACCTGTGTGGTCTGAAGCCTCGTGAGCCCTTTACCATGGGGCTTCGCTGCTTCACAACAACTCTGCTGAGAGGCCTTTTGTCACCCTAATTTACAGAGGAGGAAAAGGAGGCTGGTGGAGTCGAATGGGGTCCACGGCCCCACATCTCAGACTCTCGTCCACCTGGCCCCGAGCCTGGGCACACCTGCTGTCCTGGTGCGTCTGGGGAAGGTAGTGAGTGATCACGGGTGGGTGGGACGCCCGGCCCCTGCACGCTTCCAGCACTGGCGCACCGCACCTTGCATTCACAGAGACCCTGTCACGCCGCAGTTCAAACCGGAATGCACTTATCTGGAGGGCTTCTGGCAGTCTCGGGAGGTTAGGGTCTCAGAGGGCACCTAGGGCAGGCATGGGTGGGGGCTGTGTCCTGACCTCCTACACGCTGGGCCAAGGGCAGGTGACCTCAGTTTCTGTGACCCGAGTGAGGCATGGGAATCGTTTCGTTCAGGAGGAGGGAGGTGTGATTTTCTTCGTAATTCACGCCCCACCGCACGGGAAGCCCTCCTAGTACAAGTGTGGAACTCAGGGACAAGCTCCATGCCCCAGTGTGTCCAAGCCACACTCACGGGCGAGGCCCTGTGGCTGTTCTGCCCTGAGTCAGCAAGTGCGTGAGGCTCACCTGGTCCTTCAGGGCTCTGTGGGAGGCTGCCCCTGTGCTGACTGCCAGAGGCCTCCGTGGCGAGGACCAGATGGAGCTGGGGATGGGGCCCACGCCACGACGGAAGCGGGTGGCCTGCGGGAGGGAAGGCAGGGAGGAGGGGCTCATTGGGTCTCACACAGGTGGTGCTGCAGTGCTGTGGCCGGCCTCCGCACGTGCCCACCCTCCACCCGCCTCCATTCCACAAAACGCCCGTCTCCGTCCACACCCACGCTCCTGTCTGCCTGTCTTCCTCGTCTTCCGAGGCTGAACTGCTGCCACAAGCAGCCTCTGAATGCTCGCTCTCGTCGGCCAGCGCTCTCCAACTTTGTTAATCAAGACCGGCCACGAGAAATGCACTTAACGTCACAACCAGCGCACACACGTGGAAGGGAAGCAAAAGCCCGTGAGACAGCCTCCCGGTGATGAGCGATTCCTGATGGAAATCATCATTTCTAGGATGATCATAGAAACGGAGAGTTCTGTTCCATTTTTTCACGCTAGTTAGGACTCATTAAATTGATTTCACAACCAGCTAATGGGCTGCGACCTGCAGTTTGTGAGCGGCCCGGAGTCGTCCGCAGCCTGGAACCTCGTCCCAGGCAGCACTCCCACGGGGCTCCTTCTGTCCTGCCTCGATCTGCCTTCTTCCTCGTGGCTTGAAATCCATGTGCCTAATTACCCTCCTGGAGGCTCTGTGCTGTCTGCCACCCCCACAGACCCGGCACTGAGCTTTCACCCGGCACCCACTCACCCCAGGGTGGCTCCAGGGCACCCGGTCCTCCAGCTCGTCTGGGGGTGCCTTGGAATCTGCATTTTCGTCTTGCAAAGGCACTGCATGCCTGGAACTCTCCCTCGACATGGCCAGAAACCAAGACGTGAGACAGTGGTACAACAGACAGGAAACACAGCAGAATCTCAGGCCTAGAGTTATGGATGGTTCTGGAAATATTCTTCATATTTTCCAAATGTCTCCAACGGATCATATTACTGTAAGAACCAGAAAGAAAATCAACATTAGGTTGAAAACAAAACAAAATGCGAGTGCTGTGGGGTCTGCCCGCGTTCACCGGGATAGCGGGTACCTGGTTCCAGGAAAAGCCTTCCTCTGAAGGCCCCCGCAGGCACCATCTCTCCGTGCAGGGTGGCCTGCTGCAGGAGGCCTCTGTCACAGGGCGCGCCTGCCCTTCGAGACGGTGACTTGGGGCAGGAATAGCAGAGTGAGGAGCCAGGGTCAGTGCCTGCCGCCTGCTGCTCAGGCTACCAACACAGCTGCGCGGTGCGGCCCCTCGAGGCAGCTGGGGCTCCACGCAGCAGCCTTGCTGCTCGACAGGGGCTGGCTGTTCTTGGGGTCCCCAGCTGTGGGCCTGAGCGTCCTCCTGGACAGTCGGCTTTCCTATTTCAGCTGAAGCCTGGCTGAACACGCCTCCTCCTACACACAGCCCGCAGGGTCTCCGCACATGTGCACTCGGGCCGCTTCCTCCCTGCCAGGTGGGCTGTGCCTCTCCTGCCGTGTGAGCCGCGCTGTGTGGCTGTCACTGAGCTGGGTGTGAGGCTGTGGGAGAAGGGGACAGGGCCCTTGGCATGTGCCCATGCCTCTGTGCTGGGGCTTGTCTCCGCAGGACGTCGCAGGTCTACCCGTGGCCTCATGGGCTGTTCAGTGGCAACAATGAGGTTGCCCCACAAACCTAAGTGCCTGTGCCACCTCCAGAGCTGAAAATCTGGCCGGGGAAGGGCACAGAGTTCCCCTCAGAGAGCTCCATCAGCCCTCCGACCAGAGCCAAGGGTGAGGGTGCCCTGAACTCCGGCCTCGAGGCTCTGAGTGAGGCAGGCAGGAGGGGTGGAAGAAGAGAAGAGGCGGCAAGGCCTCATCCCTTCCCTCTTCCACTCCTCCATTCTGCCTTTATCTCCCCTCTTTCCAAAGGGACGAGCTCAGAGGACAGAAAGCAACTTCTGATGGTTCTGGACCTGCTTGTGGAAGAAGCTCCGGGAAGAAAGGACAGGAGAACCTCTTCATGAGCCTGGGGTAGGGAAGGTTTCTTAACTGGGACACGGAAAACACTAACAATAAGAAAAAGATTGATTCAGTCTGGTTTCATTAAAATTAAGAACTTTCGTTCCTCGAAAGACACCCTTCAGAAAGTGAGGACGCACGCCACAGACCAGAGAGGAGGTCTGCAGTCATGTAGCCAACAAACACCAGAGATGCAAAGAGCTCTTACAATCAATATGAACAATGCCAACAATTCCCTTTCCTAAAATGGGCAGAAGACTTAAGTAGGCTCCACGAATCGGGAAGTCCAGACATCCATCAGCGTCTGGAAGGGTGCTCGTCATCCTTACTCACCAGGAAAGTAACCACTGCCCCCCACTCCAGAAGGACAGAAGCGGAAAGGACTGACAAACCCAGAGTGGGCGCGACGTGGAGCACGTGGAATTCCCGCCTTCCTGACAGAGTGTGTACTGGCGCCTGCCTTGGAGAACTCTCTGGCCGGGCCACTAACGCTCAGCACACCTGTGCTCTGCCACCCGTTGATTCCGCTGCTGGACAGATTCTCCACAGAGTGAGCGCCTGTGCCCACTGGAGACGTGGAGAGAGTGTTTGTAGTTTTATTTATGAGAGCCGAACACTGGACCCGACCCAATGTCCATTGACAGCAGAACGGAGAGTGAATGAACTTGGTGTGTCCATGCAGGGGAGTGCCACACCACACTCAACACAACCTGTCCACATGCAGCGGGACGGCTCAGAGAGGCGAGCTGGGCACAGACGCGTGACTCCACGTACACAAGCGTAAGGCAGGCAGAACCACCCATGACAGAGCTCAGGACACTGACTGCCTCTGGGGAGGGGGCCAGGCCCACTTCTGGGGGTCAAAGACATTCTCCATCTCCATCTTAGAGGAGGTATCATGGTGAATACTCGTGCAGACATCCTCCCAGCTACACTCTCGCTGTCTGTGCACTGACTGTACGTCACTTGCACCAACTTTAAGGAATCACAGGCCCTGGAATCAGGCGACACTGGATTGGAACTGAGGTCTGCCACTGTTATGTTCCTGCCCGACCTCTCCATGTCCCAGTTTGCTTGTCTGTGAAGGTGGGATGACAACAGCTGCCTGCATCTCCGATGCTGACATGAGGATCAAATCAGTTAATACTAACCAAGGGCTTGGAGTCCTGGCTAGCTCGTGCTCGTGCTCAGTAAGCACTGACTACTTCGATTGTCTGATTATTCATTCTCTCCAGGTGGTCAGACTTGTTTGCCACGGGCTGGCGCCACCCGTCCATTTCGCCACGCTTCCCCATCATGTGGCCTCACGCTTCACTCACGCAGCCAAAACAGGTCTCGGGAAACAGCCCATCTGAGAGCTTTCATTTCTCTGCAGGCTTTAGTCCTGTCGCCCACGGCGTATAAACATTGCTCAAGAAACTTGGCACTAGCCACAACTGTGCTTCCACATGCTGGCAGGTTAGGGTAACCGGAGGATCCCAGTAAACACAGAAATCATCGGTAAAGCTGAGAGTTATAGGTAAGATTCGGAATTTAGAGTTGCTTCTTATGCTAATAGTTGTTTTCCAGCTTGGAGCTGAGAAGTGTCCTAAATCTGAAAATCAAATTGCATCCATCTCAGAAAAATAACAAATGAATGCTTCAACAATTTACGAAACAGGTGAGCAGAAACTCAGAAACCCTGCAGGGGGCACAGGCTCCTAAGTGGGTTACTCACGTCCGGTTCAGCTTCCAGAGCGCTGGGGGCATGCGCCTGGTCCACGCAGTTGCACCAGCCTTGCCGTGGTCTTCCTGTGGGATTTGCCATAAACTTTATGTGGAGTCTTCAGATCTTCAGGTATGTTTTGACCAAATGGCCAGGAAGTTGGATGAGAAAGCTTAATGTATTTCTACTCCAGGGTTCTAGAAAGACAGTCGCCCTGCAGCCTCTGATCTGACCTTTGGGAAGCGGGATAATTGTTGAAAAGCATGTTGAGAGTGAACAATATTGCTGTGTTCCATATAAACACACACAGTTGAGGAATAATGTCTAGAACGCCGCTGCTTGAAGCCACAGGTGAAAAGCAGTAAACCAGTGTGAGAGAGGCGGTTTTGAGCCACAAGTGTTGTCCTAATGGCACCTTGATAACATGACTTCCAGGCGCATCAAATCAGTTTTTTAATCTTTTTAATCTTCATGGCCCCCAGGAACTATCTAGCCCTGGCCTGGGGGAGGGGCTGAGACAAGTTATCAAGACCAAGTAATTGGCCTCCAGAGCGGAGTCAGACCCGCCAAGACAGACTGGTCAATGTGCTCGGCAGCGCTCTGCGGCTGTGGCGCTGGTGGCGAGCGCTGCTCCCAGGTCTTAACCACAAACCTCCTCAGATATGTTTCTCAGAGATCTTTAAGTTAGAAGCAGTGCTCGTCATCAATCTTTCACAATGGCTTTCGGGAGCCACAGTTCATTTAAACATTTTACGTTTTTATTGCTTATTGTGGAGGATAGTAATTAAAGCTGTCGTGGTCACGTGATTAAGACTAATGAAAGCAGAAGGACAGGTTCCCATTTTCCGTCAGCCTGGATATTCGTCTCCTTCCCGCACAGCGGGGTGGGCTGAGAATGGGGGGACACTTCTCTCCCCAGGGAAGCCCACTTCCTAGAGACCTCAGCAGACATCAAACTAAATAACCTGGCTTCACAGAGGGTGAACCTCAAAGACCAGTGGTCCCCTCGTCCAGGAAGAAGGGCGCGTGGAGATTACACGAGGACCCGAGAGCACCCATCTTCCTGGGCGAGTGGGGCCAAGGAGCACGATAACAACATCCTGCTGGTATGTGTTCTTGGCCACCGGGAAGGAGTCCTGGAAGCGAGACAGGAATTAGTCATCCCACAATTAGTCATCTGGCCGTGTAGCTTGATACTTGAGAGAAGGGATCTTTATTACAGAAACACCATTCAGCCATTGGCCCAGTCCTTGACTGCTCTGATTTCTCCCAAAATTATAATTAGGAATGGTTTAAACGAAAATGAACATGCAATTTTGAGCAACCCCCAAAATGACTCAACCAGAGCATCCCCTGGATGCTCCTTCGTGAATCAGCCCATTCACTCCCTGGTGATCTGACCTTGGTGCGCAGCTTTTCTACTCTCTTCTTCTCTTTCATCGCTTTTCGTCTTCCCTTCTAGCTCTGTCTGAATCCAGATGCTCTGCCCTCAGCTTTTCCTTTCCTCAATGAAAACCATAAACAGATTTGAGAAAGGAGAGGGCACTCTGTGCTGACCACACAGGACTGACTGACACGAAGAATTCTTCTGAGATCCCAGAGGTGTCTTGCTTGCCATGGGCCTTTGGAGAGTGTCACCTCTGGGTCTGGAAGGGTGGTTCTGTCACTCTCATCTCCTCTGGTTGGGGACGGCCATGTGATCTGCACTCACCCAGGCTCTCCGTTAGTCCTCCTAGCCTTCATATTATAGTTGAGGTTCGTGTTTTCTGCCATCCCGTATTGTATAGGGGTGTCAGGGATTCAAGAGCCAGAGTAAATCTCAATTTATCTAAAGTGAAGGAGTAAGTCGCCTCTCACGGGAGAAAAAAGGGAAGTGGCCCTACAAAGTGGGGGACAACTTCCCAAGCTGAGAGGGTCAGAGATGGTCATCTCTGAAAAATGCTTTGGATTTCAAGAAGAAAGTCCAGGAGAAGTGGACATATGTGCAGAAGACATTCCATTTCAGACTCTTCTTAGCTGGAGTCTCTGCCACCAAACCAGTGACAGGACTAACTCCAAAGGGTTAATCCTTTGGGGGTTTATTGTGGGACATGCATATTCTTCTTTACTTCCTCCTGAAACTCCCCTAAAATGACAGTGAAGTAGAGAAAGGGCAAAACCCCCAAGGATAAAGAAAACAGGGGAGGAAGCAACAGTTGACAAGGAATGGCCCCAAAGTTTTGGAAGCAGGTGGGTAAGTGGGAACTGACTTAGCACATGAGAGAAAGCTGAACTTAAGTGTGTGAAGTGGAAAGCTGGAGAAAGCAGTGACAAGCAAGCGGTTCAGTGTCCCAAAGACAAGGAAAAGCCCTCAGAAGTACCAGAGGCCCAGCAGGCTGCAATGTGCGGGAGAGTTGAAAACAGGGTGGTTGAGTCACCAGCTTTGAAAGAACAGTCAGACCCTCAGATTCTACCTCCTCAACATGCTCACCAGCAGGAGAATAGTTTCTCTATCTTGGCAAAAGCTGGGAGGTTGCCCTCTGGATGGGCTGCAGCAGGGATATCCCACATGACTGAAGGAACGTAGTGAAACACGTGAGATTAAATGACCCCCATACCCCTTCCTCCACTCGCCTCCCCGAATGCTGGCAGCTCGGCTTACTCCCTTGGCAGGAGATTGGAGGACTTCCCTCTGGGGAAACTGAGCATCCTAGAGATAAGACCTGACATCAGGGGTCCTCCAATGAAAGAGTTGGGGCTGCCTAATCACCTTATAGTGAACCCCATGAGCTAAAAGCCCTGCCTATCTGGATATCCACACGCAAAAGAATGAAGCTGGATCTCTGCCTCATGCCATATTTAGAAATTGATTCAAAATGGATCAAAGACCTCAATGTAAGAGCTAAACCATAAAACATATAAAATAAAGCATAGGTATAAATCTTCATGGCCTCGGATTAGGCAATTGTTGCTTAGATATGTTGCCCAAAACACAAGCAACAAAAGAAAAAAATAGAAGATGGATTAGATATCATCAAAAGTAAAAACTTTTGTGATCCAAAGGACATTGTCAAGAAAGTGAAAAGACAACCAGAGAATGGGAGAATTTTTTTGCAAATCATGTATCTGTTAAGAAATTGTATCCAGATTATATAAAGAACTATTACAACTTAATAGGACAATAATCCAACTACAAATGACAAAGGATCTGAATAGACATTTCTCCAAAGAAGACATTTGAATGGCCAACAAGTACATGAATGGATGTTCAACATCATTAGTCATCATGGAAATGCAAATCAAAATCACGAGATACCACTTAGCACCTACTAGGATGGCTAGAATCAAGAAGTCAGATAATAACGAGTGTTGTCAAGGTGTGCGGAACATGGAACCCTCACACACAGCTGGTGGGAATGGAGAGTGGTGCCAAAGCAGTCTGGCAGTTCCTCAAACAATTAAACGTAGAGTACCATAGGACCCAGCAACTCTACCCCTACAACATATCAAGAGAAACGAGCACCTGTGTCCTCACAAATAGTTGTATGCTGGGCTGGTCCGGTGGTGCAGCAGTTAAGTTCACACGTTCTACTTCGGTGGCCCCCCAGAGTTCGCCAGTTCAGATCCTGTGTGTGGACCTATGCACCGCTTGCCAAGCCATGCTAGGGCAGGTGTCCCACATATAAAGTAAAGGAAGATAGGCATGGATGATAGCTTAAGGCCCGTCTTTTCAGCAAAAAGAGAGAGGGATTGGCAGTGGATATTAGCTCAGGGCTAATGTTTTTCTTAAAAAAAAATACTGGCACACTAATGTTCATAGAACTATTCACAATAGCCAAAAAGTCGAAACAATCCAAATATCCATTAACTGGTGAATGGATAAACAAAAAGTCGTAAATCCATATAATGGAATACTATTCAGCCATAAAAAGCATGAAGTACATTCCACAAATGAATGATTCCTGCTACAAAGTGGATGAACCTTGAAAACACGACACTGAGTGAAGGAAGCTAGTCACAAAACCCCACATATTGTACAATCCTGTTTATATGAAATATCCAGAACAGGCAAATCCACAGAGACATAAAGTAGATCTCAGTGCTTGCCTAGGGCTGGAAGGAGAGTGGGGAGTGTGAGGGGATTGGGGGGTGATGTCTAAGGGTTGCGGGGTTTCTTTTGGGGTGATGAAAATGTTCTGAAATTGATTGTGGCGATGGCCGCATGACTCTGTGAATAGGCTAAAAGCCATTGAATTGTATACTTTACGTGGCTAGATTGTATGGTGTATGAATTATTGCAACAAAAGTGTTTGAGAAGAAAGATCTCTTCATGCACCCAGTGTTTCTGTCAGCATTTTAGTGCCTCACTTTTAGATATGAACGGACAATCAAGGAGCGTCAGACACCTGCAGAAAACCTATAACCAGCTGTGAGCTGAAGGTGGCTTTTGTTGGCTTCTGAAAGCAAACATTTGTTAAATTTTTAGGAATTTGGGAAGCCAGTTGTTGGTAAGTTGAAATTGTTCATGATGAGAGAATTTACACCATGGAAATGGGACAACACTACAAATCACAGCTTTTTCCTCCCGAGAGCCAATTGTTAAACACTTCCCAGCACCTCCTGCCTGGAACATAAGAGAGAGGAAAATGCAGGGAAAAAAGGAAAAAGGGAAAAACACTGAAAACTTAGGAAGCAGGAAAAAAAACCCTGTGTATTCAGAAAGGTAGAAAAAGACATTGCAATCACGGAACAAGGGAGGTTGGAAAAAGGTATCACTCGGAGCTCAAGAAAGAGCTCTTGGAACCTGGAAACACCATCGTACAAATAAAAACTCAAGACAAAGGGAAGAGTTGGGGTAAAATTGAAATATCCTGAAACGTAGAACAAAATCACACAGAGAGGGAGAAGGAAGAGATGATTTAAATTGAAAGATTAGTCCAAGAGGCCCAACCTCTGACTAAAAGAAGCTCTGGAAATGGAAAACAGAAAACAGAGGGCAAGAGGCAGTCCAAGAAACAACGCAGTACACTCCCACAGACTGAAGCGTTGGCTCCCAGACTGAAAGAAGGAAGTTCGTGGTACATGAGTGAGGAGGCCTGCCTGGAGACGCACCTCCATCGCCCTCAGAGAGGAGGCTCTGAGACGAAGAGAGGACCCCAAGAGCCCCGGATAGAAAAGGTAACTTACAAAGGGTCGGAAGTAGGAGCAACGTTGGAGTCACCCAGCAGCGTGCACCCAGAAGACAGTGAGCACAGCTTAGTGTTTTTAGGAAAATCATTTCCTACCTAAAATTCTAATCCAACCACATACCAATCAAGCATGAAAGAACAGATATTTTCAGACTGTGTGGAGGCTCCTAGCGGATGTGAGTACAAACCGTGGAAGAGGAAGCTTGGGAGCCAGGACACTGGGCATCTCACAGGAGAGAGGCTGCAGGCTCCAGGAACCATGGTAAAGGATGTCCTGGGAGCCGAGACTCAGAGCATCTCACAGGGAAGGCTGCGGGCTCTGGGAACTCAGTAAAGGATGACCCAGGTGACAGTTTGGCAATGACCAGATTTGCGTGTGAGAGCAGAGGGCTTCAGATGAGTGTCCCAAAGAAAAACCTGAAGGCAGCAGAATGTCTGGTGTCTCACTGTACTGAGGGACTGTCAGTTTCCACAGAGAAGGGGCGGTGAGTTCACGATGTCTATATAAGCTACACAAAACATGACTTGTATAAGAAAGGTAGATACTCCCGATGTGTTAGTTAGGAGGCAGGTTTGGGTGCTATAACAAAGACCGAAACAATAGTGCTTAAACAATCAAAGCCCGTTTCTCTCCCATGAAGCAGCTTGAGTAGAAACCAAAGGCAGCTCCACAGGACCAGGGACCCAGGCCCTTCCCTCTCGTTGCCTGGCCTCCTGAGCATACAGCACTCACCTTCTGGGCTGAGACAGCTGCTTCAGCTCCTGCCGTCAGGCCCACATTTCCCCTCACACGTCCTAGCCGGAAGTTGCACACATCTCGCCCATTCCCATGCCGGGTCCCGTTGGCCAGAGCCTAGTCCGACAGTGGACCCGCTGACGAGGAACCTTGGGATTCACCCACACGCCCAGCAACGCTTCGATTGCTCCTGGAGACGTCCTGAGAAAACTGGAGGAAATGGGGATGAGAAGATAGCGAGGGATGCTTGTTACCTGAGCTGGTACGATGACGACATCACGCTGATGTTAAGAGACCTGATCTGCAAGAGGCACAAACTGAAGTATTTACGGACGAAATGACGTGATGTCCGAGATTTGTTCCAGACTCCAAATGTGTTTATGTGTCACTTGTGCACTTTAAAAGCAAGTAAAAAAAACAGTCAGAGACTTTCTCTTCTCCCGTGTAGAAGAGGAGCGTAGCAGATGCTGGGGCCGCCTGGCCGTGCCTGGGGCTCCCCGTGGCATCTACGCGACACAACAAACAACCGCCTGTGGTGGGTGAGCTCAGCCGTGAGGGGCCGACTGCATGAAAAGCCGAGGGAAGGGACTGTGTAGGCACCAGAGGGGACGGTTGCAGAAACCCCAAATCTTCACCTTCTTTGGCAGGAAGTCAGCAGATAGTACCAAAAACTTAAAAATCTGAAAATAGCAGTGAAACACTTAAAAAAAAAATGGAAGTAAAAACCAAAAGGAAGTTGAAAGAATTGAAGTGGGAGCCTTCAACGAGTGAGAAATGGGTACGGAGGGGAATGACCAAGAACGCTGTTTTGTTGTGGTGGTGGTTGTTATCAGAATAAAAATATATCTAGATTTTTAAAAAGTATTACTTTACTAAAAATAAAACTAAAGAAAACAATAAAGTGATAGAAAAGTGTTGCTATAGCAAAGGAGCTTTGGCGTGTGCCGGAGGAAGAGGCGTGACAAACCAGGGGCCGTGTGAGCACCGCCTCCAGGCCCCAGGCCTCCCCCGGAGGGGGGGGGGGGGAGCGGTCCGCGGGCGGGAGGCCTCCCCACCCCAGGCATGGACGCCACATGCAGCCGCTGCCCTGGAGCCACTTCCTGCTGGTCTTGAGGCCCAGCGCCCTGGAGCCCGCTTGCTGGTGCCAGGACAGTGGGGGCGCCCTTGTTGGGGCCGCCAGCGCCGCCCGAGGCTCCAGGACCAGCTTGTGGCTGGCCCGCTACACGATCTGCTCTTTCTACCTGCTGCCAGGAGGAGCCTGTGCGGTGGGGTCTCTGTGCTCCAGACCTGCCCGGGGCAACTGAGCTTCCCAACCCTGGGCCGAGTTCCTGCAACATTCATGGCATGGAGAGGAGGCTGGGCGTTTTAACCCCTGAGTGGTTCCGATTTCAAAAATGGAATCTGGCAGATGATTAAACTGAATCACAGACCTAATTGCTTTCACTTAAAATAATATTAAAGCGAATGTGATCTTGTGTTTAACTTGGAGGAACAGCACCTTTGGCAGCACAGTTCTGTTCTGATTTTTCACTAGGGAGGGCTCTACCCTACAGTCTGCCTGTGCAAAAATATTATAAAACGAAGTCCTGGTGTCTGTTGAGTTAAAGAAGTATTTTTAAATGAAGCAAAGGGCCACTTCGGGGAATTGCTTACCCTGTTTCTGCCTTCGGCCTGAAAGCAGACAGCCCACGGATGGAGCAGAGAGCAAGGAGCTCCCGGGGCAGCTGTGGGCCCAGAGGCCTGGGTGTGAGAGAGGGGAGGCTGACTTAGAGGGGCTGCAGCTCCGGGGCCCCCATCCAGGTGCTGGCAGCCAGGCCGGGCCTGCACAGAGCTTGGGCAGCCGCCACCGTGCAGACACGTCTCTGCACAGGCCTGCGCCCACAGGGAGGGCACGTGTGCCATCTGTAGGCACTGGGCACAGAGCTGACCCTGGGAGACGGCAGGCCCCACTCCTGAAGAACATCCTGGAAAACGGCAACTGTAAAGGGGCCCAGAGGTGGCAAAGGGAAGGCCTTCTGGAAGAATCCAAAGGGCCAGACTCAGAGCAGGCCTGGGCCAGGCAGGCTGGCGGGAGGAGCTGGGAAGCTGCCTGTAGGGTGGAGAAAGAGAGAAAGGGCCTGGTTCTGAACCACCTTCCACTGCCGGCTGCGATTTTTGAGTTCACTCCCAAGTTGATCTTTGCTCAGTTGCCAAAACAGCTGTTCACACGGTGAGGGTGGGATTCTAGGGGCCTGAATCCCCTCCAGCCCCCCGCCAGCCCAAGGCAAGGTAGCAGGGGGGCTCAGCCAAGGCTGGGCTCCGCCAGGCAGAGGACAGAGGGACAAATGGGCAGCCCCCAGATCTCGGCCCAGCACACAGGGCGCTCTCACCCTGCCATGCTGGGAAGTCGCTGCTTTTCCGGTAGTCCCAAGTTAACTGGAAGAAAGAAAAATATGAGAGGAAGGGAGATGGAAAACACGGTCATAAATCTGGGATCTGTTTATATTGGTGCTTCTACTTCAGATTTTCAGTTTGGAAAAACACTTTTTTATGCATTCCAGGCACCTCGGCGATGACCAAGAGATAATGGTAAACGCAAAAAGCCAAAAAAAAAAAAGGATACTCCTTTCAGTTCCAGGAGAACAAATCCGAGTAGATTGCAACGCGCCTCAAGGCCTTCGTCACATTTGAACGAAACGGTTTCCTTTAGCTTTTCCAGTTTCACTTCATTTCTGTGCCTTTCTGCTCATGCAAATGTGCCAAGAGTCTTCTCAGCTCTGAGATGCGGCCCTCCAGCAGGCCCCGTTCTTCCCAAACGCCTTCCAGGGACGCAGGTCTGCCAGGGACCTCTGGGGAGGCTCCAGCGAGGAAAGCTTCCTCGCCTGGGACCTTTAGGTAAAGGTTTCAAATGAACTGGAGTGAAAAAGCGTAGAATATGAAAATCTGGAGCAGAGCCTGCCTGCGAGCAGGTGAGAGGAACATGGGGCGTGCGTCGTCTGCGTGTGGGCTGCGGGGCCTCTGAGCGAGGGATGCTGAGCAGAACACAGGGCCCATTGTCTGTGTGCTAGATTTGCACGGATCCCGGCCTGAAATGCGAGGCCTTTTACATTCAGCTGTGGTTTCCTTCCCGCCTTGCCACAAAAAGTCTGTTTTTGCCGAGCTGTGTAGGTCTGCGTGTTTGGTGGGTACGCATGGCTCACGGATGCCAAGTGCGAGTAGGTGGGTTTTAATTTGCTCCAGCTGTGCTGGCCAGCCCCCTGGCCCCACCACAATATGGCGAACAGAGTAATGGGGATATCCCTTTGAAGCAGCTGCAAGCCGTCCAGTCATATAAACTGAAATGGAAACAGGGTGAAAAACCCAAACCTGCAATTCTGCCTAATTCCACAGCTGCACTCACACAGCTCAGCGAGACAGCCGCCCAAACAAAGCCACGGCCCTGGGCCCTGGCCCGCTGACAGGAGGGAAGAAAGGAGATTACTAAGAGCCCCAGGTATTTTAGTGAGCAGGAGGCCGGCTGGGGAGGACAGGGCGCCAGCGACACCTCCAGCTGGCAGGCGCTCCTGGCAGCCACGTCCCCAGAACTGCATCCCGGTGGGTGAGTGCCTCGTCAGGCCTCGGCTTCCAGCTGTCCTGGAAGCAGATGTGGCCGGGAGGGGCTGGGTTGTGGAGGAGCCCACCCCCAAAGCCAGTGTGATGGGGCCCCGCAGACCCAGGGACGCCAGAGCCTGGAGCCCAGCCCCAACGCCCGGCAGGGTGGGACTCCCACAGAGGGCCGACTCAGCATCCCACCCACCCAAAATGACTGCCAAGGGCAGGTTCTCCTGAGAGCCCAGAGGCAGCCAAACAGAGAGCAGGAGAAGGGAGTGACCCGGGCCCGGGCCAGGCCTACAATGTCCAGGTAAAGTGACAACCAGGAGCTTCCCCGGGCAGATCAGTGGAAGGGCGCTTTCCAGGGAGAGCAAGAGCGTGCTCCTCCGTCCCCCTGGCCTTCAGGCCAGCCTCTGCCTGCCCCTTCCTCTTCCACATCCCCAAGTCCAAGCAACTCCAGGTCCCTGCAGGACCACCGGGGAGGGCGTAGCACTGGGCAAACCAGGCCACACGTCTGAGCACACGCTCCCCTCCTATCTGTGTCTGTCCTGCGAAGTTCCTGGAGATAAGTATATCCATATATTCAGTGCATATATACACATACATCCTTGGATATATACATACATGAGTGTACATGCGTGTTCATTTTGTGTATATGTTTATACCCAGTACACACATGTGCATCCTTGTATCTTTGCGTACATGGTTCCATGGATGTGTGTTCATGGGGTGTACGTACACGTCACACGTATGACCATGGTGGGTTGGACAGGAACGCTCAGAGCCCAGGGCTTGGCCCGTAGTGGACACTGGCTGACTGTGGATTTGTGTGTAATTGGAGCATGGAGCTGGGGTGGAACATGGGTAGACAGTGTAACCCGGGGGTCCTAGCTCAGGAAAACTGAGGTCTCCGTTTCCAGGACTCAGAGTCACTCTCTGGACAGACCCGGGGCCTGGTGGCAATGCTAGCATTTCCGGGGCCTCCAGAGAGAGTTCTCAGCTGAGACGAGGGCCCTGCAGAAACTGGGCCGTGAGCTC
The DNA here is from genome assembly GCF_041296265.1 of Equus caballus. Lineage (NCBI taxonomy): Eukaryota > Metazoa > Chordata > Mammalia > Perissodactyla > Equidae > Equus > Equus caballus. The sequence continues at coordinate 101,816,894 of NC_091691.1, forward strand.
CAGAGCTAGCTACCCTCTCGGGTGTCGACAGGGCTAGGTGGTTTGCGAGCCACGGTGCAGCCGGAGCGTCCCTCCCACGTGGACCACTCCCCGAGGGCATCCTGCCTCTGTGTACAAGTGTCCAGGGGAGACCCCTCCCCGGCCTGGCGCTGGGCGGGGCAGTGCTGGGTGCCGTCCACACCAGCTGCCTCCTTGAGCATTGGTGGTGCTCCTGCTCCTGGGGCCACAGGGCCTGACCCTCCCAGGGGCAGCCTGGCCTAAGGGCTGCTCTCCGGGGCATGTCGTGACCACCTGCACGAGCAGCCCCTGTGGTACTTCCTGCTTTCTCCCTTCCCTTCCCTCTCTTGGACATTCTCTTTTCAGCCCTGGCCAGAGTCCCTGAGTCAGTGAGCCTGCTGGGAGCAGAGCAGGAAGATGCCAGGGAGCAGCTCAGGTGCCCGCCCATGTGGCAGGACACAAATGTGGATCAGCCCTGGCCACTGAGGGGGTGCAGAATGTTGGCCTGAGAGCTCACTCCCAGGATGGTGAGGCCCAGTCACGGGGGGCGGGGTTTTGAAGGATGTTGAGGAGTGTTCAGTGGGAGAAGCATTCCCCAGCATGACGTGTGAAAGCATCAAATGATTAACGCCTGGCTTCTTCTAGAGGTAACGAGACCGTCTGTGGCTGGGGAGCAGGTGTGTGAGGAAGGGCCAGTACACAGCTGGAAAGCTGTTTGGGGCCCTGCAGGGCCTCCTCACAGTGTGCTGGGGTGCGCGCATAGCTAGATGCGGTGTCCTGGGTCCCATGGCTCTGGGCCGACCTTGTGTCAGGTCTGCCTAAGACGCACCTGGCTGGGGAAGACTTCCTGTCGGTTTGGGAGCAGGAGCGCAGCAGACTTCCTGCGTCTGGCGTGGCTGCTGGCACCTGGCAGTGGAGTCAGTCTCCTCTGTGCACGCACAGCTCTGGGTGAGGGTCCTGGCTGTGCGGCCGGGCAGGTGGCACTGGGCCATCCCTGGAACTCGGCACAGGGCCACCCTCGAGGCTGTCCGGGGATTCTGTTGGCACCTACTCCCCTGTTTTTGATTTCTTTCTGTGTAAAATTGTTCAAGTAATTCTGCTTTCGAGACTCAGCCTCAGGCCACAGGCACATCCCGGGAGGAGGACCAGACCGGAAACTGGGGCTACGGCCACTCCTGGTCACCAATGTGCACCAGGGACCAGATGCTGGCACGCGGCAGGTGCACCAGATGCGTTTGCTGAGTGAAAAGGATGGATGCTCTCTGCTCTGTGACAGTATGGAGGCTGGACCAGAATGGGTCCAGTACAGGAGACCAGAGAGAATGACGTGGAGCCAGTCGAAAGAGTTGTCGGGTCGGCTCCTGGCCGCGGGCACAGAAGGAGCTGACCTGGGGACCAGCCAGCTGGGACACGAAGCAGGAGGAGGAGGCAGGATGACTTCTGGTCAGGCTTGGGGACTGTGCTGGCGGGGCAGCTGCTCATCGGAAGAGAGTCCTGTCAGACTTGGGGCTCCCCTGCCAGCCCCGGGGACAGCCCCATATCCTGCAAGATCCAGAAATACTAGAAAGGCCTGCTGGTGTCCTGACAATGACAATGCTCGGAGCAGCGCCTCCGGCTGGGACCACAGCACACAGGAGCCGGCTTCTCAAACTGTCTCGTCAATCTCCTAGCAGCTGCTGAGCGTGTCACATCATCTCCCTTTATGGACAGGGAGGCACAGAGGGGTTAGGTACTTTGTCCCTGGCACTGAAGGTCAACAGACACCAGCTTCTTCAAAGCCTCTGGCCCCTGATCTACAGCTGTACCAGCTGCGTAACAAACAGGATTTGAGACGACACAAATCTGTCCTCTCATTTTCCGTGGTTGGGAAGCCAGATGGGCTGTGGCTGGGCGCTCTGCTCAGGGTCTCACAAGCTGAAGTCAAGGCGTGGGCAGCCCCACACTCCGCTCTGGAGGCTCCCCGGGCGTTGGTGGGATGAGTTCCTGCTGCTGGAGGACTGAGGTCCCGGCTCCCCTGCTACTGGGGGCCTCCTGACTTCCTTCCTGGGTGGCCCCTGGGTCTTCAAGCAGCCTCGAGCCTCTCACACTCGTGACCCCTCTCGCAGCCTCCAAGGGCTCCCGTGAGGAGGCCAAGCCCCAGGCGTCCTCGCCGTGTCACAACACACTCACGGAGTGACAGAGCAGCGGTCTTCACAGGTGACAGGGCCGACGGCGAGGCCCCTCAGCCCAGGATGCATTTCAGAACTGCCCACTAAGTTTCTGGACGAGAACGGTCCTCGGTCTACGATGCCATGAGCTGGGTTTCCCATCTGAAACCCACTAGACGTGAAGAAAGTCCCATGCCTGTCCTCCTCACCCCTCCCCCATGGTTACTGGTTGCCCGCCAGCCGCACTAGCGTCCCCAGACGTCACGGCGGGACACGGGGGCCTGCCTGGAGGGGAGCTGCGAGTGTCACATGTGCACGGGATTTTGAAGAATTGAGGTGAAAAGCAGAATGTGCAACATCCACTGTTTACCTTGATTACATATTGAAATGATAATATTTTTGATAGATTAGGTTGAATAGAATTTAATCTTGAAACTAACTGTACCTATATATTTTTACTTTTTAAATGTGGCCACTAGAAAAGTTAAACGTGCACATGTGGCTCCCATCAGACTTCTGTTGGGCGGTGTAAGTCTAGAAATCACTGTAAAATTTCCACCTCCTGCTGATTTTATTAGAACCATGTATAATCCACATGTATGTGAACACGTGGGCAAAGGGAACTCTCGACAGTGGACACAATTAGGATTATTAGGGTAATGGGCTCATTTTTGTTTTCCTATTTAAGAAAATAATTTAGTAGAGAAAGGCTTTGAAGTAGAACAGAGTCTAGAAATTATTTTTCTGCCCAGATTCAGGACTGAATGCCTAACACCCTTCTGAGTCACCAACACAGGCACACGGCACAGACGCATGTGCATGTGTGCACACGTGTGGCTGCACCAGCAGAGAACGGAGAGGAGCGGCCGCTTGATGAAGTGGCAGACAGCTGCAGCCCACGTGCCGGTGCAGCCTGCCGGGCACCGTGGCTGCCGGCCCAGCACTTGCGTGGAGCCGTGCGGTGGTGACACAACGCTGACACCTCCCTGAGCTTGAAAGCCTGGACGTCCAGCACCTGCCGGCTGGGGAGGCTTTGTGTCTGGCATGTGAGTTGTCAGAGGAGGAAATGCTGTAAACCAGCCAGGAGCGGAGAAGAACGTCAGAAATGGAGAAAGAAGAGGCCTCGGATGAAGCCGCCCCCAGGCAGGAAGGGCTGGTCCCTTCCGACAGCTTATGTGTGGCTGAACTGATGCACAATCAATCCACCGGCCCCAGGGCCACTCACCTCCAGGCCTGCTGTCTGGCCTGCATTTGACCTCGCCCCTCACCTGGGGCCTGTGGGTGGCCGAGGCATCTTGTCTGCATGAATACGCAGCGGAATCACAGGAGACAGGGCCTCCGTTCCCACTCCCGGCTCCTTCTATTGGGCACGTTCGAGGCCTCAGCAGGAAGGGCAGTACACCACGCCCGCTGTCCCACTGCTTTCTGTCCCACAAGGTGTGTCTCCCTCAGTCTTCCTCCTGGTCGCAAACCAGCAACCAGCCCCACGCGCTCCCCACGGGGCGCACCTGGTGAATCCACAAACCCCTCACTGGTTCCTTCACAGCGTGTGGGGAGAGCACCCCACAAGCCTGAGGGTGGAGACTCGGAGTGTGCGGAAGCTCCATGTGTGCTCCAGGGGCCCCAGGGCTTCCTGTGGACAGGGGGTTGGGGCAGGCTCCGGGTGGGGAGGAGGCCAGGGCTGCTGGTCCTGTCATTGCCTGGTGGCCCTTTGTCCTTTCTGACTGAATTTATCACATGGACGTGTTTGTCTCACCCTGACCAAACCAGTAGGATGGCCTGTGCCACGCGTGTGCTGGACACGTGAGATGCATGGGATGCGTCACCCCACAGCAAGAGCCCAGGAGCCCCAGTGGGCCTGACGCAGAGAGGACAGCCGCACAGCCCCTGTCCAGCTGTCGGCCACCTGGCCCATGCAGAAGGTCCTTCCTGCGGGTCCTGGGGGAGCCCACCCCCTCCCCGCAGCCTCTGAACAGACTCCAAAACCACTGGGTGCCCAATGACACGCTGACCTGGGTCTTGGGAGCCGCCTGCACACTTTTTCACTGATGCCCGGCTGTCCCTCACCCTCTGCCGCTGGCCCCCACCCCCATCGCAAGGGCTTCTGGCGGGTAAGAGCTAATGCCCACATCCCAGGGGGCGGGTCGCTCATAACCCAGCTGAGCTGCAGTATTTAAGGCCTAAGACAGCCGTGGGAGAGGACCAGCTAGCGTTTGGGGTACCCACCTGGACCCCTACAAGGCCAGCCCTGCCTCTGCCCCAGCCTTGGTCCTGTCAAAGGCCTGGGCAGTCTCACCTTGGCAGCCCTCTAAGGAGGAGCTTGGGTCCCTCTGGAGGTCCCCTTCAGCTCTCCAAATTTAGGGCAAGCTAACCACCTGGTCTTAGCCCCAAACTGCAAACCTGTTAGGAGGCCAGGCCCCAGCACAGCCTGTGGGCATCAGGCACTTGATGGGATGTGTGACAGAGCCAGAGCTGGACAGACTCCCGACTCTTAGATCCCCCACCACCTTGTCCCCTTAGCTGGGCGGAATCAGCCAATCCAAGCTGGGTGCCCAAGTTCTGGGGGTCCCCTGGCTGACTGTGCCCCTCCCCCAGCCTCTGCTCCCTGCAGTTTCCACTTAAACCCCCAGGAATGCAACCAATTAGAGATCTATTTGGGTTAAATAGGATGCCATTCTCAAAACGCAAATATGTGTGGACTACAAAAAGGCCATCAGTCATTCACACATTAGTGTGAATAAGTCCAGAGGCTTGTTCCATCCCAACCTTTAAAAGGGCAGAGGGCAGCTAAAGCGCTGGTCTGAACCCTGGGGTGGGGCTCTGCTGAAGAGGCCAGGTGCACCCTGCAGGGCTGAGGGCCTGCGCCTCCCTCTCCTGCCTTCCTCGGCCTCCTGCTTCCTGCTTGTCCTGCCCAGGCCGCTGTGGGTGGGACAAGCCCACCTGCAGTTAGAGAACTTCCTGTTCATTTTGGAAGGCCTCCCTCAAAATCCAAGCACTTCCGTAAAAACAGCGTCTGCACGACGAGGCTGTGGCAGGACCTAGGGGCGCCTCCCACGACCTCCTGCGAGTGGGCCCTGGGGATTTCTCTCCAAAGGGAACAACACAGGGGCCTCGCACACACACGCACATGCACACATGTGTGCACGCACTTACACATATGTGTATGCACGCATGTGCTTGCGTACCTTCTCACCGAGGCCCCGCGCCTGCTCCAGGCCCCACGCTCGGAGCCTTGCCGTCTGTTCTGGAGACCCCTCTTCTCTGCCTCTGTGTGGTTGAGCCCTGAGAGCTGGGAGGGCACTGACCTGTTTTCCTTTGATTCTCGTGGATGCCAGAGTTGTTTCTAGCCTCCATCCTTTTTCTCAGCAAATGTTCTTTATTAGAAGAAGCTTAACTGGGAGCGATTGTCCTTTTGATAATGTGGCAGCTCCAGCACCTGGTCCCACACCCTGCAGCCAGTCAGCCACCTCCTGCCTCAGCTTGCCTGCCGGCGTGGTCTTGAGCAGCAGATGCTGTAAGATTCAGGGAGCTGTGCCATCTGCTGCTGTTTCCGGCAGACCCTTCATCGCTGCTCAAGGAGCCTGGAGCGACAGAGTCTGGAGAAGAAGAGAAACTCAGAACCTTCCCCTGAAGAGGACACTGAAGGGTCCATTTTTGAGCCTGTCTGTCCGGGAGCCGAAGACTGGCTAGTCTGAGGGGTTGCCGCCGTGTGGGGCCAGGCTGAAGTGGCTTCGGAGGCGTCCTGGAATCCGTGGGATCTCGTCTTCTGTTTGACCCATGGTATTAGTGTCCTGGGGCGGCCATAACAAATTGTCGCAAGTCAAGTGGGTTGAACAACAGAGATGCATTCTGTCACAGTCCTGGGGCCAGAAGTGGGAGATCACGCTGTGGGCAGGGTGCGCTCCCTCCAGAGGCTCCAGGCAAGGGTCCTTCCTGGTTCTATCAGCGTCTGGGTCTCCAGACGTCCCTTGGCTTGTGGCCACATCCCTCCCGTCTCTGCCTCCATCTTCACGTGGCCTCTCCATGTGCCTGTGTCCTCAACTTCCCTCTTCTTAGAAGGACATGGTCACACTGATGAGGGCCCACACTAGTGGCTTGTCTTAACCGGATCACCTGCGAAGACCCTATTTCCAAACAAGGTCCCCGTCCATCGGCACTGGGGCTAGGACTTCAGCACGTCTTTTTGGGGGACACAGTTAACCCTAACACCCATTTTTCCTGTTCAATCAACCTCACAACACTTCCCACTCGGTACATGAGGCCTGAGGCACGGCCCCCAGGCCCTGTCTACATGACATGGCCCACTGGTTCCCACCTGGCTGCTTGTCCAGCCAGAAGCTGTGAGAACCCCGACACCCAGAGCAGCCAGACCCCGGGCTTTCAGGGACCCGAGGGCTCGGAAGCGAGTCTCCGGCGCCATCGTTCTGCCCATCCACTCTGGCAGCAGTTCCACGGGCCGTAGCGGCATCCTCACTGTCCTACAGGCCCTCTGAGGGGCCTGGGTTGCCCTCACGCTTACAGACAAGGAAACTGAGTTCAGAGTGGCCACACTGGGAGGGACAGGATTGGACCCAGGCCGCCAGGGCTCAGAGCGCACACTCTACACACATTGGAGTCCTGCCCTGGCAGCTGGGCCGTGAAGACCAGCAGACCCAGCCAGGCTGAGGGCTCCCCACAGACCCCCTCCGCCTCCCACACAGCCTCCCCCCGATGCAGCGGGAGGCCACCTCCTGCCACTTAGGTGGTTAGATGCCAGGTCACCACCACCCACAAAGGGCTCCTCTCTGTCCTGTGAACCAGCAGGGGACCTGCCCACCTGTGTCACCCAGCAGATGCGCCTGGTGAGGAAATGCCCAACTCTACACGCAGACCAGGTGGAGGAGCCGGAAGGCTGTGCATGGCCCGGGCCTCTGGACTGCCCAGATGCGGGTCTCCTGCCAGCTCCTAGCTCCAGAGATCACTGAGCACCACGAGGGCTCAGCAGGAAGCCGGCCCATCGTTTTCGTCTCCGCGCGACTCACTCCTCCAGCATTCAACTGTCTTCCTAGGGGCCTCGCTGTGTCAGACCTTCTGGACGTTTCCGTGGACTCGCTGCTCTCGGGCACTTCTGTTGGCACGGGCCATGTCCTGGGCACACGGTGTCACACTCCCTTGTCCCTGTCCTGGGGGCCGAGACAGGGCGGCGGGGCTGACTGAGCACAACGGGATTGTTCAGAGTGACCGTAGGAGGACGGGAGGAAGCCAGGAGCACCAAAGGGGTCTCCTCTGTGGGACGCTCCTTCCTGGGAGAGGCGGCCCGTGTGTTGTCCCCACACTCTGGCCTGACCCTCAGGCAGATGCCCACACACCCCAGGTGCTGGAGAAGGACCTTAGGAAGGGGCCCCCAGAGCCCGGGCCCCCAGGACGTGCATGGCCCCTGCTCTCAAAGCTTTGCTGGGGAGATGCTCCAGATTCCACGGAGCCCACAATTGGATCAGAACAGACCTGCTTGAGACTGGACATTCAGCCAAAAGCCTGGAGGATGGAATGGTTCTGACATAGGCCCTGGGAGAGAATTCCACAAAATGAAGGATGCGAAAGACTCTGGAAGATTAGAACGGGTACAGGGCAGGCCGAGGTGGAAGGTGGGCAGCCTGGGAGGGAGGGATGGTCAGTGAGGAGTCGCCATTTATCCCAGGGCCGGGGGAGCCACCAGGGGGCTTGATCCTGGGCAGTGCAGGATTCGGCCCTTCAATCTGAAGCATCCTCTAGTCGTGGGGGCTGAAGTTAGTGCTACAGACAGCGAGGGCTGCAGGGCCAGCACAGTGGCCTTGGCACAGGAGCAGGACAGACGTGGACAGCTGCCCACCGTGGGACCCGACTCAGGTGGGAGGAGGCATTGGTGCTGTCTGCTGACCGGGGAGCAGTGTGGGGCATTGATGCCGGCCACAAGCTGGGCTAAGGGGCTACCGGGACACCGAGTGGACAGGTGAGGCCTGAGAAGGGGGAGCCACGGTGGGGGAGAATGGACAGGACACAGCTCTGGGCAGAGCCCCCAGGACTCAACTGCAGGAGGACGATGGGGAAAATGGGGAGAATGCACCTGTCCAGCCCGAGGGGCCGGCTGTGCTCCCTGCTGAGTGAGGGGCGCCAGGACCTCAAGATCTCGAGATATTCGAGCAAAAGGACCTGGAAAAACCAAGGTCCAAAGTTGGCTCCTGTTTCCGACGAGTTCCAGGTTTTTGAAAATTCAAAACTCTGCTCTTCCTCTCTTCCAACCAAGACTTCAACACGCGATACCAGCGCATCAGTCTGCAGCGTGACGCGGGGGTCCCCTGCCAGCAACGCACGGGACAGAAGATGTGAAGGGCAGGGGGCTCCTATGTCACTGAACTCGAGGGTCTGGGCCCAGGGAAGTCACACCCCATGGCACTATGAGCGGACTTTTCTCAAGAGCAATGGATGAATTTCAAGAGGACCAGCGATCGTGGTTTATTTTATGGCAGTAAAAATATCCCTGCCACAGTCAAAGTCCCTAGAGCTACAGGTGTCTGATTCGAGGGGACACAGGAGGTGGGCATGGGGTGGAGGCATCACAAGCTGTGTGCGGGGCCGTGGCGTTGTCCTCTGAAGGAAGAGTCCAAAGCGCTCCTCTCCGCAGCCTTTGGAAGCCCGTACCTTGTCCCAGGTAATTGACTGCAGATTTCCCGTCCAGCAGGTGGGGCTGTCCGGGGTGCACATGGGCTCGTGGCCCACAGGGCACACTTGGCAGGCCTGGCTTGTTGCAGTCCTGGAGGTGTGAGCTGAGCACGGCCCCAGTGTGGGAGCCCTTAACCAGGCCTCGGACAGCCCGGGAGACACACCAAGACCCTCGCTCTTTGCCTCTGATGGTGCATTGCCCGTCACTGCCCGGGATTTGACCGAAGCCTCCATTTCAAGGGGAATCACCGGACATCACGACGTGATGCATCACGACGTCTGCTTCCAACTGCAGGGCGTGGGGCCCGGGGGAAACACCTCTCCTTATTTACTGATGGATGCACACACCACCGGTAAACTGGAGAGGAAAGACGTGCGCAATTTGACGTTCTGGAACTGAGCAGAATAACCTGCTCAGGAGAGAGGAACAATGCAGCCACGAGGGTGGCCACATCACTGCACCCAGCAGGCCCTCAGGAGGGCCCTTCTCCAGCCGACGTGGGTCCTGAGACAGGACCACAGGCCTGGGAAGTGGAAGTGCCAGCCGCGCCCATCCCTGCGGCTCTGGCTCCCTGCAACCTCTCGGTGGAGCCCTGTCCCATGGGCCAGTCCCCGGGTCTGCGACTGTGGACCCCACAGAACCACAGACCGCAGGTGAGGGGAAGCAGTGTAAGACCCTGGCTTCATGGGCAGAACTTGTGCTGAAGGGAGGCCAAACCCCGTTTATGAAGATGCGTTTACAGCTCCTGGGTGGACCAGTCAGTACGATCATCATCCCATTCTACAGATGAGAAAACCGAGGCCCACAGGCTGTGTCACTTGTCCACGGAGGCCTACTGTCACCTAGTCAACACAGAACCAAGGTTCAAACCCAAAGCACGTCCACGCTGTCAGCATCCCCTGAATCCCGGACACATTATGCCCACGAGCCTGGGAGTCCCTCCCTCTCTTAGAGCCGTCAGCTCCCTTCTGAGCAAGTTCCAGTGCACTGGCTCCCTTCCGAGCAAGCTCCTGCGCACTGGCTCCCGGGTCCCCTCTCGGGGCGGTCCGGCTGCGCGGCCTCCCTGGCAGGATTCCACTTCCTCCCAAGGCAGCCCCAGCAATCCCGGCTGCAAGTGCTCAGCCCGGTGCCTCCTGCGCCCGGCCCCACACTCACCCCGCCCTCTGGTCTAGGAGGCCTGAGGGTCAGAGCAGGAACCAGCTAACGAAAGACCAGCCCTTTGCAAGGCTCTGCCTCGAAATTTCCAAAAGAAGTTCTATATTTCGGATAATCTCAGTTTCTTTCAAATAACTCATATCATCAGAAACACACGACAGTCACATTACTGAAAAGGCACACAGAACTAGCAGTTTAACTTGCAACGCAGTTCACTCGTGTCTCCCCAGCACTGTGATTGTGGCAACGCAGATCAAGTCAGTAACTGCTTTTTTACACAGGTCTTTTCTTCTCCATTTAAAAAAATGGTTAAAACACTCATAACATAAAATTTACTATCTTAACCGTTTTTAAGTGTTTAGTGATATTAAATACATTCATAATGTTGTGCAACCCCATAACTCTTTTCCTCCCATAAAACTGAAACCCCTTAAGTGTTAAACAGTAATTCCACATCCACCCTCCCTGCATCCCGGGCAGCTACCATTCTACTTTCTGCCTCTGTGATTTTTTGACAATAAGTACCTTATATAATTGGAATCATACAGTATTTGTATTGTTGTGACTGGCTTATTTCACTTAGCGTAGTGTCCTTAATGTTCTTCTGTGTTGTAGCACGTTTCAGAATTTACTTCCTTTTTAAGGCTGAATAATCTTCCAGTCTATGGATGTACCACATTTTTCTTATCCATTCATTGATCGATGGGCACTTGGGTTGCTTTCATGTTTTAGCTGTTGTGAATCATGCTGATATGAACATGGGTGCACAAATATCTTTAAGAACCTTCCTTCAGTTCTTTTTGGGTATCTACCCAGGAATGGAGTTTCTGGGTCATATGATAATTCTATTTTCAATTTTCGAGGAACCTCCATACTGTTTTCCACAGCGGCTGTACCATTTTACACTCCTGCCAACACTGTACAATGGGTCCGATTTCCTCACATCCACACCAGCACTTATGCATTTTTCTGATAATGACCATTCTGATGGGTGTGAGGTGGTATCTCATTGTGGTTTTGATTTGCATTTCCGTAATGATTAGTGATGTTGAGCATCTCTTCATGTGCTTGTTGGTCATTTACATATCTTCTTTGGAGAAATATCTACTCAAGTTCTTTGCCCATATTTTAATTAGGTTGTTTGTTTATTTGTTGATGAGTTTTAGAAGTTCTCTGTATATTCTGGATATTAATCCCTTATTAGGTATATGATTACAAATATTTTCTCCCATTCTGTGGATTGTCTTTTTACTCTGTTGATAGTGTTTTTTGATGCACAAAATTTTTAAATTTTCACGAAGTTCAATTTGTCTATTTTTCCTTTTGTTGCCTGTGCCGTTGGTGTCATATCCAAGAAATCATTGCCAAAGGCAATGTCCTGAAACTTTTGTCCTACATTTTCTTCTAAGAGTTTTATTATATTAGGTGTTACATTTCCGCCTTTTGACCTAAAGGACCACTTCGACTTAATTATTGTCTATGGTGTTAGAGGAGGGTCTGACTTCATTCTCTTGCAGGTGGAGATCCAGTTTTCCTAGTACCATTTGCTGAAAAGGCTGTATTTTCCCCATTGAGTGGTTTTGGCTCCCTTGTCAAGAATCACTTGACCGCACACGTGTGGGTTTATCTCTGGGCTCTGTTCTATGCTGTTGGACCGCGGGCCTGTCTTTACGTCACTGCCACACTGGTTGGACCGCGATGCTTGCAGTAGGTCTTGGGGTTGGGAACTTGCACGGGTCCTTTTTAAAGCTGTGGTGGAACTCTTGTCTTGTGCACCCAGGTGGAAATAGACCCTTGGATGGCAGTTGTCGTCTCCTGAGGCAACAGAACAGGGGAGCCTGCCCCACATGGTGCCTGGGGTTCAGGCAGCCCTGCAGACAGGCAGTGAAGGGTGCACTGTGAGGCCGAGATGAAGGTCAGGCGTGGTTGACGGGGTCACAGTGGCCTTTGGTCCTGGGGGCCCTGGTCTGTCAAAGACAGGAGCTGATCTCTTAAGAGAAGCTCTCCAGCAGCTCTGAGCACAGGCTCACAGTGTGCAGAGTCTCAGACTCGGGGTCAGTCGGGCCAGGGCCAACGAGGGCCCAGGCGGAGTCCTCACCATGTCAGGGCTGGCTGCAGCCTCAGTGACAGAGATAATCTGAGGACGTCGCTGAGGGCCCGTCGCGTGTCAGGCATGGCTCTGAGGGCCCACACTGTCCTTTCATGCTGACACCCGTCCCCTGGATGAGCTCTGATTCTTCCTACATGCAGATGAGGAAACTGAGGCACAGATGGGTGCCAGGAGCCGGTTTGTCCCTGGGCAAGATTTCTGTGAAGCCTCCAGTGAGGGTAGACTTGCACAGTGGTGGGTGCAGCTGTGCCTGGTTGTGCTACCAGCTGCGGGCTAACCCCACCCCCCCAAGACTCCCCTGAATCATCTGTGGGAGCCTGAGCCAAGATCCGGTGCCCTTGGCCCCAGCTCGGCCAAGGCCCCTGTCGCGCTCCCTGCTTCTAGTGAAAAGGGTTTCCTGACGTGGACCTCACGACATCTGGGCTGCATAATTTCCTGGCGTGGGTCCCTGCACACTGAAGGATGTCAGTGGCACCCTGGCCACCACCCCTGGTGCCAGCACCCGCGTGCCCCAGGACGTGTGACACCACACAGGTCCTGGGGGCAAAGCCGTCCTGTGGAGACGCACTGGGTCCCGCTGCAGCCCCCCGCCCACAGCCTGAGGGTCCTCGCTGGAGGCAGTTCCTGACCACCCTGCCCGAAGCCAGGGCTTCAGTCAGCTGCATGGGCGTTTCGGGGCCACCTCAACCGTCTCCAAGAACTTCAAGCAGCACGTCCGCTCCTCCGTCCTGAGAGACACGTCTTCTGAAGAACTCCTGGCATGTGCCTCGAAGCTCTCTGTGGTCAGAAGCCTCCACAGAATCTTCCTTCCCCACACCTGGAAAATCAGCACGCTTCGACCGCGGAATACCTGCCACCAGATCGCGCTTGGCCTGGAGCTCCCTGGCGGCTCCCGTGGGCCTTGGCGCAGGAAGGTTTGGGGGCGACTCACTCGCCTGCCGGCCCAAGAGGGAGACTGTCTGTGAGAAGCTGTCTTTCTCGCCTTGGACGGCTGAGGGACCTGGACAGCTGGTCTCAGTGTGAAGACGCAGGCCCCGCTCACGTCATGGCGCCAACGCTGTCCTGGCAAAGAGGCATCTTTTCCGGGAAGACAGGTCCTGTCTTACCCTAGTGTCCATTTTTAAAAGCAGACGCACGTCCCAGTGGAAACCACCCGAAGCAAGTGCTCCAAGTGTTTGTGGAGCGCACGGCGCTGGGCGTCTGCATCCAGGGCGGGGACATTCACGGGCGCGGCAGCCAAGCTGTTCCCACCTGGGAGTCTTCCTGCTGCTTCCGTGAAGCGCGTTGTCCTCCAGACGGCCCGCGGCCCGCTCTTCCCAGCTGCAGCCCGCCCCGCTGCCCGGGGTTCCCTGCCTCCCACGTGTGGGGTGTGGTCAAGTCCCCCACCCGCAGAGCCGCCACCCCCGCATGCCACGTGCCCCAGCCGGGAAGGTCCTGACACTCACAGCATCGTGTTCAGGAAAAATAAATTGGCCCCCAATTCTACAAAGTCGGGTGTTCGCATGTTGAGTTTATTCAGAGCACAAGACGTCTCTCCTTGCGTGCCAGCCGTCCACACAGGGACTCAGAGGAGAGGGGACGTCCGCGGCCGGCTGCACTTAGGAGCCCCCGTACTTCGCCGAAGCAGAGCCAGTGCCCCTCCCAGGCCCTTCCCGTCAGGCCCGCTGGTCACCACCTGTGGTCTGTCTTCGCCGGAGCTGCTGGGTCCTCCTCTCCACGTTTGTGTGAACTCTGGGTCCTGCTGACTGAAAGTGAGTTCTGTTTGTCGGCAGCCTTGTGGCTTTTGGACTTAACAGACTTGAAATTAGTTCACGACGGTCCAGACACACATCGCAGCTCGGAAACCACACGGGAGCCGTGCTGGGGAGGCAGCAGCCAGACTGAAATTTACAGCAGTGACCTGGGCCTCGTCAGGCCCCTGTGACAGGGTGTCGAGTGAATGGCTGCTTAGTCACCAATTTGCTTGGCAAGATGCGGTGGATTAGGAAATACATAAAAGGTCAGACAGTAGGAGTTTGTCTAGACATTCTATTTTGGATTCTATGCTCGGTGTGTTTCTGTAGCAACCTTTGCAAACACCACACCGATATTTTAGCAATATTATAAAAAGCGTTGTTCTCCGTAATCAGGTGCAGGCCCGCTAGGTTTGCACACGGACACACCCGGTTCCTTGTTCAACCGCGGTGTCGCCGATGCCTCAATTCAGAAGCTGGAGGGAGACCCTCGAGAGGGCCCCTCTCCTCTCCAGGGCCTCTCCCGGCAGCGCCCGGCTCCTGGGAAGGACACACCGCTTGGGAGGAGGCCAGGCCTTCGAGAAGCTTGTCCAAGGCTCATAGGAGATACGCCAAGAAGTAAAAGCAGCTTGTTTTTCCTCTGGGCCTGACGGGAAGGTTAGTTCATGGCCCATCCCTTAGTCGTTTCTCGTGGTTTGAAGCTGAGCTTCTGAGGGCTGGGAGAAGAAGAAATGACACGTGTGACCCAGGTCTCTAAATGCCCGAGTTCTGTCATGAACTGAAGGAGACAGGGGAGGGGTGGACAGAATTTGGGGAAGAAAGCAGGAAAGCGTGAAGTCTCACCAGGCCCCTCCGTCTCCAGTCCGAGATGACTGGAAGTTTAAAAATACTCTCCCAGTGGCTCTGAACCCGGGGGACACGAGGCACTGCCTGCAACATCTCTGGTCACCATGACTGGGGGTACGGGTGTCAAGAGTGTGGAGGTCAGGGGTGCTGCTCAGCCCCCTGCAGGGCACAGGGCGGCCACCACAAGGAGCACAAAGAGGGGGGCCCTGCTGCTCAGAAGAGTCACGCCCGGTGATCAAGAGACGAACCATCTGCCAGTGAAGCATCCGGAAGGCCAATTCCACTTTCAACACTGTCATTGTGATTGTTCTTACTGCTGCCACAGCCCCTCACCTCCCACTCGGCGTCACCCGTCCAGCCGCCCTGCCTCCTCCCGGTGCCGCTGGAGCTGGCAGGCGGGCAACACCCACCAGCTTCAGAACTGGGAACAGGTTTGTGTTGCCTGCTCCACTGAAAGTCGATGTGAAGAGGAGCCCTCTCGACAGCCCGTGTGCGGGGGTCACGTGGGAAACCGAGCCCTCCCACCAGCTGCAGCACCAGGAGAAGTGGACGCGGCCTGAGGTCTCCATTCTCCACGCTCCCGCGGGTGGAGCTCTGCTCCCAGCTTGACTTAGTTATTCTTGCTCCTCCTGACCGGGGACATCCCAGATGTCTGGACGTGGCTGGCAGCGCAGAGCTGTTCTGGAGGCACCTGGCCCGGCCCCCTGTGGGCTCCGCACAACAAGCTGCACTCTTTCCTCAGGGCGGCTCTCAGGACACTTCCAGGCCAGGGTTTGAGGACATAAAAGTCTTGTTCCTTTAGGAAACCAAGAGGCCTGTGGCCTGCGGAGCGCACTTACCACTGGCCTCATGGCTGGCCTGGGTTAGCAGAAGCCCACTGCTAGGCGGGTGGGGAGTTTGTAGCCCTTTGCTCCAAGACCTCTGGGCCACAGGAGCTGCAGTTCAAGCTGACAGCATCCACAGTTTCTCACGCTGCACAGGCAGATACGTGGTGAGGCCCACCCGGACATGCCGCCAGGAGAGGCGCCATTAATGAGACGGCTGCTTCTGAGCTGCTCTCCTGAGCACCTGCACAGGAGGCTGTGCACATAGGAAGAAGCAAAACCGCAGCATGCCTGTCTGGTCTGGACTGCACAGAAGGAACCTCAAGACCAAGATTTGAATCAAAGCATATTTGAGAGACGATTCCAAAAAACCCTGTCAGGGAGAGCAGTGAACTAAGAGGGAAGGCAGGCCAGTCTCTCCAGGAGTTCCCACGTTGGGATGGAGCTCGAACC
Source organism: Equus caballus (assembly GCF_041296265.1). Taxonomy (NCBI): domain Eukaryota; kingdom Metazoa; phylum Chordata; class Mammalia; order Perissodactyla; family Equidae; genus Equus; species Equus caballus. The sequence continues at coordinate 101,832,838 of NC_091691.1, forward strand.
AAACAGCAACCTGGGCAGAGAATAGAGGAACAACGCTGATGTCACAGTGCCCCCAGGGTGGGGCTGGGTGTGCATACCCCATACAGTGCTGATGTCAGTGTCCCCCCAGGGAGGGACTGGGTGCATGCACATCCCACACAGTGCTGATGTCACAGTTCCCCAAGGGAGGGTCTGGGTGTGTGCACATCCCATACAGTGCTGATGTCACAGTCCTCCCCGGGTGGGGCTGCGTGTGTGCACATCCCATGCAGTGCTAACATCAGAGTCCTCCCAGGGAGGGGCTGAGTGCATGCACATCCCACACAGTGCTAATGTCACAGTTCCCCAAGGGAGGGTCTGGGTGTGTGCACATCCCATACAGTGCTGATGTCACAGTTCTCCCAGGGAGGGGCTGGGTGTGTGCACATCCCATACAGTGCTGATGTCACAGTCCTCCCAGGGTGGGGCTGGGTGTGTGCACATCCCATACAGTGCTGATGTCACAGTCCTCCCAGGGTGGGGCTGGGTATGTGCACATCCCATACAGTGCTGATGTCACAGTTCCCCAAGGGTGGGGCTGGGTATGTGCACATCCCATGCAGTGCTGATGTCACAGTCCTCCCTGGGAGGGGCTGGGTGTGTGCACATCCCATACAGTAGTGACATCAGAGTCCTCCAAGGGAGGGGCTGGGTGTGTGCACATCCCATACAGTAGTGACGTCAGAGTCCTACCAGGGTGGGGCTGGGTGTGTGCACATCCCATGCGGTAGTGACGTCAGAGTCCTCCCAGGGTGGGGCTCGGTGTGTGCACATCCCCTACAGTAATGACGTCCGAGTCCCCCAGTATCTGCTCTCATGCCCAAACAGGTGCTTTATTCCAGCATCTGGTAAAGACCATGAAGGTGCATTTGATAACCAGTGAACTGTCATAGAATGAATTAGATATAATTTGGTAAATGCTGGAAAAATGTATGTATAGAGTTTCAGCTTAAGATCTTGAGTAAAATGTCTCTCTCTGTTCTTTGTCTTCACTGAAATCACCTGGAAACAGAGAGAGAGAATGCAAAATATAGACATTGTTTTTGGCCAAAGTTGGAGACCCTGGAAACTCTAGATCATTCCACATGAAGAAGCATGCACAGACTCAGGGGAGATTCCACCCGGGTTGGACACAGGCCCCAAGTGGACCTGCGACAGGTGGCCTCCAGAGGAGGCGGAACACTGAATCCTGCAAAGCAGAAGAGAGGCCCTGACTTCGGAGCCCTCGGTCCTGGGATGGAAATGGGACCAGGGACCTGCTGGCTATGGGGCCGTCCCCATATACAGGTGACACGGAGGTGGAGTGGACAAGGAAACTCTGAGCAGCCTGTGGGTGAGGGGAGGTGGGGAGGGCATCTTCTTGACCCCTGCGTGACTGACCTGTGTTCTGGGGAGTAGTCCAGGTGAACCTAAGTGGGTGGTCCTGCCATGTGCACAGAGTCGTGTGTGAGGGGCTTTGCTGAGAACCAGAACTTCCATCAGGTCTGGAACATGGCCTTGACCGTCTCTGGCGTCAACCTCTTGCAAATGGAAGGTCTGTAGAGAGCTGCCCGTGTTCCATGATGACTGATAATAGGACTGACCTATGCCAAGTTACTGCAAGACACGAGGAGGAAGAGCAGGAAAGACGGGACACACGCCGACACAGAGCCGCCGAACAGACGACACTGTAGGACGCAGTGTGATGACGCAGAGCAATGAAGGGGACAGCCACCTCCCTAAGCAAGAGCCCAAGCAGAGACGCGAGAGCCGAAGAACTGCCGAGAGGAGAGGGGGAGAAACTAACGCACCACAGGTTGAGAATGCGGAGGAGCGGCCGTCAGGAGGCTGGAAACACGGAAAAGGGAGAAGAACAGATTTGGGATGATGAAGGGGGAGCAGAGATTAGAGAGAAAGTAATTAACATAAAAGACAGACCCTCAGGAAGAGAAGGAAACAAATGAAAACAAAACTTTGACGATGGTCTCCCAGGAAAACCAGACAGAGGCCCAACGTGTGTGTGTGTGTGTGTGTGTGTGTATGTGTGTGTATGTGTGTGTGCGCGTGTGTGTGTGTACACAGGCAGTGATATAATTGGCTACACGTGTGCAGGTCCACAAACATACCACACGACGCCAAGCACGCACTTGGCCAATGTGACAGCCCATGTGGTTTCCATCAGCCAACCGACGACCTCCTGCAGGAAGAGAACACAGGTTCGCGAGATCTTCAAACTCTCGCACTTTCTTCACGTCGTCACCTCGGTGCCTTGTTGGTCTTCCCCCAGTTTAATCTGTTGGGAATTCTGCTGGACTCTCCTCAAGTGGCCTGAAACGTATGTGTTGACACCACCACTTGAAGGGGCCTGCTCTGGGGTGGTCAGAAAGTATCCACGTGGTCCTTCTGACACGGAGCCACGTGGCAGCATCGGCGGTCCAGGTTCGCTTTACGGTGGAGCGAGCACATCACAGGCATCCTCGCAGCCTCCAGGCCTGTTTCTCCACTGCGGCTCTACTGACCTGGAGCTGGAGGTGTCTGTGGTGGGGCTTCTTGCGCATCACAGGTGTGAGGCAGCGCCCTGCCTTCCACCTACTAGAGGAAGTGTCACCTCTCCTGGTGGTGACAACAAGGAATGTCCCCACAGGCGGGCAGGGAGACAGATGTGTAACACACAGTGACCCTCATAAAGCCATAGTCACAGATGGTCACAGCACCACAGGGAGTACTGGGGGCTCCAATGCACTCCCTTAGGGGAGCTGATCAACCTGTAGGGTCAGGGCGGCCCCCTGAGGTCACCGTTCACAACAGCTCTGAGGGCTGAGTGGGGTGAGCCAGGCCAACGTGGAGGGAAAGTGGACAGCCGGCGTGGGGAAGTGCACGATGGGAGCACTGCCTGACAGGAGCTGAGACCCTGAGGGAGGTCCAGGGTGGGGGCTGCAGGCTGCGGGGGATGCGGCCGACGCCCGGGGCAGGCTGGGCTGTGGTGTGACGCCGGGGTTCTGTGCAAGTGCCATCCGGACAAGGAAGCTTCCGGAGAATCAGCCCCATCAGGGCCCAGAACCACTGGGGCCGCGACTCCCCCAGGCTGCCCTCGACTCCAGCACACGCGGCAGCACCACGTGCCGGACACAGCGGCTCTGCTGGAGGCTCAGGGTTGGTTGGTTTCCATTTAAACCACGTTCTCGTGTCACTTCCTGTCCTCGTTTCACTGTGTCTTGTCAGCTCCATCAGTAGGAATGGGAGGTTTTTCACGTGGCCGGGAAAGCCCTCCTGTTCTGGGAGATTCCCAGAGGCCCCCACACTGGCTGTGTGATGCGACCCTCCCAGGCCTCTGTCTATAAACAGCAGAGGCCTGAGGGTTGAAGGAGACACCAAGAGGTCTGGCACTGCCTGCCTCCCTGAGCCCCAGTGACAGCAGCTCTTGGTTTGTTTGTCTCCACCAGCTAGTCCAGCCCAGGCCACAGGGCAGGAGGACCAGAGACAGGCAGGGGCCAAGGCCCATCCCCCAGCCCCATCCCCGTCCTCTGCACTCCTGTCACCAGCTCTGACTCAAAGGCCTGAGTGACAGGCTCACTACACAGCTCCAGCACTGACCCTGTGCCCTGTGCCCTGAAGTGGCCCCCAGCAGGGCCAGTCCTCTCACATTCCGGCTTTCCAAAGTTGATGGCCAACTCCTTGGGGGAGACAGGAGGAAATAGGCATTTCCTTGGGCTTGAGTCAAAGGCACCTTTTTATCTGTTTTCCAGGCTATGTGGCATGAAGGAAGCTGAGCCCCATTACAGGTGCTTTGAAGTCCCTCCCTTGTGAGGTTGGGAAGGAGGGAGGGAGGGAGGGGAACCTCGGTCAACAGCAACCATCACCCAGCCCGGACCCTGTGGTCCTGGACCCTCTGCCCAGGAGGCTGGAACCCTAAGGGAGGGAGGGCCAGGTGGGGCAAGTTCAGGCAGCAGAGTGGAGCCTTGCCCAGAGGCAGTCAGGGAGGAGGCCCTTGAACGCTGTGTAGACAGACTGGGTTTGAATCTGGTTCCAGTGCATACTCTCTGTACCTGGGGGGCGTGTAAGACCTCTGAGCTGCAGCTCCTGTAAACCAGACCCTGGACGTCTGCTGTCGGGCTGTGGCACCCAGGCCAGTGTGAGGCCATCACAGGGCAGGTGCTCAGGATCTAGAAGCCTGGGACTCCCCACGGGCTGGGGGTGCACTGGCTGCCTCCTGAGTTTGCTCCCCAACCCAGTCAATGGCTGCTCACCCCTCCAGGGCCCCCCTTGGCTTCTTGCCGCTAAGACTTATTCCAAGCAGCCCGAGCAGCTGAGGTGGGTAGGCGAGGCCTCATCCGAGAACCACCACCCCACGCCACGGTCAGGCCGCACACCTGGGAGGCAGGGACCCTCGGACGGTGGCTGGCTCAGCTGGGATGAACACCTGTGGAGGATTCCTGGGAAGAACACCGTTGCATGTTTCCGCAAGAACCAGAAACCTGGTTTGTGTTTCTCGGTTTGTTTCCCTCTCGCAGGGTAACTGAGCTGTAGAGCTGGGGGCTGGGCCACTTAGAACGGTCCACCCTTTCTGGCCCCCCCGGCCTTCCTCCTGGTCCTAACGCTGGGTTCTGTCCAGGTGCCGAGCCGTCCTCGGCCCTCTCCCTTCTCCCTGTCCGTCCCTGGCAGTGCCCCATGCGCCCAGGGCTTGGCCACCATCTGGAAGCAGGTAACCCCTACATCACGCGTCCAGCTGCTTGCCCGGCGCCTCCTCCGGGATGTCTCTAATGCACCCAGGTCCAGCGCGCCCCGTGCCCCTCTTTTCTGCACCGTGCAGCTGCTCCAGCCAGAACCCAGTGGTCATCGACGCCTGCTCTTCCTCATCCCACCTCCACCAGATGGCCAACCGCCTGCTTTGCCAGCACCGCCAAGACACCTCCCGGCCCGTCTGACTTCTGGGCCCCCTGAGGCTCCCATGATGTCCCGTACAGAACGTACCCAGGAGGGTGAACGGGCAGCGTGCCCTTGGCGAGCACTGAGTGAGCCTCCTCTTGGCGAGCTCACACGGGCAGTGAGTGAAGTCGGGGCCACGCAGCAGCTGAGCACAGCCCCTCCCAGGCCTCTGGGGCTCAGGGCTCTGACCTCTCCACCGGCCCCGCCCCTCCCTCCTGCTCCCCGGGGCTGGCTCGGCCCTTCGCAGGCACGACCTGAGCTGCCCTGGTTCTTGAGGTTCCTACAGACGCGGCGCCAGGCGGAAGGTCGGGAAGGCCCCTGCCCAGGACGCCAGTCGTGGGAGCTGCACATCCTGTCATTGGACGGCCCTGCCTGCGACACGGGAGGAACTGGAAGGAAGGTGCGGTTCTCACAATGCTCTTGTTCCCCATCAACACGGCCTCCTGAAGAGACCCTCGGGCAGAAACTTCTCCCGGGGCTGCGTTCTAGAAGGAGTTGAGCGAATCTGAATGCCAGGTGGTTTTTATTTCACAGACACTGTGAGCCATGTGACAGTGTCCCTCTCTGCCTTTGCTGCGAGGAAGAGCAGCACCCAACTGGCCAGCATCATGGGTTGAATGGTGGCCCCCAAGAGATGCCCACCGGGCACCTCGGGATGCAGGCTGACGTGGAATACGGGTCTTTGCAGGTGTAGTCAAGGTGAGCATCCTAAGATGGGCGCACCCTGGATCATCTGGATCGGCACCAACACCATGACAGATGTTCTCGTAAGAGAAAGTAAAGCAGAAGAGAGAAAGAGAAGTCCGTGTGAAGAGGGGCAGAGCCGGGGGTGAGGAACACCCGGAATTGTTGGAGCCGCTGGATGCTGCCGGGCGAGGGGCCTGGATCGTACTCTCCTCAGAGCACCAGAAGGACAACCCTGCCCAGCCCTTGATCTCGGGCTCCCGGCCTCCAGAACCAGGAGACAGTGGATTCCTGCTGCCTTACGCCGCCCAGTCTGTGAGACCCGCCGTCTCAGACCAGGCGCATGCTGTGCTGCGACGTCGCGCCCAGCTCCCTCTGTCCTGGCCCCGCTGGCTTGCCGCCACCTTGCTGGTGGCATGCGTCCCAGGCCTCCCTCTGGATTTGTGTAGCATCTCTGAGGACGCCACCTACACAGCTGCCCAGGGTCATTCTGGGTGTCGCCACACACGTGTGGCTGACGGGCTCCGTGTAACATGACATGTGCACACCTCTCTACATTTAGCTCCCTCGCTTTTCAAGCCATTGTCTTGATATCAAACAGTGTTATAATTTTTGTCTCAATCATCAAAAATGACATAGAAGGAGGACAACCCCATGGCCAAGTGGTTAAGTTCACGTGCTCTGCTTCGGCGGCCCAGGGTTTCCCCAATTTGGATCCTGGGCGAGGACGTGGCACCGCTTGTCAGGCCATGCTGAGCGGTGTCCCACATGCCACAACCAGAGGCACTCACAGCTAGAATATACAACCGTGTAGTGGGGGCTCTGGGGAGGAGAAGAAGAAGGAAAAAGGATTGGCAACAGATGCTGGCTCAGCTGCCAACCTTTAAAAAAAATTAAAAACAAATGATGTACAAGACAGGGGTGGAATGGACAGCACGTGCCCATGTTTGTGCTCCTCCCTGACGCTCTAGGATTCTTTCTGTCATTCCTTTCTGGCTGAAAAGCTCCCTTTACCCATTTTTGGAGGGTTGGTCTCTGGTGACAAACTCTTTTAGCCTAGGTTTTCTAGGGTTTTTTTAAAGATTTTATTTTTCCCTTTTTCTCCCCAAAGCCCCCGGTACATAGTTGTATATTCTTCGCTGTGGGTCCTTCTAGTTGTGGCACGTGGGACGCTGCCTCAGCGTGGTTTGATGAGCAGTGCCATGTCCGCGCCCAGGATTCGAACCAACGAAACACTGGGCCGCCTGCAGCGGAGCGCACGAACTTAACCACTGGTCACGGGGCCAGCCCCTTTTAGCCCAGGTTTTTGTTTTCTTCCTTTCTGCCTGAGCTTCGCCTTTATTTCCCTTCATCCCTGAGGGATGATTTGGGGTTGACTGCTTTTCCTCCCACCCTGGAAGGACGCTGGGCCGTTCCTCTGGCCTCACAGGTTTCAGAGGAACCTCTGCCTGGGGCTGGTGTGCCCCATCAGGATGCATTTCTTTCTGGTCCGTCAAGATGTTTTCTTTGTCTTCAGTTTTCAGAAGTTTAATCACGATGTGTCTGGCATGGGTTTTTGGCTTTTCTCTATTTGGGATTTGTTCAGATTCCTGAATCTGTAGATTTACCTCTCCTACCAAATTTGGGGCATTCTCAGCCATTGTTGACTCTAACACCCCTTTGACCCCCTCTCTCATTGTTTCCCTCTGGGGCTCTGACGGTGCAAATGCAGACTTCTCTTGTCCCGTAGACTTCTCTTGTCCCATAGGCCCCCTGGCTCCACTCGTTTCCTCTTCAGCCTATTTCTCTGTGCTGCTCAGAGCAGGTGAACTCTGACACCTGCTCCCCACTGCCACCCCGACCCCACGGAGCCCAAGTGTGCGCTTCTGTTATCGAAGGTTTTGTTCTATAAATTCCATTCAATTCATTTTAATCACTTCTGTTTGCTGAGTTTTCTGTTTCTTGTTTGTTTGGTTCAAGAGAAGTTGTAATTGCTTGTTGAATCATTTTTATGACGGCTGCCTTAAGATTTCGTGGGATAGTCCCAGCCTCTGATTCATCCCAGTGTTGGTGACAGCCGATTGTCTCCTTCAAGTGGGCTTTCCTGATTTTTATTATAAGGGGTGATTTTTAATTTTGTCCTGACGTTTGTCTGCTGTGTCAGGAGACCGTGGGTCCTGTCTGAGTCTCTCCTGTCAGCCGGCAGTCACCCTGTCGAGGCTTGGCACCGGGTTCTGGTCTTTCTGCAGGCTGTGTTCCCAACGGCCGTCACATCTCAGAGCCTCTATGGTGCTGTTTGGTCCACTTGGTATGTCTGGTGCCACGGGGCTCCCACTGGTCCTGCTGGCGCCACCCGAGGGGGCGGAAGGAGCTCCCCCAGCCCAGGCCCCCAGGTGGGGAGAAGGCCCCTGGGTGGGGAGAAAGAGGCTTCCCCTTGCACAGCTGCGGCAGTGGCCCCACTGGCCTGTGATGGCCCCCGTGGCGGGTCCCTCTCCTGGCCAGGCTTCTGCTGTCTCTCAGGAGGCTACTCAGTGAGAGGAATGAGCCCTCCTGTCCATCCGCTGCTGGGCTAGGGCTAGCACGGGCCGGGCTGTCCCCCTCCTCTGTTGTCAGATGCCAATTCCGGCCCAGCCTCTGGCCCCCTCGCCCTCCCAGGTGCCTCTGGTGGCCTCTGTCTCCAAGCTTCGCGCTGTGCTGAGCGGGGAGCAGCGGGCATGCCGGGCTCAGCCACGTGGTCGGGAAGAGCAGGGCTGCTTTTTGAGAACCACGTCCAGCCCTGTTTGGAGCCAGGCGGGGCGTAAGCAAATGGGCGGGGAGGGTGGAGGAGGGTCTGTGGGAACCCTGCTCCACCTCAGGGTGGGAGGTCACCTCCAAGGACCCCAGCGGCTCTGAAATCCGTCTGCCTTTGAGGAGGTAGGAAGGCCTGATGCCGAATCCTCCCCGAGGCGCCCGCCCATGCCCACCCAGCCGACGGCCCGCTACCTGCAGGCCTCATCATGTCCCCACACTCACGTCCCACGGCCTGTGGATCAGGCTGTCTCATCTTTAACCAGGGCATATGGACGCGCGGGGGAACCAGCACCCTGGCTGGGCATCGTGAGGAGGGCATGAGGTCGGAGAGATGCTGGCTCTGCTTGGGAGGTGGAGCACCAGGCCCCCGGAGGCCCAGCCCATTGCCCCCCGCCTGTGTGTCATGTGGGAGGTGGTGTCTTAATGAACCTGCAGCAGACGCGCTTGCACTAATTAGCTGGTGACCTTGGGTGACTTCCCTGGGCCTCAGTTTCCTTCTGTAGAAGGAGAGGGCGGTGAAGTGATGACTGGCTCAGGGAGAAGCCGAGGCATCGGGTGGCTGGGCGCTGGTCCCGGGGTCGTGGGCCCACCCGCCACCCAGAGACTCAGAAACCTGAGACGACGGTGATGTGCTCACCTGATGAGTGCGGCCTCCAGACAGGCCTCTCAGAGCCTCATGCACACACTGGGGCCCCCGACTGGCAGTGCAGGGCCCCCGGGGGCTGGTGAGGAATGCAGACCCCCAGGCCAGACCCCAGACTTGCTGAACCAGAAGCTGCACTGGAACAAGCGCCCAGGCATCCCTGCATGTTGGCTTGGGGATCCCAGTCTAGAGGCTCACCCTGGCCCCAATATCAGCCGGTCTGTCACCCATGGAGCATGTTACACCTCTGGAGGTGGAGGGGGGACAGGCCCGGAACTGCCCCTCGATGCCCCTTCTTTGCCTCAAGCTTTGGCTGGGAGGAAACTGTGGCTCTGCCCAGTCCTTCGCACGGCCCTGGAGTAGGTACCCAGACCCTCCTCTGAGCACAGGCTTGAGGGAGGTGGGGGGCTCGCCCTGTGGGTTGCTGTGAAGCCCGCCCCGTGCCAAGGTGTCTTCAGGAAGCTCTAGTTGGCGTCCAGCGAGGCCCACGAGTGGGCACGTCACCAGGGCAGAAGCTCGGTCGGTGAGTGTTCCCGGGCTCCGGCAGGGCTGAGCACGGAGCCGGGGTCACGCGATTTCTTGTGTGCTCCTCACGCGCTGCAGTGTCACCCGTCTTCCACCCACTGCAGACTCGAGCCTCTTCACGGGGCCCTCGGGGACATGCACCTGGGGAGGCGGTTCCTCTCCAGGGAGCAGAGTGTGCAGAGGGATCGTGGACGGGGGCTCCCAGACACACTCGCTCCTCCTGGTTGATGTGTGGAAACTTGTGAGGAAGGGTATTCAGTCCTGTTTCTTCCAGGAAAAGTTAATACGCATCTCCCTGTTCCGTGATCAATTTATGAACTGTGGATGCGGCCCTCAACGGTATGTTTGTGCATCAACATATCCACCCCCCCACCCCTCGTTCGGCTGTTGTGTGCCTCTCGTGACAGCCCTGGGGTTCGGGGAGGAGGAGCAAGGCCCTGCGTTCCAAGATGGAAAAGTTCTACAGACCAACACGGGAACCACACGATGGACTAACTACTGGTAACATCATTTCCCACCTGAACTCTCCATCCGTTGCACACGACACCAGATAACCCACCAGGTGCGTCCTTGACGACCACCTTCTGCAACCCAGTTGTTCTACAGAGAAGGGAAAGAACATCAGAGCTTGCTCAGACAGTGCCGCTAACTCCCGTCAGAGCCAGGACTGACCAGACGGCACTGCTAACTCATGTAGAGCCGGGACTGACCTGATGTCACCACTAACTCATGTCCGAGAAACAGAGCGTGTGTCAAACCCACGGTGGCCCTCACACCACACGTCCTGTTACTTCCTCGCTTGTGCATTGATGCTGGCCTGTGACCCAGAGAGACTGTGCCGCCCTGCCCAGGGTTTGCACACCCACCACAGGGGAGCGGCAGGAACTGGGGGCTCCCCAGAGGAGGTCGGACAGAGGATGACCCACTCATTTGCCAAATTGTTTAAAGCAGATTTTTAAGACGGGGACTCTCATGGTGAAATGCAATCCATCCCATCCCAGCAGGGAACAGCCGGGGCCGCTGAGGTTGGCTGCACTCGTACGGCAGCGGCACCGGTAGCACCTTACACAGTGTCTGTTGTAACCTTTATAGATGGGGAAACTGAGTCCCAGGGGAACCAAGCATCTTGCTTGAGGCCTGGAAGAAAGGCGGGATTTATCCTGGCATGAAAGGTCTATTTTTTAACACCACCCAGCTGTCCGGTGCGTTTCTCATTTATTTGATTAAAAAGCCCACTGGTGAGAGAAGGTGGCCACTCTTGGGCCTCCCCAAGCCCATTGCCAACTCGCACATCCGAGCTGGTCATGCCCTGGCTTCCCTCAGCCAGCGGGCTGGGCAGGGAGTGGCCCGCTCTGGGGGCCGTCCATGGGGGACTCGCCTTCCAGGGTGACCTTCCCTCTCCGCCCGACCCCTGGCTGCCACCATCAGGCAGAGCGCCCGGTCCCTGCCTCCTGGGGACACCAGAGAGATGGGGGCCTTGGCACTGCTTGGGTTGTGTTTTTAACTGTTAGAGAGTCTCTGAGGTGAAAGGGGAAGTTTCAGGCCACCTGTGTGAGCCCAGTGCAGTTGCTGGAAGGTTCCTTCCAACGAATTTACTGAGAGAAAACCATCGGATTTAAAGCCAGAGATTCCTCAGTCGTTTCTGTCATGGCCCGGAAAATCAACCCTTATAAAGGCAACGTTTTGTTTGAACTATGCCTTATTCCATAAGAATTCCAATAAAGCAATTATATTTTAATAAACGCGGCAAATATTATGGATGGCACTTCATTTCATAATAGAACCTGTATGCACAGCAATTAGCAGCCGGAAAATGAGCAGGACAGAGCCAACGTTAGGCATGCGTAATGTTTTCATTATAGGAGTTACAAATCACCTATTAATCTCCCTCTAAACACCCAGCAACACGCACGCATTCCTCACCTCAAAGTTGGTTCTGTGCAACTGCTCTAGGTAAACAGAACGAGATGCCAGGAGGCAGCCTGTCGGTGTTTGATTTATGGCGTGAACTGAGCGCCTTTGTGTGTTAAAGACTTGATTAACCCCCAGGAGCAAAGTGTCACAATATCAAACAGCTCCACTGGAGGCTGGCCCTGCAAGGCCCGGCCCACATGGCCTGCCCAGGACAGTCTGTGTGTCCAGGGTGGTCTGCGTGTCCAGGATGGTCTGCGTGTCCAGGACATCTGTGTGTCCAGGGTGGTCTGCATGTCCAGGACATCTGTGTGTCCTGGGAGGTCTGCGTGTCCAGGGAAGTCTGTGTGTCCAGGGTGGTCTGCGTGTCCAGGGAAGTCTGTGTGTCCAGGGTGATCTGTGTGTCCAGGGTGGTCGTATGTCCAGGATGGTCTCTGTGTCCAGGGAAGTCTGCATGTCCTAGGACAGTCTGTGTGTCCAGGATGTGTGTCCTGGGAAGTTTGCATGTCCAGGACCCCCAGGGAGCATTTGCACTTGATCCAGCTGTGGGGGTTCTTATGGATGCCGTCTACAGAAGGGTCACTCTGAATCCAAAACTCTGAGCAGCAATGTGTCCTAAGACACTCCTGTCTGCAGCCAGACGGCATCCTCTCCAGCCTCGCTTCTCGGAGCCGCATGCTGACCCCGGGCTGTGGGGCACACCTGCCGTAGATGAGGACAGCCCACTCGACACACACAGGGTCTGCTTGCTTCAGCGCATGATCGAGGACCCATGCGTGTTCACGCAGAGCTCACACACAGAGCTCAGCTGGTGGGGGCAGGAGCTTGTCCCCTCCGCGTCTAGACAACCGCCAAGCCCTGACCAAAACCCTGGCCAGATGCCTCACGAAACTCGGAAGATGCACCTACCCTCCTCCAGCACCCAGGGGCTCGGGAAGGATCCCATAAGCAAACCCATCAACATTCCCGCAGGGAGACAGTTTCGTTACACACGCGTGATAAATAGACTCAAAACACCCATGTTTGTGTCGGGGCGCCACTTCCAACAGGACCAACGGCGGTTGTGTCTCCAAAGGCGTTGGCTTCAGTTCTGGAGGCCAGTACCTGGGCCAAGCCCAGGTGACAGGGGTTGTCAGGCCGCACCTGTGACAGCAGGGGCTGCCGCGTGGAGTCTGCCTGTTGAACTCCCGTAACAGCCCAACCTGCCGGATGATGGAAGTTAAATCCCGTCCATAGGCCGCCCCTCTTTGTCTCCCGAGGCCTGGGGTCTAACAAACTCTGACATTTGGGGAAGGGTCTTCCGGTGCTCAGTCTGCAGCAGCCACTGCTGATGCCCCACCATCTACTTCCCAGCTTAGGCCCTGGTCGCTGCCAAGGCCAGACCCCAAGGGGCGTAGGCACCAATGTCCTGCAAGGTTCTGACCCTCCAGGGCATTCTGAGCAAACAGAGGTGGTCGCGGCAGCGTGAGAACCACAGGGCCCCTCCCCAGCTCAGGGAACCTCCCCAGCTGCCCGTCGTCCAGCTGACTCCCACACCAACACCCTCACCCCTCCTGAGCACATAAGCTGAGGACCACACATGTCTGGCTTCCTCTGACGTCAGGACCAGCTGGAGCCGCTCTGGTTGGGGGGCCTAGAAGAGACCCCTGCGGCCCTGGATCAGGAGGCCAGAGGCCCCGGCTCTTGGGGACTTTGGGACTGCACTAAAGGGCTCTTCTACCCTCTCAGCCGTCAGGCCAACGGAGACCAGAGGTGAGACCACACTGCGTCCCTGGGTGAGGGCTAATGGTCAGCCCCCACTTGGGGTCAGCTGGGACCTTCCCCACAATCGTGCACTTTATGGCTCTCAGCCACGCGGGAATCACTCCCCCTGGTTTCAGACCTGAGGTAAGAAAGTGAATATGTCAACCAAGCATCTCTGGGTGAGATGCAGCCTCTGCAGCCCATTACCCACCACCTGTCTCCTCAGGACCATCACTCGTGCTCGGGAGCCGCTCCCGGGACCCAGGGCACCCAGGCAGGAAGACCCGAGAAGTACAGGACACAGGAGGCGTGTTTTCTTTTAAATCCAACTGAAGGGAGAGATTTAATTCTCTCTGAAATGTCGTTGTCAATTAAATTCCAAAATTGTTTAATAAATTTTCTGTTTGAGAGTAGTTTTAGATTTGCATGAAAGCGGCAAAAACAGTGCCGAGTTCTCCTGTTGCCCGCACGGTTGCCCCCTTGCTAACATCTTACGCTGTCACGGTTTAACGCCTCTAACAGCACACTGAGTCCCGGATGAGGAACCGTTGCTATCGATCAACTCCATCATTCCTTCCGATTTCCTTAGTTTTCCCCAGTGTCCTCTTTCTGTCCCAGGACCCCACCCAGGATCCCACGTGACATTTAGTGGTCAAGTCTCCTTGGCTCCTCTTGGCTGTGACAGTTCCTCAGACCCCCTTGTGTGACGCCCTTGATAGTCTCGAGGAGGGCTGGGCGGGCATTTTGTGGGATGCCCCTCTGCTGGGATTTGTCCGGCGTTTTTCTCATGATGACACTGGCTTACGGGTCTTGGGGAGGATGACCCCGGAGGTGAAGTGCCCTCCTCACCACGTCGTATCCAGGGTGCACTGTCCACATGACTTGTCCCTGTGGACAATCACCTGGCCGCCTGGCCGAGGCGTGTCTGTGAGGTGTCTCCACCATAAACAATGCCCCACCCCAGCCCCGGCATGTTCTGGAAGAAGTCATGCTCACAGGGTAGGAGCTAGGCTCCCCGCCGGAAGGGGAGAATCCACGTGAATTTTTTGGAATTTGGCACAGGAGATTTGTCTGTTCTTTCCCTAAATTTACTTTTTAGTATAATAATTCCTAAGCTTTTCAGAGAGTCGTTGTTTAGCTTGTGTTAGAAACATAAAGGTCGATTATTACCGTTTTTTTCTACAGAAAATGCAGGACGAAAGGGTCTGTCTCTCTTCCACCCTTAGGCTCCGTGCGGCCGTGTGACTCTGGACTGGGGCTCACCTTCCACCTCGTCCTCCCCGAGACCCGCACCGTCTCCACATGTGCACCCGGCCGGCTCTCGGGAACCCCGCTCAACACAGCCACCGCCTGGGCCCTGCCCGTCCGGGGGCCTCGCTGGGCTCCCTCCACCACGCCTGAGGCTGCTTTTCTGCTTTCTGATCCTGTCCTTCTCAGCTGCCCACAGCCCTCTCCCCGTCGTTCCTCGTCCCCCGTTCTCCTCCCCCCTCATCCCTCGTAGCTGAGTCCACCTCCGTGCAGAAACATGTCACTTAGTGAGAAAGCATTGGCTCCAAAACAGTGTGTGCCAACAAACACTGGGGACAACGCAGACAGCCCAGGGGAGCCCGGAGCCCACATCAGGCCCGCTCAGCCACTCCAGCCGGGCCTTCAGGCAGGCCTCCTGACCACTCTGCATCCAGACCCGCGGGGGGCTGCCCTCTGACCAGCCATGGCGGCCGGCGCAGGTTGGTGGGTGGTGGCCAAAGACACAGACTCCCGGGCAGAGGTGAAGGACTCCATTCCCACGGCCTTCGCGGTTTTGAGCATCAGAGCCAGTTCCAGCAGAGTGAGAGGAGGGTGCCGGAGCACCTGCACGGACCTCCTGGGTGCAGGACGGGGACGAGCGGCCTGCCCTCTGTGGGTGAGGCTCGGTCCCTGCCCTCTGCTGTCCACGACACGAACTCCGAGAAGACCCTCTGGTTGACGCCATTGGTGGCTCAGCTATGAGCCCTGGTCCCGACACTCGAGCTCAGTGTTCCTGTCATGAAATGGGCTTGCCGAGCACTCAGTCCTGGGCTTCCGTGAGCTCTGCAGATCTTGCCCAGAGCGCAGAGTGCCAGCACTGACCGGAGGACGTGCCCACAGAGGAGCCCCAAGGTGAAGGGTCAGACCCAGGGCGCAGGGGCAGTTTCCCATCCTCCAGTTGTGGGAAGATGCCACAGATGCCGCACACCACGCCCGGTCCTGGGCCTTGCTCCCTCAGTGCAAGTCTACTGCCCCAGACACAGGCCCGTGGCCCCACAGGACAGGAGACATGCGGGAGGGAGAGAAGCCTAGTTCCGTGATGGGGTCGCCGAGTGCACACCTCGGGGAGGTGGGGACCCCATTGCCCTCCACTTCCCAGAGCCTGGGTGTCCCCAGAAGCCCTGTTGGGGGCCACAGGCCGAGATGCCCCAGGTGAGAGGACCAGCACCTCCCGCCCAGGACTGGCCTCTGCCTGGGGGCCAGCCCCAGAGACATGCGCTCACTCAGGGCCGTTCCCCAGAACCCCACAGCAGGAGCTCCCCCTCCCCGAGCTCCAGGCTCGTCCAGAGCGGAGGTGGGGGCCCGCTCACTCCCAGTGTCCCCGGCTTCGCAGAAGCACCCCAAATGCCAGCAAGGCTGCGCTTCGACAGGAGCGTCCCACAGTCAGAAACAAGCTGCAGGGTCGGCCGCTCTGAGGATGGGCAGGAGCCCCCAAGCCATGTGCCTCCCAGATGGAAGGTTCTGCTCGAGCCTCAGCCCCTATGGTGGCACTGAGAGGAGCCCCCAGCCCCGGCCAGGGGCACTCAGAGCCCCTCAGCCCCAGGAGTCTTGGGACTCAAGCCTCCTCTCCTGGTCACCGTGTGGCGTGTGTGGCCCCTCAGGGCTCATCCTGGAGGAAGGACGCCCGCCAAGTGGCGCCTGGTGGACATTCTCTGAGGACCTCGGGGGCACAAGAAGTTCGTGCGGGGTCAACGGACGTCCACTTCATGTCCAGGAGCAGCTGTGGGCGGAGAGCGGGGGCGTAATCTAATCTTCCCCTTCTCGCCACAACGATCGCACGCTAAGGGCTGCTCTCTCTTAATTAAGCTCAGCTCCCAAATCCTTCTAACCACGCAACTTCACAAGAAACATGTATCTTTCCAAATTAGCTTTGTGGCTCAGAATAACAAGCAGCACAGTTATATTAATTAGTGTACAGGAGCTCTAAGAACTCGTTTGCAGGTTGTTTTATTTGCTCCAAAGGGAGCCGACATTTATTGAGGTGGAGGATGTTCCAGCCCCACTGGGCACGTTAGGACATCGCCCGTCAGCTCTCACTGAACTCTGCCGCGGGGGAGGCGGGACGGAGGTTGGGAGAGGGGCAGTGAGGGGACCCCCTGCATCTGCTGCAAAGCCCACTCCACATTCCGGAATCACGTGAGGTTCCCTCCCCCCGCAGCTCCCATGGTTCCTTAAAGTAACGAATCTGTCTACACTGCATGCTTCTTACTGAAAAAGCCAAGAGAAAATCTTTCTCAAAGAGTGAGATTTTCAAATAAGGGGAATCAGAGTCTTTGTAAAAATCAAGCCTGTGAGACTCATCCGGGACTTTCAAAGGGAGCTTGGCGGGGACCAGGGCTCCTGGGACAGCCGCAGGTGTACTTCCCACCCCGGCAACTCCACGTTGCACTGTGGGTGACGGAGCCGAGGCTGCCCCAGCTGAGGACCCCACAGAGGTGGCTCCTGCGGGGTTGGTTCAGAAGCTTCCTCCTGCTGCCTGCGAGTAGAGAAACTTACCCCAACCGCACTCTGGGTGTTTTCAGCTCAAAACGTACACACTAGAGTCGAAGCAGGGAAATGTCTCTGAGGAAGAGACGCGACCCCAACACATCAGAGGCCCACTGCCCGTCCCGCTGGTGATCGTGGTCACCGACGACAATCGTCTCTGCTCCAGAGAAAACTGAGCGCACTTCAAAACCCATCATCAGAGGACACACGGCCAGATCCGCTTCCCCAGACCGCAGCGTTGCCAGGGTCTTCTGCGGTGCCGAAGGGGAGGGAACCAGGGGAGCCCTCGGGGGCAGTCCCGGGTCATGGGGCTAGGTCATGGGGGCTCCAAGGAACCACATCTGTGATGCCATCAGTGCCGACCAGCAAGGGCGGCAGAAAGAAGGACTGAGGACGTGAGCAACGAGGCAGTGACTATTCTCATTTGGACACTGCGGGCTCCAGGGCACCAGCACCCACAGGCCTGAGGTCTGGCATCTGCAGCCCCAGTGCAGCAGGAGTGACCCCTCTGCTGGCAGCAGACAGCCGACTCCCAGGGGGAGGTGGTGTCCCCGCGGCCCCAAGGCTGCGCCAGCAGAGTGTGCGTCCTAAACATGGGACGCAGCCACAGGGAGCCCAGAGCCTGAGGGGAGGAAGGTGCTTGGAGATCAGCCAGGGGACGGGGCTGGGGGCAGATGGGTCCCAGAGAGGCCAGCATGGGAGGGACAGCAGACAAGGAGCAGCACCCAGACCTGCGGCCCCGACAACCTTGGGGGATACAGAGGACACACTTACAGATGCTCTGAGAGAGGGGCAGCTGCCGTGTGGACGGTTAGTGCAGGAGACCCCGTTAAATATGACCCGAAGGAAAATTTAAACGGCCTTTGGAATAAACGACTTATGGTGCTTCGTGTGGTTTTGGAAATGCCAGTCGTGTCCCGAAAAGGGGGAGCTGAGCAAACAGCAGAATCCAGGTGTCTCCCAGTGACCTGGGATAGTGGAGTTTCTGCCCGATGATCTGGGATATCTGGGTGTCTCCTCAGTGACCTGAGACATTGGGGTGTCTCCCTGGTGGCCTGGGGTGACAGGGTTCCCCACTCTCATGACTGGACACTCTGTGGAGACCTCTCAGGTGCGGCTTCTACTCCAACGACGGACAGTTCTGAAGGCCCCTCATCTTACCAGGCGAGGCCTTGCACCTGAGGCAGAAATGCCCGCCCTGTTTACCTTCAGGGTGCTGACACACCCTGGCAGAGACGGTCCCGCTCCCTTAGGGACCGTGGTGGTCTGGGGCCAGGCTTCTGTCTCAGGGAGCCGGGCTGGTGGCCCACGGCTGGCCAGGGGCCCTCTGACGGGTCAGAGCGGTTCTGCTGGTCGATTGTCTGGCATCTGCTCCTCGCTGCTCTCTAACGTGACCAGAGTAGAGTTCACGGCAAGACCTTCCCCCAACAGCACCGACCTTGTGCTACCTGGCCTGGAGCCTGGCCGTCCGCAAGCCTGCTGAGCCCAGGGCTCAGGGTCCAAGAGCAGCGGGCGGTCCTGCTGGAGCCAAGCCTGGCTCGCCCTCTCCTCCCCGGGTCCCAATCTGTGTTAGGCTGGCTGACCATCATCTGCCAACCGGCCCTCTGACCCGGCCCCTCCCTGGTTCACCTGTGGAACGCGGGCTGGCCACCCCTCAGCTCGGGGTCTCGGGCCAGCAGGGTGCAGGGTGGCCCTGGCATATCCACCCCCCGCTTGGCCGGGCAGGGCTCCCGGAGGCAGCCTCCTTTCTCTCCTTGTCTTCCAGGCTGCAGCGTCCAGGGGCATCTGTTTTCTCTGCAGCGTTTGCACCCGACGTGTTTTGGTTTCCTCACACTCGTCCGTGAGGGTGCAACACCCCGCCCAAGAATGGCCTTTGGCCCTGAGGTGAGAGGCTGCCAACTGCGCGTGTAGACAGGGCATTTGCTCTGGGAGAGAAACTCAGAAAATGCCCAAGAAAATAGAGTCTGCAGAGCTGACGGCTCCCACCCCACGTCTGGATCCTCTTGGCTTTGCCTGTTGCCAGCGGCAACCTGCCGTCTCATTTCTGCTGGTTTTCCCCCAAACCAGCCAGATCGTAGCCCTTCTCCTCTCTGCCCCCTTCACAGCCTGCCCCTCCCTCGGCGCGTCCAGACTCTGCGCAGGCAGGCGAGCTGACGCCACGCGAAGCTCAGGGACCCCAGAGTCTTCCCTGGTTACCAAATGCCCAGTCGGGGTTGGGAAAACACGCCACCGATTGGAGCTAGGTGCCGGCCCCCGCGATGACACTGCGGAATGAGGACTCCGTGTGGTGGAGT
Source organism: Equus caballus (assembly GCF_041296265.1). Lineage (NCBI taxonomy): Eukaryota > Metazoa > Chordata > Mammalia > Perissodactyla > Equidae > Equus > Equus caballus. Next base: position 101,852,104 of record NC_091691.1, read on the forward strand.
GTTTTCCTTCCTGCTGTGGAGTGTTTGTCTCCGTCTGATTTTTGTTGTGTGAGAACAGCACCCAGAGTCTAGCCTTCCCCCGACAGTCCAGCCGCCTTTTCCTTCTGTGGCACGAAGAATTGAAGCGGGTCCTAGTGTCTGAGTGATGGGACGGGAGTGGGGACTGGGAGCGGCTGCAGAGGGAGGCAGTAGGACGGCTTCCCTGAGACCGTGAGGTGGACCCCGTGCCGCTGACAACATGTCGATGACCCGTCTGTGCCCGTGAGCCCAATGGACAACGTAACTCGTTGCCCGGGAGGGGCTGAGGGCAGTGGGCGAGGTGAAGGCCACAGCCCTGAGAGGGGCCAGTCTCCTCTGGTGGCTCAGAGCGAGGCTGTCTCTTTCAGCTCCAGTGAGTGACCAAGCGCGAGGCCACGTCCACAGGACAGTGGACATGCTGGTGGGTCCAGAAAAGTCAGCCGTCCCATCATGGCCACTCAGTGCCCTCCGGCCACCCTCTCCCCAAGCTGGCCGAGTGGTCGGCCTATCAGGGGTCAGACAGACGGCCAGACTAGCTGAAGCATCAGGTCAACTTCTTCCCTTCGGTCATCTCCTCAGGAAGGCGGCGCCAGGCTCCCACATGAGAGGCAGCCAGTCCGACCATCCAGGCTGTGCCGAGAGCTCTGCAGAAAGACGGACGGACCTGAAACACAGGATGCAGCAGGGACTGCTCAGGGGAAGAGGCCGGCCAGACCTCGGCTCCGTGCCGAGGGCTCTGCGAGTGTCGGGCCAACGCCCACCCCATGTGGAGAGCAGAGCCACACTGAGGTCCGGCAGGAGCTTGCGCTGGAGGCCGGCGTCTGTGCGCTGGAAGAATCGCGGCCATCATAGGCCAGAGGACGGTCGGGTCTTCTCCTCTCCCTGGCGCAGCGATGGCTCTGCAGAGGGGACGCACACAGTTGCTTCTACCGCACATTAGAGCAAACCTGGAACCTGGTGCCACTCCACGGGGGCCGGCCGCTGGAGGGCACCTGGAGGCTGGCAGCTGCCTGGCAAGAAGCAACACCTCTTCCAGCTTGAGTGGCAGGCGTTCATCTCTTCCTCCAGACCAGGGCAGGCGTGCCCTCCACGGGGCCCTGGGGCTTCTCTCGCCTCCACTATGGAGTCCACGGGCCCATGGACATCAGCAGGAGCAAGTTAATGTGGGCTCAGCCCATCCTGCCCACAGGGGCACACACAAGCACCTGGGGGCATATGCAGGCACACTCATGCACGTGTGGACACACGGGCACATTTAGGCACACGGGGGCACATGTAGGCACACAGGGGCACATTTAGGCACACGCGGGCACACTCATGCACACAGGGGCATACGTGGACTCACAGGGGTGCATGTAGGCACACGTGGGCACAAGGGCACATGCAAGTCTGCTGCTGAACACTGCCACCCGTTGCAACCACGACTTCGACTCTGACGTTGGGGACGTGCCAGGTTTGGGTGAAACGCTCGCCTGAGGCTGTTTGTGGGCCGCTACAAAGAACATCTGGCACCAGGAACAGCAGCTGCTTAAGGCTAAAAATAGATCCTCGAGGTGAATCTTCAAAACCAGGGAATGGCCTCCACGCTGTCACCGTTGCGTGGGTCAGAGTGTGCCTCCTTGATTGCGGGTGACCTTTTCGGATGTCCCCTTCCTCATGTGTCTCCGTGTGGGGTTCTCTGTACCTGATCCCAAAGCAGGCGAGTGGGCTGCTTGTGTCCAGTACAGGAACCAATTCCGTCATCTAGGACGCGGGCGAAGCAAGAAGAGACGAGAGGGAGGGAGTGAGCCAGTGGTCAGCCCGGTGTCTTTCTCCATTTGCTTTTTTTTTAAAGATTGGGAGGAGAAAAAAAAGAGAGAGAGAGAGAGCAGGTATGACAACAAAACAGTTGTGCTGCGTGAGAACACGCCCTTCCCGTGGCTTCTGTTCTGCCTGCTTCACCGAGCAAAAGCAACGATTGCAGGCCTTGCCCACTGAGGCCATCCTGTGACAAACCTCAGACTGCTTGGAAGGGGCAGACCCTCCTCTGGGTCCCACGCTCCTGGCACAGAGCAGACGACGGTAAAGGAGCGGATTGCCACCAACCACAGTCAGTGGGTCGATTGACTATTTCACAGTGAGGCATACACATCCATATCGAGTGTATAAATAATATTTATTGACAGAACTTCAAGTTTATAGTGGAACCTGCCAACCACAGAAAATAAAGACCAGCAATAGAATTGAATACCAAATTCCACACTTCCTGCCACAGGCCCTGCATCCCAGTCACTCCTCTACTCTAAAGGAATGCCACCAGGTCTGTTCCTAGCAGGGCCACCAGCTCTAGCTGCTGTTTGCAAAGTGAGGACTTGCACCCGCCATGCTCTCTCAGCCCTGCTGGCTCTGACACGCCAGGACCTCGGTCCTGAGATGTAACCGTGTAGAGGTTCACGAGAACTTTGTTCATGGAAACTCAACATCAGAAAGCAGACGGAGACGTAATAGGAAAGGGCAGTTAAAGTCCCCCAGCTCGAACTGAGAGTTTGGGTTCGTCTCTCGGGAGAAGCCGCGTCTCTAAGTGCCTGGAAGACCACGTGGGAGTGGCAGGCGGTTCGTGAGCAGAATGCGGGGCTCTTGCAACGGGAAGAGATGTGAGAGGTCCAGTGTAACTCCTCACATCCATAAACAAGGAGAGGAGGTCCAGCAATGCAAAGCAGCTCACCCCAATTGCCACCAGCGACAGCTGTCAGAACCAAGACCAGGACCTATGACCCCTGACCCCAGCCCACTGACCTTCCTTCCACCTCACTCTACTAGCGCATCCAACCGCCACCAGCAAACATCAGCAGTTCACTGCCTGTCGGGATCTTGGACCCCAGCAGTGATTCTCAGGATGTGGCCCATGACATGGGGGCCGGAGATGCTCAGTGGCCCGTAGATCAGAACTGGTTCCCATGGTGATAAAATGCCGCTGGCTTCCTCGCACACTGACGTTTGCGAGGACGGTGCAGAGCCGCGGGGGTGGGACTGAGCGCACGCCTGAGCAGCGCCAAGGTGGTGGCGTCAAGTTGCGCGAGTCCATCCTCACGCACTTGCGGATAAACAAAAGCTGCAGCTGCACTTTAATACGTCCTTAATAAAGCAAAAAAGGACTAATTTTATTACACTTCGACCCTCGAATGCAGACCTTTCTAGTATTCTGTGTGAGCGAGGGGGACACACAGAGTGCTCGGGCCAGATGGTGGCCGTGCCGAAGACAGCGCAGCTGAGCCATGGCTGGACCAGCCCTTTTGTCGGAGAACACTATTTCCACCTGAAAGAACAACCAACAGACTCGTTATTGGGGAGTGGGTGTCAGGCAGACACCGTCCTGAAAATGAACAGGCGAACCTGCTGCTTTAAGGTAAACAGCTGACGGTGTTTGTTGCTGAGGACAAGGTTTGAGCTTTCAAGCAAAAACTAGAGTTTAGAGGTTGGGGTGTTACTGACAAACATGACTTTTTGGTGTTGCATAAAGAGATGTGCCAGCGTCTGGAAGATCCTCGTGACCCCATGAACTGACTTTCTCCAAGTGACCAGAGCACGACGTCCCAAAACCTGCACGGGCGGCAGGTCGTCCAATGAGCAAGGAGAGCACAGCCTTCGATGCCGCAGCCCAAGAAGTTTGCCAACGCGGCTTCAGATTCTGCAGAGCAGCTGACCTTTAAAAACCACATTCACCAGGTTTGTGTGATGTCAGAGAAGAATATGCACAATTGTCTGAAGAGGCTAATAAATCTGCGTGGGGCCAGACTTCTTTCTATATTTCAACCAGCACAGTACCTCACAGCGGCCTGAACACAGAAGCGGAGCGGAGAGTCTGTCTGTTAAGCCAGAGGTAGAAGAGACTTGCAAAAATGTAAGAAAAAACATTCTTCTCACTAAACAGTTTTGTTACGTTTCACATAAATATGTTATTTATGCTAACTCTTTGTAGGTTTATTGTTACTTTTAAATGAATAAATTGACAAATATTTTTAAATTTCTCAGTTTTAAGTGCCAATGTGGTGTAGATCCTCAGCTACGGTAAGCAAAAGCTCTTGGTGGTCTTCTATAATTTTTAAAGGTGTCCTGAGACCAACAAATGTAATAACTGCTAGATATTGTAGCTTAGCACAAGTTGGGAATTTTCTTAGAGGCCTTTTTATCAGTAAGTGTTTAGTCTTTTTGCCCCATGTAGTGGCGGTAGAGTGACTTCTAGAAAGTGAGATGGGAGCCCTGAGGCTGGCGCCAGTGGTGGCCACTCAGTTCTGCGCTGGAGCTGGCACACCTGCTGTGCCTTCCTGGGCCTCAGACTTCAGGTGGAGGAGAGACGCAGGCACCCGAGCTGGGCAGCTGTCAGCCACAAAGACAGCTGCATACGGATGTAGGAGGCCCAGAGGGCTGTGGGCGTGGCATCACACGCACACACGCACGTGCTCATGCATACAAAGTGCACACACCCATGAGCACGCATACCCACGCACACCTTCCTTTCTTACCCAGCCTTATACCACTCAGGCAGGAGAAAGAGTTTTCTGGGGTTTTTTTTACTAGACACTATTTTTCAGAGCTGTCTTAGGTTCACAGCAAAATTGAAGGGAAAGTACAGAGATTTCCCATGTATCGCCTGCCCCCACACGTGCACATCCTCCCCCATTATCAACATTCCCACCAGAGGTTACATTGAGTGTGGACCTACACTGACACAATGATCACCCAGAGTCCATGGTTTCCATCAGGGTTCACTCTTGGTGTTGTGCAGTCTATGGATTTGGACAAATGTATAATGACATACACCCATCAATGTAGCATCATACGGAGTATTTTCACTGCCCTGAAAGTCCTCTGTCCCCTCCTGTCTATCCCTCCCTCCCCATAGCCCCTGGCAACCACTGACCTTGTCACTGTCTCCGTAGTTTTGCCTTTTCCAGAATGTCGTAGAGGTGGAATCACGTAGTCTGTGGCCTTTTCAGACTGGCTTCTTTCACTTAGTCACATGTATTTAAGGTCCCTCCATGTCGTTTCATGACTGGACAGCTCATTTCTTTTCAGCACTGAATGATATGTCACTGTCCGGGTGGACCACAGCTAACCCGTCCACCTACTGAAGGGCCTCTTGGTTGCTTCCGAGATTTGGCAGTTGTGAATGAAGCTTCCGTAAACAGCCACGTGCAGGTTTGGTGAGGACGTCAATTTTCAGTTCCTCTGGGTAAACACCCAGGAGTGCGATGGCTGGGCTGCCTGGTGAGAGGGTTGAGTTTGTAAGGAGAGTGGAGGCTTCGCTCTGAAGGAAACCTGTGAGGCCTCAGAGAAAAGACCCCCAGACGCGAACACCTGGAATGCCCCCAGGAGCAGGCCCTCGTCTGCGAGTGTGGCTCGCACAGCTGCAGGGGACCCTGACGCAGAAGCCCAGCGGGGACCCCGTCTTAGGAAAGTCCTCGACATCAAAGAGGGACCGAGACAGAAACAACAACAGAAGCCTGGAGGGCCCAGACACAATTCAGGAAGCAGAAGAAAACCCATAAAGAAAACAGAAGCAGGATTGTGAGGAACCGTCGAAGCAAGGACACACATGTGTCCTAACATGTTCCATGAGGAATACACACATGTGTCCTAACATGTTCCATGAGGAATACACACGTGTGTCCTAACATGTTCCATGAGGAATACACACGTGTGTCCTAGCATGTTCCATGAGGAACACACACGTGTGTCCTAGCATGTTCCATGAGGAACACACGTGTACCCTAACATGTTCCATGAGGAATACACACGTGTGTCCTAACATGTTCCATGAGGAATACACACGTGTGTCCTAGCATGTTCCATGAGGAATACACACGTGCGTGCTACACATGTTCCATGAGGAACACACGTGTGTCCTAACATGTTCCATGAGGAATACACACATGTGTCCTAACATGTTCCATGAGGAATACACACGTGTGTCCTAACATGTTTTATGAGGAATACACACGTGCATCCTACACATGTTCCATGAGGAATACACACGTGTACCCTAACATGTTCCATGAGGAATACACACGTGTACCCTAACATGTTTTATGAGGAATACACACGTGCATCCTACACATGTTCCATGAGGAATACACACGTGTACCCTAACATGTTCCATGAGGAATACACACGTGTACCCTAACATGTTTCATGAGGAATACACACGTGCATCCTACACATGTTCCATGAGGAACACATGTGTGTCCTAACTTGTTCCATGAGGAATACACACGTGTATCCTAACATGTTCCATGAGGAATACACACGTGTACCCTAACATGTTTCATGAGGAATACACACGTGTATCCTAACATGTTCCATGAGGAATACACACGTGTGTCCTAATATGTTTCATGAGGAATAACTACGGTGATGAGGAAAACTGTTACATCTGTGAAACAAAACACAGTCCCAGGGGAGGAGTAAGCAGGGAGCAAGCCAGAGCCCAGGACGTTAAAGACATAAAAATGAAATTTAAAGAAATAACCTTTCTCTTAGACGTAAACATGGTTGTATCAGATATACGTATAATACTGAGGATGTCTCCAAGAACTCAGAATAATAAAAAAAGATGGGAAATGGAAAAGAAAATACATAAATCCATCCGGGAGGAATAACCACAAAGAAAGAGTGGAGAAAATGGGCATGAGGAATTCCTTCCAGAGCTAATGCTGGAACATTTGCCATAACTGAGGCCCGAGCTCCCGGATCCAGAGTCCCTGCCGAGTGCCCTGTGACAGCAACAATGACTTTATTATGACTACTGGGACATTTGGGCACCAGGACACAAAGATCCCACAAGCTCCAGGAGAGCAGAGTCGATGGCACACGAGGTGCGGAGGGTGGTCACACGGGCTCCGGTCCAGACCATCCGTCCTGGGTGAGTGGGTCCTTGAAAACAACCTCGAAGAGATCCCTGTGATGGTGCCCCACCCACAGGAGGAGGTGGGCCCGGAAAGGGGAAGACGTGCGATTCAAGGGGCGGGAGGAGAGAGGCAGTGAGTCCTCAGGGTCGCCTGAGGGGACCCCACACTGTCAGCTCCCCGGGGCCAGGAGAGCAGCCGCCCGGACTGGAGCCGGTGGTTGACCTGGTCCCTGTGACCACGTGGAAATTGTCCTGAGAGAGTTTTCACAGATCCGCTGGGGAGTTTGGAAGGCTTAGTGATAGGTACATAGAAAAATCAAGAAAACAGAAGCAGCAGATAATTCCAGAAAATCAAAAAGCTGTACAAGAGACGATGTAATTATAGCACAGGGTGGCCACCAAGTCTGAAAACATGGGTGGACACGGAAATTAATACAATGGCTTATCAATGTTGAATTATAGTCCGTGTTAAAAAAAAGCCAATGGTCCCGCACTTCATGACCACCCTGCAGACCTCTTGGCCCCCGGGCAGGTGTGCCCTAAGCGGCCGGTCCTGACCAGCTGGGCGCGTAGCCTGCCTCATCCACACCCAGGGACCACGCAACGAGGCTCTAGCTGCGCTGTCCTGTCCGTGGCTGCCCTCGTCCCACCTCCTTGGTCACACGGTGCGGCCCCACCTGCTGGCCTCTGGGACCTGCGTGCAGCAGGAGGCTGGAGCGGGCTGGGGAAGGAGCATGAGTGTGCGGGCACCTCACAGCCTCACCCCGTGCTCCCGGTGGCAGAGGACACTTCTCCTGAGCAAGGCGTGCGTGTGTGCACGCTCAGAGCGTGCTCTGGGTGTGAATGTGTCACATTGGTGTGGATGTGTGTGCATGAGCGAGCGTGCACTGGGAGGGTGTCGTTAACTCTGGACCTCTGCCTGACAATCCGGAGCAATTGTTTCTCCACAAAGCTCAGAGAAACGTGGGCTATTCTGAGCTGAGCCTTGTAAATAACGTATTGCTTATCAACACATTCTGTCCAAAGCAGGTGAGGCCCAGTACTTGCAGAAAATCGTGTTTTGATTTCCATGGACCAAACCTCTAACGTCTGACATGTCTGGCAAGTAACTCACCAAAAAATGTGGCCCCACAAAATGTGTCCTCATTGGTTTGGGCCTGCAGGACTTGGGGACCCAGGTCTGCCGCCCCTGTGGAGCTTGGGGGACTCCCCTGACACATGCACAGCGAGAGGCTCCCCAGCACGCTGGTCATCGAGGAGGAGAAACAGTAATAGTGACACTTCGACTCATAGAGATTTTCTTCAAAGAACTCAAAATAAGGTTTCTTGTCACAGATATTTTTAAATTAAAAATTATATATAGAATGAACCTAAAATAACTTTCAAATATAGAGACCCAGCATTATTTCTCGCAATACATCCTTGTTTTTTGTTTTGTGTGTGTGTGTGTGTGTGTGAGGAAGATTGTCGCTGAACTAATATCTGTGCCCGTCTTCCTCTACTTTGTATGTGGGACGCCACCCCAGCATGGCTTGAGGAGCGGTGCGAGGTCCACACTCAGGATGTGAACCTGTGAGTCCTGGGTCACCAAAGCAGAGCGTGCGAACTTAACCACTGTGCCACCAGGCTGGCCCCACATCCTTGCTTTTGCTAATGATGACTTGCCCAGTACTACCACGAAGAAGGAAGAAAAAGTAATTATAAGTGAAATGAACTTAAACATTTCTATCTTTCTGTCCAATGTCTTTCTCTTTCTTGGACCCAGTTTTTCAATTCTCCTGTGCATCTCCCTGGCTTGGGCGGCTCCTTGTGACTGTGCCCGAGGCCTCTGTCACAGGCCTGCCATCACCTGAGATGGGACAGCCCCCCCTTGAGGAAAGCTGGGGTTATAAGGAGGCTCGCTCCTGATTATTTTCACCTGGATCAAGTGCCTAAAATCAGGGGTTCAGGTGAGTGGATGGCAGGTAAGCCTGTGGATCAGGGTTCGTGATGAGAACAGGTGGGGTCGGGGAGAAGGCCCACTGGTCTCCTCTCGGCTCTGAACCTCGCTGTGGGCGGGGATGACCAGGGTTGGCAGAGGGTTGGGTGGCCAGTGTCTTGAAGGTCCCCGTAAGCTCTAAACACCATGGCTCCAAAGTGGAGGTGCACACAGAGGGGCATTTAAAATTCTGTGTGTGCAGAAAAACAGATAGGCGTGTGCACATACACATGAAGCACACAGCGGGATGGGTTCTCACAAAGGGACCCTGCAAACGCTTCTGCTTTGATACCTAAAACTTTTCTATCTAAGTTTGTTAAAGGACACACTTTTTCAAGGTAAAACTATGACTCATAGAAACATAAAAGGAACCTGTGTCAAGGACGTCATGTAACATGTTAATTAACGAGGGAACCGTGAGACGTGACAGCAGCACAGAGTGAAGCCGGCGAGGCCATGTGCTCAGGCCTTCAGGAGCGCGAGCTGAGCCGCCACAGGCCACAGAAGGTGCTGGTGTGGCAGGCATAGTGTCTGCCGGGCTGACGGATGGCCGCCACGGACGGCGGTGACACTGCTCAAGGACAGAGGCGGGACGGCCAGGTGGCTCCAGCCGGGCCTCCAGCCCCTTTTCGGCTCATGTGAGTTTTTCACGAGTCACACGTTCTCTCTGATCCAAGTACTAAGGAACCAGGGGCCAAAAAACAGGACAGTCTCGAGGGGCAGACAGCAGAGAGAAGCACTGAGATTGCTTAAAACAAACCAAGCAGCGCCTGCAGTCGCGGGCTGCGTGGTCCCCGCCCTGCGGCGGGGCGGGCGTGGTGTGTGAGAGCCGCAGAGGCGCAGCTGCAGCCGTGTCCGTCTCCCCTCCCTGGGCCCCAAGCCCAGCCCCCGAGGCCACATCTCCTTGTCTTCGCCCCCTGAGAGCCTCAGGCAACCGCGAGGGATGTGTCCAAGCAAACGGGTGCGGCCCAGGACCAGCACTTCTAGAGAGCAGCCCCAAGCCGGGTCCACGGCCAGCACGCGGGGACGGTGAGCAGGATGGGAAAGGCTGCGCCATCGGACTGGGCGCAGGGAGGGGGCCTCCAGGACCACGTGGATGGCTGGGGCGTGTCTCCTCCAAGCAGAAGGTGGGAAGGCGCCAGCCGCGAAGAGACGAAGAGATGTGTGGGGCAGACAGAGGGCCTGCTGGCTCATGGGGTCTGAGCTGGTCCTGGCCTGGACTTGGGCCCACAGACTCCAGCCTCCAGCCTCCAGCCAAGAATGTCGACACCGCATGGCTGCCCTGGAGATTGTAGGGTTTGCCCAGCCCTCCTGACCAGCATCTGTGGTGATCCGTGGGAGTCAGCTGTGGGGAGGCCGTTTCTGCGTTCCAGGGTGGGGCAGGGTCCCCATATAAGCTGACGCTGGTCTCGCCACACCACTTCCCTCCCTGCATGTCTCCCTTGCCCATCCAGCTGCTCTGTCCCCACTCTGCTCCAGATGGGGCATCCTGTACCTGGGGAGGACCTTTCATTTAGGCTTCCCAAGAGGAGCAGCTGCTGTTCCAACAGGTGTCGAGTCGAGGCCACCAAGAGACTCCAAGCAGAATCGCTGCTATGGGGGGCCCCCAGGCACCCCAACTCTGCCCCCGTGCCCCCGCTGGGAGCCCCCAGGCACCCCAACTCTGCCCCCGTGCCCCCGCTGGGAGCCCCCAGGCACCCCAACTCTGCCCCCGTGCCCCCGCTGGGAGCCCTCCTCTGACGCCCCAACTCTGCCCCCGTGCCCCCGCTGGGAGCCCCCAGGCACCCCAACTCTGCCCCCGTGCCCCCACTGGGAGCCCCCAGGCACCCCAACTCTGCCCCCGTGCCCCCGCTGGGAGCCCCCAGGCACCCCAACTCTGCCCCTCTGCCCCCTCTGGGATCCCTCCTCTGACGCCCCAACTCTGCCCCCGTGCCCCCTCTGGGATCCCTCCTCTGACGCCCCAACTCTGCCCCCGTGCCTCCTCTGGGATCCCTCCTCTGACGCCCCAACTCTGCCCCCATGCCCCCTCTGGGATCCCTCCTCTGACGCCCCAACTCTGCCCCCGTGCCCCCGCTGGGATCCCTCCTCTGACGCCCCAACTCTGCCCCCGTGCCCCCTCTGGGATCCCTCCTCTGACGCCCCAACTCTGCCCCCGTGCCCCCTCTGGGATCCCTCCTCTGACGCCCCAACTCTGCCCCCGTGCCCCCTCTGGGATCCCTCCTCTGACGCCCCAACTCTGCCCCCGTGCCCCCTCTGGGATCCCTCCTCTGACGCCCCAACTCTGCCCCCGTGCCCCCTCTGGGATCCCTCCTCTGACGCCCCAACTCTGCCCCTCTGCCCCCTCTGGGATCCCTCCTCTGACGCCCCAACTCTGCCCCTCTGCCCCCTCTGGGATCCCTCCTCTGACGCCCCAACTCTGCCCCTGTGCCCCCTCTGGGATCCCTCCTCTGACACCCCAACTCTGCTGCCATCCCCCCTCTGTCCACCTGAGCACTAGTTAGGGACAGAGGTGGGGAGGGAGGGGGTGCTGCTGTGCTGTCACATCCCCCTTCAATAAGGGAAATGTATAAAATTCTTCTTTTACTACTTAAAGAAATCTAATTCTAGCCCATTATTCAGATGGATAGATTGAGTTGCAGGCCCTCTTGGGATTTCTCAGTGACGCCCCGCAGACAGGGCCGTGGGGAGGAATCCAGCTGCCAAAGCGTGAGCCAAAATCCATCTCCTAAATCCAATAAACCAATGAGCCAAGTGCTGAGAGTGGGAAGACCTTGGTTCCCAGAGTTCCTGGAATTTTCTAGAATTAGTTAAATGCAGAGGAGAAAGGGGTTTCCTGTGCCCATGCCCTGTGTCTTTGTCAGAATGTACTGACCCCTGGGCGAGGCTGAGAGAATCAGAATTGGGTGTAAAGGACCCTTAGGGAGCTTCCGGTTCAGCACCATCATTTTATACTCCAAGAATCAGGGGCTGCCCAGATCCTGTGCTCACAGTTTAGGCTGGTCCCCTGTGATACATGGCGTTTGGGAAGGCTGACCCCAGGGGTGTCATCCAGCATGGCATTCTCCCCTGCCATCAGCAGCAGGTTCTGGGTGGAGATGTGGCCTATCCAGGTCTGGCCTCTGACACTGGGACAGGGACCCCCTCAATCCCATGGCCCAGGTGCTGTAGGAAACCCCGTCATGATGGCAAGTGGAACCAGCCTCAGGATGAGATAGAACAGAAAGACTTGAACAAAAGCAAGTGTTTGGTGGTGTCATGGAGCTGCTGGATCAAACCACCCCTGAAGCCTGTTCCTTTGGATCTCTCAGCGCCAGGGGACAATAAATCTCCTTTATTATATTATATATTATATAAGTGAGTTTGAATTGACAGTAATCTGACACAGCTGAGCACAATTTGAAAGTCAGAGTTGATGTCATATAGCCTTGAAAATCCCAACCAGGCCGAAGGAAGCACTAAATGGTATTAGGTAAGGGAAACTCTTCCAGGGCATCCTGTAAAGATTTGTAACTTACAGAGTCTTAAGAGGGCCGCTTTTAACTGGTGCAATGCTTCAGCTTATTTTTCCTGGATAGAGGCCACTAACTCTGGGACGAGGGATCTGCCACAGGAAACGGTTCTGTGAGGTTCCTATCTAAAGCCTACCTCTGTATTAAAGAGAATATTTAAAATAATAATGATGACATTACGCTTTCGAGAGCAAACAGTTGCTCCAGCCCCACTTCAAGAGGCCAATTTTTAATCCATTTACTAGTGAAGGAGCTTTTAGCGAAAAATGCAGAACCAAAGGGTGCCGGGGGCAGCGCGGGGCTTTCCTGTGTGAGCGATCAGTCGGCCACGCTGACATGTCTCACCAGCAGAGGACTATTTCTGGGGAAGCAGAAGCAGCGAACTAACTGAAAATACTCATGATGGATCCCAGCTTCCTCCTTGAGAGAAAAACCGGAAGTTCCCCCTTCCGTGTTCTTGTGGAAAGCGGCCCAGGTGGGGGGACCCGCTGCCCCTGACTCACCGGCCGGCCGGCTAACGAGCAGTTTCCAGCCACGTTTCTGCCGGGCGGCTGCTCCTGACACGGCGCTGCCCGGTCACAGTCGGGAGACGATGATTAAAACTTGAGTGGCTTCGTTCCCTCGCACTGGAACTTCAAAAAATTAATTGTGCTTCTTGGAAAAGTACAAGAAAAGCAAAACAAAACAAAACAAAACACCTCCAGCTATAGGAAGGATTTGCGTTCCCAACACATTTAAAGATTGATAGAGATGCAGCCACTGAAACGGGGTGGCCTCGCTCAGGCTGGACAGATGGAAGAAGTAGGACCGAGAGCCCAGCGTCAGGCTGGGAACGTCCATGTGGGTAGAACGTCACATGGTAACATTTCAACGTTGGCAAAAGAAAGGATTCTTCCATAAATTTGGACAAACTAATCTGGGAGACAATATTTGTCGACGTGAATCCCAAACAGCTCAGGTCTGGAGCCGGGGGGAGCTCCTCCACAGACGCTCCAGCCCTCAAAGCGACGGGGGCTTGAGCGCCGAGAAGCTGGTTCAGCCGCCAGGCTCCACGAGAGAACCTGGAGACTCTCCCCCGGGTGCCGAGCCTGAGCCCGGCTGCTCCTGGAGGGAGAGGGCCCCCGGCTGCATCAGTGGGCAGCTCTCTGCAGCGCCCAGCACAAAGTGTGGGGAAGACTGCACCAGGTCCCACTGGGCCCAGCCTCCCTGAAAGGCCCCATCCCTTGACGTCTGTGCTGCAGGGGTCCACTCTGAAACCCTGTGGCTTGGGGACTTTCTGGGGAGCAAACATCTACCCCAAGCCCTTTAACCCCATGGGAGTGCTTTCCTGGGGGGCCCTGGGGCTCTGCCATCGGCTCTTGGCGAGGTCACTTGGCTAGAGAAACCCAGCCTGCATTTGCTGGGTGTTTGTGAGGCCACAGTCTGCTCTGCCTACAGGAGGCGCGAGCAGTTCCCGCCAGGGTGAAGCCTGGGGACCAGGAGGGAGGCCGTCCTCCTTCCAGCACAGTACGCCACCGGCCGCTTTCTCCCGGGCAGTCCTCAGACCTCTTCTCAACGCACCACCCCCACCTCAGGGGCTGCAAACCTGGGCTCCGGCCTCACTGGACCTCGGTCCCACCTCCTCTTTCCTCTGGTCGCACATTCTTGTTTCCGCTCATCGTATGCGTTTTATTTCACCATCTGTCTCTAACCCTTTCTGGAATTAGGCCAGATCTAAATCGAGTGACCAATTGACCTCCTTAAAGCGTGGTCATTTGCAGCTTCCCCAGGGCGTCTTCAGGGGGGTCATGGCTCACGTGCAGAGGCTGGGAGAAGCGCTGCAAAGCCCTTCAGAAGCCAGGGCCGGAGTAGGTCTGTTTTGTCCTGCATAGGATAAGCCCATCTCCGAAATGCATCCAGAGAACAGAGTTCAGATGCAACAGCTGGTACCTATTAGCGCCCATGAGTTGTCCCCTTCGGGCGGAGCTGTCACCCAGCGCTAAGTATAACCGCTCCATGTTCCGTGGCCAAGCAGTCAGGAAGTCACCGGAGTTTTCCACCCACTTTTAAATCTGCGTTTGGAGAAGCCTGTGTTTAAGGGCTCCTAACGGACAGATGCAGCGTGAATGTCCACTCGGCCGGAGCCCGCCTGACGTGAGCCGGCTTGACAGGCCATCTGGCCCCACAGAGACCCGCTCCCAGAACTCACAGGAGACGGTCGATTTGCGAGGCACAAGGGCAGCGGCCGCCCACTCGAAACTCATTTCGAAACCTAAATGAGCAGGTGTCAGTCTTCCCGCTGGAATTCTAAAGGGAGCCCGAGACTCCTCTCTTCTGCTTGAAACGCCACAGCCGGACACGTTGGCTGGGGGGCCGGGCTCGGGTTCCGGGAGGTCATGCTGATAGAGACCTTGGGGAACGAAAGGCCAGCTCCCCCAGGGAGTGGGACCGAGCCATCGGGAAATGGGTCCTAGAGAGCCTGGCGGAGCTAGAGGGGCACGAATGACACTGAGGTTTGCCCATTGGCAGGGACAGCGAGGAGCCTTCCGGGAGGCGTTTGCTGGTGGAGCAGGTCTCAAGGCGGTTCTGACGGCCCCGGGCCTGAGACCCTACCCCAGGGAACTGGACAGAGACAAGTCACCCGGCCAGGTTTCGGGGACGTCAGTGGCTCCACAGCCTGTTTGGGTGGAGGGCAGTCAGGTCGGGGCACCTGGAGGTGAAATCCTCGCCTCTCTGTGTCTGTTTCCCATGTACTAAGCCTGGATTTCGGGATGGACTGGCTGACTGCTTCTGCAGAGTGGCGGACAGGAGAGGGCGGCGACAGTCCTTATCTAGCAGAACCGGCTGCCTTCTCTCGTCACAGCCCATTGCCTCAGACCGGCTGCCTTCTCTCGTCACAGCCCATTGCCTCAGACGAGAGTGCCACACCTCAAAGCACAGGGGCAGACACCCGGGTCCAGGGTGGGCTCTCGGGCCCGGAGGACTGCACCCCTTCGTGGAAAATGGCAGTGAGGCCGTTCCACTGTTCTCCCCAGCCCAGGGGCATCCGGACATGAACTGGATGTGTGTGGTTCCTTCCCTTCCTCCTAAAACGCAGTGAAACCTCGCAGACAGTGCCCGTCGTAACGGCCTTGTTCCACGGGGTGCTCACGTCAGTGAATCCCCCCACACGGCCACTCACCCTCCTGTGGGCACACGCTGCGCTTGTGTGGGGCCCAAGGCCAGCGGGGGCAGCCCCAGCACGCTGGGCAGTGAACAGCAGTCCAGTAAGTGGGTCTCAGGGAGGAGGAAAGGAATCTTTAAGCCCAGAAAGCCCAAAGAAGGTGAGGAGGAAGAATTGGGGCAAAGCAGAAATGAAATGGGAAATTCACCAAAACATAACATAGACTGCAGTCAACTATCGTTTTGTTATCTTTAAGTGTCTGGTTTGGGGTGTTATAAATAACTGAAATTGGTGCCAATAAAACTAACACAGCTGGGAGAAGATGCAGAGTAAAAACACGTCTGCTTTTGTCCTCTCCTGAAATTCAATTTCTCCTGCTGAAATTCAGTACAGAGACTTTGTAAAACGAAACGGCACAGACAGAGGGATGGAGACGAGACAGACTGGAAAGCAGACGGATTTATGGCAAATGAGGTTTGAGATGGCCGGAGGGGAGCCAAGAGCAAGCGTGATACAGAGCCTCGGGCCCGCGGGCCCCCAGGGGCTGGAGCCGAGGCTTCAGACAAGCCCAGGGGTCTTCTCCAGGGTCTGCCCAGCCCGAAGGACACCCTGGGACTACTGAGGGGGCCCCGACCAGATCCCTAAAGGGAGGTTCGTAGTAAGGAGACCCCACTGTCGTGAGCGTTCGTTGGCCTCCCGCCTCCTCGATCTCAAACACGAGCCGACGGCCGGAGCTTCCAACCTCTGAGCACACGCTACACAGAAACACACACGGTGAGCAGAGGCGTTGTGATGTCAATGGGAATTACGTGGGGAACTTGCTATCATCGCCGCAGAAAGTTACGGCAGCCGTGAAATGTGCACAGAATAGTGTAGTTATGACAGAGAACACAAAACTAACACCAGGACCCTAGAAATTAGAAATCTGTCCACAAAAGGAAAAAGATCAGTAGAATGGTTGAAAAGTAAGGAAACCTACCAGGAAGGACAGCTAAAAGACGACGGGATCAAACCGAGGACAGAAAGACTAAGGAAGCCGTGGGACTGGTCCAGCAGGGCTGACATTTGGCCGACAGGAGTCTCAGAGAGGGGACAAGGCCCAGAGACGGCAGAAAGGAAGAAATCACCAACCGATAATTCAAGAAAGACTTCCGAGAACTGAGGGCGCGAGTCTCCAGGTGGGAAGACCTTGTGGGGTCCCGCATGGAAACTGGAAGCAGACCCTCCCACGGCTGCACCGTGGACTCCAGCGCTCGAGCGGGTGGAGGGGTCCCAGGGAGACAGCGGGACACGGAGACAGCATCTCGAGTCGCAGGAGCAACGCTGGACACTGGGAGGTGATGAATGCAGCAAAACAGTGCCTGCGAATGACTCCAGCGGGCGGGTAGCTACGAATCTGAGGGAAAATGGAAAACTGTGCAGGGAGAGTAATCATAGAGTACCACGGGCTCATCGTGAGCACTGTTGACGTGGCCTTGATGATGCTGCCTGATCAATGTTACTGCTCACGTTACCAACGGGGAGTATGCAGGTGTGGTGGAGATGGGGGCACTGAATCTTCCTCTTTCATCGCGGGGAAGTAATTGATGATGCCAAAAATTAATACATCACAAAGTAGCAACCACGGCTAGTCATTTAGAGACTGGAGGTAGTGCTGAGAAAATCAGCTTAGAGACCCGGGGGCAAGTGCTAGAAGGACGACGAGAAGTAGGGGCAGGTCAGGGACTGCCGCTGTGGAACGCACCTTAGTGAAAACAAAATCAGCGCTGACCTGAGGGGCACAGCCTCCAGCGAACGAGGACAGTTTTCCCCAGAACGTCATGGAGCACTGTCCACAGTGAGGCCACGGGAGGGCTCAGAAAACGCTGTCTGTCTCCACTGTCAGCACTATTATTATTACAGGCCTTGAAATCAGTGGATTAATAATTAATATCAGATTGTCTTTACATGTGTCTCCCAGGAATGAGAAGACGCTGGTTTGAAGGTGGAAAATTCGTCAGTTAGCTTCAAGTCCTAATCAGCCTCAGAGATCTTGGTTTAGGAAAACCCCGCACTGATTTGCTGTCTCCACCACTCTCCCGGGCTCTCGGGAGCCCCCTTGGACTGTCAGGTGTGTGGGGACATCCGAAGGACACTGAGGGGCTCTCAAATGGAGTCAGATTGCCATTCAGACCACTGGCATGGATCTGCTGGGCAGAACGATTCAGTCGCATGTCAGATGCACATGCGAGGAGGAGCCCACGCCTGTGCACGACCGAGCGGTCAGCGCTGGAGCAGGCCCTCTGCCGTGAGGCCGGCACACAGGGCCCTGGCTTGCAGACCACTGCATCCTGGTGGCCGCCTCTTCAGTGAGTCACAGGACACTCCCTGATCCCATACCTCAGTTTCCCCCCTGTAAATATGAGGGCAGACTTTTAAGCTGACAGAAAATACAAAGTATCACAGGACGGGAGGAAGTGTGGCTTGTGACCCAGCAGACTCATGGCCTGTGACTCTTCCTGACTAAGTCGCTACGGCTTCCGCAGTGCGAACCTGGGACCTCCAATCTGGCGTGGTTGCTTTTGATTTTTTGTCTGTAATTTTCCAGGGAGATTTGTATCCATTAAACTCACTGGGAGCAAGGACAGTCACTCACGTACAGCTATGACACATGCAGGTGCCTGGGGAGGGTTGTGCGTGCATGTATGCTTGGGCATGTGTGCACACACATGTGGGGGATGTTCACATGCATGTGCTTGTGCATGTGCAAGGGTGTGCATTATGTGGGAGTATGCATTTGCGTGTGCACGCACATGTATGCACATGTGCATGTGTGTCGAGTCACAGTGACATACAGACAGCTAAAGCGAGAGCTGACTGCCCGTCTAGGTCACGGGTTCCAGGCCACGGCTGGAGTGTGAGCCACAGTGGACACCACAGGGAGTTGCATGCACGTCATTCTCTGCACAGTTGTTATTTGGAGCTGGGATTCAGATGGGAGCAGGGTAAGCTGGGCAAGACCTGGAAAATGCCGATGGCAGGGCCCTCCCGCAGAAGACGTGGCTGGTGGAGGGAAGCTGGATGTTAGCATGGAGACTCCTCCAGTTGGAAGTGGTGGAAAAACAACAGCTCCTTCTCAAGACTTAGCTCTTTGTTAATATTCAAGAACGTATACCAGGAATTCCTAAAAATGCCCGGCTTGTTGGAGGGAATGAAAGATAAAAGAAGCGAGTCCCAAATCCACCCAGCCACGATTACAGAACCGAAGGAAAAGGAAGACGAGCTTCTAATAGTCTTCACGCTGGGCTTACTTCTTCAACTTCCTTAATCAGCTAGAAATCCAGCAAGAATTGATGTTCACATTATTTTAGATATTCTCATCTTAATCCTGGTTGAAGCCATTTAATTTCATGTGTACGTCGTGGGGATATCTGTTGGACCATGCATGTTTAAAATGCACGATCCTTAACTATCAGTAGCCCTTAATTATCCATATTTTGGAGGGCACGTGGATTCAGCTTTGAAGCAGAGCCTCGAACAAGAATATTTAGAACACATGAAAACAGTGCTGACTTGGCAGGTGGTGGGTCCTAACCTGGACTTGCTGAGCGCATCACTGGGCGAGCCCTGACACGGAGAGGCAGGAGGCCGCGGCCCAGTGGCCAGCGCTGGGTGGAGTCGCACCTCAGACCATCTCAAGGTGTTGTCCCTGGCCTTAAGGGGCTCTCAGTTAAGGTTGGGGGAACTGCACAGTTTTGCCAACCAAGGGTCACAATCTCAGCCAGCTCTCCAGCTTCGGGGGCTTGAGGAGTCACACTTCCTCTTTCAGGCCCACTGGGGGCCATGGGTGAGTGACCGGGAACACAGCGGCTCAGCCAGTGGGGACGGGGCTTGGGCCAGAAATGTGGGGCAGCCTGTCCCTCCTCCTCCGGAAACATCGACGGTCTGGGCGCCGCTCACGGGGGTTCTGAGCTCAGGCACGGCGTGCGGGGCCCGGAATGGTGGGGGGCGCCTTCTCCCACTGGTCTGCTCCCACTGTCGGGGCCACATCTGAGCTGTTCCACATCTTTTTCTCTTTAAGGATTCCCTTCGGTAAAGCCCCTGGCTGTGGCTTTTCATGCAAGAGAACATTGAGTTAAGGTCATTTTAGCAAAAAAAAAAAAAGGAAAAAAAGAAAACGTTTTTTTGAGCGTCCATATCCTTAAAAACAACGCAAAATTAAGAAATAAAAACAGAACTACAGGACGTCTTGGCTTGATAACGAGGTCAGCTGCAAACCGCAGGACTCCTCATGCCTGCCAGCTCTGGGCGGCCGGGGTGGCTGCAGCCTGAGGAACAGGTGCTCCAGAGGCGGCGACGTGGCTGCTGCCGTGGTCGGTCTGGTGGCCAAGGGGCGGCAGGCGCGGAGGGGGTGGGCATGGGCGCAGGCGAGGGGAGGCCAGACCTGTCCTGCCCGGCCCCTGCACCTCCCAGGAGACCCAGGCGGCAGAAGCCAAAGTTAACCCAGGAGCTGACGGTGAGGTTCAGGGGGACGTAGGTGTGTGCACCACGTGGTCCTGGGGCCCTGAGTTCTGGAGGGCACGTCCAACCACAGCTCTCACACAAGCCTTTGTGAAAATACCCTTTCTTTCCCTCAGAAAAACAAGGTGTAGTCATTACAGAAATTTGGGGAAGGTGAGAAAAATAAAAGAAACTAGAGTCATCTAGAATATCACCATCAGAGGTGGCTAGCATCAACCTTTCTATGTATTTCATTCCAACTGTGAGTGTGCAAACAAGTGTGTGTGTTTGCATGTGTGTGAGTGTATACACGAGTGTGTGAGTGTGCATGCACATGGGGGCAAGGATAATGTAGCACTGACAACCCCAGATGTCAGCCAGCCTGGGTCGAAGTCCGGCCCCACCTGGGTGGACTGTGGCAAGCGTGCGTCTGCCTGGGCCCCGCGTGTGGAGCACAGGCTTGAGGTGACCCCACAGGGCCGTTGTGATGACGGGCGGCCCATCCGTCCGCAGTGCCCACACGAAGCAGACTGTTAGTCACTGTGAGCTCTCGTCACCAGGCTGGTGTGTGTCATTCCACGCGCCCTGCACACAGTCGTGTGTCTGCCTTCTCACTTATGGCTGTACTGCATTTTCCCGTGGTAGTCACCATTCTCTGAAAATATGGTTTTTAACGTGATTATGGGTAACGCTGCAGTGAACTCCTCACGTGTAGGTCTACGTGGGTCTGATCGTCTCCTTAGAATTAGTCCTGGACGTAAGATTATTGACGAAAGGATGCAGACGTTTCAGGGGTCGTGACACATTCGGCCTGGCGGAGAGACCACACTCGGATCTGTCCAGCCGCACTGTGGCGTCTCGTCGCTGGGCGCTAGATCTCACTGTTGCCTGGATTTGCAGCTCTGGGACTGTCGTTGAACTGAACATCTCGAGCTCTGCGTGTGCCCGACTGGAGGGGCCAACAGCAAGCCCAGCCCCCTCCAACCTGCTCCCCCAGGAAGCATCCTAAATGCCCCCAGAACCCACTGAGCAAGCCTGCGGCCCAAGGCGCCAGGACACAGGAAGGGACGCACGCAGCGCTGGGACCCAGAGCATGTCGTCCCTTGACCTCGGCCATCCCAGGGCCCTGGGGCCAGTGGGCAGGGCGAGGGGCTCCCGGAGGTCTCCTTAGTGGTGGCAGAGAAGGACACACCGCGGGTGCTCTTCCAGTTTTCCGGGCGGCTCGAGTGGCTCTCAGAACAGACATCCCCGTCCCAGGCTGCTTGCGGCTCTGCCCTCATGGTCTTTGCCGCCCTGTTCTGTGCTCTCCAGTGCATCCTGTCCCTTCTCCCTCATGGCCTGCAGCCCTGTACCGCATTCCTCCTGCGACCCCGCTCCCCCTCCCAGGCCCTGCCTGGCTGCTCCGAACACGCCAGAGGAGCCGGCTGGTCCCTTTGCTCACAACACCCGTGTGCTCTCCCCTCACAGCCACCTTCTCAGTCCTTTTTCTGTCCATCTCAGTTAAATCAGCACCCCCACCCCCACACTCCCATCTCCCGGTTAGTTTTCTTGGTAGCTCGCCTCCTGCCTGACCGATGTCTACTTTGCTCAGTGCCTCCCTCCTGGAGTAGGGGTCCCTGGGGCGTCCCCTGGGGTGACTGCAGCCCCACACAGCACCTGGCCCCCGATAGGCCTGGATTTCTCACCCGGGCTGCCAGGTCTGCACCCTCCCGGCCTCCAGCAGGGGCATAGGGTCATCTGCACCACCCAGAGAAGGGCCTGCAGGCCACCACCGCACGTAGAAGTGCAGACACCTCAGGTCTCTGGGCCCCTCACTGCTCAGGGAACTTATCCCACTCGGTGGACTCACAGCCAGGCGTCTCCTGACGGAGAAAGTCTGGGAATCGCTCTCCTGGCATCACCTCACCACTGAGCTTACCCTCCGGAGCTTTGCCAACACCTGCTCCAGCCCCGTGCTGGCACTGCCCTCAGACACGCCCTCGGCAGGCAGCCCATGGGCTGACCAGCCCACGGGAGACCCTGCAAGGCCCAGATAAGTGTGCCACTCATCTCGACTCCTCCAGGAAGGGGGCCCTGCTCCTTCTAAGCCTGCGGAACAGGGGCAGCAGGCGCGGTGCCCGGTGTACCCCATCCTGCGTGCCCCACGACGCACCGCAGCTCTGCCTCAGATCCAGAGTCAACGGTGCAGTGATTCAGGGCCCGGGGCAGGGAGCGTGAGAGAGAACACGAGGGGAGAGAGGTGCGCAACCTCCCGCCCGGCCGCTGCTTCCTCCACAGCGTCTGGCCCCCTTGAGGGCCTTCCAGGTAAACCTCTCAGGGTCGGGTCCCTCCTGCGACACGTGGGGACAGAAGAATATGGCTCTGCTTTGGGCCCCGGGACAAGAGCGCTCAGAGAGGAACTTAGAATCTGAGTCAAGTGACATGTTGATGACTTGCTGCCTTGAATCAATTTTTGTTTAATTTTAGTTTTATTCATCCTTTTATATGTATATCTTGGCGTTAGAAGCGTTTATTCCTTTTTGGGTGCAGGAGAATTATAAATCTTAAAACCAAACCCAAAACGTGGTGGCTGTAAAGATAACCGTATGTGCTGGCCAGCCCACCACCCACACGGGTCCCGCCCCAGAGCCAGGCCCTTGTCTTCAGGCGAACCTGCCTTGGGGGACGATCAGGGCTCCCACCCCACTGAGCAGGGGAGACCTGCAGAGACTGGCCACGGCAGGGAGAGGCTGCCATGGGGAGTGTGAGGACCCCCAGAAGGCCAGGCTGCAGCGGGGGGACCTGCTCCACCGCTGTGAGCGCGGAGCTCTCCCTGCAGTGCGGTTGGCGCCTGGAGGGCTCTGGGCGCTCGTGGGGCCCTCAGACGTCACTGTCACAGTATGCTCCTACTGCTACAGCATGAGCACGAGTTTCTGTGGGACGACGGGCTTTCACAGCAACATTTTAGTTGGGGACATGGTAGGAAACGAAGACAAATTACATTCAATGCTGGTTTCTACTTGTATTTTTACATATATGTTTTAAATAGCTTGATGGATCCAAAGAGCTATTACAAACTTCTAGGAAACATCAGAAAAATAAACTGTCTGAAACAAAAAAGCAAAAGTGTAAGTAAAATTAATTAAACAAGAACGCCAACACTAAAAAAATTCCAGTCTAAAAAAAGAAGCAAATATGGGACACACATGAATGTGGGGTGTTTTATAAAGGGCTGGACCACATCCTGCTCTGTGTGGCAGGTCTGCTACCTACTGGGGCCTCCTCGGTGACACCACAATGTCAACAGATGTGGAACAAAGTCTATTTAGGGCAAAACTCTCAAGTACAAGGCTTGGGCCGTCTTGGAGCAAAATTCTACTTTCTGGGAAAGCAATTTACATGCCACATTTCAGTATCTATAAAACGTGAGACCATCTTAAAATGCTACACCTCTGCAAACGCTGCATTTTTAAACATCTTTCTCTATCTGTCTGTCTGTCTTTCCAGGTAAATTTCCTCCCTGGAGGAACTTAATCAGCTCGTTCTTTCATCCTTTCCCTTGTTCATTGGTCTGTTCTTTCCTACCACCAGTCACCAACCTGTGTTCACTGAATGCTCGCTGCACATCAGGCACTCTTTTCTTCAGGCTCCAGGAACGTGAAAATAAAGCAGGACAGTCTCCTGTCCTCCACCCGCGTCAGTCCTGCTGGGGGACCTGGACAGTAGACTGAGGTGTTGACACGAGGTTTCTCTGGAACGACACACAGCCGAGGGGCCTGAAATGCCTGGTGAGCTTCGGGCAGGAAAGCGTTCTGACACATGCAGCCCTGAATCCATCGAGCTCCGTCTGGGAAGCCGGGTCACTCCGTGGGGCCTAGAACCTGAGAGGAAGAGGCACCAGGAGAGGACGGCTCCCGTCACGAGGGTTCTCCTGCAGCAGTGAGTCTGTCCCACGACCGACAGCATCACCACCACCAAGGACAGCGGATTGTAGGGAGCCTGGGCAGTTAGGGGGCAGTTGTGCAAACAGTGTGAAGAGGACCTCAGACGGCGGGAGCTGTGGGGTTAGGAGCGGCGTTAGGGGGAGACAGGGACACGATCCCGCAGGGGCAGAGGAGGGCCAGCTCTCCATCCTGGCTGGCCTTTGGCAATGAGGACTAGTGGGTGTGGACTGAGGCAGCAGACTGCAGGGGCAAGCAGGTCACACTGGACCTGGGGTCATGCTCAGACCTGGGACCACACCTGGGCCTGAGGTCACACTGGACCTGGGGTCATGCTCAGACCTGGGACCACACCTGGGCCTGAGGTCACACCGGACCTGGGACCACACCTGGGCCTGAGGTCACACCGGACCTGGGACCACACTTGGGCCTGAGGTCACACTGGACCTGAGGTCACACCTGGACCTGGGGTCACATCAGACCTGGGGTCACACTGGACCTGGGTTCACATCGGACCTGGGGTCACACTGGACCTGGGGTCACATCGGACCTGGGCTCATACTGGACCTGGCGTTACCCAGCTCGCGGCGACACTCTTTCCAGTTGCCGCACAAGATGGTAGAAGACCAGCCGCTCCAGAGACAGCCTCAGACTTCTCTTCCAAGTGGGAAGAGCGTTACTGGTGTAATCTCTGCCACCCTGTGCCCGCACATGCACCCCCTGGAAGGGCCTGGACAAGCCGGCCACTCAGACCCCTATCCTCTGCACAGGGAGAGGGACCGAGACGGAGGTTCCACTCTCAGAAGACTTACTCCTGTCCTGAAAAGCCAGGGCAAGGGCTGGGCCTGACAACTCCTGATGGCCACCAGGTGTGAGGAGCGCCAGCCTGGGCTGAGTGACCAGGCCGAGGGTGAGAACAGGCCTGCCAGCTTCTGGAATCTTCTATCCCAGCCAGGAGCCTGTGGGGCCTGAGGAACGGCTGCCCCGTCAGGTGGTGGTGGTCCTTGGCCCAGCGGCTGAGGCTGCATGTGTCCTTTGGCAGGAAAAACGTCCTCCCTAGTCACTGTGATGTCACCAGATGCCAGGGAGGGGCTCAGAGAGAGGGATGCCCTAGAAGACAGCAGGGGACCCCAGGCTCCCGTCCCCAGTCAGAATGAACCACGTTGGCCACTCATCCCAGAGTCTGGAGGGGAGCTTGGATGCAAAGTCTGACCTCTGGGGCTGGTTTCTGAGCAGCCTGTACCTCTAAAGCCTCTGAAATTTGGGAGGTTCCGGCTTTTCTCACGAGGTCTCTGGGTTGCTTCTCCAGCAGGCCTCCTGTTGGTGGCCTGGCGGGCTCCATCTCTCTGAGCCGGATCAGAAAGGAACGTGCGTAGAAGGGTGTGGGTGGGAGCTGGCTCTGCCGGAGTTGTCACCAGACTTGTGAAAATGTCCATCTGATTTGAACGGGAGGCTCAGCTCCGTTCTGAGCTCGCCGGCCAGCATCCGTGCCAAGTCAAACCTGCCATGTCTGGACTGCAAGTAAGGAAATCTGTCTAAAACTTCCTACAAGCTTAAAAGTTTCACTGAGAATACTTGGGAGTAACGTTGCTCGAGAAGCCGGGTGTAAGAAAGAGCATTTGTTTTGCTTAAATGGAAGCCGGGCCTCCTGGGCCGCTGGTGCTGGTCTGTGCTTTGTGATCCTCAAACCAGCGACTCGCGCTGATGAGAAACCTTGCGATGGAACAGCAATGGTCTTGGACGCCTCCCTCCCTCCCCGAGAAGAGAGCGCCTGTTCCGGGGGCCGGCACGCCCGCCCCCTCGGAGGCAGGGCCCCTGCAGCCTGACTTGGCCCCGGACAGGTGCCCACGCGGAGGTCCTGGCCGCGCGAGACTTCTCCACAGTCTCAGTGGGAGGAAAAAGCCTCGTGCCACCAGAATGGGTTTTATTGGACTCGAAAAGGAGTGACATGCGCTTAAAGTATGTCACAGATTCCTTCACGGGATGAGCGGGGCGTGGTGGGCCACACGACCCGGGGCCAAAGAAAGGAAGAGGCCACGGAGGAAGCAGCACCCCACGCACGTCCCTCGGGCTATGCACAGCGCGTGCAGGGTTTACCCAGGGGCTGTGTGTGGCTGGACACAGCGGACACCCGGGCCGCACGACACCCGAGAGGAGGAGCTGTGTTTCTGTGGTGCCACCAGCCCTCCCGCTGTGACTCTGGGATTCCTCCTTGCCACTTAAAACAAGAATCAAAACCAAACCCGCATGGTTTGTCTTTTTGACTGTGGAGCATCAAAGCACCTCAGGGAAACTGGGGCTTCAGAAGAGTCCACACAGTCCCCGAGTCCTGCACACCGGCTCTCCTCACTTTGAAAACAGCTGTGGGGAAACATCCAGAATTCCCAAAGAGCGCCAATGCAGGGCGAGTCCCTCCTGGATGCTGAGCTCCTTCACTGCATTATTTATTGATTTAATTTTATTTATTGATTTATTTTTGCTGAGGAAGAGTGGCCCTGAGCTAACATCCATTGCCAATCTTCCTCTATTTTGTATGTGGGTCACCACCACAGCATGGCCACCAACAAATAGTGAAGGTCCACGCCACAGAGCCAAACCCGCAAATCTGGGCCACCGAAGTGGAGCACGCCTAACTTAACCACTATACCATGGGGCCAGCCCCTGTATTTTTAAATTGTGGTAAGATACTCATAAAATTTACCATCCTGACCATTTTTAAGTGCACAGTTCAGTGTATTAAGTACATTCACACTGTCGTGCAGTCGTCTCCAGAGCTTTCTCACCTTCCCAAACTGAAAGTCCATCCCCATTAAATACCAACCGCCCTCCCCCTCTCCAGCCGCTGGCACCCACCGTCTACTCTCTGTCTCTGTGAATCGACTGCTCCAGGGACCTCACATAAGTGGAGTCATACAGCATTTGTCCTGTTGTGACTGGCTCATTTCACTCAGCACAATGTCCTCCAGCTTCATCCACGTTGTGCCAGAATTTCCTTCCTGTTTAAGGATGAGTAATAGTCCATTGTATGGACAGGCCGCATTTAGCCTACCCACTCATCCGTCGATGCACACTCGGGTCGTGTCCGCCCTTGGCTACCGTGAACAATGCTGCTGTGGACATGGGCGTGAATCGCTCTTCAAGATCCTGCTTTCGGTTCTTCTGGGTGTAGACCCAGCCTGCACAGTATTTCAATGCATGATCTTATCTTTCTCTAAGCCACTTTTTACACAAGTTTGTAAAATTTAACTTTTCATTTAATTGAGATAAACCTGTAATTACTCTTTTTTACATTGATAACCAATGTCATCTCCCAGTAAGTCTTCTAATAAACCTCCATGGCTGGAAAGAAAGAGGGAAGGAGAAGAAAGGGGAGCTCGGAAGACGGTCTCAGCTCCCGGCTGCCGCCCAGTCTGCTTTCCTACGCTGAGTCCAGCCTGGCGAGTCTCAGGGCAGCACTTCCCACAGGCCCCTCTCCGCCACCCGCACGCCCACCCGCCGGCCACTCCTCGGGAATTGCTTCTCCCAGACCCCCAGAGCGTCTCGCGTCTCCCTGACGCTGCCTGACCTCAGGCCCCAGGTTTTTCGTCAGTAATGATCGATTATGACCTCTGGGACCTCATGGGAGCTTCACTCAGGGAGCCTCGCAATCGCGTGGGCGGCCGTAACCCTTTGGGCACCTTCTTCAGTCTTCGCCCCAGGCCCCACCAGCCCCGTCTGGGCGGTTGGCCCGCTTCTCGTCGCTGTGACTGACCTTGACTTGCCCCCAGCTCCTCCAGCAAACCTCCTGCCTTCTGCGACTTTCACCTCAGAACCCTCACGCTTTCTTAGAACTGGGGCGGCTCACGGGCTCTACGAAAACCAGGGCACTTTGGGGTGAAAGGGGCACGGATCCCAATCAGGCTGGCAGTGGGCGTAGGTCCACACAGCAGCGCAAGTCCGCCGGCTGCAGGTCCTGCCGTGACGCTGGCTCCTCTCCCGCATTTCTGATGCCCCCGTTGTCATCGCCTCCCATCCCCATGGAGAACCCTGGTCTTAAACTCGCCGTCCATTCTAGCTCTTTTTTAAACCTCTTTCCACTTTCATTCTCTGGATAAAATGACAGCACAGCTCTCTTGTTAAAGTTGATCCCTTTCTTTCCCTGTGTACTAAACAGGGCTTTGCCTTTTTGTTTGAAGGATGCTACAAACACGGAAATATAAATTCACTCTGCTCACATTTCAAAGGTCCAATTGTGCCCCGGTGTGGCGATGGAAGAGAATGCAGACCAGAGATCCTCTATGGACGTGCGAGGCTGACCTGCTCGCTGGGGGTCTCACCGCAGCTCCAGGAAGTGGAGAGAATTCAAGTGACAGCCATGCCACCCCGGCTTCTCTGTGGAACTCTGGTCTTTGTAACACCAGATACTATGTTTATTATCTAATTTATTCGTCTATTTCCTCAACAAATATTTCTTAATGCCTTTCATATGCCCCCAAGCATTTTAAGCAGATGTTTAATAACAGGAAAATACACCCCTTTCATGCAATATGATTATACAATATCACAATTTGTCCTCACAAAGTCAATTAAATTAGGACATGAATTCCCTCCCAAAAAATGCAATGATTTATGATACATAGAAACCCTATGATATCTTGAGTTTCTTCATTCCAATATTTTTGCCCATGAAAAAGCTGGCAGTTAGCATGACAGAAGAAGGCTAAGTGTATGTATCTGTGCAAGCAAGTGCATTACCTTGCTGGGCTGAAAATAATTCTGAGAAAGTATAATACATTGGAAGAAAATCCGGAGTTCAAAGGCCAAAGGTCACAAGCCACCTCTCCGGTAACCAGTTAAGTTACTGAGCTAAGTCACTTAGCTGCTCCACATGTCAGTTTCCTCACCTAGAAAATGGGATCACGAGACCTCTGCCCTCAGGGACTGTCACTACGATGAGACGTGAGGTGAGGTCTCCTTGCACACGGACAGCGGGAGGGCAGGGGCACACTGCGGGGAAGACAAGACGAGCAGGAGGAGCTGGAGGGCACGCAGCGACTCCACCTGCCGCAGTTGGTTTCCAAATCCTCGTCTCCGGGTTTCAAAATGGTTAGCTAGGCCCCACTAACTGCTTTTGTCCCCCAGGATCCGCCCCGTCCCTGCTCCCTCTGTTCCTATTGTGGCCCCATGACAGGCCTAATTCCAAGCACGCACACCTGGGCCTCGAGTTCTGGAAGGGCCGCCTGCCTGGTGGCACCGTCAGCCGAGGACCCTCCCGGTTCCTGAGGGGCGCTCTCCGCCGGCACGGCTCCTCCCCGGCTCAGAACGCGTCCAGAGCTGGGAGGGCGGCAGAGGAGCTGGAATCATTCCCTGCGATGAGCAGGTGGACACCCATGCACCAGACGGCAAGCCGGTCAGTTCCTGGAAACCGAGTTTCCCACCCTCGCTGAGGTTAGGGGGTTTACTGACCCTCCTGCACTCACTCTTCCAGCGCTGTTCCCAAACCCAGATGCCTGAGCGCCCACACAACCCCTGCTGCATCCACATGTCGCCTGTGCTATTAGTCACTTAATGCTTTTCTTCAAACTAATTTTAAATGTAACCTTTTTTTTAACTTGGCCTTATCATAAGTAAAACACGTAACACGATGGGCTTAATGTAGTTGTTATTTTTCTATTACACATTGAAACGAATATATAATAATTATTTAACAAATAAGATAAAAAACATTTGTCCATATGCCACCTAAGAAGCCTCTCTCATCCCAAAGGAGTCAGCGCAGCAACTTCGGGAAACTGTCCTGAACAGCCACGTCTGCCCCTGGAGAAGCCCCTCCCGGCGGCCGCTCGGGCGCACCTGGCACAGCGGGCCAAGCTTGCAGGGGAGGCCGCTGGAGGACCGTCTCCATCTAGCGGCCACCGCCTCTCGCTACGCCGAGAAGCAGGTCCGCTGTGGGACGGCCTGGCGTCCTCCGGGGATGAAGGTGGTTGGGCATCAGACAGCCGCGATGGTCGCGTGACTTTGTGAGGGGACGAAAATCACTGGATTGTGCACTTCAAAGGGGTGAGCCACACAGTGGAAGCCAGATCTCAACTGTAGAAAAAGAACCTTCGTGAAAGGATTCGAGATGAGCAGGGAGGGAAAACAACACCAAGCCCTCAGCAGGAATTAAATCGACTGACGCAGAGCGAGGCCTGTCCGTCCGCTCCATCCTGGGGCAGGAAGTTTACCTCCAGGGACCAAAAGTCCTAAAAGTAGAAATCGATTCTTTCCTTTGGGTGTTTGTAAACCACAGCTACAGTTCCTATTAAACACAGTTTTCCCAGCATTCCTTTATATGATATTCCACAATTTCGTTTCTTTTTAAGACCATTTCTCCCTGAAAAGTGCTTTCAAGCTGCAATTACACAGATCTGAGAAGTGCAGCGCATGCCTTTGCTCCTGCCTCGCAGTGGCGTTTGTGGGCATCGTTAAATTATGTTTTATTCTTAGGGGAGGCTAAGGAACATCTGCTGCCAGACAGAAACCATGTGTTATGACAAGACACTACATCAGGCGTCCTAACACGATATATGCCTTACAATTACACTTACTGCCATTACAGAAATCCCACTAATGTTCTCATCACACCAACTCAAGACTCTTCCTCTGTAACTCACTGACTGATCAGTGCAATTATTTTGTAAAGGTCTTTCAGTGGATGCAAAATAACCAGAAACAGTAATTATTATTATTTAAGATTCAAGCATTAATTTTCCAGCTGAGATGCAGCCTCAGCCTCACACAGCTACAGGTGTGGATAAAGGAAAACAACGCCCTCTGTGCACAGCCTATCAGAAAATGGGCTCCCTAGAAAGGAGGGAGAACACTGAGCGGTCTCTCGTCCTGCAAGGAGCGTGCTCCCCCTACAGCCTGTTGGGAGTCTGGCGCTGAGAGCTCCAGAGAATCCAGTGTGACCCTCACCTCTGCCATAGCCACAGCTCATGTCTTCACAGCCCTAAACTCATTTTCCTTGTCTGTAAGCTTCAGAGAGAAAGGGCCTTCATGGGGTGAGCAGAAGTGCCAGCCCCAGCTGCCCCTCAACAAGAGTGGTGTGCACCCTTCCAGCCTCAGGGCCTCAGCTGCAGGGAGCCACGCTGGGGCCTGGGCAGGGCAGGAAGAAAAGCCCGAGCAGCATTTGGGACAGCTGTGACGGCCACACGCCCTCCGGAGCTCTGGCCCAGGCAGTAAAGCTGGTGGGGTCAGCACTGCAGTCAGCTTGTGCCTCTGCCCGTCCTGCTTCCACCCTGTCCTCTCACAGCTGTTGATCCAAAACACGTCTTACACCTCCAAGTCCACCTGCGTGTCAGCCTCAGTCTACAGTGTGCAGGACAGCCCTGCATGCCACAGAATCTCTCAGCCCAAAATGTCAGCGGTGCTGCGTTCAGACATCCTGAGCTAGAGGGACCAAGAAAAAGGAGACGAGACACAATTAGCAAAATGGGCAACACCCAACCATAGAGAAAAATAAAAGGATTATAAGGGAATATTATGAACACTTTACGCCAATGAAGATGAAATGGGCAAACTCCTAGAAAGATGCAAGTGATCAAACCTCACTCAAGAAGGAAGAGGAAATCTGAATGGACCTTTAACGACTAAACAAATTCAACTGGTGATTAAAAATCTTCCACAAAGAAGCGCCCAGTCCCAGAGGGCTTCACTGGTGAATTCTGTCAGACGTTTAAAGGAAAAATCATACCAATTCAAACAACTCTTTCAGAAAAAAGAGGAGGTAACACTTCCCACTCATTCCATGAGGCCGTACCTCGTGGATGAGACGTCGTCAGTCTACCCTGACGTCAAAGCCAGCAGGACACGACAGGACAGCTTCACACCAGCATCTCCCGGGAACACTGACAAAGAAACCCTCAACAAAATATTAGCAAACCGAATCCAACAGCATAGAAAAAGATTATAGGGGCCAGCCTGGTGGCATAGTGGTTAAGTTCGCACACTCTGCTTCAGCAGCCCGGGGTTCACCAGTTCGGATCCTGGGTACGGACCTAGCACCACTCATCAAGCCATGCGGCAGCAGCATCCCACACAGAAGAACTAGAAGGATCTACAACTAGGATATACAACTAGGTACAGGGGTTTTGGGGAGAAAAATTAAAAATAAATACACAAAAATTAAATAAAAATAAATTTTAAAAAAGAGGAAGATTGGCAACAGATGTTAGCTCAGGGCCAATATTCCTCAAAAAAAAAAAAAAAGCAAGACATCTTTCCAAGATACACGAATAGATGACGACTCTGGTTTCCAGTTTGCCCTCAAAAAGAAAAAAGACAGAAAAGATTATAAAGCATGACCAACTGGGGGGTATCCCAGGAATGCAGGTAGGATGAACACGTGAAAATCGACCAATTAATAGATGCGGAAAAATATCATTGATAAAACCCAAGAGCTATTCATGATAAAAACAAAAAAACTCTCAATAAACAAGGAATAAAAAGGAACATCCTCAACCTGATAATGGACATGTGACAGCCCACAGCTGACATCACCGCTACACACGAAAGACTGCGTGCCTCCCCCAAGACAGGGAACAAGGCGAGGATGCCGGTTCTCACCACCCCACCCAGCTCCATGCTGGAGGGTCTAGTGAGTGCAATACACCCCCCACAAAAAAATGGAAGGAAGGAAGAGAATGAAAGAAATGAAAAGAAATTAAAGCCATAAGTATTGAAAAGAAGGAAAAAAACCTCTATTTACGGACAACTTGACCCTGTATATAGAAAATTCTAAGAAATCCACACACAGAAGTTCCTGGAACTAATAAGCGAGCTTATCAAGATTGCAGGTACGAGATCATCATGCAAATATCAATTTTATTTTCATATACTATCAACAAACAAGCCAAAAATGAAATTAAGAAAACAATTCCATTGATAAAAGCATCAAAAAGAATAAAATACTTTGTATTAAATGTAACAAAAGAAGTGCAAGATTTGTTCACTGAAATCTATAAAACATCGCTGAGAGAAATTACAGAAGATCTAAATAAACGGAGACTCTCCATGCTTATAGTTTGAAAGACTCAATATTGTTTATATGCCAACTCTCCAAAAATTGCTATGGGTTCAGTGCAATCTCAGCATGTTTTTATAGAGATTGACAGACTGATCCTATTATTTATATGGACATGAAAAGGACCAAGAATAGCCAAAACAATTTTGAAAAAGAACAAAGTTGGAGAATTTATACTATCTGATTTCATTACTATAAAGCTGCAGTAATCCACATCATCTGGTGTTAGCAGAAGGATAGACATAAAGATCAATGGAACAGAACTTGAAATTCTGGGACATTCATGGTCTATGTCGTAAAAGATAACAATATTTTAAAGAGTCATTGGAGAGAGGTTATCTTCCATTAAGGACTCTCATCCTATGGTATATGCTCATGGCTATCTTGCGCTGGATTCAGAACAGAGAAGGGTTGACAGGCAATGACTCCAACCCACTCTGTTTTGAATTACACTAAGATGGTCATCTTGGGACCTGCTTTTTATAAACTCTCTCTCCAGTGGCTGTAATGGAAACTTGGCAGTCATAAGATGAGAAGCAAATTAGAAGGTAATTTGTCCATAAATTACACGTGGAATTTATACAGGAAGATTATTTCCTCTAACACATTTAAAATTTTTTATTATGAAAGGTTTCAAACACATGCAAAAATACTGATGTTCCTATTACCCCTCTCCACCAGTTATTAGTACAGAAATATCTTGTTTCAATCATACCCACCATTCCCTAAACCAGATCATTTAGACATAAATCCCAGATATCATAGTATTTCATCTGTAAATATTTCAGCATATATCTCTAAATGATAAGGATTCTTCTTAAACTAATATTCAAATAAACCATCAGTAATCTCCTATAGGAATCCTTTTTAAATAAACAAAAGAAATCCTCCCATAAGCTGCAAGGACTATCTGCACTCAGTCTATAAAGCCTAGAGTTTTGAGGGTTTAAAAAAAATTTTTTTTAATTTTTATTTTTTATTGTGGTAACAATGGTTTATAATATTATACAAATTTCAGGTGCATGTCATTATATTTTGATTTCTGTGTAGATTACCACACGTTCATCAGCCAGAGACTCATTACAGTCCAGCACCACACACCTGCCGAATCACCCTTTTCCCCTCCTCGCTTCTCCTCTGGTAACCACCAATCCAATCTCCATCTCCACGCGTTTGTCTGTTGTTGTTTTTATCTTCTACTTACGAGTGAGATCACAGGGTATTTGACTTTCTCCCTCTGACTTATTTTGCTTAGCCTAATGCCCTCAAGGTCCATTCATGTTGTCGCAAATGGCTTGATTTCATTGTTTCTTACGGCTGAGTAGTATTCCATTGTGTATATATACCACATCTTCTTTATCCATTCATCCCTTGATGGGCATCTACGTTGCTTCCAAGTCTTGGCTATTGTGAATAATGCTGCGATGAAAAAAGGGGTGCATGTATCTTTATGCCGTTGTGCTTTCAAGTTCTTTGAATAAAGACCCAGACTGGAATAGCTGGATCACATGGTAGATCTATTCTTAATTTTCTGAGGAATCTCCATACTGTTTTCCACAGTAGCTATATCAGTTTGTACTCCCACCAGCAGTGTACGAGGGTTCTCTTCCCTCCACATCCTCTCCAACACTTGCTGTTTCCTGTCTTGTTAATTCTAGCCATTCTGACGGGTGTGAGGTGATATCTTAGTGTAGTTTTGATTTGCATTTCCCTGATGATTAGTGATGCTGAACATCTTTTCATGTGCCTGTCGGCCACCTGTATACCTTCTTTGGAAGAATGAATGTTCAGATCTTTTGCCCAATTTTTAATTGGGTTCTTAGTTTTTTTGTTGTTGAGATGCATGAGTTCTTTACATATTTTGGATATTAATCCTTTATCAGACATATGGTTTAGAAATATCTTCTCCCAATTGTTAGGTTGTCTTTTCATTGTGTTGATAGTTTGCTTTGCTGAGCAGAAGCTTTTTAGTTTGATGTAGTCCCATTTGTTTATTCTTTCTACTGTTTCCCTTACCTGGTCAGACACGTCATTGGCAAATATGCTGCAAACACCAACGCCAAAGAGTGTACTGCCTATGATTTCTCCTAGAAGTTTTATGGTTTCAGGTCTTACTTTCAAGTCTTTAATCCATTTTGAGTTGATTTTTGTGTATGGTGTAAGCTAACGGCCTACTTTCATTCCTTTGGCTGTTCAGTTTTCCCAACACCATTTGTTGAAGAGACTTTCCTTCCTCCATTGTATGTTCTTGGTTCTCTTGTCAAAAATCAGCTGTCCATAGATGTGAGGGTTTATTTCTGGGCTCTCAGTTCTGTTCCATTTATCTGTGTGTCTGTTTTTGTGCCAGTAACATGTTGTTTTGATCACTAAAGCTTTGTAGTATATTTTGAAATCAGGGAGTGTGACACCTCCAGCTTTGTTCTTTTTTCTCAGGGTTCCCTTGACTATTTGGGGTGTCTTATTGCTCCATATAAATTTTATGATTATTTGTTCTATTTCTGTGAAAAATGTCATTGGAACTTTGACAGGGATTACATCGAACCTGTAGGTTGCTTTAGGAAGTATGGACATTTTAACTGTTAATGAAGAGCTGGTTCTTTGAAAAGACAAACAAAATTGACAAACCTTTAGCTAGACTCACCAGGAAAAAAAGATAGAAGGCTCAAATAAATAAAATCAGAAATGAAAGAGGAGAAATTACAACGGACACCTCAGAAATACAAAAGATTAGAAGAGAATACTATGAAAAACTATATGCCAACAAATTGGATAATCTAGAAAAAATAGATAAATTCTTAGAATCATACAACCTTCCAAAACTGAATCAAGAAGAAATAGAGAATCTGAATAGACCAGTAAGGAGATTATAACAATAATAAAAAAAAACCCAAAAAATAAGAGTCCAGGACCAGACACCCTCCCTGGTGAATTCGACCAAACATTCAAAGACTTAATACCAATCCTTCCCAAACTGTTCCAAAAAAAGAGGGGGAGAGGCTTCCTAACTCATTCTATGAAGCCAACATTATCCTGATACCAAAACCAGACAAAGACAACACAAAAATGAAAGTCACAGGCCAATATCACTGATGAATATTGATGCAAAAATCCTCAACAAAACACTAGCAAATCGAATACAATACATTAAAAAGATCATAAATCATGATCAAGTGGGTTTCATTCCAGGGATGCAGGGATGGTTCAACATCTGCAAATCAATCAACGTGACACACCACATGAACAAAATGAAGAATAAAAATCATGTGATCATCTCAACAAATGCAGAGAAAGCATTTGACAAGATACAGCATCCATTTATGATAAAAATTCTGAATAAAATGGATATAGAAGGAAAATACCTCAACATAATAAAGGTCATATATGACAAACCCACAGCTAATATCATTCTCAATGGAGGAAAAACTGAAAGCTATCCCTCTAAGAACAGGAACCAGACAACGATGCCCACTTTTACCACTCTTACTTAACATAGTGTTGGAAGTCCTAGCCAGAGCAATCAGGCAAGAAAAAGAAATAAAAGGGATCCTAATTGGAAAGGAAGAAGTGAAACTGTCACTATTTGTAGATGACACAATTTTATATATAGAAAACCTTAAAGAATCCACCAAAAACCTTTTAGAAATAATAAATGAACAAAGTTGCAGGATACAAAATCAAAATACAAAAATCAGTTGCATTTCTACACACTAACAACGAAGTAGCAGAAAGAGAAATTAATTGGGGCTGGCCTGGTGGCATAGTGGTTAAGGTTGCATGCTCTGTTTTGGCGGCCTGGGGTTTGCAGGTCCAGATGCTGGGCACAGACCTACATACTGCTCAAGCCATGCTGTGGCAGCATCCCACATACAGAAATAAAGGAAGATTGGCACAGACGTCAACTCAGGGCCAATCTTCCTCCCCCCGAAAAAAGAGAGATTAAGAATACCATCCCATTTACAACTGCAACAAAAATAACATCTGTTGCTGTTTTACACCAGAGGAAACGTTAGGTAGAATAAACGTGCTAGAGTCCATTAATTTATTCACTCCCACGAGATGTACTGAGCATATCTTAGGTCATAGCTAGTAAGAGAAGGGCCGGAAGCTGCCCAGAGGCTCTCAGGCTAGGGGAAAGTCTTATTCTCCAGTTCTAAACCTGATAAAGTGAATTTTTAAATGAAAATGTGTGGCTTAGAGATGTGAATCAGATTTACTCTAAAGCATATTTTCTTTTCTTTCTTTTTTCTTTTTTAAGGTATGCTTTTTTTGGTGAGGAAGATTGGCCCTGAGGTAACATCTGTTGCCAATTCTCCTCTGTTATTTTTTTCTCTCCAACCCAGGACATAGTTGTACACCCTAGTTGTAGGTCATTCTAGCTCCTCTCTATAGGACGCCACCACAGCATGGCCTGATGAGCAGTGTGTAGGTCTGCGCACGGGATCCGAACCGGCAAACCCTGGGCCACCAAAGTGGAGCATGAACTTAACCGCTACACCACTGGGCCAGCCCCTAAAGTATGTTTTCTTAACACCTGACTTGAAATATTAATGAAAAAATTAAACCCGAGGTACACAGGAAGGCTCACATAGTAAAACGCTTCAATGCCGTCTCTGCCCTGCTGTAATTAACATTCTGGTGAAAATTCTGAGACAAAATTGAATGCTTCTCACTTTGTGGACTGTCACTCGAGTCATATTCCCACAGGATATTCCAGGGGAACTAAACACAGAGCTTGCAGCACCTCCCTTTACTAGGGAGTGTAACAAGAATGAGTAGGCGGAATTACAGTCTGTTTCCTTCTCTCACGATTACTAAGTTGCTTGAGAGTCCTGGGAAATGTTCCTGGAAAAGTCAGTATAAACGTGTCCTAGAACATGCTGACCCTGCGTGTACATGGGTCCTGACGTTTACCCTCTATTCTGGTCAATTTGTGGGATTACTTAAAGGGAGTGTTTCTGACTGATGGTTAGAAATCAGCATGTTCTATCCTTTATTCAAATCAGCCCCACAGCGCACACAGCCACCCTCAGGAGTAACAAAATCACAGACGTTGCCTTCCTCCCTTTGACTCGGCCTTCTCCTGGAGAGCACAAGCCACTTGGTTTTCCCAGGCATCTTTTCCTTTCCAAAAGTCATGCAATGTGTACTACCATCTCCTTTAAGAAAAAAAAAAAGGAAAGGAAGTATGTTCCTT
The DNA here is from genome assembly GCF_041296265.1 of Equus caballus. NCBI lineage: Eukaryota > Metazoa > Chordata > Mammalia > Perissodactyla > Equidae > Equus > Equus caballus. The sequence continues at coordinate 101,890,276 of NC_091691.1, forward strand.
TTAGCCAAGATATATTTGTTTTCACTATCGCTCCCGACTGGAAGCGCCATGTTACTGAGAGCAGAGTGCCGTGCAGGGCAGCCCACGGTGGCGGTAAGAAGTCAGTAAGTAGCTGATTAAGCAAGCACGGTCCCAGGGCTCACACCGTGCAGAGCAGATTTAATTGGTCTGTGTATCGTGTCTGCAGTACAACTGTCCTAAAGCTCATCCACCACGTAATAACATCCTCTACGCAGACGCATCGCTTGTAGATGCCTTACCTTACAGAGTTCTCTCCTCCAAATGACTTTAAATTCTCATGTCAGAAGTGTCTCCTTTTCCCAGATGTGCCGACAGTGCTCCTCCACTAACAGGAACTTTCCTGATCTCCACCTTTTCCTCTGCCCAACTTACCAAAATAAAAGGACTGTTTGCACATGACTCCTCTAAGATCAGTGTCATATCTTGAAAAACAGGCCAAAAAAAGGAGCAGGAGAAGGGGGAGGGAAGAGAGGGAGGAAGGAGAGGCAGAGAGGAAGGAGAGGGGAGGGAGGAGGAGGAGGAGGGACAAGTGGGAAAAGGAGGCGAGAAGAGGGAGACAGGAGGAGGCAGGAGGAAGGGAGGAAGATGAAGAGGAGGATGAGAATGTTTTCCCCTTTGGTCTATTTGATCCAGTTAAAAACAGAGAAGAAAAACTAAAGAGAAGAATTTCCACTTTGGGCAACATGGCAGTGTAGATACTCTGAAGGGCCCTCACACCATAACACGATTAGATTCTCAGACTTAACTTTTCATGCCAGAATCAGGCTTGAAGGAAGTAAGGACATCCTGAAGACTCCCAAACCAGGGAAACCCTTCTAAGCTGGATCTAGTGGGGAGGGTGAACTCCAGTAAGAAAATACAAAAAGCGGGGTCACCCTCAGAGAACTTGCCAGTATCAGAACTACTTAAGGTTGTGGAGGTGGGGACGGTAAGCCTGGGGCTCCTGGCACAGCAGGAGAGGAGACCTCCAGACTCCTACCCTGGAAGGATTCAAAAGTGCCCCCACCGAGGGCCCTCTGGTTCTTGTCGTAGCAACTGTCACCAGGATTCCCACAGATTAACATCCACCAAACATGAGCTCACAGTCAAAGAGCACCAACCATGAACAGAGACACACTTGTGAACAAGTCAGGAAGAACAACCACAAACACAACACAGATTTAGACCCACAAAGACATCAATTGTTCACATATCAGATTCAGAATCTGAAAAATTGGGTGTCAACTATTGATGAAAAAAGAGTAAAATTACAAAATTACAAAAAATGAGCAAGTAAGAGACTATTAATGAACACGCATATTTGAAAAATATCCAAATAGACCTTTCATAAATGGAAAATATAAATTTTGAAGCCTCAAAAGATGAGTTAGACAGCAGATTACACACAGATGAAGAGAGATTAATAAACTAGAAGCTATAGTGGAAGAAGTTCCCTAGAATGCTGAAAAGAGAAATAAGGATAATATAAAAAAGGTTAGATAGATGAATCATAGAATAAAAAAGTTTAACAAATATCTATTCAGAGCTCCAAGGAGACTAAAAAGGAAGAATAAATATTTAAAGATATAATGCTTGAGAATTTTCAAGAACTAATGAAATTCATGAATCTACAATATGTTCGAAACATAACAAACAAAAAGAAATGCACCCTGAGGCACCACAATGAACTCAGAGAACCCCAAGGACAAAGAGAAGACAGACCAGCTACCAAGCCACAGCAATCAGACTCACAGTCTCATCAACAAAAACAGGAACCAGAATCCAATGGAACACTATCTTCTAAATTTAAAAAAATCATCGTCACCCTATAGCTGTATGTCTACCAAAAGTACTTTTCCACAACAAGAGCAAAATAAAATTCTCAGTAAACAGAAACTGAGAGCTTAACCCAATAGTTCTAAAGAATGCGCTCCAGGAAGGTGAAGGTTAATGCCCAAGGATGACTGACTTACACACAATGTATTACGGGGAAATACAATCATATACGGATTATACCCTAACGTTACAGACATTAAATAACCACTGTTTTAGTAGAACCAGTTTCTTTCCATTGGAATGTATCTCTTTCCTAATAAATCACTTCTTATTTAAAAAAGGAAGATATGAAATGTAAGAAAAAATGGTGAGCAAATAAATGGGTAAATGTTCAATCAAAACAAACGTTGCCTATAAAATAATTTTCAAAAATATCTAATATAGGGGTTGTAAAAAGTGCAGAACTAAAATATTGGACAATTATAGTGTACTAAGTCTGGAGAAGAGCAGACACATAGTGTTTTAAGATCTATATATTGTTTAGAAGGAAACTGGAGTATTAACCTTAAATTGCTGGGAATGCAAGGTAAAATTTCAATGGTGGCCACAAAAAGAACAAGAATACAGCAAGACGAAAAAGGAAAGTAGATAGAAAAGTAGATCTCAATATATCCAAAGGAAAAAAAGGATGAGAAAAAAACATGCATAGAAAAATCAGAAGGCTATGTAAATGCATTGGACTTACCAGCTAAAAGACTGTCAGAATGAATTATGAAAGACTAGGTATGTGTCGTTTATAAGAGAAACACCTAAATTTAAGGTACAAAGAAATTACTTTTGTAAAGAATATACCAGGCAATCACTTATTAAAAAAAAATTAAGATAGTAACGTTACTTCAAACAAAACACATTTTAAGAAACAAGCAGTATTCAGGATACAGAGGGCTCTACATAATGCAAAAAGGTTCAGTTCATCAAGGATACAAAAATTTTAAATGTGTATACCTTAAATAGCAGCCCCCCCTTTTCTATTTGTGTATGTATGTACACACTTTGTGTGTGTGTGTTCACACACAGAGAAATAAAGCCACAGGGAGAAATTGGCAAATCTACTACCACAGTGAGACATTTCAACATCCATCTCTCAATCATCGCTTAGTCAATCATTAAAAAAAAAGTAAACACAGGAAATCCGAATAATACACTCAACAAGCTTAATTTATTGGGTAGAGATAGAATGCTGAATCAGGGAGCTGGCCCGGTGGCACAGCAGGTAAGTTCACATGTTCTGCTTCTCGGTGGCCCGGGGTTCGCAGGTTCAGATCCTGGGTCAGACATGGCACTGCCTGACAAGCCATGCTGTGGTAGGCATCCCACATAGAAAGTAGAGGAAGATGGGCACGGATGTTAGCTCAGGGCCAACCTTCCTGAGCAAAAAGAGGAGGATCAGCAGCAGATGTTAGCTCAGGGCTAATCTTCCTCCAAAAATAAAAAAAGATCATAATGGATATAAAAGAATTAACTGAATGATTATGAAAAGACTATATATCCAAACTAGTGAGATGAAGCAAAAGCGATGCTTAGTAGAACATTTATGGCATTGAGATTTTACTTAAAAAGAAGATAGGCTAATGCATTAAGCGTCAATTTAAGACGACAGAAAGAAACAAGAATGAATCCAAAGAAACTGACAAATTCCTAGAAAATATAATTTCCAAAAATGACTCGAGATGAAATAGAAGGTCTGAATAGATCTACAAGGAGAGAAATAAAATCATTTGGATAAAATCTTCCCACAAAGAAATATCAATGCTGAAAGGTTGTAAAGGCTAGTTATATCAAAGTTTCAAGAAATAGATCATTCCACATTTATAAAAACTCTCTCAAAAATAGAACTAGATGGGGCCAGCCTGGTGGTGTAGTGGTTAAGTTCACGTGCTCCGCTTTGGCAGCCTGGGGTTCGTGGGTTTGATTTGAGGCATGGACCTGTACACTGCTTATCAAGCCACGCTGTGGTGGCATCCCACATAAAACAGAGGAAGATTGGCATATTAGCTCAGGGCCAATCTTCCTCACAAAAAACCCAAAAGAAAACAAAAATAGAACAGGAAACAAAAAGGAGGGAAAGCTCCCCAATGCATCCCATGACCCCATATTGTCTTGATGCCAAATTAAGCAAGGGGAACACAGGAAAGGAGATTTATGGAATATTCTCATTCACAGACAGGGATGTAAGAATGTTAGGAAAATATGTTAGCTAACTAAAACCCAGTGCCAGAAATGGGTTTATCCCAGGAATGCACAATTTAATTCAGCAATATGAGTAGAATTCATATATATGTATGTGTACGTACATATATATATTTTACTATTTTAACAAAAGAGAAAGCATAGGACCACGTCAATAGATGCACACAAACATTTGATAATATTCTAAAATTGTCATAAAATTCTCTTAAGACATTAAGGATAGACTGAAGTTTCTTTAACCTGATAAAAGACATACCAAAAAAACCTCGCAGCAAGCATCTTTCCTAATGGGGAAACGTCAGAAACAGCCCCTTTAAATCTGGAACAAGACAGGGGTCCCCAGCACACCTGATCCTGAGCACCACTGCAGCAGAGGGATAAGCTAGCACAGCGAAGCAAGAGAGGAAAGCAAGCCACAGAACCTGGAAAGGAAGTCATAAAATAGTCATCATTTATAAATGATACGACTTTCTACATAGAAAACACCAAAGAATCTACTGATACACTATTTAAAATAAAAGAACTTAGTAAGGTAAACGGGTATAATAATATCAGTTCACAAAAACCCACTACATCTTTATATACCAGAAACAATTAGAAAATGTTTTTTTAAAAAGTATCACGTATCAATAAAAAAAATAAAGTAACTAGGAATAAATCTAACAAAAAACGTGCAAGTTGTACACGGAGAAAATTATAAAAATCTTATTGGAAGACTTTAAAGAGGGGCTAATTAGAGTGACAGACTGTGTTTATGGATGGGAAGATTCAAATCACAAAGTCTTCTCTCCCCAAACTGACTTAGAATTTTGATCAGAACAGTATGGACTCTAACAGATTTTATCAACAAACCTGACACACTAATTCTAAAATCTGTGAAACAACAAAGGCCAAAAATAGCCACAAAACTTCTAAAGAAGAAGACTATTGTGGGGCACTTGCCCTCCAAGATATCACGACTTATTACAAAGCTACAGCAATCAAGACGACACAAGAATCAACCAGAATGGAGAGTCCAAAACGGGTTCATACACTTACGGAGACTTAGTGTGCATCAGAGACAGCCTCACAGATCAGTGAGAACAGGATGAGATCTTGAACATACAGCGCTGGACAACTGGCTACCCAGACGGGAAGAAATCAGACCCCTGCCGTACACCAGACAAAACACCCATTTCTCACTATTCAAATAATGTGAAAGGCAAACTCCTACAAACCTCAGCTCAGAGAGTGCATTCCTAAAACTGAGAACTTCTACTCCTCAAAAGATCTCATAAAGAAGATGAGAAAGAGAAGTAAAAAATGGGTAGACGAGGGGCTGGCCCAGTGGTTGGGTTCGCACATTCTGCTTTGGTGGCCCGGGGTTTGCCAGTTCGGATCCTGGGTGCAGACATGGCACCGCTTGGCAAACCATGCTGTGGTAGGCGTCCCACAAAGAAGGTAGAGGAGGATGGGTATGGATGTTAGCCAGGGACAGTCTTCTTCAGCAAAAAGAGGAGGATTGGCAGCAGATGTTAGCTCAGGGCTAATCTTCCTCAAAAAAAAAAGGAAAAAAATGGGTAAATGTGGGTAACAAATAAACAATAAAGGCTCTCCATTCAGAAACCATAAAGAACGGCTACAAATCCATAAAACAAGACAAAAATACAACAGAAAAATGAGCAACGAGCATGAACAGGCATTTCACAGAAAATACAGGGCAAATAAAAAACAGGAAATGATACTAAACCAACATGCCTATTAGAAGGCAAATTAAAACCACAACTTTTAATTTTAACACAGACTTTCACCTAGATTGGCAGAGATTAAGAAGTCTGATAATACCAAGTTGTTGAGGATGTGGTGGAGTATAAATTGAGACAACCATTTTGAAAAACAATTTGGCGGCACCTCATAGGTCTGAACATCTGCACATCTACGATCCCACAACTGCTCACTTAGGTGTCCGTGCTCAGACTTTCACTCGTGCGCACCAGGGAACACGCAGGACGTTCACTGCAGCACTTCCCCTAATACCAAAAAGTGAAATTGACCCAAGACTCCACCTACAAGAGGAGGACACACACATCCTGCTACACTCACACAACGGGCTGTTACACAGAAGCCACAATAAACAAACTATACCCATACAACATGCTAAGAATTTTGGATACATAGTGATGAATGAAAAAGCCATTCAGAGACAAAAAATAGACACATGTGATGCATTTTTATAAACCTGGAAAACAAGCCTAACTAAACGATATCTCCGTGTGCATACACACACACAATACACCCGTATAGGGGAATGGCAGACACGAGACTGAGGCTGGCGGACACCTCTGGTGGGGAACTGAGAGGACAGGACGGGATGGTGAGGTAGTTCTAACACTGGTAATGTTCTAGATTGTAGGTTGGCCAATGGGTTCATTTTAGGATCCCATAGTCTCTATGTGAATAATTTACGTAATTTTTAAAGGTGGGACGGAAGAACATAGAGACAGAGAGATCCAACTGATGGCTATTAGACGTGACTATCGGGCAAAGCCTGGACCTTTGAATACAGCCCCTCCCTAGGGGAAAATCAGCCCTTGATCTCACTTGACCGCTCCAGCGTTTGACCCACTGACCACTCCTTACTCACTGGCCCTCGCTGTCCTCTCTGCCTGCATTACTGTAGCCATCTTCCCACGCAAAATGTTCCGCTCACTGAGCATCCCATACACTGCCCCCCAGTATCCACAGGAGCCTGGTACACTGGCCCGCTCTCCCAGCCAATGGCTGACTTTACTACATGCCCAGGAACTCAGACGTAACAGATTCCAAGGGAACTCGTCGTCTCTTCCCAACATGTTCCGTTTCCCTTCTCTGTTAACACTTCTTCTAGGAGCCATTTTTGACTCCTCCCTCTCACTAACCTGCCCAAGTGACAAAACCTAGTGGTTGTAATTCAGAAACCCTCCCTGGGACCCTCTCATCTACTGAGAGAAGCCTGGAACTGCCATCTCTACCTCTGGGTTCTCTGTGCCCCGATCTGTCAGCTTTGTCTTAAGCACAGCTCAGATGAGCTCATACGTCTGCTCAAAAACTTTTAACGACTACCAGCTGCCTATAAGGGTGGTTCTAACACCTTGCTACACACTAGAATAACCTGGTGAGCAAAACTCCTGATGTTCCAGTCCCACCCAACACCAATTAAATTGGAATTCTGAGGGATGGGACCACGGTATCAGTAATTTGTCAAACAGCCTAGCCCTGTTCCTCACATTTTTTCCACAAAGGCCACTATTGAACCCCAATCATGATGGATGGTCCTTACGCCTAGAATGCCCATTTCCTCGTCTCCTTCTGTCAAAATCCCATCCATTTCTTCTCCTTCCAGGTAGGATGAAGTAGATAGAAGCCAGCCAACGTTTCTGTTGCAATAACTTGGGGAAAATGGGTAAATGCAAATATCAAGACGTCAGACAGCTGCAAAAAGGAACAGGACTGAAAGAGAGAACATTCTAGAGGAAACAGCTGTTCCTAGAGAAACTTTTCTTCGCTCAGCAGTCCTTTCCTTCTCTAAGGCATTCCATGAGTCCGGGTGGCGTCTGAGCTTGACCTTGACAAACATGGAGAGACTGGGCTAAAATGAAGATGACACATCTTGCGAGACAGACTGGAAACAGAGGAGCCCAGAGACACGGCTGGTTTCCTGATGTTTGCTCAGCACTAAGGATGCAGGCGGACCAGGGGTGTGGCCAGGCTGGCAAGATGGCGTGACATGTCCTGCAGCTCCAGATAATTAGCGTAATTCCCCACTAGCAGGAAGGGCCTGCAACAGCGCACAGGGAGTCTCCCTTCCCACTATGTGAAACCAGAGGCGCACTGAGCCGTACCGGAGACGTTAACACAGACCTGCCTGCCCCAAATCCTTTTTTTTTTTTCCAAGATTGGCACCTGAGCTAACACCTGCTGTCAATCTTCTTTTTCTTCTCCCCAAGCCCCCGGTACACAGCTGTATATCTAGTCGCGAGTGCCTCTGGTTGTGGCACGTGGGACGCCGCCTGAGTGTGGCCTGATGGCGGTGCCAGGTCCGCAAAGGGATGCGAACCGGCGAAACCCTGGGCCGCCGAAGGGGTGCGCGAACTTCACCCCCGGCCCCGGGCCGGGCCTCAAGCGCACCTGTGACTGAGCGCAGCCCCGCCGCTCCCGCGCAGACGCCCCGCAGGCCGACGGAAACCGCCCCGCGGCGCCTCGGGTCCCGCACAAGCCCGGGGAGCGCCGGGCCCGCCGGCGGGGGCAGCCGAGGACCCGCCGGAGGACCCGAGGAGGCTCTGTGCAGCTCTGCGGACCGGCCTCTCGAGGCCTCTGGGCTGTTGGCGGGGAGTCTGGGGGTGGCGGCTGGACACCCTGCGACAGCCGCGGAGCCTGAAAGTCTGTTTTCTGTGACAGTGGGTGGCCTGGGGGTGGTGAGAGGAACCGAGATCACCCCCTTTTGTCGGGAAAACGATTTGGGAATCAGAACAAAACTGAAGTCAGCACGGCCGGCGGGCCCTTCCCGCGGGGGTCGGGGCGGCGAGGCCAGCCCCCGGGGGCGACAGGCGCACACGCGCCGCCGCGTCCCAAGCAGCAGGGTCGCGGTCGGGCCGTGGAGGACGCAGCTCCCCCCACGGGCCAGCCGCGTTGGTCCCGGGAAGTCGGCGTGCCTCCCGCGAGCCGCACGTGCTTCTCGGAGGCCAGACACGAAGCGCGCGCGGCCCGTCCCGCGGGAGCGGCTCCTCATCCCCGGCCCCGGCCGGCGAGCGCCCGGACCCGCCGCCGCACCGGGCACCGCTCGTCAGCACGCAGCCGCTCGCGGCCCCTCGGACCCGTCCCACTCCGCAAGGCCGGCAGCGCCGTCTCTCGTTCCCGACCGCACGACCGCCAGTGCCCGGTCGCCCCGGCCAGCTCGGCGGGAACTGCCGGGTCTACGACGTGTCCAAGCAGCCCGCTCGCGGTGCGCGGACGTCCGCCCCTCCTCCGGGCCTGCCAGCCGGGGCAGCCGCGCTCCGGGCGCCCCCTCCCTGGCCCAGCCCCTCGGCAGGCGGGCGCCCGCGCGGACCGGGCTCACGTCCGGCCTGACCCCGCCGCCAGGGAGCCCGGGCACGGCCCGCCCCTCCGCGCCCGGTCCCCGGCCTCCGCCCCGCCCCGGGCTCTGCCGTCGGGCCCCGTCCGCACGCCCAGCGCGCGGCTCCTCAGGGTCACCCTGGAGGTGACGAGGGACCCGCGCGCAGCCCCGTCCCCTGGCCCCCGAGGCAGCTCCCAGCGGCGCGCCAGGGCGGGAGACCGCCCCACGCGGCACGTCGGCAAGGCGCCTCTGGGACGCCGAAACGCACGAACGCGAGCGACCCGGCGCCCTCCGCCCTCTGACCCCGGACGGCGCGCGGCAAGCCAGGAGCGCAGCTCCACGACGCCCGCGTTGCATGCCGGGACCAGCCGTCTAACGACACGGAATACCAGCGCCTGATCGGGCTGTGGGACGGAGGCCCGCGTTGCATGCCGGGACTCGTAGTTCTCAGGACGCCAGGCCTGAGCGCGTGACGGGCGGGGCGGTGGGACGGCGGCCCGCGTTGCATGCCGGTAGCCGTCGTCCCACGACGCCGGCGATCCTAGGGCAGATGGGGCGTGTAGCGACACTGTTCCCGCCGGGCCCACCCCGCAGGCTGGTTCTTGGACGCTTCCGGTACCCGCGGCCAGCGCAAGGCCTCCCGGGCCCGCGCGGGCGTGTGTTCCCGCGGGCCCCTCGGCGCACGCACGCATGCGGCGTCACGTGACGTCGCACGCCGTCCCGGAAGCCGGCGCGGACCGGGGCGGCGGGTGGAAGCCGGTGCCGGAGTGGGTGTTGTAGCGCCGCCGCCGCCGCCTGGGCCGCGTCTCCCGCCCGCGATGGGCGCCGGACCCTGAGCCCCGCCCGCCGACGCGTTTTCTCAGCACCCGCCAGCCGCGATGGAACCGCCGCCCGCCGCCCGCCGTCCCGCCGAGGGCGCCCCGCCGGCTGCCGTGGCCGAGGTGCGCTGCCCGGGCCCCGGGCCGCTGCGCCTGCTCGAATGGAGGGTGGCGGCGGGCGCAGCCGTGCGTCTCGGCTCCGTGCTGGCCGTGTGCGAGGCCGCCGCCTCCGCGCAGTCCCCCGGGCCCGCTCCTGCCCGCGCCGGCTCTGGGGGCTGCGTGCGCGCAGAGCGCCGGCTGAGGTCAGAGCGCGCCGGCGTGGTGCGGGAGCTGTGCGCGCAGCCGGGCCAGGTGGTGGCCCCCGGGTGAGTGGGGCCGGCGGGGAAGGAAAAGGAGGGCGTCCCGGGCCGGTAGAGAGGACGAGGCCGGGGTCTGGAGAGGGTCCTGACCAGGAGAGGAGCGGGAGGGGCTGGACAGAAGTCCCGCACCAGGAGAGGGGATGGGGCCGGGGTCTGCAGGGGGTCCTGACCAGGAGAGGGGCGGGGAGGGGCTGGACAGGAGTCCCGGCCCAGGAGAGGGGATGGGGCCGGGGTCTGCAGGGGGTCCTGACAAGGAGAGGGGCGGGGGGGTGTGGACAGGAGTCCCGGCCCAAGAGAGGGGATGGGGAGGAAGAGGTCTTGGATCAGAAGTGATGGGGCTGAGGTCTGGAGGTCGTTCCAGGCCAGGAGAGGATGGGGCCAGGGTCTGAAGGGGGTCTGAAGGGGTCCTGGCCCAGGAGAAGGTTGGGTGCCGAGGTGGGGAGGGGTCTTGGGCCTGGCTCTGGGCAGGAAGGTGTCCCCAGGACTGCAGCGGAAGGGGCTGCACTCGGTGTGCATCTGTGTGTCTTTCTAAGGCCGGATGACAGTCACTACTTGTTGTTTTACCGGTCGGAGGCTCTGCCTTTGCAAAGGTGGTGAGCCACGAAGTTGCACTCTAGGAAACAGTGCAGTGCTGTCGTCCTTCTGTAGCAGGTGGCTTCCCCACTCTCAGACTCCGCGTTTGTAAGTTAAGAAAACTCAGCCAGCTCCGTGCTGTCCTCTTGGCATAAACCGGGAGGGAGCACGCCTCTAGGTTCGAGGAAGCTGTGAAGCGTGGCTGTGATCCTGGCGCAGTTCTGCATCAGCTCGGGAAGGGGTGCAGCCTTGCACAGGGAGTTCAGGGGACGCAGAAGTACCCCTTCCCGCGGTGGGCTGCAGCTCTCCCTACCTTGCTTTTAACCTCATAAAGGGACTTTGTTGTTTTTTTTGAAGTGTGTGAACCTGACAGCCTATCCGTGTGAGTTTCCCAGTGTTGTGCTCTGAGGTTAGGTTGGTGTGTTGACAGGTGTGTGCACGTGACTGTGGTTGTCATTGTCAGGAGTGGAAAGCCAGGGTAGTCAGCGTTCCCGTCTGTAGAGGTTGGTGTGCAGCTTTTCTCTGCTGGGCCCCAGTGCAGCCTGGGTGCTCAGTCCCCTTTCTGCCCTCGCTGGCCCTCCTCTCGTGGTGCCACTTGCTCTGGCCTCTGCTTCTCTCCCTGTGGCCTGCACTGACCCTCTGGCTGTTGAGCATTTGCTCCCCACCCTTCACATGGCAGCTGATGACCAGGATAGGATGGGGTAGGACAGGCCTCCACCCCAGCCCTAGGAGCCCAGTCCTTCATTCAGTTTTCCTGGCTCATCGTTTGGACAGAGCCTGGGTCCTCAGCCTTTGGCTCAGGCGCCTACGCTTGCCCAGTGAATGCAGGTGGAGTGCAATGGGGGCTGCCTTGAGCGGCACTCTCCACCGGAGCTGTCTGCCTGACCTCTTGGGAGAGAGGGGCTAACTGTGCCATCCGTGTGACACTGTGGCGTCCTGTCGTCATTACTTTGAAGTCAGATGTTACCTGACCATCGCTCGGGACCTAATGAGCCTATAAACCCATCAACTCATAAATTATGGAGGTGAAGCTCAGTGCTGGTGTGTCACTGTGTAGAAAACCCCTGAAGTGGAGAGCTTTTCTCCCCGCCATTCTCTTCCTCTAATTGTATGGAGAAGGCTGCTGAGGCCCAGACAGGGCAGCGACAGGTGACAGCTGGTTAGTGAGAAACTCCACGTGCAGTGCTTTGGTCCCATCAGCTGATTGCAGGAACCTGATGCATTAATCTCACCAGTCAGCCAGGTCCTAGTGTGAGCAGTTTTCTTTGCGTGTGTTTGTGTTGAGGTCCTAGGTGTCTCACTCTGGTGGTTCATCACTGGCCTCCAAGAGTCTGCCGAGTGGTCACATTTCTCCTGGGATGCAGGTGCGAGTGGGAATGAGGAAGGCACCAGCACAGAGCCAGGCTCCCCTGGCTGGAACTGTCTTTGCCATCATCATTCTGTCACCAGCAGGATGCATCCTCACCGCATCCAGTTATTCTCCAGCAATGAGCAGTCCTGGGAACTTAGAAACCCTGTGTCTGGGCGTAGTTGAAATGATTGCCCTGTTACCCCTGTGACCCGTGATAGGATTGTACGTGTTTATAGTGTTTCATGCTGTCAGGTAGAGGTGGGCCTCCTCTTATTCCACATACAGGAGGGAACTGAGGTCCCGTGAGGTTTTGACATGTGCAGCACCTCACCTTGCTGAGTGCTCTCTTGTTCCTCCTCCGTGCTGTCTCTTCCTTAGGCTGCACTTCATCCAGAGGGTCCCCGTGGGGGCAAGTAGATAGAATGAAGGTATGTGTCTGTTTTCATAACATCTATGTGGGTTAAAATTATTTTGATTTGAAAATATTGTGACAGGGCACCATTTGTCAGAAACTAAATCTGTTAGTTATTAGTTTACCTGATGATGTCCTTCCTCCCCACCTGTCTGCTTTTTTGTCTGTCGTCATTCACTGGGAGACACTGAAGTCCCCAAAGGAAAGGAAGCTACATAAAATAATCAAGGGGGCCAGCCCTGTGGCGTAGTGGTTAAGTCTGGCATGCTCTGCTTTGGCAGCCTGGGTTTGCAGCTTAAGATCCCAGGCGCAGACCTACACCACTTGTCAAGCCATGCTGTGGCAGCATCCCACATAGAAAATAGAGGAAGATTGGCACAGAGGTTAGATCAGAGCTAATCTTCCTCAAGCAAAAAAAGAGGAAGACTGGCAACAGATGTTACTCAGAGCGAATCTTCCTCACCAAGAAAAAAATCAGGGAACGAGTCTGGTGATGAGTAAGGACCGACACAGGAGAAGACTGGGAGTGTCTGCATCCTTAGTGGACATCTGACCAGCTTTAGTTGTGCTGTGTACCCTGTCTGTCTGCAGGAAGAGTGTCTGCATCGGCCGGAGTTTACGGTGAGCGCTGCTGGAAAGCAGGGGAGGATAACTGAACAAAATGAAAGTTGCAGCCTGGCCGTCTCCATTGCTCTTTGGGCTCCAGAATAAAGGAGCTGGATGAACACGTGCAGAAGACAGCCTTAGATTAGTGCCCATTTTAGGGTTCCAGACTTGGGTAGTGAGGGGTTTTTAAATTCTAAACACGGTTCGGTCAGTGCAGTAAGGTGATTGTCCAAATAGGTCTTGCCTTGGAGCAAGGACATTACTTTCTCGTCCTGATATCAAGAATCCTGACAAATCAGTAGACTCTTTTAGTTAAATCACCTTACCCCTCCCTGTTGACATGTGCGCTATTTAAAAGATTAGTTGGTTTAAAAGACATTTATGTCTAAAACTGAGGAAATTGTTACTTTGTTTACTTGAACCCATTAAACTTAATCTTTACTTCAGAGGGATTTCTGTTTTGTCTTTCTCCAGTTTTCCCTTAGAAAACCATTGGCCTTGTCACCCTTAGCTCTGTGTGTGTATACAATTTATCTTTGCTGCAGTTGTTTTGGTTTTTAGGTGTCTTGTCTAATCTTTTAAATAAAAAGTCCTTTGAACCAAATGGCCTTTGAAGTGTCTGCCTAAAAAAGGACTTGTGGGTTTTAGGAAATTGTAGTTTGCATTATCAGATTTGTCTCCATGTTCGTGTTTTCTTTAAAGTTAATTTTAAAGTGTGTCCATGAAATTAAATATCTAGTTAGTAGAGTGGGCGAATCTTCAACTTTGTATGTATTTTAAAAGACAATGCACAAGTACTGATATTAAAGCTAAAGATAACAACAGCAAATGTAATGTGTCACTTGTCTCAGAAAAAGTGCTTTTTATATTTAGGGGAGTGAGAGTCTAGAAAAAGAATAAGTCAATTTCAGAGTGTTTGTGTAACGTCTTAGAAGGTACATCTATTTCCTAAAGGTTGTAAGTAGGTTTTAAATATAACTCGTTTAGCGTTTTATGTTCACACAATTCCTCATAACTTCCAGAAGAACTTGAGCTAAATTTTAACCTATTTAATCTCTGTATTGTTTTTTTCTTCTTCTCCCCAAAGCCCCCTAGTGCATAGCTGTACATTCCAGTTGTGAGTGCCCCTGGTTGTGCTATGTGAACACCACCTCAGCATGGCCTGATGAGCCATGCCGTGTCCACACCCAAGATCCGAACCCACAAAACCTTGGGCCACTGAAGCGGAGCCTGCAAACTTAATCCCTCGACCACTGGGCCGGCCCCAAACTTTGAATTTTAAAAGAGGCTCCTGGTTTTCTTGTGGTGCTTTTGGTTGTGTGCTTTGGTTTGGAGCTGCTGGCTCCATGCTGTCGTGATGTGTTTCGTGTGCTGGTTCTAAGTCTGTGGGAATGATGGAGTTCGGTCCATTGTGTGTTAACTGATAGGTGTGTGCATACTCCACACTGCTTTTCATATGAGCATGGTGTGGGGATGGTGCTGCTTTTTAAGGCTGGAAGCGTTTAAATTTGCTGGCATGTCATTTTGAAGAATTTCACAGCCCTCCAGGTTGCGGGCTGGAGACACTGCAGCACTGAGGCCCTCTGAGCTGTTGACCCAGCAGTGCAGGGGAGTCTGGGTGCATGTGGTTCCACCTGCTTTAGAAATGTGTTAGGAAGGTAGAGTTTGTCAAGTAAGTCACCCTGGAGCACCCTGGAAGGGTTCACAGTTCTGAGAGCGCTCTGTAGGCTTCCTCTGCAGCGTCTGTCCTTGGTTCCGTTGCGCTGGGAATGGCCCTCCTAGTCCTGCCCTCCCTCGCTTCTCCTTCAAACGCTGGGGCCTTTTCTCTTAGAACCGCAGCTTCAGAGCCCAGACCGGAGCAGGCCAGGGTTCTCTGCAGTGGCTTTGTCCTGGCTCGGGGTGTGTCCAGCCCCTTGCCCAGCTTGACTGATGGGGGTGTGTTGATGACCGTCTCCCCACCTCCCGCAGTACTTGCAGACAGAACACCTACACATTTAGCTCCTTTTTGGACACATTTTCAGACTTAGCGGAACCCTGCAGGAATAGTACCAAGAGTTCTCAAGAGCTGCACACAGATTTCCCAGATGCTGACATTTCACCGTGTTTACTTTATCCTTCTCCACCGTTGCACACGTTATTTTTTTTCTGAAGGTGAGGCGTTAGTTGCAGGCAAGATGTCACTTTACCCCTGAAGACTTTGATTTCCTAAAACCCAAGACATTCTCCTACCTAGCCGTGCTGCAGTAATCAGAAGCACAGCAGCTCTGGCGCAGGGCTCTCTTAAGCTCTGTGGTTTCCGTGAGGGGCTGTGACGTCCTTTGTAGCAGCAGAGTCTGGGTCACGAGTGGGATCAGGGCCGGCTCCGTGGTCTCCTGACCTGGGGCAGCGCCTGAGTCTTCCCCTCCTCTTCCTGTCCTTGTTCCTCTGTCCTGGGGCAGCTCCTGAGTCTTCCCCTCCTCTTCCTGTCCTTGTTCCTCTGTCCTGGGGCAGCTCCTGAGTCTTCCCCTCCTCTTCCTGTCCTTGTTCGTCTGTCCTGGGGCAGCTCCTGAGTCTTCCCCTCCTCTTCCTGTCCTTGTTCCTCTGTCCTGGGGCAGCTCCTGAGTCTTCCCCTCCTCTTCCTGTCCTTGTTCCTCTGTCCTGGGGCAGCTGCTGAGTCTTCCCCTCCTCTTCCTGTCCTTGTTCCTCTGTCCTGGGGCAGCTCCTGAGTCTTCCCCTCCTCTTCCTGTCCTTGTTCCTCTGTCCTGGGGCAGCTCCTGAGTCTTCCCCTCCTCTTCCTCTCCTTGTTCGTCTGTCCTGGGGCAGCTGCTGTGTCTTCCCCTCCTCTTCCTGTCCTTGTTCCTCTGACCTGGGGCAGCTGCTGAGTCTTCCCTCCTCTTCCTGTCCTTGTTCCTCTGTCCTGGGGCAGCTCCTGAGTCTTCCCTCCTCTTCCTGTCCTTGTTCGTCTGTCCTGGGGCAGCTGCTGAGTCTTCCCCTCCTCTTCCTGTCCTTGTTCGTCTGTCCTGGGGCAGCTGCTGAGTCTTCCCCTCCTCTTCCTCTCCTTGTTCGTCTGTCCTGGGGCAGCTGCTGTGTCTTCCCCTCCTCTTCCTGTCCTTGTTCCTCTGACCTGGGGCAGCTGCTGAGTCTTCCCTCCTCTTCCTGTCCTTGTTCCTCTGTCCTGGGGCAGCTCCTGAGTCTTCCCTCCTCTTCCTGTCCTTGTTCGTCTGTCCTGGGGCAGCTGCTGAGTCTTCCCCTCCTCTTCCTGTCCTTGTTCGTCTGTCCTGGGGCAGCTGCTGAGTCTTCCCCTCCTCTTCCTGTCCTAGTTCCTCTGACCTGGGGCAGCTGCTGAGTCTTCCCTCCTCTTCCTGTCCTTGTTCGTCTGTCCTGGGGCAGCTCCTGAGTCTTCCCCTCCTCTTCCTGTCCTTGTTCCTCTGTCCTGGGGCAGCTGCTGAGTCTTCCCCTCCTCTTCCTGTCCTTGTTCCTCTGTCCTGGGGCAGCTGCTGTGTCTTCCCCTCCTCTTCCTGTCCTTATTCCTCTGACCTGGGGCAGCTCCTGAGTCTTCCCCTCCTCTTCCTGTCCTTGTTCCTCTGTCCTGGGGCAGCTGCTGAGTCTTCCCCTCCTCTTCCTGTCCTTGTTCCTCTGTCCTGGGGCAGCTGCTGTGTCTTCCCCTCCTCTTCCTGTCCTTGTTCCTCTGACCTGGGGCAGCTCCTGAGTCTTCCCCTCCTCTTCCTGTCCTTGTTCCTCTGTCCTGGGGCAGCTCCTGAGTCTTCCCTCCTCTTCCTCTCCTTGTTCCTCTGTCCTGGGGCAGCTCCTGAGTCTTCCCTCCTCTTCCTCTCCTTGTTCGTCTGTCCTGGGGCAGCTCCTGAGTCTTCCCTCCTCTTCCTGTCCTTGTTCCTCTGTCCTGGGGCAGCTCCTGAGTCTTCCCCTCCTCTTCCTGTCCTTGTTCCTCTGTCCTGGGGCAGCTGCTGAGTCTTCCCCTCCTCTTCCTGTCCTTGTTCCTCTGGCCTGGGGCAGCTCCTGAGTCTTCCCTCCTCTTCCTCTCCTTGTTCGTCTGTCCTGGGGCAGCTCCTGAGTCTTCCCCTCCTCTTCCTGTCCTTGTTCCTCTGTCCTGGGGCAGCTGCTGAGTCTTCCCCTCCTCTTCCTGTCCTTGTTCCTCTGTCCTGGGGCAGCTCCTGAGTCTTCCCCTCCTCTTCCTGTCCTTGTTCCTCTGTCCTGGGGCAGCTCCTGAGTCTTCCCCTCCTCTTCCTCTCCTTGTTCGTCTGTCCTGGGGCAGCTGCTGTGTCTTCCCCTCCTCTTCCTGTCCTTGTTCCTCTGACCTGGGGCAGCTGCTGAGTCTTCGCTCCTCTTCCTGTCCTTGTTCCTCTGTCCTGGGGCAGCTCCTGAGTCTTCCCTCCTCTTCCTGTCCTTGTTCCTCTGTCCTGGGGCAGCTCCTGAGTCTTCCCCTCCTCTTCCTGTCCTTGTTCCTCTGTCCTGGGGCAGCTCCTGAGTCTTCCCTCCTCTTCCTGTCCTTGTTCGTCTGTCCTGGGGCAGCTCCTGAGTCTTCCCCTCCTCTTCCTGTCCTTGTTCCTCTGTCCTGGGGCAGCTGCTGAGTCTTCCCCTCCTCTTCCTGTCCTAGTTCCTCTGACCTGGGGCAGCTCCTGAGTCTTCCCCTCCTCTTCCTGTCCTTGTTCCTCTGTCCTGGGGCAGCTGCTGAGTCTTCCCCTCCTCTTCCTGTCCTTGTTCCTCTGTCCTGGGGCAGCTGCTGTGTCTTCCCCTCCTCTTCCTGTCCTTATTCCTCTGACCTGGGGCAGCTCCTGAGTCTTCCCCTCCTCTTCCTGTCCTTGTTCCTCTGTCCTGGGGCAGCTGCTGAGTCTTCCCCTCCTCTTCCTGTCCTTGTTCCTCTGTCCTGGGGCAGCTCCTGAGTCTTCCCCTCCTCTTCCTGTCCTTGTTCGTCTGTCCTGGGGCAGCTCCTGAGTCTTCCCCTCCTCTTCCTGTCCTTGTTCCTCTGTCCTGGGGCAGCTCCTGAGTCTTCCCCTCCTCTTCCTGTCCTTGTTCCTCTGTCCTGGGGCAGCTCCTGAGTCTTCCCTCCTCTTCCTCTCCTTGTTCGTCTGTCCTGGGGCAGCTCCTGAGTCTTCCCCTCCTCTTCCTGTCCTTGTTCCTCTGTCCTGGGGCAGCTCCTGAGTCTTCCCCTCCTCTTCCTGTCCTTGTTCCTCTGTCCTGGGGCAGCTCCTGAGTCTTCCCCTCCTCTTCCTGTCCTTGTTCCTCTGTCCTGGGGCAGCTCCTGAGTCTTCCCCTCCTCTTCCTGTCCTTGTTCCTCTGGCCTGGGGCAGCTGCTGAGTCTTCCCCTCCTCTTCCTGTCCTTGTTCCTCTGTCCTGGGGCAGCTGCTGTGTCTTCCCCTCCTCTTCCTGTCCTTATTCCTCTGACCTGGGGCAGCTCCTGAGTCTTCCCCTCCTCTTCCTGTCCTTGTTCCTCTGTCCTGGGGCAGCTCCTGAGTCTTCCCCTCCTCTTCCTGTCCTTGTTCGTCTGTCCTGGGGCAGCTCCTGAGTCTTCCCCTCCTCTTCCTCTCCTTGTTCGTCTGTCCTGGGGCAGCTGCTGAGTCTTCCCCTCCTCTTCCTGTCCTTGTTCGTCTGTCCTGGGGCAGCTGCTGAGTCTTCCCTCCTCTTCCTGTCCTTATTCCTCTGTCCTGGGGCAGCTGCTGTGTCTTCCCCTCCTCTTCCTGTCCTTGTTCCTCTGTCCTGGGGCAGCTGCTGTGTCTTCCCCTCCTCTTCCTCTCCTTGTTCGTCTGTCCTGGGGCAGCTCCTGAGTCTTCCCCTCCTCTTCCTGTCCTTGTTCGTCTGTCCTGGGGCAGCTGCTGAGTCTTCCCTCCTCTTCCTGTCCTTATTCCTCTGTCCTGGGGCAGCTGCTGTATCTTCCCCTCCTCTTCCTGTCCTTGTTCCTCTGTCCTGGGGCAGCTGCTGTGTCTTCCCCTCCTCTTCCTGTCCTTGTTCCTCTGACCTGGGGCAGCTCCTGAGTCTTCCCCTCCTCTTCCTGTCCTTGTTCCTCTGTCCTGGGGCAGCTGCTGTGTCTTCCCTCCTCTTCCTGTCCTTGTTCCTCTGTCCTGGGGCAGCTGCTGTGTCTTCCCCTCCACTTCTTCTCGTTGTGTGCAGTAGTTTTGCAGAGCGGTGGTCAGGCCACAGTGTCCACTGGGCAGGAGTGTCTCTGGTCACCCTTGTGCTCTGAGCAGCCTGTCCAGTGGCACATGGCTTTGGTTTGTTCCTGGTGTTGATTCCTTGGTCAAGGTGGTGGCTGTGGTGGAAAATGACTAATTTTCCTGATGTATCTCTTCTTGTGAGAGATACTTTATTACTCAGTAAGTGTCTTAAATTCTCATCAAACTGTCACCCACCATTTTTGGCACTTATTGATGATTCTTGTCTGAATCTGCTGTTTTTGTCAGGATTGTCGAATGGCAATGTTCTCGATTCCATTCCTTCTACTCTTCTTGGTTGGCTTTCTTCTGTAAGGACAGTTAGTTTATCCTTGTGGACTCGTGGATTCATGTTTTATTCAAGGATTATAGTCCATTGCTATTATTTGCCTTGATGCTCAAGTTATCCCAGATTTGGCCAGTGGGAGCCCCTTCAATCTGGCTCCTCTGACAAGACCTGGGCTCACAACATGCTCTCCTCTTCCCCAGGACACGTCCACACTCAGGTGCCAGGGGCCCAGAAGGGGTCTTGAGCTCCCCTGGTCCATGAAGGGAAGAGGAAGGCTGGCTCACCCAGACCCAGCACTTAATAGCGACCACCTGACGAGCACTGAGTTCAGACGCTCAGCTCCCTAACACTTTGCTCTTTCTGATGCACCCCTCACCCTCTAACTTTCCCATTAGAGAGAGCAGACACGAAAGCTGATAGGTACAAAAAATTCAGGAGGCTTTGGTACTTGTATATTTTGGGGAAAATAACTCATTTAGAAATTGCATTTCATGATTTTCCTGTGGATTTTCTTCAGGGACAAACGAGGAAGTTCACATGTATTGGTGACTGGATGTTCTGGGGCTGGTCTCCTTGGTTGAAGCGCTGTTTCAGAGTTCACGACGTGTTGCTTCCTTTACGGTGTGCTTGCTGTTTAGGGGTTGAGGGTAGAAATACTCAGATCCACTCAGTGCCTTTCATCCTTGGTTGTGTGAGTGTCTGCAGAGAAGAAAAGTGGGAACATCTTGCACTGGAAAAGGCCATTGCTGCTACGGCTTTCCTAATCCCTTTCCGTCTCCCGTGGCCACGCCATCTCTCTTTTTGAGAACGGTTTAGCCATTCGCAGATACAGAAGAGGTCTTCTGGGGTAGTGTGTACTCAGCTCTGACCCAGAAAGGCACTTGGAGTGATCGTTTCGTTGAGACAGAATAAAGTATCCTTCCCCTCCTTAGCTTAGACTGCGTGTTTCTGAGATGCTGCAGCCTGGGCCTCATGCGATCATCAGTGAGGGGGCAAACCGTTGGTTGCCTGGGCCACACATCTGAGTCTTCTGTGAAGGACGCAGGCCATCACGGGCTGCACTTGGGCAGTACCGTGTGTGTGTGTGTCCCGTGGAGTCCATCCAGCTACAGCTCTGAGCCCCAGGCATCTCCTGCCATCCTCCCAAGCTGCAGAAAGTCCAGCAACTAGGCTTGACGGGCAGTCGGGTGTGCAGACCGCACGCAGCAGTGGCTGGTGGCAGCGGACAGCGTCTTTATCTCTAGGGACAATTGCCTGGAACACATCTGTGAAGATGTAGGCCTCCTCCCTGCTTTTGAGTGGAGATGGCATTGCATTTTTCTTCACCTTCTCTCCCCTGAGCCAGGCAGCTGTGGCGTTAGCCTTCCCTTTGGATTAGTTTATGAAGCAGTGGGTTTCCAAATGTGCTCTTACTTGGGCTTCAGAGCTTTGAGCCACTTTGCTGGATAGTAGCACATTTCTGACTCAGATACTCTGAGAATATTGTGTAGCACTTTGTTTTGCATTTGGCCGCTTGTATACCACCTTCTCTTCCCCTCAGCCTCCCTGTGTGTGGACTCGACCCTGGGGTTAGGGTGCTGAGGTCCTTGTCTTCAAGAGCTCAGTCCCAGGAGGTGGGGGCGATGCAGCTGAGTGTGGGCTTTGGAGAAGCATCTGGGGAGAGCAGGTGCTTATTGTCCTAGGTCATGTTCTGTGCTGAGCCCACCAAGACATTGGGTGATGTGGGACAAGGACTGTCAAGGAGAATAGATGTTACTTGAAACAGGGCGTCTTATGAGAGATCAAGTTGCTCTGTGTGTTACTCATGTGTTGCTTAAATGTCTTGCTGGCCATGGTCCCACAGCATCATGATGAAGTGAACACCTTCGCAGGCTTGGCATAGTGCTCGTTTCTGTGTGAAGTCAGGGTTCAACATTCAACACTCTCTTCAGGTCCTTTTGGGTAATTTGAGTTGTCCCGTGTATCTTTCATGAGCAGGGGCCTCCCTCTGGATGTTGCCTGACTGTCACTGATCACTGTCCTGTTGGGGACGGTTGCCTCTAGAATGTCGAGGACACTCAGGCTGCATGTAGCTCTGGATAGTCCACCAGGAAAAGCTTATAAACCAGCACCATCTGTCTGTTATCTGCACTGGGGTTTGCTGTGGGGCATCCTGTGCAGGGTAGGAGGCTTAGCATCCTTGACCCCCACCCGCTGGATGCCTGCAGCCTGCCTCTGAGTTATGACAACCAAAGATGTCACTAGATGCGGCCCGGTGGGAGCACGTGCAGCTGCCTGAGCCCTGATCTGCCCTGTTGAATAAGACAGGCCAGACCTTTTGACCCCAGCACAGAAAATGACATGACTTGTAATGTAATCAGTACGTGAAAGAGTTTTAGAGAAAGGCACGTGTTTGATCTGCATTGCCAAGTGTGTACACTGTGGTTAGGCAGCACGTGTGTCCTCGCTCCCACCTGCCCTGGGTACCTGCTGACGGCCAGGCTCTCCCTGGGTCTCAGAAACACAACAGGGCCGTAAATCCCTGCTCCCTCGAGGACTCTGCGTCTGGGGGGTCTTCAAGTTATATCGCATTGGGAAGGGGCTGCCAGGTGTCACATAGGGCACTGGGAGCTGAGAAGACTTCCAGGAGGAGGTGTAGCCCTGGGTGTGGGAAGACGCTTGGGTCCTTCGGATAGAAGGATGAGGCAAGGGTAGTGAGGAGCAGGGTGGGGACCTCCAGCAGTGCTTGGAGGCACATCATTGGCCGAGCACTGGGTCATGGTGACCGTGGAGTGGCATAGTGAGGCCCCAGGGGTCTACACGGTGACAGAAGGGCTGCTGCTGTCCTGACTCCAGCTGTCACACTGGGTGACACCCCCACCTTAGCCTTTGTGTGCGCTCTGCGTGGGCTTCCGCCCTGTGTGTGATGCTGGCTGCGGGTGGGGTGATGTCCCACAGAGCAGTGTTGAGTGAATGGGTGTTCGGGGGATGGAGGGCGGAGGGACAGCGGCACCAGCCCCCTGGCAGCTGGCCTGTGCGCTCCTCTGTGTCTTGCTGTGGGTTCTGCCAGAAGGCCTTTTTGGAAGGTCACCAGCAACTCTCAACCGCCAGTCTGTTGGCCTTGGCCTCGTTTGTTTGTAATCAACCGGTGCAGTGCCCGACTTTTAAGTTTGGTGAGTTTTATTGAGCGTATGGAGCAGCAACCCACAGTCAAGATGTGGACATCTCCCTCCCTGTCCAGGCGTCTGGTTTCTCTGCGGGCGTTGAACACTGACGCTCCCTTTTTTCCTCAAATGTCCCCTCCCTGTTTCTCTTGTGGGCCTGGCTCTGCAGCCTCTGTGAGCACTGATTTTTTTTTTTTTAATTGACATTCTTTCTTCTGCCCCTCCCTTAATTGTTGGGGTTCCCCAAAGGCCCATTGTTGTCTGTTTTCTCCTTGGCGGTCACGCCCTGGCCTGGCACACAGCCTGTCGGGTCTGTGGCCCATCCACATCCGGTGTGCATTCAGCTGAGGCGCCTATGCCTCCCTTGCTCCATTTCCAGCCGAACTTGCTGGTCTTGTTTGTATCTTGCTCCTGTTTGTGTGCTCTCTCCTTGCCTGTGTCTGGTCAGCCGTCAGCCTGTAGGTTTGTTCCAGGGGTGTGTGGGAATGTCTGCGTTCCCACCTGGTTCAGGCATCCCCTGGCCCCTCCCACCTCCGCCAGCCCAGTCAGCGTCTGCTCACCCGCTCCTGCTGCCCAGGCCCCTCGGTGGAGCCCTCCTGTGGGTCCTCATACTGCCTTCCGCGTCTGGACCTCTGGTCTCAAGTCCGCTGCTCCCTCAGTCCTGCTCTCAGCCGGGAAGCCTGAGGCCTGGTGCACCTCCCCTGTGCCCCCGGCCACGGCTCTTCCTCTTTCCGTCACTTGTCAAGACCCAGATGTCGCTCATTTGGGGCTGTCCTAGAAGCTTCCTTCCACTTCAAGTAGAGCTAGTCATCTAGAATTAGTGGCCCCACCCACTCTGGGTTCCCGTTGAATCTTAATGACCTGGGTAAGACAAAGGTTTCTTAATAAGGACACAAAAAACTTGATAAATTGGGCTTCATCAAAGTTAAAAACCTGGTGTTCAAGAAATACTTCAAGAAAATGAAAAGGCAGACCACAGGCTGGGAACATGCACGTCAAGGAGCACTCCCAGCGGGTTGTTGGTTGAGCTGGAGACACACCCAATGTCCTTTCAGGTTAATGTTTTTAGGGGAGATTGGTGAAATCCTCCTAGTATATTTTTTCAGAATCCTGGGAAAATATCCCCCAAGCCGTAAGTTTTAGTTTAAAAATAAATGAAGTGAATAAAAGGCAAACTGTCTGTGTGTCTCATGCTGTCAGCTGTGCCCGCAGAGGAGAGGTGGCATCTCGAGGCCAAGCCACCAGGTCACACACGCCTGAGCCCAGAGTCCTTCCGTTACAGTGTTCTGTGGCCTGCGTGTTCTTACGTGATAGTAGGTCAGCAGAGCCTGTAATTAGAATGTCAGCAGCATCAGCGCTTTTAAGACCTTGTAGGTTGGTGAATGAACCAGCTTACTCTGTTTCTCGTAAAACCTACCTCCAGCATGCCAAGGGGCAAACAGCAGATTTTTACCAGGTTCCAGAGGGCCCCACAAGCTCCACTGACAAATGCTCCATGGGCTCCATTAGCAAGTGATCGAAATACACCTTTGATGACTGTCAGGAAAGCTCCTCGGGTCTTTTTGCCGGCTCTGCTGGTGTAATCCCAGACAGTCTCGCCTCGTCTTTCCCCTCATGCGTGCGGGAGAGCAGGGCAGGCGAGGAAGGGCCCCGGTGGGGATGGAGTCTGAGTGACAGATGGTTGGAAAGGGGGTCTGGAAAGGTGGGTGAGACCCCGTGGACTGCGGTATGCCCTCACTGCAGCAGGAGCTGTGCGAGGCGTCCTCGTGAGGCCTGGGGTGGAGGTACTGCATGTGGTGGACCAAGAGACCCATACCAGGCGGCCACTGAGGGTAGTAGTGGGTGGGATTAGAGAGGCAGAGGAGCTCCTGTGTGGGACTCGGTGGGACTGAGTAACTGCAAGAACCGTGTCTGGGCGAAGGACTTGAGGTGCCCAGGTGGAGGGCAGGGTTTTGGTGTGGATGGGGTGCTGCGGAGCCACGTGAGTGCAGAAGGCTAGTGGAGCCAGGGTCCCGAATGCCAGCTCTGGGACCAGAGGCACGAGACTCAGTGGTGAAGGCTGAGGAAGTACAGGGTGCCCAGAGGAGGTGGACAGCGAGCCGGGCAGGACTCCCCTGGCACGGGATCACCAGAGGCCACGGCCAGCGGCAGCCTGGAGCAAGGAGGTGTCCTTGACCAGATGCCGTAGGGAAGGGAAGGTTGCTCAGGGGAGCTGTGTGTGGTCTGGTGCGGGGATTTGTCCATTCCTGTGTATATTTAAGATTGGGGAAATTGAGGCAGATTTTTAGGTAGAGGTTTAAGTGGGGTTGAGGCAGGGGAGAGCATGCCGCAGGGAGAGGGGATGGACTGACAGAGCGTGTTCCTGGAGAGCTCAGAGGGGAAGAGGTGCCACCTGCCATCGGACCCAGCACCGTGATGTGGGGCTGAGCCCGCAGCCAGGCTGCGGATACACTGTGGATACCGAGGCCCCGGGCACTGTCCAGGGGTACTGGGTGACTGGTTGTGAGCAGTAAGGACAGAAGGGAGGGGAAGAAAGAGGCTCCTGCGTGGCGGAGGAGTGTTGCCCCCTGGTTTGCGGTACCAGTTGGGGAGCTCTGTGAGCCCATGACAATCACTTGCAGCCCAGCGGCCTCCAAGGTATGCTGGGGCCAGGAGAAGGGATGCACAACCATCACTGGGGGTGAGGCTCTGACTGGTCCTGACTCTTTGGACTGCGGAGAGTGTCTGTGTTTTGTGGCCTGATTTTGTGAGGAAACGCCCTGCTGCACGGACTCTGGCCTGACTTGTGGCCCGGTGCTGGGGTCTGAGCAAGGCTCAGCAGGGTTGACAGTCCCCACGGTACTGCGTCCTGGGCCTGTGGGGCACTGACTCGCTGGGCGCTCTGATCACACAGCCTTTAGCTTCGTATGCCAATTGGCTGCCTTCCAAGACTGCTGCCAGGCGACCAGTGTTTGATGGAAACATACAAAGAAAATAGTAATTTCTGTGTTTATAAAAAGTACAAGTTTTACAGTAGTCCTGTCAGAAAACGTAGATGAATCAAAGCCTCTCTCTAGACTGAGAGGTAACAATCGTGTGTTACTCGCTGGTGTTATACCAAGTTGTTCCTTGTTGACGTGACAAAGCTGCACTTTTTATAAATTGTTTATCAGAAATGTAAGAGGATCGCGTATCAATAGTTAATGCATTTTGAGACACTTTGCACGTTATCCCCAAGTCTGAAGGACGTCCTTAGTTCTTTCAGCTGCGTTGTCTGCAGTTTCGTTGTTTTACGTGAGAGAGACCCATGGGTGAAAAGGCCCTTGGTTTGATAGCCAGAGGAGCTGATGTGGCCTGCCTGGAGTCACGCGAGGGTCCCTGGGGGGCTGGAAACTGGGCTGTCCTTTCCCGCCAGAAGTGTACTAGTTCCCTTTCCAAATGTGCTTGTTTTCATCCCTGTTTCTAGAGCCGTTCTGGTGCGATTAGAAGGATGTAGCCACCCCGTTGTCATGAAAGGCTTGTGTGCTGAATGTGGCCAAGACCTAACCCAGTAAGTACTGGCAGCTCAAGAGCGAACACACGGCACCTCGCAGTGTTTGAGATAAGATGACTGTGCGTGCAAGAGATGCGGTGTTTGAGGGCAGGGCGAGGGGAGTGTAAGGAACCCAACTGCAATTGCACATGGCAGACACCCCTTCCCATATCTGGCCATGAGCAGTCAGTCAGCTTCTGGCTTTATTTCTTTCAGTTCTAAAAGCACTGAGTTATGTCTGAGGCTCACCCCAGGTGTGGGAGGAAAGTGCTGGTGGGTGAAGATTTGTTTCTTGTCCCAGCCGAGCAGACTGTGCATCCCTTAATGTCTGGAGTGGCCGTCCCAGAATGCGGCCTGTACTTCACGATCCCCCAGCCCCCGTCCCACACCCGCTGCTCGGGTTACCCTCATTTCCACCTGTCAGGCCTGGGGACCCTTCTGTGTTTTCAGTTTGAGGGCCTCTCTGTTTCATTGTGACCATCAGTTTGTTTTCAGAGAACTTTGTGAATGTGACTGTTACTTAGGTTTTTCCCAGTTTTCCTGTTTTCAGACAGCAGAGGATATTTTAGCGGGGGTCAGCAGTCAAATTCTGCGCTCAGCTAGCAGTACACATCAACTAGAGTGTGAATTGAAGTCCTGTCACTTTCAGTTCAGTGTGCTTCCTGATGCAGTGCATCAGCTCCAGGCCTCCATCTCACCCCTTCTCGCGTCCACAGGTTGCAGAGCAAGAACGGGAAGCAGCAGGTGCCGCTGTCCACGGCCACCGTGTCCATGGTGCACAGTGTCCCTGAGCTGATGGTGAGCTCCGAGGTAAGTCCCCAGGTGTTTGAGAAGACGTTTCCTGGGGACAGTGGGGAGCATCTACGGAACGTTTGGGGAAAATGTCAGATGTGCTGTGGTCGTTATTTCTAAGATAACCACTGGGGGGTTGGATGGTTTTTGTGGAATGTGTTGTCTTCCAGCAAAACCCAAGGCTGCAGCTTGTCTCTCTTTCTTTCCCAACCTGCTGCTGCACCTGCTCCGGTCAGAGTGCCGTAGAGTGGTTTGGGGCAAATGGCACTGGCTCTGGGCAGCTGGGGTGTGCCTGCCATGGCCCCATGGGTGTGTAAACACGCAGTGGGTTCAGCTGGCAGGGAAGATGGTACAGAGGGTGGTGAGGGATATCTCTCAGCTTCTTTTTGTTTTTCTTAATCACCT
Organism: Equus caballus; assembly: GCF_041296265.1. Classification (NCBI taxonomy): domain Eukaryota; kingdom Metazoa; phylum Chordata; class Mammalia; order Perissodactyla; family Equidae; genus Equus; species Equus caballus. Next base: position 101,917,775 of record NC_091691.1, read on the forward strand.
TATTTTGGATCCAAATATACTTACTTTGTTGTTTTTCTTTTTAACTTCAGCAAGCTGAGCAGCTAGGAAGGGAAGACCAGCAACGACTGCATCGAAACAGAAAGCTGGTGCTCATGGTCGACTTGGACCAGACCTTGATCCACACGACGGAGCAGCACTGCCAGCAGATGTCAAACAAAGTGAGGGGCCTCGGTGACATTTGGGGGCTTCTGTAGGAGCTGCAGACTCCTTCCCTATCAGCCCCGTCTGCCTGGGCTCCGCCGTGGGCCTGTACTCTGAGGGGGTGCAGGGGGCCTCCATGCTGGTCCTCGTCAGGAGGTACCACCAGCTCACGCTCACCTCCTCATTCACTGGCTCCCCTTGTGTGCTGGGTCCACACGTGGCCGTGTTAGTTGGCAGGGTTTAGAATTCTGAGACCTGGAATTTGTTGTTCCTCCCTCTCAAGGTAGAGTGGAGGGCAAAGGAGGAATGGTGTTGGTGGAGAAGACGAGCTGATTTTGGATGCCCTCCGGGAATATCTGGAATACTCGGGGTGGGAGGTGCAGGTGGGTACCTGGGTCTGTACCTGAGAGATGTGGGCTCGGGATAAAGGCTGGGTGTCACCTTGCATGGATTCTCCACGGAGATGGAGAGAAATGAAGGGGTCAAGGACGGAACCCTATTTAAGGACACTTAAAACTTTCCCACATTTCAACTCTGTCTTCAGTACAGAGCCCAAGAAGTTGGATTTCTGGGCATTTCAGAAGGCTTTGAGTGCCTGTTACAAACGGCTCTCCAAAGGGAGGCTGGTGCGGCTTATACTCTCATTAACTAGCGAGGCCTCACCACTAAGGTCATCACTTTTTAGCCCATAGACTCGTGCTAGATCTTGGGTTTTCAGCATCTACAGATCTCACCAATTCCTAATTGTGACCGAGCACAGCGAGAAGGTGTACTCTGGGGAAAGAGGACTGCAGCCGGGCTGGGCACAGGAGGCAGTGCAGCCAAGGCCAGCAGGGCCATTGCCCCAAAGCCCCTCGAGGGTGCGACCCCTGGTTGACAGTGTGATAGTAACAGGAGCTGTCTGGTGAAGACAATTCATTGACAACCACGTGTCATCAGTTTTGTTACAAACTTTATCTGAAAGAAATTTTGTCATTTTCGTTTGGCTTAGTCTGTAAATCAGCTGATACAGACGTACGTACAAATCATCTGCATAAGTCCCTAATGTCGTAAAAATCGCTTTACTTTAACTTGCATCATCAGTGCTGTGGAGATGATTCAGTAGTTGTGGTGGGCAGTGAATTTTCTTCTTATGGCTGAAATTCATTCCTCACCCACAAAACAGTTTACATTTTTTAGTTGTATTAGTCATTTGTGTATGTCATGGGGTCTTGCAGGGAATATACAGTGTTCTTTTGTGTGATGTAGGCTGGTAGTAAATACTTTGTTTGTTTCATTCATAACAACTACTCTGCTTACTCGGTATCTTAAAGAGTTCGAGGACTTTATGCAGTAGTTTGGACGCGTATGTACCAGCGTATATTGCCACAGCTGTTTCTGGGTTTTATTGTGCCTTTGAAGTTGGGCATTTTTAATTGGTTTATGAGACACTTTGAACGAGTTAGAACACGCCTGTTTCTCAGCCTGTGTAGTCTGGAAGGTGAAGGTGTCTGCGCTTCTGCTTGGATGGTCCTCAGCTGCTCTTGCTGGCTTTAGTGCACCTCTGCCCGCGGGCCCAGGCTCCTCTGCTGGGCTCGTTAACAGCGTAATTACAGGGCTCTGCCTGATACTCAGGAGTGCCCGACCACATGTCATGGCTCCTGAACCCGGATTCCTGCTGGAGACATCTAGAAAGACGTATTTATTTCTTAACTTTGGAGATCTGAACTTGTGTTTTTAAGGATGTTTATGTTGCAAGTTTTGCACTTTTTAACTGTTGAGTAGGGTGAAATTATTTATAAAATTTCATGCTCCTAAATGTTTTAAAAGGATGGCCCCTGAGGGGTTTAACTGATTTAGAGCTGGTGAGAAATTCAATAGGCCTAGAGGGTTGTGCCTTTCTTCTTCAGTTCTTTAGAGCGTTTTTACTGAGTGGGGTTGGCCCGGTGGCGCAGCAGTTAAGTGCGCACATTCCACTTCGGTGGCCAGGGGTTCGCTGGTTCGGATCCCAGGTGTAGACATGGCACTGCTTGGCAAGCCGTGCTGTGGTAGGCAACCCACATATAAACTGGAGGAAGATGGGCACAGATGTTAGCTCAGGGCCAGTCTTCCTCAGCAAAAAGAGGAGGATTGGCAGCAGATGTTAGCTCAGGGCTAATCTTCCTCAAAAAAAAACAAAAATGGAGCATTTTTACTGAGAAAATTGATAAACAGGCTGAAAATGTTCAGAGTGTAACTTCCTAAGGAAAGAAAACTTATTTGCTTGTTAATCGTGTGCAAGCAGGTCGGTACAGACATACCTCGGAGATGTAAAATATGCAGTATCTGTGAAGCACAATAAAGTGAGGTATGCTTTACTACTAATTTCATCTGTCTCCTAAAGATGGTCTCTAATACTGTTTCAGCGTTTGTGTTGTGGGTGTGAGTTAATAAAACTGTCTTCACCTAGTCCATGAGTTAGGCTAGGTTATGTGGGACTGTTTGGTTTCCTTTCATCAGTAACTCAGGAAGACACTGTCAGTAGATTACTGGAGATCTCTTCTAAGCAGTCTGCTGTGTCTCTGTTCCTTGACAGTGCTAGTGTTTGAAGAAACAAAGACGTGTGTGACGTCACTCAGATACCGCTTTATCCATCATCAGACAGACTGTCAGGAAGGAGGAGGGTGTGCTGCTGTCGGCATAGCCCCTTGCTGAAGCCCACAGCAACTGGCTGGCTACCTTAGTTCTCCTTAGACGACTAAGATACCATAGTTATCATGGGTAGTTTCCATAGGGAGTTCCTGTATTATCATAGGTAGTCATACTGTGGTTCGCTGTCATAGGGGGTTACCATGGTTATAATAGATAGTTGCCGTAGTTATCATAGGTAGTTACCATAAGGTGTTACCTTTGGTAGTTACTCTGATTTCACAGGTAGTTACCATGGTTGTCATTGGTAGTTACCATAGGTAGTTGTCATGTTTGTCTTTGGTAGTTACCATAGCTGGTGGTTGTGATTTCATAGGAGGTTGCCGTGGTTGTCATTGGTAGTTACCGTAGGTAGTTGCCACAGCAGAAGATTCCGCGCTCACTGTCGTAGAGTTCGTGTAAGGAAAGCATTGTGCTGCGTGAGTTTAGTACACTGTAAATCGACTCCTCGTCTGTGACAGTAGAGTGTGTATGTGCAGCTTTGGGGGGCAGGGTGTGGAAGTGCTGTCTCCGTGGCTCCTTCCTTCTGACTGGGCACCCCCGTTCTTTTCAGGGCATATTTCACTTCCAGCTGGGCCGGGGCGAGCCGATGCTGCACACCCGTTTGCGTCCGCACTGCAAGGAGTTCCTGGAGAAGACCGCCAAGTTGTACGAGCTGCACGTCTTCACTTTTGGCAGCCGGCTGTATGCGCACACGATCGCAGGTGAGTGGCTCTGATGCTGTTCAGTTATCCTGACTGAATTGAGCATTGTGTGGCTCTGAAACACTTAAATGGTGTTGACGGTGGGTTTGGTTTTTTTCTTATTTTCAATGGTGTTTGTTGGAAGATGAAGAAAAAGATCAAGAAGCTCTCCCAAACTAAATTTCAGTATTAGTTACAGCTGGCAGTTGGGGGTGGCAAGGCAAGATTCAGTCTGTGCAGGGCACAGGTAGACAAGAATGGCTGAGCCCCTCACCTCCTGGGAGGGTGCTCCCCACTCTGCAGGGACCCTACAGGCCGTCACTGGACATGTTCCAGTCCAAACGGCAGGCTGCTGTCTGGTCAGGTGCACACTGCAGGCCAGTTTGGAAGTTGGTCAGGACCACAGATATGTGGGAAAGTAGAAACTTACTATATAAGTGTGCTTAAAATATTTTATTAATTGGTTTGGAAATAGTTCTGGAGCCATGTTGCTCATGCTTGTTTGCACTTAACGCTTGAAGTACAGACAGAAGGGGTAGCTCCTGTCTGGGAGTGAGCAATGTATGCTGCAGCCTGAGCCTTGTCTTGGTATAGACTCTGAGCTGCTGTGCCAGCCGTGTGCGTGCAGCATGTGTGCACAGGAATCCCTTGGCCACACAGCATTGCCCACTGGTGACAGCTCTGGATGAGGATGGAGTGTAGAGGATGGGCTTCACCCTGCCCGGGGACAGTTGGGCTCCGGCTTCTCTGACCCATTCGTGGACATTGACACTCGCATCATATTATATATGGCCACAGCTCCTTAGTATTAGTCACAATGTAGTTAAATTAAGTACTTTCAAATTCAGATGTCTTTACAGGTTACTCTTGGTCTTTTCTTGTTGATGGAGAAATGAACTTGGAAATTTTGAATCCCCCTTTAGCATTTAGTGCCTTTATAGGAAACTTTAATCATGAACACGTAAGCAGCATGTTAAAGTTAATTCATCTTGTAACTAAAGTCAACATACCTGCCTTTAGTAGGTTTATATGCCTGCTGTGTGGCTGCCTGGGAGATGTGATCTGAAGACTAAAGGAGCTACTTTCTAGCATTCTCGTACCGGTGAATAAGCAGCACCCCCTGTGAAGCAGACCCCAGGGTTAGCCCTGGGCCAAGTGATGGCTCGGGCCTTCCCCTCTGGAACCTTTGCCTCTCTCTAGGACTTGATTAGCAATGCAGTGGAGTTCTAGTGAAGGTAATGCTACCTGAGACGGAGGTGCCCGGGGAGGGGTCCCTGGAGTAAGGTTAGGAAGACATCTGCACAGCCCGTGGACCTGGGGTGGAGCGTGCCCTCCCGAGGCTGTTGTGAGCAAGGCCTGCCTGCGGGCAGCTGAGCCTTCTCCATTTCAGGCTTTGAAATGTACTTTAGACTTCCCATGTTCCACCGTGTCCAGACAAAGCCATCACAAGGCAGCTGCAGGCCAGTGTCCCAGTCAGGGGGCTGCAGAGACCCTCAGCAGAACAGCACTGTGTTCTGGGGACCCGACCCATGGCTGCTCTGTGGCTGCCCCCCAGTACTGGCTGGGACGTCAAGACCGAGGATGTTTCACACACGGAGGGGACTTGGGAGAAAGTCATCACTCAGGATGGACGCCCTGCGTGGCTTTGAGAGACGGCTGGGGGCGGGGCGGGGGGGGAATATCCCTGTGTGGTGGGCTTCAAGGAGTTTGAGCTTGGCATCTACACGTGATCATAGCATTGGAAGGGATCAACAGATTGTCCAGGTCCTGTGATAATTCACACAGACGACAGCGGGAGGCCCAGGCTTTCACTGGTCCCTGACCGCGGTCTTTTTGACAGCCGTGGTTTTTCTATAGCTTCCTCTCTCTATCCACTTTTGATTTTGGAAGTTACCATCTTCACAGAATGTGTATTTTTAGTATGATTAGGATGGAACTGTAAAGAGGTTTAGGTGCTTTTCATTTATTGTAGAAACACTAAATTGTATTAATAAATTTTAGGTTTAGCCACTGAGCAGCTTCACTGTTCACAAAGAATTACATTCTGTAAGAGCGAGCATTTTCTGTTAATGAAGTGCTCATGACTCGGTAATCCCAAGGATATAAGCATCTGGAGGTTACTGTATAGAGTGGTCCCCAGGGAGACCACATGGACCCCCAGGGCAGTACTCGTGGCACAGCTTGCGAGAGGACTTTGAGGTGCACAGACTTGTTTTAATGGTGGTGTGTGTATTTCAGCCAATAGTAGAAATCAATAAAACCTGTGTATTTGATTGGTGACTTGTAAGACAGCCTGTTGCAGAGGGTGTGCAGGGTGTGGATGGCACAGGGAGTCGCTCACGGGCCGCCAGTCTGATGAACGTGGCGACTAAACATGGTGGGGACACACGTCACGACAGGAAGCTGTGCTACTGTGTCTGTGTGTAGGCAACACTAATGGGATTTAACCTAAAAGTCTTGAGAAAGCCCAGATTATACTGTGAGCATGAGTTTAAAAGTGCTGCCAAGGTGTCCAGCTCCCCCTCCACTTCACAAGTGACTGAAGGTACAGGGTGACTGCACGTGGTGGCACAGCCAGAATTCAGCTCCCAGCTCGGGTCTGCCACCTCTGCTCCAGTCTCTGGGCTCCTTTTGGATCCTGGCCCCCTGTACACAGCGTGTGGCTGGAAACTATTTGTTCACATGTTTATTGTGGGTGGAAACTATGTGTTCCTGTGTTTATTGCCCCGCAGACTCTAAGCTTCCTAGGGAAGTGATACTGAGCTTTGTTCATCCTGTATCTTCTGTTCTTAGCAAAATTCCAGGTAATGTTAAATTTATTAAACGTTTAACGAGGGTATGCCCTTAAACACGTTAAAATAAGAGAAAAGGAACCAGAAGTGAGTGACGGTCTCACCTGAAAAGAGAGATGTATCTGATGCTGACATGTGATGTTCCAAGTCTCTGATGTTATACGGAAACAGAGAGGCTGACCGTGTGCGCAGCGCGCTGGCAGTGCATCTTAGACATGTGACCTGTCTGTTTTCTTTTCAAAGGCTTCTTAGATCCTGAGAAGAAGCTTTTTTCTCATCGAATATTGTCGAGGGACGAATGTATTGACCCGTTTTCTAAAACAGGCAACCTTAGGTATGTACCTGGTGTGTTTACCACTGAAGCTCACTCTTAATTCTCGCTATGAGGACTGCGCTTCGGACCTCAGAGCAGTAATTCTGTGCTTGTTCTCCCCGTTTCTCAGGGAGCCTGCTGTGCTTCCAAACCAGACCCCTTCCTCCCTGCTTCTCCCTGAATGTCCAGGCTCTGGGGGACTCAGGCCGGAACCCAAGGGAACAGGGCATTGGACGAGGGAGCTGAGGGCAGGGCTGGGGTGGGGGACATAGGAAATGGAAAATGACCAGTGGAGAGGCAGTCTGGGCAGAAGGGCCCCCAGGGCATCCCCCAGTGCAAGGCGGGCGCTCTGGCTGAGTCGCGAGTTTAAAGAAGGTGTTTTTGGCATTGGTGTTGGCATCTCAGGTTTATATTTCCTTAGAAACTTGTATGCTTGAATCCTCCTAGTGAGTTGTAAAACCCCAAGTCACAGTGCCTTCTGCCGACTCTGCCTGTTTCACGTCCCCATCACCGTCTGCCCCTTCCTGTCCTCTCTGCTTTTAGGAGGGGGCTCTCCCACCACTGATCAAAAGGCTGTTTTACATTCTTGGAAATCTCTGGCTTGCTCTGTACAAGGGATTTCCCCATTTCTACCCAGAAGGGTAGGTCCGCCCATTATGTTACTGTATCAGACATAACTTGTTTTCACAGATGTTGATTCCTAATGAGACTTGGACAATAACAGCTGTGGCCTTGGTGGCCTTTTGGCTGGTGTTGGCCACCCTCAGCTAACATTTCGTGGTCAGATTTAGGGTGTTCTCGCAGACGGAGACCTATTCAAGTCCATATGAACTAAGAAGAGAGTCTGAAAGGATTTATTTCAGAAAACGACCTCGTGTTTGCTGGTTAGTGTCAGAGGGAGCAGACTGATGAGGACAAAGGAAAAAGAGACAGTGTTAGTGGTTTATTAAAGGGAAAGGCTACCCAAAAGAGAAGAAGGAGCCTGCTCGCCGTCAGACACGGCGAGGGTTGCTGGTCTCGGTGGACACAGGCAATCGGGCCTGCTTCCCCAGTCTGGAGGTGGTGTGGGTTTTCTCCCCCTCGTCTGGAATTAAATGTGCCAGAAGCACTAATTGTAAGTTATTTTAGGTACCCTGTGTTTCACCTATGGCAAACACACTAATAGAAATTTTGGGCACACGAGCATTTTTTTCTGGGTAGTTGTGGCCTTTATTAGCAGCTGGGGAACCTAAACGTGGAGGCCTTTCTCCTGGGTTTACTTCCTGATCCTCGAAGACAGGCAAGAAGCACTGATCACTCTGAATTTTGAATGCTACGAGCCAGCCTCTCTAAATCTGAGTTGTGGACAGAAATTGAATTTCACACGTGAGGGTCACAGAGCATGCCTGCATCCCTTAGATGGCTTTTTGGACCCTTGTTAACATTTCTGCTCACCCCCTATGCCCTAACAGCTTTTGGAAATATAGCAGTCACTTTTTTGGACTTGAAAAGATGCCATGTAGGTACACTAGGAGACGGTGGGTTATCTCAACCAGCTGAGATTTGAGTAAGGTCATAGTCCCTGCCGATAACTGAAGGCCCTCACCTGTGGAAGCAGGTGCCCATTACTTGTGTTTGTAAATAAAGTCATGCAGGGACGTGGCCACACCCACTTATTTAGTACTGGCCCTGTGGCTTTGCTGGGACCACGGCAGTGCCCCCAGACACAACCATTTATTCCCTGGCCTTTAAGGAAAGTGTGCTGACTGCTGCTTTCAGGAATATCAGGGACAGTGGAGAAGAGTGTGACTGTTTCAATGGCACTTTCTCTGGAAACTTTGAGAGTTTAAATGTGAGCTAAAGAAAAGCCCCTCAGAGTAGTTTGTATCTGTTTCTGATTAATCTGTTATTTACTGGTTATGTATAAAAATTATCATGACTTTTAATTGATGATTATTTTTTGTAAATGGTATTACTAGTTCTGATACATTTTTACTTCTAGAAATCTCTTTCCTTGTGGAGACTCAATGGTTTGCATTATTGATGACCGAGAAGATGTCTGGAAGTTTGCCCCCAATCTGATCACCGTGAAGAAATACGTGTACTTCCAGGGCATAGGAGACATCAATGCTCCGTCTGGGCCCCGGGAGTCTCAGGCGAGAAGGAGAGGTGGGTGACCTCCTGGTCAGCGGAGAGAGAGTTCACGTGGGCTTCACTCTTTGCTCCTCTGTTGCTCCTCTCTATTGTGGCTGCTGGAAACTGAAGATGCGCTTTGTTTATCTTTCAGTAGTTACGGGGGTGGTTGGGTTTATTTATGTTGTGTTGAACAGGATGATATTATTTGGTGTCAATTTGGGTTTTTTTTTTAAATAGTACTAACCTAAACACTTTTCCGGTTGAGCAAAGATTAAACAATACTGCTTAATTTAATAATATGAATACTACACTCCAGTTCTGCTTAAAGTCAAGCACGACGCTAGGACTTTGGCTGTAGGTTCTTTGGAGAGAGTAGACGAGTATAGAGGCTCCAGCATGTGGATGACGGATGCCGTGCCCTGGAGCCTGAGGAACCACCAGGTCTAACCTGTCAGGCAGCGTGAAGCCAAAGTCTGTGAAGAAAATGTAAAGGTTTGGTTTAGTGTTTCAGATGATCTTTAGTTTTTAAATAGGATATTTTGAGGCCTACAGTAATTGCTGCAGTCACTAATGTAGAACTTAGAGATCTGGGAAGAGAAGTGGGGCCTGCAGGAGCGAAGCGGGGCGGCTGCTGTCTGACCGTAGCCTGTAACCTGGGAGTGTCGAGTGCATTTTTAAGTCGTGTAGAAACCAAAAGTACGTGGCCCCCAAACCTGAAGAACTTGCTCTCTGGCCCTTGCCGGCAGAAGTCTCCCACCCCAGATCTGGAGTGTGGGTGAGGCTGGTCACGAGACTGCTTCCACATTTCACAGTAAGTAACAGTGGCCTTTCCTTTTGTGTGCATACGCAGTGAATCACTCTCCCAAAGGCGCCGAGCTCACAGAGCAAGCTCCGTCTGTCAAGGACCCTGAGGAAGGAAGGCAGGTTTCTGGGGTCGAGCAGAGTAACGGGCTTGGGAAGCCCTCCAGGGAACTCAATGGAGGCGCTCCTCTGCGGGGGGACTGGCCCTTGCCCTGTCAGGAGGAGGAGAGGGGCACCCGGCCTGCTACCCGCACCCCCTTGGCCGATGGTAGGGGTCCCCCAGCGAGTGCTCCACAGCAGAGTCGGACATTGCCTGAAAAGCGGCCCGCTCAGGGCACGGCGGGCGCTGACCTGGACTTTGACTTATCCAGTGACAGTGAGAGCAGCAGCGAGTCAGAGGGTCAGTCGTCCTCCGCCGCCTCTGATGGCGAAAGTGGGGAGAAGAGGGGCCGGAAAAAGCCTAAAGCCACACGAGATGCCAGCAAAGTGGTGCCGCAGGGCGGCCTCCCGGGCACAGGAGGTGACAGGCCTGCAGGAGCAAATCACTGCGGAGAGTCCACGCCCAGTGCCCATCCAGACATGCCAGAGGACAGCGAGCGGGACAGCCTCTGCGGGCTCGGGGGTGGCTGTGCCGACAGGAAGGAGGCCGAGACGGAATCCCAGAACAGCGAGCAGTCGGGTATCACAGTGGGCGAGTCCCTGGACCAGAGCGTGGAGGAGGAGGAGGAGGAGGAGGAGGACACCGATGACGACGACCACCTGGTCTACCTGGAAGAGATCCTTGCCCGCGTGCACTCCGACTACTACGCCAAGTACGACCGCTTCCTCAGTGGGGAGATCCAGGAGGCCCCTGACATCCGGAAGATCGTCCCGGAGCTCAAGAGCAAAGTGTTGGCAGACGTCGCCATAATATTTAGTGGGCTGCACCCAACAAACTTCCCGATAGAGAAGACCCGGGAGCATTACCACGCCACGGCCCTCGGAGCGAAGATCCTCACTCAGCTGGTGCTGGACCCCAACGACCCCAACAGAGCCACCCACTTGGTCGCAGCGCGGGCAGGTGAGTCCTCCCCTCCCTCCCTACCCTGTGCTTCCTGTGAGGGGACAAGGGTGGCCTGCAGGGCTCCCCCTCCCTCCCTGCCCCGTGCTGCCCATGAGAGGACAAAGGTGGCCTGCGGGGTTCCCCGTCCCTCCCTGCCCCGTGCTGCCTGTGGGGGAACAAGGATGACCTGCGGGGCTCCTCGCACAGAGCAGCATGGCTGCTGATTTCACATTGGATTTTCCGAAGCATTTTCCTGAATCACTGCCTTTTAAGAGCTTATTGATGCTTATGCATTGGTGAGAGTCTAATTTGACTGCTTTTCTGGGTGCCGTATGGGCTTTACATGCACGAGCATGCTCTCCTGTGCGTGTTGGTTGCATGTTGTCGGTACAGCATCAAGTTGCTTGGACAGCTGCCCCTACTTGCTGTGTGTAAAGTCAGGATCTCCCACCGTAGTGCGAGCCATTCGTGGGAGGGGAACGGACTATTGTGAGTTTATGAAGGAGGGATTAAGGGCCAATTACATAATTATCAGGACACTCAGTCTAGATGGTAAAAGATCAAATTAAAAAGCGGAATGCAAAGATTTCAGCTGGAGCAACACACAACAGAAATGGTTGAAGTTGGAAAAATAAGGATGGGCCTGTTGCCTTGTTACAGAAAAATCCACCTTGGACACTCAGACTCCAGTGCTTGCAGCCGAGTAAAGCAGCCCCTCTGTGATGGGCAGGTCGTAAAGGAAGGCTTATGCCTAGTTGCTTAAAAAAAAACCAACTGCATTGCTGTTTAAGAATGCTCCTCATGACCAGTTTCACATTTCCCCAAAGACTGCTGTGGGCCCCCTCATCCTCCTGTGCCGCACCCCCTGAGCTTGGGCTCTGGATGACTGCCCCAGGGCACAGGGCAGGCTCTGCAATGCCACGCATGGGTGTGCTTGACTCATGGGTCCCCTGTGTGCCATGTGGCACATGACACGCATGTGCTCAGAAAAGCTTTTGCGTGAAGGGGTAACAGAAGTTTCCGTCTCAGTGTGAAATGTTGAAAGGTTCTCATTGGGAGGTAAGGGGCAGCCTAAAATGATCCTTGTATGCAGCGAGTTAGCTCTCTCCTGAGCAGCGGGCAGTGCAAGGAAGGAGTCTCTGAGGTCAGTGAATATATCCACCTGGTCCTGGTCCCCTGCCTAGGTGCCTGCCCTTTAGTCGTCCCACTAGATCCTGACGTTGCTGCTCATTCGCCTGTAGACACGTGTTTGATGACAGGAACAACAGCTGGCCTGGCCTTTGTGTTCTCGTGGTCATGATGCAGCATGGTCCTCCCTAAGCTTGTGGTGAACAGGATGCTGTCCTCACCTGACAACTAAGGACATTTGAAAAGATGCAGCTGCGTGCACGTCAGGCACTGTACCCGCACCTCTGTTCCCATCCCACTTGTACTGCTTGCACACCCGACCTGGCTGTGGGTCTCCCCTGCCTGGATTCCATCCCTGGCCTTGTTGCTGGATGGGAGATGGCAGGCTTGTGGGGTAACAATGTGATCTTGGCAGAGGGGAGCTGGGATGGGGGCTTTGAATGTCCAGCAGAGGACCTGAGACTCGGTGCAGCAAGAAAAGCATATTGTGGTGAGTTTCTCAGCAGGTGGCAGTGATAGAAGGAGCTTTTAGGAACGCCAAGCACGTGGTCTTGGGGAAGAGTGAGAAATGGCGGCTCTAGGGCAGAAGGCAACAGGGTGCAGAGGAGGTGAGGGTGTGGCTCAGGCTTTTGGGGCTTCACACCAGGATGCGTGTGGAGGCAGCGGGAAAACGTCCTGTAGAAACAGGAGGCGCCACAACTCACCTGTCAGGGTGCCTGGAGCTAGAGTACTTGGCTTTGGGATCCCGGGCTCATCTGTCATCCACATCACTCCCCTCTCTGTTCTCTGGCCAGCGTGTCTGTGGGCATCACACTGCGTCCAGTGAGACCACACAGCATCTCCCCCCATGCTTTGTGGGACATCCCAGGAGACGGAAGCCCAGTGCTCCAGGGGAAGAGCCTGGAGGCTGCCGAGGGAGGGCAGGCAGGAGCTGATGAGCAGTGAAGCCCAGAGCTGAGGCTCTGGAGTAGACGCTGAGATACGGGAGTTGTGCCAGCAGGGGCTCACCGAGAGTCCTGGGTGATTACACACGTTGCCCCCACGCGTCTGACCTCCTTCCACTGCTGCGAGGCTGCCCCTCCTGGACCCAGACAGCGTCCCAGTCCTTCTCCCGCCTGCCTGACTAACAGGGCCCCGGCATAGTGTTCGCTCGACAGCAGCTGAACTGAAGCAGTTGTTTGATCGCAGGCACGGAGAAGGTGCGCCAGGCCCAGGAGTGCGGGCAGCTGCACGTGGTCAACCCCGACTGGCTGTGGAGCTGCCTGGAGCGGTGGGACAAGGTGGAGGAGCAGCTCTTCCCGCTCAGGGACGACTACGGCAGAGCACAGAGGTGAGCACCATGCCTGTGGCGGGTCCCGCGGAGTGCCTGCGCCCTCAGTCCTGGGCAGGCCTGTCTCATCCTAGAAGCTGACCTCCGCCGCCAGCCTCCTGCTCGCAGCACTGTGCAGGTTGTCTTGTGTGATCGCTGTGCCCACCCCAGGCTGGGTTTGTCATCCCCATGTCGTCCCCATGTGCAGGTGAGAAAAGGGAGGCTCCAAGGGCCCAGGTCTGCCGGTGCCCACAGGCTACTGCCTCCCTCTCCAGAGGCCTCTCACCTGCCCCCCTGCCGCTCTCCCTACCATTACTCCGAGCTCCCCCAGCACAGCTTGTCTTCAGAAGCACCTGTGGGACATCATCACCTAGGGAAGAGACCTGCTTTTTCTTCTGACAGCGGAGCTGGCTTTTAGCAGTGGATCAGTTTGTGTGTGTTTCTTTCAGGACTGGGAGGTAGTCACATAAACTGCACGAAGGTTTTATGGAGGCTGACAGCGAGGGACACGGGTGGAGAATGGGGCCAGGTGGCAGAGTGTAAAAGCTCAAAGGGGAGGCAAGGGGAAAGAGGGGGTCCCATCTTCTGCACAGTTGTGGGAGGGAGTTGTCCCACATGTTGGGACAGTGGCGAAAAGCGGGAATGCCTATTTCTGTTGAGAAAGGCTTGAAAAGTGCTTCCTGCTGTTTGTCGAGTTTGAGTATAGTCTTTAGAGGTGACGTCCTGCACTAGATATCAGAGAAGCAACAGATGCAGACTCCATGCTGAGGTCCCCGCAGGCCTGTTTCTCCGCAGCACCTTGGGTCGCTTTCGCACTGGGGTTGGGCCCTAGAATTTAAGAAGAGTCGTGTCTTCACCTGCGCAGGCTCTCGCCTCAGATGGAGGGAGATGCCACTTCAGGCCTGAGTGGTGGCTGCTGGGCGTCAGTTCCGGTGCTTCCTCATGGCCTCGTTCTCGTCCCACAGGGAGGAAAGCCCGGCAGCCTTTCCTGACAGGCAGAGTGCACTTCCAGCCGCGGTGTTCCATCCGACGCCTGTCCATCCCAGGGCCCAGGCTGGTCCTGAAGTTCGGATCTATGACGCCAACACGGGCAAGCTCATTCGGAAGGGCACCGCAGGCCCCGGGCCCCCTGGCTCCCTTCCGGTACACGTGGAGCACTCCTCCTTCAGGTACATCTGCCGCCCCAGCAGGGATTCCCTCTCAGGTTCAGACTTGTCCCAGCTCTCCCAGCTGCTGAACGAGGTGCTGGTGGAGTGTGCGTGTGAGGTTAGGGGCTGGTTCTGTCCTGAGTTGGAGGTGGGCTACCAGGCTGAGGGCTCTGACTCCCAGCCCCTGGAGACTCCTCACCCACGTACCCCTGCGCCTTTCTGCATGTTCTTCTTCCGTCTTTGGTCCCAAAACTGGAGCAGACAGATCCGTGGTTTACCCTGTGAGAAGCCCTGCACATGTGCCTGCAAGTGCCCACGCTCACATGCTGGCTCAGTGCCGTCCTGCACAGGCTGTTTCATTTGTAGACCAGACAAATGTGGTACAGCTGGTCCATCTCCTCCCAGCAGAGCCCAGGCCTGGGAGGGGCTGGATCTGACCCCTTCCTGCCTCGCCCTTCCAGGGCCGTCCCTTCTGCGGGATGGTCAGGAGTTGTGTGGGAGGAAGGACGAACTTGGGGCCTGTGCGCAGAACCAGCTCTGCAGCTCCAGTAGACACAGCCTCCCTGGCCGTCCTTTACTGCTTCCACGCTCAGATCGGACTAAGGCAGGGGTGAGAATGGCAGTTTGTAAGTAGGAATGTAAAGGAGAGAAACCTAATTGATTGAGGACTGGTGCTGCCCTTAGCAAGGCGCTGCCTGAGCAAGCCAGTCTCCACACGTCCTCCGTACGTGCACCCTTCTCTTCCTCTGTGTGGACTGGACATCACCCTCATGTAGACCACTTTGTAAATAACCTTAGGACATTCTTTGAGATTTAAATGAGGGGTCTGAAGTTTTGTTTCATTTTGTCTTTTGAAGAGCGGCCATGGCTTTGAACTTCCTGACAAGTGTGTGGTCCTGCCTCCTTTCCCCCTTCTTTCTGGAAAGCACAGAGCCCTTCCCCAAGGAGCCATTCCACACCATTAGCAGCCCACCTGAGGCAGTGGCCTCCCTTCTACCCCAGCTCCCAGCGGACCTGGTGGGCCTGTGCTGCCTGGCATGGCTCCACTGGAGTGCCCTTCAGGAATGGGCGGTGACTGAACTGAATCCCTACCCTCTGGCCTTCCTCTGGCCACAGCCACACTTCAGAGCCCGACACGAGCCAAGGTTGACTCAGACGCGGATGAGCCCCAGGGCTAGCCTTGGGATGGAGCTGCCCCCAAAGGCTGGGTGGGGTGTTCGTTGACCCCATGTCTGTCTCCAGATATAAAAGGACAAGCGCCCTGGGGTCAGCCCATTTGATTTGGACTTTTGGTTGGTTGGTGGTGGTTATTTGTACCTAAAAGCATCATCACCAGTTTCACTTCCATTTTCTTCCAATAACATAATCTTTTAATTATTTAATTTGTTAGATCGTGACCTCCGTGTGTTGCTGGTTGTGTTTCTGTGGAGTCACTTCTCAAAAATGGCATAAATGTACCTTGAACTTTACTAAATGGTGTCAGTTATTTTGCTACAAGTTTGTTGAGGTTCACAGTCCTGCCAGTAGGGCACAACCCTCTGCTCCCTGGCAGTGCTGGGGGCACAGCACATGGTGTGCCCGCCTGTCCATTTCCAGGCTGGCGGGTGCAGGAGCACGATCACGTTCTGACCGTCGTCGCCGGCTGCCCAAGGGTGACCTCTCACCCCCTCACATCAGACATGCTGATGAGCCATTAGGATTTCACTTCAGCGGACTCCCCCTTGCATCCTGAGTGCCCCCTTCTCCTAGTGGGGTTTGTCATCTTTTGCCTTCTCTCCTCTGGGAGGTGTTTTGTAGGTTGGAGGGATGTTCTGAGGAACAAGTTGCCCAGGCAGGTGTAGGAGAGGAGAGCACGTTGCACTGTTTCAGCTGCTCTTGCCCAGCCATCCTGGACTTGCATCCATGAGGACAAAGGACCCCGGTATTGTTCTCTGAGTCAACATTTCTAGTGCTCAGTGTTCTCTACAGGAGCTTCTTGAGCTGTTTCTCACCGTGGATTCCTTCTGCATTCCACCCTCTTTTTAAGATTCTCTGGTGATGTAATGTTACCTCAGGTGGGCATCTTTTAAAGCACTGCTCTCTCAGGACGCGAGGACGGGTGGACATTGGGCGTTCTCTTTTGGCAGGGAGCAGCTTGACTCACAGAGCTCACCTTCCTGGGGTGGAGGACATGAAGTGAGGACAGAAGTGCTCGCTCGTATTTTAGAATAACTTGTTCATGCTACCCTGAAAAAAATTGAGTTTTGGTTTGTAGCTCTGTATTTTACTGTCCCATAGGATTTCAGAGATAGGCTGTTTCTTTAAATCCAATCCCATTATCCCCTTTCTCAAACTCTTACCGTGCGTACACTTTCAGTGTTCACAGTGGGCTCTGTGTTCATTACCGTGTAGCATGTATGTCGTGGATGTTCTTTTTTATTGCTTAAAATGATGAGGTTGTCCTCATTTCCGAGGCTCCTCTATTTAAAAGTAAATCCCAGGGTGTGCAGCATGCACCTCGAGAGGACCCAGTCCTTGCGGGATGGTGGGGTGCCGCCCACGCGGCCTTCAGGAGTGTGAGTGGAGCCGTCCTTGCCGTCCTTGTTCTGAGGTGTGAGGTGTGAGGTGTGGTGAAGACTGCACATAGCACCAGGGCCTGCCTTCCCACGTGCGGCACCACGGGTGCAGATCCTGCTGGCTTTGGCTCCTGTCTGTGGAGATGGCAGGTAGAGGAAATCGCTCCCTGTGGGGTCCACAGTAAGCACGGGAGCTCATGAGGTGAACCGGGCTGGGCCTCAAGGATGGGGTCAGGTTAGTGAGATTTTAAACAGAGAGAAGACAGATTGTGCAGCACCAGCTCAGAGCAAGGCCAACACCACATTCCCAGATTCCCAGAGCTGTTGTGTGTATTTCCCGTGGACCACGCAGCTGTCAGGGAGACGGGAGGTGTCCGTGAGCAGTGGTGCAGACAGCTGCCTTCTCTGGGGCCGGGACAGCGTTGGGAGGGCCCCACCTTGACCCAGCACCTGGGTTGCCTTCCAGGTGGGGGCAGGTGCGAGTGGAGGCTCACAGGAGAGGAGCCCTGGGGCCATCAGCAGGGAGAAGAGCTCAGCTCTGGTCGTCAGGGCAGTGTGGATTAACGCAGGCTGCCATTTCCCACACGCTCAAAGGCGGAACATTCAGAAGTGGTGATTCCCGTGCTGACCGTTCTTTCACAGCTCGAGGTGTCCCCCTGCCCTGCTCCAGGAGTGCAGATGGTCCCAAGCCTGGGGCCGAGGGCCTGTGCTCCTACTGGCCTGGGGTCTCTCTGGGCATCTGCCCCCCTAGTGAGTGCTCTGCCTGACATGTCCTGTCCACATGTGGAAGATTTCTGCTTCTGCGTGAGGGCACCACTGCTGTTGCACTCACCCTCCTGCTGCAAATAGCCATAAGGGCTGTGACGAAATGGACAAGACAGCTGTGCAAGGGTGTTAGCAAGCATCCACATCCAACACCGCAGGCCTTGAACTGCAGCCTGAAGAGGGGCAGGCAGAGTGCCACACTCCCCACCTTTCTCTTAGGGTGTCGGCCCAGCGTGGTTCATGTGTGTTGGTGGGGGAGAAGGAACCAAGTGGAAGGCCCTGTCTCTCTGGGCTCCCTAGGCAGGTTGGGGTCTGAAGCTGTCAGAGCAGCTGGGACTTGGGGAGCAGAACCCCAGGAGAAGGGGTCCGGGGCCACAGACACCCTCAAGTTCTCAGGCTGCGTGGGATCCCGAGATGCCAGAGCCTTTAAGGTAATGCGATCATTGGTTCAATAAAGTAGGAAGACAGGTGGAAAGGTGGAGAATTATAATCTATAAAAAATAACCAAATGAACATTTTAGAAGTGGAAAATACAAAATCTGGAATTAATTGGAAGATGGTCAGTGGAAAACGTGCAAACTGGAAGCACAGAGAACCGTCACCAGATGCGAAGGCTAGTGTGGAAAAGGCCAAATGCCACCTGTGTGTGTGGTCCCCGAGAAGAGGAGGGGTGGGCGGCAGGCCAGGGTGAAGCCTGGGTCTAGAAACTCAAAACTCAGACCAAGTCTACAGACCCGGTGACTTAGTGAACCCAGCTGCGTAACGGAGACAACCAGAGTGAGCACATTACATCCAGCTCTTTAAAACCAGAGATGGGAAGGTCTGATTCTGTGTGTATGTGTCTGTGTATAAAGTAGTACGTTACATGCTGCTAATTACTAATATTAACAGTAATGTTAATGATGTAATAATACTGTTAATATGCTATTAAATCATAATTACATTATATTATGTAATGTATATATTTACATAATAGATGGATTTTTGCCTCTTAAATCTTTATTTCTATATAGCAAAAGAATTTAAAGCAAGTTATTTTTTAATTGCCACAATTACCTTAATATGTTATAACATCACATAAGTAAGCAAAACTGGGCGTTTAGGACTATTGGGGCTGTAGAGAGGAGATTGATAACATGAAACTATAGCAAATGCTGTGAGGCATATGGAATGTTGAGTTGTCTGAATGCTGTGCACACACTGGAGGAATTGGGAGGAGGGAGGGGTCGTCTGTGGGGTCCAAGTCTCCTTGGGTGGGGACGTGAGCCAAGCGTGAAAGGTCAGGAAGAGTGTCCCACCAGGCCTGCAGGCGGCAATTCCACTTGAGCAGAGAATCACTGTCAGTGTGTCCCAGCCTCGCGGGACGCAGGCAAATTCGCTGGGACATCTGCTTCCTGATGATGGGGGCCCGCATGCCCAAGCACTTCCAGGCCTCTCCATAGGGTTCATCGTGAGCACCAGGGCAGCCTCCCAGACACAGGGCCAGCAGTGAGCCTGAGAAAGCTGCCAGCAGCTGCAGGACGATGCAGGATGGACAAGATGCAGAAGGGACCATGCAGGGCGGGGAGCCAGGGATGAGGTGTGAGCGAGGCAGAACCTGGCCATGTGGCTTGATGCCGTGGTGGTGTTCATGCAGCAGGCCTGCACTTTTCTCCAGAAACGTGGGCTGCCAGTGCTGGGAGACGCCTTTGGGAGTTTTAAGAGTTAGTTGTATTATAAGTAGAAGAAAATGTGTCTCTATTAGTGGTGTCCTGGGAGGAGCCTCTGTGACATTAACTCGCCAGATAATGAATTTGAAAAATGCCTGCTCTGTGTGTGGGGATGCTACTAAGTACCCCCTGAATTTTAACTCTGGAAGACTTCCAACAAGTGGAAACACCATGTTTTCTGCTTATTCACAGGACATGGGATGCTGAAGTAAATACTGCAGTAAATAGAAAGATGGGAATTTGGGATTTTGTATTTTGAGCCCCTTCCGAGCACCTGGCTCTGTTCTCTGCACTGGGATGTGGGATGTGGGGTCCTGCCCTTCGCAGCCTTGTGCTCCATGGAGAGAAGAGTGTTAAACAGGCAGAGGGAGATGGGGGCGGTTGAGGAGGGGCGCCACCAGGAGAGGCTTCCCCAGCAGTGCAGACCGGGTGGGGCCAAGAAAGGAGCCTGGGCCGCAGCCAGTGCAGGAAGCGATCATTCCTGCAGGAGTGTACTCTGGTCCTCCCTGGTCCCTCTCTTCTGTGCCCTGTGTTTCCATGAGAGCAGTGGTGTGACCCTCTCTGTCGATTTCACTGCTGTCAGGATCAGACAGCTAGAGCCCGGTGGCCATGGTGCCTGAGCCCCTCAGGGTGGCAGGTGGTGGTGGGAGGTGTCTTGGGCTCCCCTTTGGCATCTCCTTGACCCAGTGGGGATTTGGTGGCACCATAGGGTTGGTCCTGGGTAAGGAAGGAGAATCAAGCCCCAGCTGGATAGATGGGCTGTGAGGCCGGAGAGGGGAAGGGCCTGAGACGAATCTGGGGTTTCTGATTCCGATAACAGGAATGTTGGCACAGCAGCGAAGGTGAGAGCGTTTCCAGTTTTTAGGAAGTTGTCCTATTGTGGACTTGACCTTTCAGTGTTAATGTATTTCTTCTTTTGACTCAATCAGTTCCAGCCTTTTAGCAGAGTTGACAGACCCCCTAGACCACCCTGAGATGGTCACTGCCTAGATTAACTTAAATGCCTGCTAACTTATCATGTAGAGTAAAACAACATTATGATCTGTAACATTTAAAAATGAGGGCATGCGAAGAGGGCTCATGCAGCAGTGACAAGCACTCCCTTGTCAGCCTTGCGTTTCACTGGCATCTCGGGCTCTGGTTCAGATTTCTGTCTTAGGTTATGTTCTGTAGCGTCTCATGAGTAGAGTTAGTGGAAGTATGAGGATGGGGAGATCTGCGCATTCTGTGATAATGCAGAAAGGTAGTTCTGAAATTGCAGTTTTACACTGATGCTTACATAATTTAAAGCAGTCAGAGTCAGCACTGGACTGATGTTTACATGAGCAATTCCTGTGTTTTAGACTCTGCTTTTCATACTGTTAAGTAAAATCACAAATGTTTGGCATATTTCTCTTAGATGTAAAGAACAAAGGCATGTTGTCTCAAAATGTTTGTTTTAAAATGTTTAAAAATTAGATACAAAAATGGTTTGGGATTATTCAGCCTCGCTCGAAATAAGTAGCAGTAGGCTAGGGAGCTTCTAAGATAAGTGAGAATAAGTAATTAGGTTTTGTCTGAAAACAGACTTGCAGATGGTAAGTTAAACTTCAGTAAAGTTGCGCCCACTTTTTTATTTGTATAACACTAATAATCAGGCAACAGATAACCACGTATTTGTACTGAAACGTGTATAATTTATGTGAAGAGCAGTGATTCAGTTTCAGATGACACCATAAAGAGACAAATGTTTCAGCTCTGCCTATCTTTTCTGAGGAGAATACACATGGCTGTAGTTTTTTCTAACAAGTTCACTTTTGATGAAATTTTCTTCTTTTTTGAACTTGAAAGTGTGATTTCCACCAAAATACTAGTTTTCTTAAGTTATCGCCAGCCCATTTGGGTGTATGAAAGGATATTAATTTACTTCATTAAATCATGTTAGTCACATAAACCTCGTCATGGAAAGCAGCATTGCGATATCCAAACCAGCGTGTTGTCCTAGTGTCATTTCTCACATCATGGGAGACCTGAGGCTTCTCCTAATAACCTTTGTCACGTTGCTTATGCTCTGTTTCTCTCCTCACTTGTACATACAGGAAACTATACATTCTCCCAAAATTAGGGAATGTTGGTACAGCTTGTTGATAGTTGTTTTTAAAATCGGTGAGATGAACAATTTGTATAAGAAACAGGGATCCCAATCTTAACCCCCGTCTGAGCGGCAGTAGTGCTCTGAGTAGAGGGGAGCATGCAGGGACTGGGGTGCGTCCTCATGGGCTCTCTGTATCTGTGCGATGGGGACTAGAATCCTAGTGAAAGTCAGGTCCTAGTGGACTTGACCCCACGTGGCTTAGTGTAAACATTTCCTTTCCATTTGAACCTAGAGCTGTCCCCGTTTGGTTGATTTCACATTGTACCCAGACACATCCATGTCCTTAATCCATCTGGCCACACGTGCCTGCGCAACACCTACAGGAAATCTCCATATGTACAGTTAGCACCCGCAAAAGCAGAGTGTCCAAACTGCTACATCCTTGGAACTGTGGGCTGTGCCCTGAGCCACCCCATCAGGGCGCTCGTCAGCCCATTGCTCCTGCCGGTCCTACAGCTAGAAGTGGCCCCACGCCTGTGTGTCGAGGGCCGCACCAGTGGGAGCCCTGTTCTCCTCCCCCCAGAATGGTGACTCTACCCTGGTCTGTGACTGGAACCCCGCACAGACCCTGTTGTGACAGGGTACCTGGAGCTACTGGGCACTTACTTCATTCCCATGTGCTCATCTGACTGAGGGCTCTGAAAATTGTGAATTTCTGTGATTCTTTCTTTGGTATTTTTGGAGCGTGCAGGGATGGGGGCATGTCCTCGTGGGCTCTCTGTGTCTGTGCAGATATATCTGTGTGGATGCGTGTGCTGGGCTAGGGTGCTGGCTCATCTGGGGGACTTGGAATCAGAGGTCCTTGGTGGATGTGTCTTGGAACTCTCCCTTGCTGTTGTCAGTGTGTGTGAGAACGCTCCCTCTCTTCCACAAGATGTATGTGCACAGAATGCTTAGGGAGACGTTGGAAATAAGAGCAGGCTTCATCCAGCTGGCGGGTGCAGTCCCTCAGCAATATCAGTTCAAGCTCACCTTGTGTTAGGAGCTGCCCATGTGATGGGCAAAGGTCCGAGGGGTGGTCACTGAGCCTAAACCTTGACTTCTCACAGGCAGCAGTGCCGGGGAGGCATCTGGAGAAGGTGAGAGCTGCTGGTTTGAGGGCATTCCACTTGGGACACCAAGACCATGGGGGAGCCCTGGGGCTCACAGCATTGTAAATATATTTCTGTGCAAGGACAGCATGTGAAACTCTGAATTCCTTTTTATTTATCTATCGTTACCATGTGCTACCAGTTATGAACATTTGATTTTTTTTCATTAAAAGGTTTTATTTTGAGACAATTCTAGATTCACAGGCAGTTGTGAGAAACAACACAGAGAGATCCCATGTGCCATTTGCCCAGCTCCCTCAATGGTAGCATCTAGCAAAACTGCAGCCCAGTGTTACAGGAGGGTGCCATCTCTGATGGGGTCCAGATGCAGGGCATCCATCGCCCCAGGGCCTCCTGACACCGTTGTATAGCCACAGCCATCTCCATCTCTGCAGCCCCACCCCCAGACCTAACCCACAACCATGATCTGTTCTCCATCCCTCTACTGCCATCATTCCAAGAATGGTTTATCAGTGGACTCATGTGGTGTGTGACCTCACTCAGCACAGTCCCTGGAGATTCGTCCACGTCGTTCTGATCGGTCGTTCATACCTTTTCACTGCTGAGTGGTGTTTCACGGTAAGGCTGTGCCACAGTTTCTGTAACCGTTGACCCTTTCGAGGACTTATGGGTTGTGCCCAGCTTGGGGCTGTTATAAGTAGCTGCTACAACCATTTGTGTAAGTCTCCATTTCTGCGATGTGAGTGCCCAGGGTGTGGTTGCTGAGTTGTGTGGTGAGTGTATGTTCCGTTTCATGAGAAACTGCCCTCCTTTCTAGACTTGCGGTACCGTTTGACACTCCCCTAGCAGTGCAGGACGGTTTCTCTGCATCTTCGTCAGCATTTGGTGTTCACCATTTTTTATTTTAGCTGCTCCGACAGGCCTGTGGTGACGGTGTGCTTTGGCTTGTGCCGCCCTCACTCGCGGTGAGTCGCGCTGGACTTTTCTCTGGGCTGTTCTGCTTGTGCGCATCCTCTTCAGTGAGGCGTTTCCTTGTGTCTTCTGCTCATTTTCTCAGGGGACGTTCGTTTTTACTGGTGAGTTTGAGAATTCTTTATACGTTTTAGATCCTAGTCCTGTGTCAGTTATGTGGCTTGCAGATATTTCCTCCCACTCTGCAGCTTGTCTTTCTGTCCTCTTAGCAGAGCTTTGGCAGAGGAAAAATTTTTCATTTTATTGAGGTTCTATTTATCAGTTTCCTTTTCATGAGTTATGCATTTGGCGTCAAGTCTAACTCTTTGCCTAGTCCTGGATCCTAAAGATTTTCTCTTATGTTTTATTCTGAAGTTTTATAGTTTTATGTTTTATGTTAAGTCCGTGATCCATTTGGAGTTAATTTTGTACTAGGTATGCAACTTTAGGTTGGGGTCATTTTTTTGTGCCAGCACCATTTGTTGAAAAGGCTACTGTCTTTCGTCTGTTGTCTTGTTTTTGCATTTTTGTCAAAATTCTGTTGAGTATCTTTGTGGGTCTGTTTCTGGGTTCTCTGCCTGTTCCTTTGATCTGCAGGCGTTTCTGCCTTTTTCTTAATCTTGGGGGAAACATTCAGTCTTTCGCCTTTAGGTGCAATGTCAGCTGTAGGTGTTCTGTTGATGGTCTTTATCAGGTTGAGGAAGTTCCCCTCTCTTCCTACTTTTCTGTGAGTTTTGTCATGAGTAGGTGTTTAATTTTTCAGACGCTTCATCTCTATTGGTAGGATCGTGCCTTTTCTTCTTGGGCCTCTCATTCAAGTTGTATTTCCCTTATTGGTAGAGTAACATTTCTCACTGCTTTCAAGACTTTGTCCTTGTCTTGAAGTTTGATTATGATGTGTATTAATGTGGATTTGGGGGATTTATCCTGTTTTGGATTCACTCAGCTTCTTGAATCTGAAAGTTTAATGTCTTTTGCCAAATTTGGCACATTTCCAGCTATTGTTCTCCAGGGACTTTTCCAGCTCTGCCATGTTTGCTCTCTTCTGCTGGGACGCCTGTGACTCAAGTGTTGACCCTTGTTACCCGCCCACGTATCCCTAAAGCTGTGTTTGTCGTTTCCTTCTCAGTCTCTGTCCTCTTGTCATTCAGATGGAGTGATTGCTGTGACTTCTCCCAGCTCAGGCATTGTTGCCTCCGTTGTGATGTTGAGTCTGTCCAATGTGTGTGTTTGGTTTTTATGTTTTTATTTATTCTTTGCATCTCCTGTTTCTCTGCTGAGGCTTTCTATTTGCTCATTTCAAGAGTGCTGGTAATTGCTGGTTGAAGCCTTTCATCATGAGGCTTAAAATCCTTGTCAGAGAATCCTTTTGTCTCCGTCATCTCAGAGTCGACATCTCCTGATGGTCTTTTTCATGCAGTTTGAGATCTTCCTGATCTTAGTATGATGAGTGATTTTCAGTTGAAACCCAGACAGTTTCACATCTCCTTATGAGAGACTGGACCTAATGTAAACCTTCTGTTCTGCTGGCTTCCTCTGGCTCTGCTCCAGCAGCAGAGGTGGAGGCACCACTCGGGTAGGGTTGGGGGAGTCCAGGCCCCCACTTGGCCTCTGTTGACGCCTGAGATGGCAGTCATTGTTACTGCTGGGTGGCCATGAGAGTTCCAGGTCCCCCCATGGTCACTGCTGACACGAGATGGTGTCCACATTACCACCAGGTGCTGGTGAAACCTCGCAGTCACTGCAGGGTGGGGGTGGACGTCCAGGCTGCCGCCGCCATGGTCTCCATTGACACTCAGTGGTCAGGGCTCATCCCTGACTGGTGTGGAGGAAGGTCCTAGCTCCCCACTTGGCATCTCTGGGACCACTGGCAGGGGCATTGGGGCTTGCCAGTGGGTCAAGGGGTACAGTTTCTGTGGTGTTGGCCTGAAGTAGAGCAGTTATTGTCTGAAGGTTTTTTGTCCAGCAAGGTGGCCCTTCTCCAGGTCCTGTCCTGGAGAGAGCAGGCTGCTCTGGGGGCTTTGTGTCTGCCTGTTTGTTTCTGGGTTGCCAGCCTCTGGGATGTCTGAGCAGAAAGGAGCGAGAGAAGTCACTGCTGTGCTTTCCTGGCCCTGGGGGCCCAGCCAGGCTGCCTTCTTCCCGCCCTCGGTCGTCTTCCCTGTTTATCTGTGAGGGTCTTGGGTTGTGTTTGTGGGAGGATAGAGAAAAGCAGAAGTCCAACTTTTGATTTCAGAAATGGACAGTGAATCTTGTGTTTTTTATTTCCTCTCACATTTACGTTCCTGTTTTTCGGGAGACGTGGGAGCAGCGTGGTGTAGGGGTGAGAGCTGGCCTTGCGGCTATAGGAGCCGCAAGCTTTTCGTCCTGTGGTTTGTCTACCAGTGTTTGCCCTGTTAGAAATTAAAATGGAGACATCTTTTAAATACTCATTTATTCATTCATTTTAAAATAATAATAAAATGTTACCTGTTAACATGACACTTTTTTAATGAAAAATAACTATTTTCCAAAGCAAAAAGAAATATAATGAGAAGTGTGGCTTATTTTGCATTTTTGGGAGTCACTCTGGCTCAGTGGAGGACAGTGGTCCCCCTGCCTGTGCATCAGCCTGTTGTCATCTGTTGTTTGGTGGAAATATAGGAAGAAATTCTGTCCCCCTCTACTGTGTCCTTGGAAAAGGGAGAATCTTGCAGATGCCCTGAGGGGTCTTGGGAGCCCTGGATTTGGTGACTCATCTACAGCATCTTACGACTGGAAGAGAATCGTGCCTTTGCTTGTGCACATGAAGTCGTCACACCTGTGGACGCTGCAGCCAGGGCCCCTCCCAGGCCTGCAGATCAGGTGCAGCCCAGGCTCCACGTAGGCTCCTGATCAGCTACCATACAGGGATATACTTGTTCTCACGTTTCGTGTTTTGGTTAAAACTATGAAACAGTTTTCTCTGAAGGGAGACTGTAGTATGTTTGCTTTTAGTAAAAAAATACTTTTGGCATTTTTCCATATTTACAGTAGGAGCTTTGGGTGGTTGGAGCTGACGGTAAGTGGGTGTGAACTGACGTGTGCCCTGGTGTCCACGTCGGAAGATGGGATATGAAGCATTTGAGCTGTGTGAATACTTGCTGGTGGGTTGGCCAGTGGTGAGGCTAGGAACATAGTCCGACTTGTGAATAAACAGAGACTAGCATTTTTTAGGTAGTCCTTTATATTCCTGGGTGAAAAAAATCTTCCCTTCATTAGATAACCTGTGGTTATCCTAATACATTGCTTCTGCCTAATTTTGTAGTTTAGATTTTAATACCCCCATTTTTCTTCAGAAAGTTTTAGTGCCTTGTCTTCCGTGTCTTAGCAAGTGAGCATGTGGTTGGTGATGGCAATGAGGTGCTGGAAGCTTCCTTGCTTGGCTCCCGACCCCACAAAGCAACTGACCCTAGAAAATGCCAGCTGTCACAGAAACCCCTTTAAATTCTGACAGTCATGACATACTTAAAAGCACGGCCACGAGACCTGACGCGAGGAGATGAAGCGTGTCTGTAGAGGGAGCTCTGAGAGCCTGTCTCAGATGAGCTGTAATTGTGACACAACAGAGGAAGCACTGGGACTTGAGCATGCTGTTGGCACTGGCACAGGAGCATCCTTGAAATAGAAGCTTCCTCTTTGCTACAGTGACATTTAATAATTTAAGAAAACTGGCGGACATCATTCTGAACCCTCCCTCCCTGGCTTTCATGGGCACGTGACTTTAACTTCAGCCCAGTACAGTCCATTTTCTTAAATTCACTGTCACATTTTTTTCTATTTTTATAGCCTGGATAGTGTAGAAATGGTGGTTTGGTGTTTTGGTTTTTTTAATCTTAGGACTTGCTTGACCTTATTTTGAGGATAAAATAACATTTCCTGCTGGTTTCTAGGAAATTGTTCGTCGTCTCTCTTTGCATTTTCCCCTTTGTTCTAAAATGAGCAGAGCCAAACGGATGGTCTCTGTGAACATTGGTGGTTTTGTTGACAAAAGGAAGTAGGTGTTAGCTTTCAACAAGAGGAAACATAAGCACGATTGGTCACTCAGCCTGGCTCAGCTAGCAGATATTTGATTTAGTAAACAAAGCCTGATAAGCATAAGTAGGTACTATTGACAAGACCTGGTGTTTTTTCATAAGTAAAATACTCTCTGTTTGTATGTATTTGTTTGTTTACCTATTCCAAGAGTCAGGAATCTGATTCAGTACTGAAAAGGTGAATTCAAACTGACTTTCCTCATCTGGGCCCTATAAAATTCATTTCAGAGTTGTTCAGCCACATCAACAGCAGATGTTTGGTGAAGAGCTGCCAGATAATCAAGATGGAGAGCAGCCTGGTCCTTCTAGAAGAAAGCGACAGCCCAGCATGTCAGAGACAATGCCGCTGTACACACTGTGTAAGGAGGATTTAGAGAGTATGGACAAAGAGGTGAGACACCTGGCGTGCCAGGATGCGGTGCCCACAGACAGTGGCCATCGTCCTGGTGGCCGGCACCACTAGAACTTGTGTGCACCCGCGCATCCCAGGTAGAGCTGAAATTCTGTGCTCACGCACTGGTGTGTGTGGTTCTGGACTAGCACTTTTGTTTTTACTAAGAGATTTGCAACAATATTAAGTGATGTATCGGCAACATTTACCAATAAGAACACTTTTAAAAGTCAGGTTTGTGGTTCCATTGGTGGGGCCAACCGAGCGATTTTGTACCTCCCCTCTCTCCTCCCCAACCCGAAGGACACGTGACAACCTCTGAAATGGTCAATAATAAGGGAGTGCTCCTGGCATTCAGGGGGCCAGGGATGCTGCTGAACAGTCTGCAGTGCGTAGGACAGCCCCCCACAATGTCAGCAGTGCTAAGGGGGAGAAACTCTACATCACTGCCTTCTCGGGTGAACACACAGATTTTTAAAACACACACAAGTTACAACTGGCAATTTATTGTGGTATCTTGTTATTACACCATTAAATAGTTTTAGGCAATGTACGTGGAATTTGTGTTTTCTCAAATGCTTAATTGTGGGACTAATGATACTAGGAGCCTGAATCCATTTTGAGTCGAAGATTAACTACAGTGGGGATTTTCATTAGGACCAAAACCCTTCTAAACTACAAATAATCCTGTAAGTCAGTATTGTCATCTGTCTCCTCGTTCATCTTTAAAGACAACAGAAGCTTACATGTCGCCCTGTCCTTAGTCCCACTTGTCCCGTGTCCTGTGGGGCCCTCCCCCTAGGCCCTGTATGCCCCTCGCCTCCTGTCACCAGCCAGGCCCTTGAGGAAGGGGCACGCCTGTGGGGTTTGTAGGTGGTTTATATGTCGTTCTTGGGCTGACTGTTCTGTGAAAGGACCCCTGTAGAAACCACATCACTCATCTTGAGTCCTCATAGCTCCTCTTGGAGTTCCCAGCCAGGCCCCTGCTTAGGACGGAAGCTGTCCTCCTTCCCTCACGTCTTCGTTCTAGAGACAGATAACCAGCCACAGCTGCTCACCCATTTGGTGCTACTGTGTGGTTAGAAAGCGGTTTTCATGGGGAATGCTGGGGAGAGCACTTAAGTAGGAAAAGCAGCATTTCGGTTTATTTTCAGCAATAGCCAAAAAAATGTGAATGGGTATATTCAATGTACAATCTTGCTGGCAACTCAGATTATCATCTTCAGGGAACAGTTTGTCTTGTGAAGACCCTGTTTTCACATGTGGCAAATTCCTCTATTTACCGTTTTTTCTCTTTTTGAGCACTTAGCTGGTATGCATGCTGTTTTTTGTCTGGTAAAAATGTTTTCTCTAAAGCAATTTCCTCACTGTTACTTCTTTATCTCTAAGCCCAGACTCCTTGCTCTAGGATATTTCTTCCTCCTCCTAGGGCAAGCTACCGCCTAGGGGGCCCTGGGAAGTGATGACAGCAGGTGCCTCACCTCTCCTCCTGGCCGCCCATCCAGCCCACAGTCAGTTATGGCGGTTGTGTTTACTGCTGCAGCCCGTACAGACAGCGCCCAGTCAACTTGAAAGCAAACTCGCCTGTCTTTTCTCCTCAGAATGAGGGAGCAGTCAGAAGAATTGCAGTTTGGGATGTGCACGCTATGGCGGACTGCAGGAAAACCCAGAGAACACAGGACGAGCTGCTTTTATAGGGAAAGGGGGAGGGAGGGGCTGTTCTAGAGCAAGGTCCGTTAGGGAGAGGAACAGCTCCTCATTGGCTAGGCTGCAGCACTCCTCATTGCCTGGGCCATGGCGCTTCATTGGCTGGGCTGTTGCCAGGTAGGACAGCCCAGATTTCTCTCAGGTAGGGAGGGAAATCTTCCTTCGGTGGTATAGTACAATCTTCCTGTCCGAGGTGCAAACTGTGATAGGGCATGAGAGCTCCCCTCCAGGCCTTCCAGCTTAGTTAAGGTTTCTCTTATTACTTTCCACGTTTTCCCCTTTTGATCAAGGTCTTCCTCTGAGAGCATCACTGATGAACAGTCAGGTTCTCTGCACATGGTGGTCTTGTCCCCTGGTGCCAGGAAGGACCTTTCCTGGTTCTCGTGCCCCATTTTGGAGGGAGGGTGCATAGTGGTTAGAAACCATTTAAGCCACATTTGAGTAACAAGGAGGGTTAGGAGGGAGAACTCTCAGGCATTTTTCATTAAAGTCTGTATTTCTCCAAGGTCGTAGGCATTGGAGCTCATGTCAAAGTGCTGAGCTAACGTCACCTTACTGGGTACATCATTTTTACACAAGTTCGACTGGCAGTAGATATAGAACTTCACAACAAGTGTACAGAGTAAGGTTAAGAGCACTGCTATAGGCCCAGTCTGCAGGATGGTTCTAAACCAGGAGCCCAGACCTGAAGGTGCCAGCTGGACAAATCAAGACACTGGATTGTCAGGTGATATGTGTCTGCTCTCTAATCTTACATAACTGGGTTTCTACTTCCCCAGAGGCATTTAGGCATGTGCACCAGGAGGTTTTCACCACTGCACAGACACCTTCCTGCTCAGCAAGTAGATCATCAAGGGCCGTACAATTATCCAAAACTACCTTGGCCAATGAAATGAGTTAAGCGACCATTCCTGAGCTGAAATTGCGTTGACTCTAGAGTCAGCCAACCCTTCCAGAGTCAGGGAGAGGTTCCTCATCATTTGTTTGTTGGCACTCACTGCAATCCACAAGAGGAGCTCTTCCCACGGACGCAAATTCAGAGTCACAAATGCCTCCTAGGAGTTCTTGTTTGGGGCAGTGATGGAGATTAAATGTGTGAGACCAATGAGAGGTCTCTGGTTGGTCATGCAGAGAGAACAGGGCAGTGAATGTGGCAAGGGCACATCATCCTTGTATTCTCCAGCTGTCAAGGCACAAGTTTCCCAAGCATAAAGTCCATTACTGACACCACCACAGATGAAGATGTAACCAGGGGATGTGCATAAGGCCCCCGCATAAGTGACATCATCTGTAGACCCGTTCATCAGCATAGAGGCATTAGCATTACATAACCTACACTCAGGTGCTATGTTGTTACACACCAAGAGGCTGCCTAAATACATGGGTAGATCAAAAAATTTACAAATGGGTGCCGGCCCCGTGGCCAGGTGGTTAAGTTCGTGTGCTCCACTGCAGGCGGCCCAGTGTTTCATCAGTTTGAATCCTGGGCACGGACATGGCACCGCTCATCGAGCCACGCTGAGGCAGCATCCCACATGCCACAACTAGAAGGACCCACAACTAAGAATATACAACTATGTACCTGGGGGCTTTGGGGAGAAAAAAGGAAAAAAATGAAAATTTACAAATGGCCTGGGTTACATTGGTGGCCCCACATAATTTTTCATACAAATATTCAGAAGATCTTGTCGCCCCCCCCCCCCCCCCGAAGTCTGGGTCAAATTAAAGCAAAGAACAAGTGTAGCTGGGCTTAGCTCCCTGACTCAGTAAAATGGGCCAGCAGATCAATTTAGACAAACAACAGCATCTGGAATCCCAGTGAAATTGCTTATAGGGTGAACTAAGGAGTCATTAGTGTTTTGGACAGATGGAGGTTTCTGACAGCAAATCCAGCAATCAGAGAAGTTTCCCCCTTTCGAAAGGGACTGGGAAATGCAAACAAGGACATTGTCCTTCCAGGAAAGGGAGGGAGAGAATAATGTAAGAAACCACAGTGGGAAGAGGGTATACAGGCCTGGTCTGGTCATCTTGGGAAAGCTGTCTGCCTCAGGTGTCAGCTGCTTCTCTTCTTAGTCAGTTTGATTTGGAGATCTCCAGTGTTTGTACAAGACCAGATGTTGGGTAGAGGCTTCTTGAGCTCTGAGATGAGTACCCAAGGCTCAAGTCCCTGAAGCTTGGCTGCCCTCTGCATAGTGAGAAGGGCCTATTACAGTCCCTTCTGAGGAAATTTCAAGGGAGTGACATTGGAAATATCAGTTTGGAGTATTGTAGCTAAGCGTTTAAGGAAACTGGAAGAATTTAGGATCCAGTCCAGTTTACAGATATAACAAAACCTTAAGGACAATTAATAAGTAGAATTTAATATCTACAGAAGTGCAAACATAATTCCTTTCTCCACAATAACCGCCATTTTTTAAATAAAGATAATCATAGTAAAACCAACTTGTTTGTATTAAACTTGGCCTGATTATGTATATAAAATGCAGCAAAAATAGTGATTGACCATATGAACTGTTTTTTAAGATTGCTATGCTGAAACCTTGTAAGTAAGGTACTAGGCCAGTTTTTCAAGTAGTTCCTTAAAGCTGTCTGGCCGTATCTGAGTCTGCGTAAGTCTTTCTTGAGTATAACATTCTAGTCAAAGCCTTGGTAATGTAGCCAATGTTTCCAATTGTGTTTTGTTACAAGGAGAACAGACCTTCCCTGAGCGCCCATGCAGATACGTACATTGTCATGAAAAGAGTATTCTTGAAAAGAGTACTCAAGAGTTTCCGAGTTCAGGAGGGATCAGGTAGAGAGAAAAAGTAAATGTTTCAACACTTATTGCAAAGAAACCCTTTACCAAACATAGATGGCTTAAAGGAGAGGAGAATAGGGGTCCTTGAAATCTGGCACACAGAACGTTAATCTGTCTTTCACTTGAGTTCCAGAAACTCACTCCCACTTCGGTGTTATGGTCTCTTAAAGTCATCAAAACCTGTATTCCAGAGGACTTGTCAACTTTTTTATGAATCTCTTTGAAAAT
Source organism: Equus caballus (assembly GCF_041296265.1). Lineage (NCBI taxonomy): Eukaryota > Metazoa > Chordata > Mammalia > Perissodactyla > Equidae > Equus > Equus caballus. The sequence continues at coordinate 101,950,276 of NC_091691.1, forward strand.
GAAACATATCTGTAAAAGCATAAGAGTTAAACAGTAACGATCTATAACTGACAAAAGACTTTTTTTTAAAAAAAAGGCAATGGGTAAAATAGAATTCATAAAATTTGGGTGTTTTTGTGACATACATTTTAGATACTAACTAGAATTACAGGCAATAACATTATATTAGGACATATCAGATTTTTAGGAATTTTATATAATTTCTATAACATTTTTCAGTAACACCCATACAGTATAACCTAAAAAAGTTTATTATTGCTTATTTGACCATGCTTCTCATGTAATTAGTAAGCCTAATTAGTGTAATTTCTCTCATAAGGAGAGGGAATAAATATTTTGAGATGTCCCAGGTGCCCTCTGCAAGATGCCAAAATTACATCCTGGTTAGAAAAATGTCATTTAGAATTTCAGTATTTGGGGAAGCTTGTCAAAAATATCAAAAGTTTTGGATGCTTGACCAAAAAGGATCACAGATCATTATGAGATAATACTGAAGTAGCTATATGACTAAAGTAACAGTAACAAGTTTCAAAGACAAATGCAAAATGTTACATGGTTGTAAGCAAAACTTAACTCTTTGAATGTTAAGAAGACTCAGTTCTCTTAAGTAATTAAAGACCTGATAGAAACAACACAGGAAAATATTTTGATAAACACAAAATCTGTTTTCTAGACATATTGCTTAAAGGTAAAGAAGCTTTCACCAGCAGACCAATAGCCCAAGAAACCTTGTCCTTTAAACAGAAAAGAAAGCCAAGTTTTGATTATGCATCAGCTTATTTTGATGTTAAAATTCATTCATTCCAGTCTTAGCCAGCCCTGACTGCTCAAATTTCTTCTCCCTCAACAGAATGCATTCCATTCCTCATACCTTCTTTTAATGAAACACACAGCCTACTTTCCTTGCATACAGAGATGTTTCCCTTTTATGTCTAGTAGCTTTAGTTACATATACTAGAATTTTTAACCTTTAGAATCCCCAGTTCTTCGTAAAAACTAAGTAAGCAGTTGTGAACTATATTAGCATTTGCAGCTTGGTGAACTTCAAATACCTTTTATAGGGCCAGCCCCATGGCGTAATGGTTGAATTCCGCACGTTCCACTTTGGTGGCCCGGGTTCACATGTTCAGATCCTGGGCGCGAACCTAGGCTACTCGTCAGCCATACTGTGGCAGCAACCTGCATATAAAGTGGAGGAAGATTGACACAGATAGGTCTATCTTCCTCAGCAAAAAAGAAAGAAAGAAAAAGAAAAATACCTGTTATAAATTTCTAGAAATATGTGCTGTTTTTTTTAGAGAAGATTTCTCAGTGTGGCATAAAACATGTTCAGTAATAGATTCAGATATGCTTAGTTTCTCTACAATAGGAAGCCAAAAGTTAGAGAAACTTATATTCAGTAATTAATGTTTTAGTATTTTATCTTGTTTGGAAAATGATTTGGGTATTCAGTTATTTAGTTTAACTTTGTATAAACTTTGATCTTATTTATTTTAATTACTTGCTTTTAATAATCATGCTTGGATTAGAAGTTAAATAGCCAACCATCCTCATAAGTTACTTTCTTGCTGATAAATTTTGTAAGAGACAGCGTGAGCCCTAGTAGATTGACTAGTAAATCCAGGCAGAGAAAAAAGCTGCACATTTGCTTTACACCCAGTACTAACAACTCTGAAGACATACCTGTTTTTATTTACACCAACAACCTTAAGTTAGTTTCTCTTCACTGAAGATTAGTCATAGATCAGTGAATCTAGAAAGCATTTAAGTTAGTTTCTGTTATGTTTTTGAGATTTAGGAATGCTTAATTTATATGCATTTAATTTCAAGCCAATTTAGTAGATCTTTTTACAAATCAATTCTAGCAATACTATCTGGAGGTAGAAAAATATCTCATCTCTATAATGAACATACGTAGACACAGACAGACATGAGCAGAAATCTCGTAGCTTTCATTTTAAAACATTTAGCCCTGTCTCAAGTACAAAACCCAAGAATAGTTGAATGCAAACTATATTTCTGACAGATGGACTGAGGTGAGGTTACTTGTTCAGATGGCCAAAGTCTTTTACTAAACATTTCTTTTTGCATCTTGTAACGACCCTTTTAGAACTGTTTGTGGGGTCATTTTGTCTAATATCACAAGTCTAGAATGATTGTTATTTAAATTTTTCCTTCTAGTTGTTTGCTCCAGTTAACTTAGAAATAGTAGTCAGGGCTTCAGCCTTTGAATCCTCAGAGGGTCTCATTTTAAAGGGGCAGCTTTTCCCAGAGGGGAAGAGAGGAAGGTAGTGTCTGGGGCAGAGCCTGGGCACAGGGTGGCTGCTGGGGTGGGTCTGAGACAAAGGACTCTGGAAGACAGACGGGACAGCACCTGAGACAGAGAAGGGGAGGAGAACACAAGGCCTCAGAAGCCACTTTGTTTCTCCTCCGTTTTTCAGTTGTTTTGGCTAATTTAGACAAGGTTTCTTGTAGTGAGTTGATTTTAGAGCTTCGTGCGTATCCAGAAGCCCCAGGCACCAAAGAAAATAGACACACCATTCATTTTGCTTGACTTTAGAGCCACAGTCTTTCAATTGGGTTTTAAGAAAAGTGAGTTTGGGGAGTTGACAGTTCCCCAGAGTGGCCATCGTAACTCCGGACTGCTTTTGGTCTGTGTGGGCCACTTAGTTAAAAATGCACAGGTAACGGGCCCCAAAGTTCTTAAACATAAACCTGGCCAGGGTCCCTGAAGGAGGGTTTCCCCTCAGAACGTTTAGATGAGTAGGATCCCATTTCTGAAATTTCCTCTGAAAACCCAAGAAAGTTGCTGGATTCCTAGCCCTGATCCCTGAGGGAATCTGAAAACAAAAGAAAAACCGGATTCTCTGCAGCCCCAGCCCGAAAAGGAACCATGCGCAAACAGAACAACCGAGTACTCGCCAAGGACAACGCCTTGAAGCGGGAGGACAAAGTCCCTCCCTCTGGAGGACACAGCCTCCCCCGATCCCGAATAAAGTCAGATCTCAGAATGCAAGGGAGCAGAGCTCCAAGTCCCAGAGGAGACCCAGCAAACTGGAAGCAGGCGGCAGCCTGCAGACACGACCAGTGCAGGGGCTCCTTGCAGGCACCTTGCTCGATTCTGGGGGTCGCTGTCTCTGTGTCGCCTCCTGGACCCCACTTTTCTGGCACCATATACGTCAACTTAAAAAGCAAATTCCTCTGTTATTTTATCCTCAAAACAAGTCTATCCAGAAACAGCCCAAATAATTGCAACTCAGGATGTGAGTGCCGTGCACACCACAGGCACGTCCAGAGCACACAGGAGGAGCTGCTCTTACAGAGAAAAGGGGGAGAGGCAGAGCTGTCCTCAAGGAAAGTCCATCAGGGAGAGGAGCAGCTCAGGGCGGCAGCAGCTCCTCATTGGCTGGGCCGCGGCGCTTCTCGTTGGCCGGGCTGTTGCAGGTGGGGTGGAGGTCTCCCCTCGCCAGTAAAGTAGTTGCGCTTCTTGTTGCTGTCAACGTGGATGTGATGGGGCTGAGAGCTCCCCTACAGGCCTTCCCATCTCCGGTTTCGTTAGGGTTTCTTTTACTAATTTCCACTAGTGAGAACAATTTTAACACTTGTTTGATCCATATCGGAGAAGATGAAACATTAATGTGAAATAAAGTGTTAAATGCAACTTCTAGTCACTCTGAAACATAATCTTTGCTTCAGAAATAAAAATTAGCCTTAAGACCTTAGATTTGGTTCTTCAGGAGCAAGAAACATTGAAAGAGAGAGAAATCCTGGACTTTGGGATCCAGCGGGCACTGCGCTGTTGTTTCATAAATGGAGTGAGAATAGGGGTTTTGTGTTCAGTAACGCTAAGGAGTTCAGCCTCATTCTTGGTGATGTCGAGGCCAGAGAGAAACTGCTCTGGTGTCCGGCACTGACAGCGTGGGCGTCAGGTGACCTGGGAGGTGGGAGGGTGTGGTCAGTGCTTTCTGTGGAGCCCGAGCTGACCCTCTACCCCCCGCTTCTCTTTGGGGGCTCCTGGGTCTTGGGGCACCATGGCCATCTGCATTTCCCCTGCGTGGCATGGCAGGTGAGGGCTGCAGGGGCTTAGAATTTGGAAGCTGAGAAGAGTTGGGAGGGGAACGTGCCTGGGAGGGGCAGTAGATGCCGTGTCCCATGGTCTGCAGCTCTGCCTGGAGCTGACCTGGGCTGTCATCCCCAAGGCCGCAGGAGATAGCTCCCCATGGAGTCACAGCTGGCAGCCAAGACCAGAGAGGCGTCTGCATCTCCTTGAAATTCAGTAAAACACGACAATTTCGTGCTGCTCGAGATGGGCGCACCTGGGCCCTGAGCCTCCTGGCGGCCTCAAAGAGGATGGTTGGCCAGCTCACAGTGCAGGGGTAGCACGTGGTCTCAGAGCAGCTTCCTCAGTGTACCCGGTCACGCCAGGTTTACACAAGGGACGTCCTGTACTGACTGCAGGCCAGCAGCCTCATCATAGGAGGACCCAGCTCTATCCTTCACGAGTCTGTGCCCTCAAGGAGGTGGAGACCCCGAGGTGTCAGGAGATGCTGTGGGTGTGCAACAGGCACATCTGCGATTTGTCTCTGTTGGTCAGCCTCACGGGCCCCTTGTAAAACGCACCCGTGCCCAGAGAGTCCTGGAGAGTCTCCCAAGCAGTCTCACCTAAGGGGCTGGGAGACACACGGACCCCTGGACAGCCGATTTAAACAGGTCAGGCTTCCCCTGCATCACTCTGTTCCTGAAAGCGCTCACTCATCCTGAGCCGTGCTCTGTGAGGTCTTAAAAGTGAAGTCTGAATTCTTCCTTCCACTTCCTCGAGTCCTGCAAGGCGTCTGCACTCACACCACGAGCTTTTGACAGGTAGGAAGGAATTAATACAAATCATGATAAAACAGAGGAAATGTGAACAGATCAAGTGCTCACCCCACATGCAGCTTTCACTGCACCTTGATCTAAGGGCAGTGACTGAGTCCTGCCGGCCCTCGTCTTCACTGAGAATAGAAGGAAAGAAAGAGCTTTAAGCGCATAGGTAAATACTGAAATAAGTTGTAGGAGAGAATCCCAGAAGGCCTCTTGAAAGCTGGCATGGGTCATAAAGGACAGCTCTGCGTCCCCGCTGGAGCGTCAGTGTGTTTTGTTTTCTAAAGAGATTCTTGTTCTTTGGAGATAATTCAGAATAGATTGCTTTTTCAGCTTCATTCTGATTTCTGTGGAAATTTGTATACGTTGGAGACTTAACTTAGATGGCCTCCTTGTTGTGTGTTCTCTCTTGATTTATTGCAAATTATCTTTCAGTTGAATGGCAAAACTTTTTTGCATGATTTCCTTCTGTGGACTGTCTGCTGAAAACGTTTATTTTAAAAATGGTTAAGTTCTAGGAATCCTAAAACCCACCTCAGGTCACCCGGCATGGTTTTGTACGGTTATGACGCAGTGTTACTTGTTTCAGTAAATGGGGGTTCTAGGAAATGTGATTGAAAAACTTGACCTTGATCACCTGTGCCCTGTCCTGAGGCCCCTGTGCTCACCTGTGCCCTGTACTGAGATCCCCAAGCCCACTGTGCCCTGTCCTGGGGCCCGTGTGCTCACCTGCGCCCTGTACTGAGGTCCCCAAGCCCACCATGCCCTGTCCTGAGGCCCGTGTGCTCACCTGTGCCCTGTACTGAGGTCCCCAAGCCCACCATGCCCTATCCTGAGGCCCCTGTGCTCAACCTGTGCACTATCCTGAGGTCCCCAGCTCACCTGTACCATGTCCTGAGGTCCCCACGCTCACCTTTGCCATGTTCTGAAGGTCTCGTGCTCACATGGGGTCTGTGTGAGGTGCCCACTTTCACCTGTGCTGTGTCCTGAGGTCCCCACGCTCACCTGTGCCATGTTCTGAGGTCTCGTGCTCACATGGGGTCTGTGTGAGGTCCCCACGCTCACCTGTGCCATGTTCTGCGGTCTCATGCTCACATGTGGTCTCTGTGAGGTCCCCACGCTCACCTTTGGGATAACCCTGAGTCTGTTGTAGTTGTATCTTAATCTACCAGCGGGGGCACCTCAGACAGGCTATGATCAGCGTTGACAGGTGACAGATTTACAGAGTGCTTGCCTGGGGTAAACTGAGACCACATCCCGTGCCTCCATGACCAAGATGTCCCGAAGCACATGAATCCGCCTTCAGGCCCAGGCACCTCTCCCAGCCGCCCCTGGCAGCCCCTGTCCCCTTCATTTCCGTCCTTGCATCCTCACCCGAGTTCTCTTAATGCAGCTCTGCTCCTGTCACCAGAAGGCCCATTGCATCGTAACCGGCAGCCTGCCCCAAGCTATGTGTTTATTGAGACCACCATTGTCCTTGCAGCGCATCAGGCAGCGTGCTGGCCTGTAGATCAGCGTCCTTGCAGGCCAGGGTCTGAGACAGAATCTCCTCTTTACTTGTTTCAGAGTCACAGAAGTCTATGCACGTCTAGGGCAATCATCTCTGTTCTTAGTCGTGTTGTTGCCAAAGGGTTATACTTTGTGTATTGTGGTTCACACAGAGAAGGGCTTTTTGCCAAGTAGAAGTTCAGTGATGTGGGCCTTGGCCATGGTTCAGAGGACGCGGTGAGGGTGCCTGTCCCAGCCTCCATGTTCCGGCCTTGTATGTTCGCACCACGGGCAGCAATATCGTTTCAGCACAGTGGCAGCTTCTGTCCTGCGTGAGATTGTGAACTTTGTCTTATAGTGTGGATGTTTGTTTTTGTTGAATTTGTCAGTGTGTTTCGCATCAGTAAGCACTGTTTCTGAGCCGAGCAAGCTTGAGCCTTGTTTTCTGTGTGAGCACATCAGTACATGTCACTAGAGAGAGTGAGGCCTCAGACCCAGATTGCTGCCTCCTGAGCTCAGGGGCGGCTTGGTACCACTAACCAACATCCTAAGTGGTCACGTGACCCCAGGTGGTCAGAGAGTGGATTTACTCTTGAGTAGAGTGGATCTACTCAAGTGGTTTTACTCTTGCTCCGAGACTTCTCGCAGTCCTGGGGGCCGCCAGGTGATGGTGTCAGCTGAGGCTGCCACCTAGCACGCTCTCCCTTTGGCTTTGCAGCCACACTGGGTGTGGGGCTGGTACATCGGGAGATCTTCACTGAGTTGCTTTTCCCACCCCTGACACGGGTCTGCTCTGCGCTGGCGGCAGATCCTGTTTTGTAGTTATTGTAGTCCTAGTGAGATAGGCACATTTTCCATTGGCGTCACGATGTTGAGAGGAAGCAAGTTTATTCCAGAAGTACCAAGGGCCCAGGTCCGGGAGTGGTGGGAGCCAGCGCAGGCCTTCTAGTTTGTGTTCACAAGTCAGGTTGTTATAATGCCTTCATGCTTCTTTGCCCAAATTAGGGTTCTTCTTAGGATTAACGTAGTCTTCCCCTCTAGGTGTGATTTTTTTTACAGGCTGTCATTTCCTGAGGCTGTCTGTCCTGTTGTAATGTTCCGATCGCTGGTGACCAAGTATATCAGCGTGCTTGTGTTGTAAGGCAGATATGCAGGAACAGTGCAGGCAGGCGTGCCCACAGCATTTGCTCAGCGCAATGTTGCCCAGAGGCTGATGAGCAGGTTTTGTGGTGGGACATGGGGTCGTGTGGGAGGGCAGCTGGCGGGGCATGTGTACCCAGGCTGCGCGGAGTGGCCTCCTTGACCGCTAGCAGCCAGGGAAACAAAACAGCAGAAGGGTCTGCCCCGGAAATGAACTCCTGCGGTGGGAGGGGTGAGGGAGATGACAGTTAACGTAACAAACAAGCAGCGCACGTGGTGGGAGGTGGCACATGAGGGGAGTGGGGGGGAAGATGGAGCAGGAGGGCCTGGGGTGGGCGCTGTGGCCCCGCCACGGCAAGCACAGCGGTTAGATTGTTGTCTTTGGCACTTACTGAGCAGCACCCGGCATTTTTGCAGCTCCGCGTGCAGGACGGGTGTCCAGCCCCCAAGCACACTGAGCCTGAGGACGACATCCACGGCCTTTGGGAGTCTCCCTCCTCCGCCCGGCCACCCTTCTCTGCATCCAGCATCGTGATCTGTTTGCCGGACGCACTTGCAAATGCTTGTCTGTCTGACTTCACCCTCTCCTCTCCTCCTCCTGCTTTGTTTTCCTTCTCAGTCTGTCTTTAATGGGCTGTTCCTTAGAAATTGATGCCATTCTTACTCCTTCTGATTATTTTCTTTGTTGATCTGTGTTTAACTGGCCACAAACTAGAACTTGATTGTTGATGTTTGCCCCTTTTTTGAGGTTAAGAAGTTTTTGTGGTGGGATGTGTGGATTTCGTCTCCAAAATAAAAGAAAAGTTCTGCCCTTCAGGTAGAAATATGCAGCAATCTATTCTAAAAGTTAAAAGTTTAATATATTAAAACATAAAATTTGCATTTAGGGTCAGAAAACTACGTGAAGTGTTAGCCCTAAATAATCAAAGATCCAGTTGATGAGGCTCCTGAGAAGCGCGTCGTGATAAGCGGATGAGAGCATCTGGTTGTTGGGAGGAAGAGGGAAGCAGCGCTGGTTTCTGGGCTGGCCAAGGGGGTTGAGCCCACGACAGCGGCCGACATCTCAGACGGAGTGGGAAGGATGGGCAGGACTGAGGAGTCAGCACGGGGTGGTGGAGGGGAGGTGCAGCCGGAAACACCAGCCTGGAGGTGGTTCCCTGGCCTTCTTCCTCTGTCCCTGGCTCTGACCCCCATTTTTTGTTTGGGGGCAGGTTTGTCTCCTTTTCCCCCGGCTCTGCTCTGAGCCAGCCCATCATGCAGCTGTACCACCAAAGAGTATGGGGCCCCTTGTCATTTATTTCTCTTCCCTCTTTGCCCCATGGGCAGCCCTGGCCACACAGAATTGTGCAGCAGCTCAGGGGCTCAGTCTGAGAGAAGGGCACCCCTAACTCTGCGTACGAGCCGACCCAAGCCCCAGGCTCACCCGTGAGAGCACAGACATGGAACACACCCAAAGAACGCGTCAGAGGCCGTCAGACTGACCTGTGATGGAAATCCAAGGGCGTGGGACAGACAGCGTGGCAAATGTCTGTAACTCACGTCAGAATCGACGCAAGGCAAGACAGAACTGCCCCTCTTAACCTAACCAGCTGGGTCACCTGCTAAAACACAAACCCCTGTTCTGCAGAGGTTCTAACAGGATGTAATATTCGAAATGTCCAGGGCACAATCTGGAAGTTACTCAACATACAAAAAGCAGGAAACTGGCAGATAAACAAGAGATGACAGCAGATGCCCCCAGGGACAGCCCAGACACTGGGATTCTCAGGCCAGCTTGAGGACTGTGCTCCCTGGGGAGAGGTAAACAGCCTTGGAGTGAATGGAAACTATGAAGAAGAACCAAGTGGAAATTTTAGAACTGCAAAATACACTCAGTTAAGCAAATTCACTGAAATTTGCCAGAAGGACCCCCAGTAGAATGGTGGTGACGAGGAAAGACTCAGTGAAGACAGAGTTACAGAAATTACCCTGAAGAACAGCAGGAAAACAGTGGGGGAAATGATCAGAGCCTCAAGGACGTCGGGGTCGATATTAGAAGTTTACCGTTTGTGCCATGGAGTCCTGAAAGAGGGGAGAAAGGTTGGTGTGGAAAAATAATTGGAGAAATAATAGCTGAAAACCTCCAAAATTTGACGAAAGGAACATATTTACCACTTTCTGATGCTACAAACTAGTTTGGTCTTTGTAGAATTTCATCAGAACGGAGTCACGTATGTGCTCTGCATCTCACGCCTGGTCGCCTCTTCCCCTGGGGTCAGAGCAGGCTGTGTGGACGAGACCACAATTGAGGAGGCCCTGAGGAGTGGTGGAGCTCCTTTTTCACGTGTTTGGTGAGGGAGTATGCCAACTAAGGCAGAGGAATGCAAAGACTAAGGTTGTCTTTGGGGGGTTTATGTGGGTAAGCAGCCTTCCTACAATTACATCTCACAAAAAGTCAATGTTAGAGAATTCTGTGTCTTAACACAGTGTTGTGTTGTGTTTTAGGAGGCAGGTGGCTCTGCAGTTGCTGTCGTGAACTTCCAGATATCTTGAGAGAATTAGCACGTATCGGCCTTTAGAAAAAGACGTTGAGATTGAAGATTATATGTGAAAATCACATCGTAAGATTAGGGGAGTGAAACAGGGAGACGTGTCGTAGTTTGCTTCTCAGCAGTCAGTGGGAGAGCGGGGGCTGCAGTGCGCATGGCCAAGGGCGAGTGAATCGTCAAGAGCAGGCAGCTTTCCTGGGACCAGGTGCCAAGACTGCCTCCTCATGGAAGGCTCAGAGCCCTGGGGACCAGGAGAGCAGTTCCTCAACTGCCACCTTCCAGGCCCAGTGCGGCATGAAGAGCAGACCTCGCTTGGTGTTGAAAGCCTTAGTGAGCTTGGGCAGACCATGCCATGGTTAACTTCAGAGGAGAAATTTCCCTTTACTGTGTCTTGGTTCTATCACGAGAGAATGTGGAACACTGAAAAGAATGGCTGGGATGTTTGTTCCTCTGGCCAAGGAAAGAAGTACATTTACACTGGTTCCAAATACCTTTTAGGTGGCATCATTCCAGGCTTAATAGAAATTTATTCCCTGCGGCTGGAGATTAGAAGTCTTGTCATTGGTCACTTGAATGGTGGCCTTTTTAAAGGAGGTGCTGTGTTGAGTTATTTAGAATAATTTGTTCACAGGCGTTTCTGCACATCCGTCCCTCACCACCTGACTCTTGATTCTTCTGGAGTCACCAGGATTCAGTTTCTCCATCTCTGATCTCAGCCAGCTTTTATAGTACGTTCATTTCTGCAGGGACCGGGTGGGCCAGATGCCCTCTCTTCACACCTTCTTATAAAACAGCAGAATGGTGGGAAAAGGAAAGAGCTGGCAGCAGGGCTGGAGTGAGGCCTGAGGCCCATGTGCTGTCTCCCCACACCCGACAGGGCAGCCGGGCGAGGTGGCTGCTGCCCCTCCTTGCCGCTTGTCCCTTCTCTGCCTCGTGCCGATTCCATTTCTTCTCTCCTGGTTCTCCCTCTGCCGCCGACATCACTCCGTGGTCAGAGGCTGTGACGAGTTTTTTGAATTCTTCCTAACCCTGCATCTTCCAGGTAGCTTGATGGGGGCGTTTCCAGTAGGGTTTGATGCTACCCACGTTTGCCCTCAATTTGAGAGATTTCAGTACTTAATTCAGTATAAAATGGATTTTGTTTTTCTCTTCACGTGATTTTACAATATTTATCTCAGCATCTTTAAATAATATTCATAAAGTGAATAGTTCATTCCGGATTACTCTTTTTCGAGAAGTGCAAAGTTGCCTTTTTATAAAAGGCGGCCCTGGAAAGGTGTGTGTCATTCTCAAGCAGATGCTTTTCTACGAGTGATGCAGAATGAGGGAGTGCTAATGTAAGCATAATTTAGGGAAGGTCAGATTTGTGTGCCCGTGAGTTTAATTTGACTGTACGAAACATTTCTCTACATCTGAACAGCAGAATGAGCATGCACACTGGTTAGCTGCCCGCCAGACTCTCAGTGCTAACATGTGGGTTGAGCCCTTGCAGCCTGGTGTACGTGTGCCTCTCCATTAGCCCGTGGAGGTCACCCCGCCATCTCTGAGGTGCTGTGATTGTGTGCTTTGGCAATCAAATTTAAAATAACTGATTTTTATATTCCTACTTTGCTCTCAACAAGGTGTGATGGAGAGTTGAGGGCCTTAAATATTTTCAGGGCAAAATTTAATGGAATGTCCTAATAGCAGTTTGCTTATCAAAATAGAGTGAGTACAGCCCATTAATAGACCAGCGAAGGGGCCGGCCTGGTGGCGCAGCGGTTAAGTTTGCACGTTCCTCTTCAGCTGCCCGGGGTTCACCAGTTCAGATCCCAGGTGCAGACCTACCCACCACTTGGCAAGCCACGCTGTGTCAGGCGTCCCACATGTAAAGTAGAGGAAGATGGACAGGATGCTAGCTCAGGGCCAGTCCTCCTCAGCAGAAAGGGGAGGATTGGCAGCAGATATTAGCTCAGGGCTAATCTTCCTCAAAAACAAAAAAATAAACCATCAAAGTGTAAATGCAATAACTTCTTAGAATTAACTAGATGCTTTTTTTGAATGCTCTCAGTTTAGGAGCAAACCTGATAAGACGTTTTACGTTTAAAAGTCTTGTGATGACCTAATGATGCGGCTACCACTTTATTTAATTAATTGTCAATTAAAATGTTTCTATATTTTAATTTGTAAGGTCAGTGTGCGTTTGTTGTTTCTTAAACTACATGTTGATGTATTAGAAATTGGAGGCTGAATGATTTAAAGGAATTGACACTGACATGAGCTCTTTGGGTGTGACTGATGGTTTCTCGTCAAAGCTGCACTGTATTGGGTGCTCTCTTTAATTTAATCAGAGATTTTTTTAAAAACCAGCCAGTCTTGTTTCAGTGCCTTATTCATGGTGTCCCGTGTCCTCGCAGTCTGTTGTGGTCCATTCACTCGCAGAGAAGTTTATCAGTCCTCTCATAGGCCCAGCAGGGGGTGGACTGTGGAGGGTGCCGACTGTGGGGACGGGTCCAAGAGCCCCACAAGCAGCTGCGTGGGGCACACGTGCACCGGGAGGAACAGCTGTGCAGGACCCACGTGCACCTGGGAGGAACAGCTGTGCAAGACCCACATGTACCTGGGAGGAACAGCTGTGCAGGACCCATGTGCACCTGGGAGGAACAGCTGTGCAGGACCCACGTGCACCTGGGAGGAACAGCTGTGCAGGACCCACGTGCACCTGGGAGGAACAGCTGTGCAAGACCCACATGTACCTGGGAGGAACAGCTGTGCAGGACCCATGTGTACCTGGGAGGAACAGCTGTGCAGGACCCACGTGCACCTGGGAGGAACAGCTGTGCAGGACCCACGTGCACCTGGGAGGAACAGCTGTGCAGGACCCACGTGCACCTGGGAGGAACAGCTGTGCAGGACCCACGTGCACCTGGGAGGAGCAGCTGTGCAGGACCCATGTGCACCTGGGAGGAGAGGCTCTGCAGGGCACACTTGCACCTGGGAGGGAACAGTTGTGCAGGGTCATGTGCACCAGGAGGGGCGTGGGGAACTTAGGAGCTGAGAGGCCGGCAGGGGATGGAGGGTGTGCGTGTGACCCTTTGTAGTAGGAGCTGCAGTGGGTCCAGCCTTTGGGGAGGTTCCTGGGATACCAGCGAGCGGGCAGTGTTCTGACCCATTGGGAGCCTCCCCACTCAGAGCCCCTTGGAAATGGGTGATTCCATTGGAAGAAGGCACAGTTCTCATGAGTTAAATACAGCATCTGACAGCCTTCACTTCCTTTATGTGTTTTCTGGAGTTAGCTGAAAACCCGGTCTTTCTCAACTTCATGTATTTTTTAAATTTCACGTTTAAACAGCCATTTCATTCCTGTGGTTCAGAATTCAAAAGCCTGAAATGTGAACCTCTGTCCTCTGGTTCCTTCGTTCTCCTCGCTCCTGCTGCCTGTTCGTTGCTTCTCTCTGTCCCTGTCCTTGCTCGTTGACCTCAGCATGTGGCCAGGGGCCTGCGCCTTCTCTCCCATGACTTTGTTCTATTGCCCTTACTTGGCATGTCCCTAAATGTTTCAGCCTAGGGTCTGTCAGAGAAAACAAGCCCCATCTAGTGCGTCTCCCAGGACGTGGCTGGCACCCTCCCAGACTGCAGGGCTCCTCCTGGAGAGCAGTCATCATGGCGTCTCTTTGACCTTGAGCATTTTGAGAGAACGCCTTCATTATTCACCGTAAAATCTGTTAGTGTGCTAGAGATAAAATGCCTGTTAGGGTCATGCAGCAGGAAGTGACTGTCAGGCTCTCTGCGTGGCCTGCACTGGGGTCACACTCAGGGTTGCAGGCCCCCAGCAAGATGCCACAGAGGAGGGGCAGCCTGGGCCTTTCCTCTCTCCATTGTCCATGCCCTGTGCCTCACTTGCGTCCCTCGGTGCTGTTTGTAAGGCTCGGTCTAACTGCAGACCTCAGTGCCGGGGCCTGAAGCAGGAGCAGACACGTAGCCTGAGCAGAGGTTGTGCTGGAGGCGTGTCTTCATCAGCGATGAGAAGCAGAGTCTGTGCAATCCGCCGTGGTGTTGCCATTCCCTTGGGGGAGGGGAGGCGATTCCTTAGAATCATGTTACGTGGATTCTTTAGGAAGTTGATCTGTAAGCATGCTGACTCTTGGCCCTTTGTCAGGTGGATGACATCCTAGGAGAAGGCAGCGATGACAGCGACAGTGAAAAGAAGAAGCCGGAAGAGCAGGAGGAGGAGGAACAGGAGGGGGCACCTCAGCCCAGGGAACCCAAGGCCCCGGGGGCCCACAGGGGGCACACGCTCGAGTCGACATCATCCAGCGAGAGGAGTGCAGCGGATGGCCGGGGGCCCAGGTGAGGGCGGGCCCAGGTGAAGGTGGACTCAGGGGAGGGCGGGCCCAGGTGATGGTGGACAGGCAAGTATGCAAGTGAGGGCGGGCCCAGGTGAGATGGACAGGCAAGTGCACAGGTGAGGGTGGGCCCAGGTGAGGGTGGGCCCAGGTGAAGGTGGACTCAGGTGAGGGCGGGCCCAGGTAAGGGTGGACAAGCAAGTGCACAGGTGAGGGTGGGCCCAGGTGAGGATGGACAGGCAAGTACGCAGGTTAGGGTGGGCCCAGGTGAGGGTGGACAGGCAAGTGCACAGGTGAGGGCAGGCCCAGGTGAGGGCGGGCCCAGGTGAAGGTGGACTCAGGTGAGGGCAGGCCCAGGTGAGGGTAGACCGGCAAGTGCACAGGTGTGTGCAGTCAGGTGCCCGGGTGAGGGCGGGCCCAGACTTGGGCGGGCAGTCTAGTGCACAGGTGAGCGGCCCCTGGTGAGGGCTCGCAGGTGTGAGGCTGCAGGCTGCATGCTGCCCCTGGGAGTGCCAGGCACCGTCTGTGTTTGTCAGCACACTCTTGCTGTTAGGTTGCATCTTCCCAGCCCCCTTCCACACGTCGTCGTAGACTGTAATGTTTGAGTGCATCGTTGTCATGGGCAGCAGTGGGTGGGAGGAGAAACCTGAGGACATCTGTGTGTGGTCCTGAGAGGGCAGAGGTCACTCTTGTCTGCTTCAGGAAACATTTAAATTATGTAACAGATTCTTCAAACTTGTAACATTTTCAGAATATTACATTCATGCTGACGTGGATTTTTATTAAACTTTTTATGATTTCCGTTATTAGGCAGATTTAATTTTTCCCCTTCACAAGGTGCTTTGTGTCTCTTACAAGTGTAACACACACAAGTGTAACACGTAGACAGTTGTGACCCACAATGCCTATCCAGCCACGCACGAGTCTCCCGGCCCTCATCCCAGGTCACGCTGGGAGGGCCCCTGGCTCCTATGTGTAACCAGCAACCCAGGCCCCCAGGCCCCAGCGGGAGCAGGAGCAGCATGCCATGTGCCTCTGCGCCCTCGCTGTCCACAGACAGCAGGCCTGGGTGACGCCATCTCCATGTCATGGTTGCCACCAGCTTTTCCATGTGTGTCAGTAGCCTCTGCTGGTGAGCATTTGGTTGCCTCCAGACCTTTGAGTGTCTCAGACCACGTAGCAGTGAGGACTGGATCCCGCGTCTTCTCACACCTGCAGGGATGCGGGCGGTGTGGGTGTCAGCAGCGCTGTTGCCCTCGTCCTTTCCTCCCTCGGTGCTGACAGCGTGATCTTGTTGTCATGGCTGTAACGTCTGTTCCTGGATCAAGTGGGCGCCACAGCGCTGCTCCCTTCGCAGGCCCTGTTGTCTTACTTGGCTCGATAATTACCCCGGCGCCTGTTTGCTCGTTCTCCTCTTTTCTGCCTCTGAGTCTCCCACCCCCAGTCCCTTGGTTCAGTCCTCTAGGAAGTGGCAGCCGCCTTCTCAGCCGTATGTGCCCTGAGCCTCCCTCAGAGGGTCCCCAGCACCCAGGAATCCCTTCGCTGCCTCTCTGGCTTACATCCCGTTTCCTGGCTCCAGGGTCTTTTTTTGTTGTTCTCTCACTTTGGTCGAGTACATCTTCCAGCAGCATCCTGGAAGCAAAAACACCTTGCCTTTCATTAAATGGCTTCGCCTTATCCACGTCTGGTTGATAGCAGGAGGCACAGTTCTCAGATGGGATCCCTTCCCTCAGAATTCCAGAGGCTCTGCTCCCCTGGCACACAGCTTCCCGTGATGGGACCCGCGCCGTGTCGAGTGCCTCTTGGGGACTGGGGAAGTCTACGTCTCGTCCTTGGTGTTGGGACATGTTTGGGTGCCAGGCTGTGGGGTTGTTCCCTGGCCATCCAGTTGTCTCTGTCTTGCCCTTCACCAGGGCTGCCCCTAAACCCAGCCAAACCTCTGGTGTGAAGAAGCCTTGTCAGTGCGGGCTGGCAGGACCACCAGCAGTAGGAGCAGGAAGCACGAGCTGGGTCTCGAGGGTCTTCTCAGCCGCCTGGCCGTGGGCGAGTCACTGAAACTCCTGCGTCTGTTTCCTCGTCTTGACACGAGTGTGACAGCGATGCCATCTCAGGGCGGTCGCGGGAGTCATGCCGTGAGTTGGTGCCAGCACGGATGGCACACGCAGCGGGTACTCACCCACTGCTGGGTCTGATTTTACCTGGGGGCTCTTTTCTTTACCTGCTGAGTCCATTCACCGCCTGTCTGGTCTGACTGCTAAGCCCTTCTGTAGGTGAATGAACAGCGTTTTTACAAAGGTATAGCTTACTCAGGCAGTTCAATTACAAAACAAGATCAGGCCAGAAATTTCAGCAGCAAATGGAGATAGAACTTAGGCAGTCGTTGTTCCATTTGTGGGAATTACACAGAGAACATGGATGGATAGCAGCTGTGTAGTTTCGCAAGAAGGCACACACGGCCCCTCAGGGCAGTCACTCTGTGCTCACCCGTTGTGAAGCGTGACTTTCCAGCGTTGTTGAAATGCTGGAAAACTGTTTTAGGAGAGAACTCTATATCAGTGTTGGGTGATGAGAAGCCTTACATGGTCACTCTGCTCAGCTGTGTTCATCTCTCTGCAGGCCCCATTGGGGTCTCTGATGGTGCTCTGAGGAAGGGACCTGAGGAGCGGGCCCTCTGAGGAGGCTGACTCCCCACATGCTCTGAACCCCTGGTAGCGTGCTGGCTGGCTGCCAGTAACAGGACGTCTTCTCACTGATTGGCAGCATGCTCTGGTTGTGAAGTTTTTAACCTGATGTTGTTGTCTCTATCAAGTGAAAAGAAAGAAACTCAAAGCGTTTTTCACTTAGACTCAGAAATGCCTGACCGGAGCCCGTAGGGCCTGTGTCCCCTGGTGGGATGGCAGTGTACACAGGACACTCAGTGGACTGAGACTGAGTGTGACGCAGAGCACAGGGTAACATCCTGCTTAGACTCAGAAATGCCTGGCCGTGGCCCGCAGGGCCTGTCTCCTGGTGGGACGGCAGTGTACACAGGACACCCAGTGGACTAAGACTGAGCTTGACTCAGAGCACGAGTTCACGTCCTGCTTTGTCTCTGGTTTTACTGAGTTATCTGCCCACAAATGAAACAAATCAGGACTCTGGAAAAGACCCTCAGTTGTGGACTGGTTTAGGTGCTGCCATTCTGACCGGGATAGGTGGAACAGCACCGTGTGCTTAGTCCTAAACTCTGGGCTGTCTGCATCTCTGTTTGCAGCCCTGCACAGTGAGCTTCCAGCTCAGAAGTGTAACCTGATGTCGTGGAGGGCGTTCTGAACAAAACAAAACAAAAGGATGTTCTTTTGGCACCAAGAAGCTTTCATGGGGTTGCCCTGGGCTCTTGAAATCCTCCAACTGTGACAGTGGGGGGTCAGGCGGAAGTTGAGGCATCAGCCCAAGTGCCCGTGGTGGGCATTGTAGAGAGCCTCTCCCTGCTGTCTCCTCGCCATCCCAGTATGCCACTGTTTCACCTCGTGTCTGTGGATGTGACTTTGGTGATTTTAGAATTTGAGGTCAGACGAATGGAGCACCCCAGAGTCTGCTCAGACCCCATCTTTTACCTCCTGCAAAGCTTTCTCGGTTCGTCACCACACCAGCTTGAGTTGCAGTGCCCATTACGGACAGAGCCGTCAGCCCCGGTCCTCCCTGCTTTTCTTTGCATCTGCATCTGCGTGTGTGCGTGTCGCCAGCCTGGAAGCTGTCATGTTTCTGGGGGTGCCCTGGGGCTCGGCCCTCCATCTGGGGTCGGAAGCGTGGGAGGTGGCAAGTCAGAGGGTTGGTGGTCCTCTAGCTCTCCTTCCTTTCCTTAGCAGGAACTTGGCAAATTTGGGTTTTTGGTTATATTTTACTTTGGCTTATAGTACTAGAACTAGAAGTGTGGATTTTCTGAAACTTTTCACATAATAGTATTTTTATTTAAAATTAAGAGAACATGTTTTGGGTTTTTTGGGTTTGGTTTTGTTTTTCGCATGTGAACATTTAGGTTTCATAGTGAGCTTTCCGTGTGCAGTGACACGTTCCATACTGAAGTGTGGGTTTGGCTTTTCGTGTACATGTCTGGCGGGCAGCACATTCTGCTGATTCTGTTGGGCTGAGCTGTTCTGCAGAATCTTAATATCACTTGAACTTGAAAATGGTTCTTAATGGAAGGAGGAAAGTGACATTTCTTACTTGTCCACCAAGAACTGATTCCTCCTCCTTTCAGATCAACAGCCATCAAATGCCCAGGTTACACACAGCGGCTCACGGGACACCTCTGTTCCTTGTGGTAAATCCCAAAGATGAAAGTCAAGTGTATATTTGAGAAGCATTTGCCCAAAGAAGATATCTCCAAAACGTTTAAAACGCCACAAGAATGCATCCTTGTGCCGCCACCGGCAGGTCGTGAGACAGCAGCATGGAGGCAGCACCCCGAGGTCTCATGTCGGGTCCCTCCCCAGTGAGCGCTTGCTCTGGGCCTGGACGTGGGCGGTCGGCCTGGCTCCCAGAAGGACCTTGTAGTGTGACATAAGACTCTTCCTTCAAGTTGTTTCTAGAGTTAGTGGACAAGTGAAAACAACAGTATTTCATTAACTGCCCAAAACAGGGTACAACGTAGCTGGTAGCTTACGTTGGAGAAGGTCAGAAAGGGAGGGAGGAGTGGTTTGCCACTCATGGTCAGGGACAGCAGCCCACCTCTTCTCCACCAAAGACCCTGCTCTCTAAGTACTGGAGAGCTGTGGTCTGGCCCTGTGACCCGTCCCGTCTGGTGCCGTGGGAGATGAGTAAGGACAATCACTCCATTTTTAAGGATCTGCCCCCATCCCTCCAGCCCTCTCCTCTTCTCATGCAGGAGCGCGGTCAGTGTGTGCTGCAGACGCATGGATGGCCAGGAGGGCTCTCCCGCAGCCTTTGCTCCTCTTTTCCTTCCAGGAAGGTTACGTCAGTTCCCACTCTTGTAGACAAACAAACAGCACTGACGCGCTCGGAGGCTCCTGTGTGTGAAAGTGGTTTTCATGTTGCATGGTCAACCTGGGCAAGATTTTCCTTAATATATTGGGAAATCTGTCATTTCTAGAAACGGAGGCAACATTAAGCTTTGTAACGTTTATTGCCAGAAAGCAAAGACGCTTACGTGGCCAGTGTGGACGGTTGCGGTGCTCGTTTCTTCTTGCAGCTCTCTGCCTTCACCCCAGCAGACACTTAACTCTTAAAACTGGGCAGGAGAGGATTACACATCTTCCGTCTTCCCTGACAGGTGACTCTGGGACTACAGGTACTAACTCAGGGGCGTCAATTCCCCCTTGTGTTCCCCAGGATAGGTGAGAGGTGCTCTTTGTGTCCTGTACGCCTGGTCGGTGCCTTGCTTCTGAGCATCACTGGAGGAGCTGCCCCGCTCCTTCTGCTGGGCACATGGCGTCTCATCTTATTTGTACATCACAGTTGGTTTAGCCTTCTTTTGACTTGTGTTCGATCTCTTGCTGTTAGAAATGGTGCTGTGGCGAACATGCGCGTGTGTTGATCATTTGCACGTGCATGAGTTTATCACTCATAAATTTCTAAAAGCAGAATTGCCAGGTCAGAGGTAGGTGCTTTTCGAAGCTGACAGTTGCTGGCGAGTTGCCCTGCATAGAGGGTTGTACCAACATCCACTCCCATCAGAATGGGTGAGAATGCTCATTTCTTCACACCTTCCACAGCACAGTGTTGATGGCCACATGATGAATAGAAAGTGGTACCACTCTAGTTTTAGCGTGTGTCTCTCTTTATGGGCTGTGCCTGAGCCCAAGGCTGGACCTTCAGAAGCCTCACGCTGTGGGGCAGCCACTTCACCAAAACGGTCCTGCCAGTTGCTAGACACGACAGCAGTAACATGCCCCAGAGGGTAGCCCGGAACCCAGAGTTGCTACAGCATAGTAACTAAAATGTCCTGTTTCCAGCAAAAAAATCATGAGACACACAAAGAGACAGAAGAGTCTGACCCGCACATGGGAAAAAAGCAGGCAAGAGAAGCCGCCTGTGAGGGCAGCCAGGTGTCAGTTAACAGACCGACTTCAGAGTGGCCGTGACAGGTGTGCTCCCGGTGCTGAAGGCAACCTGCTGTAAGAATAGAGGAGTGTGTGGACAGGGTCTTGTCCAGTGTAAGTTCTAGACCTGAGAAGTGTAATGACCAAGTGAAAATTCACCAGAGGGCCCGAATGCAGGTTTGAACTAGCAGAAGAAAGGCTCGCACACCCTTGGCACTTGCGGACATGATGTCATCAGAAGAGTGGAGAGGAAAAGGAGCGGAGTCTTAGAGACATGCGCATTGAATGCACCGGCACACAATGGTGAGCGTGCCAGAGCCAGGAAAGAGGAGAAGGGGCAAAAAAATATTTCAAGAAATAATGGCTGAAACTTCCCAAATTCAATGGAAAACATTAATCTAACACATCCCCAGCGCCAGCCCGTTGGCATAGTGGTTAAGTTCACATGTTCCATTTTGCTGGCCAGGTTGGTGGGTTCAGATCCTGAGTGTGGACCTACATACCACTCATCATGCCAGGCTGTGACAGCATCCCACATACAAAATAGAGGAAGGTGGGCAGAGATGTTTGCGCAGTGACAGTCTTCCTCACACACGAAAAGAACATTAATCTAACACATTCCGAAGCACAGCGAAGTCCGAGTGGGGTGGGCATAGAGATCCACACCCAGACATATCAGAGTAAAGGTGCTGGAAGCAAAGACAAGGAGAAAACCTTGAAATCAGCACGAGGAAAATGGTGCGTTACCCAGAGAGCCCCGTGGGACTAGCAGCTGGCCTCTCTCAGAAACAGCACAGGCCAGAGGCAGTGGGATGGCCCACACGAGATGTCCAAGAGAAAAGCTGTCAGCCAGGAACCCTACATCCTGCAGAACTGTCTGTCAAAATGAAGGCGCGAGAAAGACATTCCCAGGTGAAAACTGAGAATTTGTTGTAGCCAACTCGCTTTACAAGGAAATCCTGAGGGAAGCTCTCCAGTCTGAAAGCAAGGGAAAGCAGACAGAAATTAGATTCCACGTGGATGATGAGGAGCGGCAGTGTAGGTGACTGTCCAAACGGTGTAAATTCATAGCTTTCTTTCTTCACTGAACTGATTTTAAAACCGCTGTATAAAATCACACGTATATAATTGTATCGTTGAGTCTCTAACTTGCAGAAATGTAGTATGTTTGCCTGTGACTGCACAGAGGAGGCAGGAGGAATGAGATGTTTCGGACAAAGTGGTAAATGAGAAGGTTAATATAACAATGCTATGAGTACACACTTGTCTTCTCTCTTCCCTTGGCTTCTTTTTAAAAGACATGAAATTATGTAAAGTAGCATTTACAACGTGGGTTTATAACGTGTGGATAGAACACGTGTAACAATAACAGCACAAAAGGGGAGCGGGACCAGAGCTGCATGGGCACGACGTCGCTCTCTTCAGCTGCACTGGGCTCGTGTAAACCTGGCGTCTGTCCTGACGATGCAAGATCTGCACGGTGGGCCCGAGAACAACTGCCATGGAGAGAACTCAGGAAAAATTGTTCACAGATCTACACTGTCACATCAGCATGTGTTCACCTAATGCAAGAGGAAGCAATGCAGGACGGACAGAGGAACAGAACTGCGGGAGGCGGAAGCTGAGGTGAGATAGCGTACGTGAATTCCAGTGTGTCAGCGACGTAAGGGGACCGATTAGATAACCAAAACACGGACGTCGGACTGGAGAAACAGTGCAGCTGTGTGCCTTGTACAAGAGACAGTGAAAATTCAAAGACAGAAGCAGAGTAAAATGGTGAAATGATATCACGCAGACAGCAGCCACAGGACAGCCAGGACGGTTACATGAATGTCAAAGAGAATGAGAGTGTGATTCGAGGAGTGGAGGACACAGCAGTCGCATGTGTTGTGCTCCCTGCATGAGAGAGCACAGCATACACAACCCCAAAGCCGACACCTGGAGGGACGAGTGGGCAGCCTGACAGCCACAGGTGGAGACTTGGGTTCCCTGCCATCAGCCGTGGAAGGAACAGTGAGGAGGTGGAGAAGGAACAACGTGGTCGACAGCTGCACCCACCAGACCTCTGGAGCACACCACCAGGAAGACCGCCAGGCTGGCCCTGGATCCACGTGGAAGCACACAGGACCCAGAATGGCCAAGTCCATCCTGAGGAGCAAAGTCAGGAGTCACACTCCTATTTCAGAGCTTCCTGTCCATCTCGGTCATCGATGGTGTGGCCTGGCGTCAGGACACACAGAGGTCATGGAATCGAATCGCAAGTCCACAGACCCACACGTCTGCAGACAGCAGGCGTTCTCCAGGTAGCAGACCCCCGGGAGGGGAGAGAACTGACTGGGAGGTGGGAGTGTGTGTGGATGGCCTTCCTCTTCCCACGGGGGGTCAGAAAATGCCTTTGGTGTTAGAAATGGTCCTGCAACATGTAAACTTCATGTGTTTTCAGGCTTTTCAAAAACGGTTGCAACAGGGGCTGGCCCCGTGGCCGAGTGGTTAAGTTCGCGCGCTCCGCTGCAGGCGGCCCAGTGTTTCGTTGGTTCGAATCCTGGGCGCGGACATGGCACTGCTCGTCAGACCACGCTGAGGCAGCGTCCCACATGCCACAACTAGATGGACCCACAACGAAGAATATACAACTATGTACTGGGGGGCTTTGGGGAGAAAAAGGAAAAAAATAAAATCTTTAAAAAAAAAAAAAAAAACAGTTGCAACAGTGTGGTCCAAATAACTTTTCTTGGGAAATGTCCCTCACCGCCCCCACGTTGACTCCTAATTGTGCGTCCCTAGACTTGCGTGTCTGGTGCTACCGCCTGCTCAGGTTGCACGAGAACGAATTTCAGAAGGCAGGTTTCCCTGCACACAGTTCGACGCACAGCGCCCTTACCTTGGTTTGTGAAAAGTCGTCTCTTCGTGATATGCACGTGCATCTCTCTTGAAAAAGTAGCAGAGCTTTTCTTTGACCATCATGACTGGACGTGGCAGGAGCCCGCCTCTGCTTCCTCTCTGCTTCCAGACCTGAGACAGCATTCTGTCCACCCAGCAAAGCTCTCTGCATCCCTTGAACTCAGATGCATTCAACCTAGGTGTGCCCCGTTCAGAATTTCAGCAAAAGCTGCTGATTCAATCAGGTATTTTCTCTTTTTTAAATAATTGCCCATTTTTCAGAGTGAGAGACATTGATTTTTTTTCCAGGTGCTTTCATGTCCTAATAATGTTAGGCAGCAATTCTTACCCTGATTCAGTGTTAATGACATGCTGACCTTCCTGCCCCAAAGCCACGGCTCCCACCCAGAGCCAGCCTCTGCAGAGACGCTGTGCGCAGCCTGGTGCCTGGGAGCCCCTCCCGCCAGCCTCGGGCCTTCTTCCCTGAGGGTTTCTGTACCGTCCGGCTCATAGGTCTAGCTCATCAGAGGTGTTGCTTTCTCAGCTCACATTTGAGTCCGACACCCACTGGCCACATGGATGGTCATTCTGCTGCTTCTCTGGGGCCCTTGCTGGTCTAAGGTTCAGGGCCGTCTGCTTTTTCCACAAATGCAGTCACACACGATGTGGGATGATGACTTGGGTGGGAGTTGGCCACCGTCCTTGGTGCCAGGAGTGCTCTGGCCATCTTGGCACAGCCTAACCTGTGTTTTGGGGGCTGGGATCATGGGGCAGGTGGGGGGGCTCCCCTGCAGTTCTCCCCATGCCCACCAGCACAGAGCCTCTGCTGCATCTCCATCCTCCCGAGGAGGAGAACATTGCTGCACTATGTAGGCCCCTGGGTATCTGAGAAATGACCCAGTGTGCTCAGCACTCCACGTTGCTGTTCTGAAAGAATACACGCCTGTCCTTGCACACACATACTCACACTTGAAACGAGTCTCATTAGGTAAAATGGTAACCGTACCACGTGCAATGCTGGTACTGTCTTTTTCTTTCTGCCAAAAAAACCAAGCTGGTTGTAACCAGCAATTTGGAAAATAAATGCTTTATGGATTCTGTTTGATTCTCATTGGTTAGATGCTGGTATAAAATACTAATGTGTATATTTGCCATAGTTAGTAAAATCGTCGTATGTCTTGCTGGATGGCAAACCTCAGGCTCTAGTCCACGTGTGCTGTGACAGCAGTGTGTGCAGAAACTGGCGCATCAAGGGAGAAATCGATGTGTGTATTATGTGTGTTTATATTCGTGTTCTTGCTTTATTCCACCTTGAGTTCAAGATGATTTTCCAAGCTTTAAATTTTCCCCAAATTAAATCTGCTAGCATTTCTCTATGGAGCTGCAGTTGGTGGTAAAAACAAAATCTAAATGTTGCATGTTGTGCTGAGAGGAAATGGAGCTGGTATCGATTACAGGCATTTATTAACCGTGACCTGCAGCCGTCTGTTTCCAATTTTTGAGGTAATTTTTAATTACTAAAATCCAATTGTGTTGTTAGTAAAAATGTCATACTCCCAACATTAGCCGGGAGCCCAGGTTTTGCCCGCTGTTAGTCAAGCTCTTTCTCGCTTTATCACGGAAAGGCTGAGATGGATGGCTCAGCACCAGGCACTGTCACCGAGGGCTGCCGGCCACCCTCTTTCCGTCATCTGGATCCGGTGGCCCCCCCCCACGGGAATGTGGGACTTGGGAATGAGGCACGGCCCCCTCAGAGGAGCCACAGGTTTGTCCTGCCTTGCTCCCTTGTCAAGTCATAGAAACTGGTGTCCCAGAAGACGACCCCCTGTTTCAGGGACTCCTTCCCCTAGTGAAGTGCATGGTCATTCTCTGAGCGTGAGCTGCCGCCTGCATATGCCGCTGGGTGGGGTCTGGCCCAGCCGCGAGGACTTGACTGTTAACTAGAGTCTCACTGAGCCTCTCCTCTCCTCAGTGGGAGTCATGACGCCCACCTAAGGGATTTCTTGTGAAAATTGAAGGAAATAGCGCCCCGTGCAGCTAGCACTGAGAACACAGTGTTGTTAGCATGGTCTGTACAGGGCCGTGTGCAGCAGGTCCTGCCCCCATGTGGGCTACACGTGAGCACCAGGACTGGCCACTTCCACCTCAGACATTCTCCAAAGGCAACTGAAAAGACCTTCAAGAAGGGTTTTATCAGCCCCGCATCCTTGGCATAAGTTGGCCATTTTGGAGGGTGTAACTCAGGGGTCTGTAACTCCTCCTCCACCGCCTTCCCCCGTCCTGCTGAGCTGCTTGTCTTGCCTTCGGGAGTGCCTCATCTTCCTCCTCACCTCCACCTCAGCCAGCGAGCGCGCCCTTCCTCTGCCTGGGGGGCCTGTGCTCTTCCCCTGGTGGCCGCCCTGAGCGTGACCACAGACTCCTTAGGTGTGTTCAGACGGGTGCTGTTCGTTAACTTGGCCGCAGCTTTCTTGTACCCTAAGGTTGTGCCCGAGGTACTCAGGTCTGTTCCTGCAAGGCCTCAGCGTCCACACAACAGCAGCTCCGGCTTTTTCCTGGACTTGGAGGCGTTCCTCACTGACCACAAGAACTATCTGTCTGTCTTTTTTTGCCTTCAAGTTCTCAAACAGAAGAGATGGAAGGAAACCTGAATGGGAGCCAGGCTTTTGTTGAAAAGCAATTTCTCTGTCAGGAAGTGAGAAGTTACTAATGCTTGTTAGTCACTAAGAGCTTGCTGCTGTGGTAGCCGGAAGAAACACTCAAGTTCCTTGACGGGGCTGGCACATCGCAGTTGCTTTAACTGTTAGCAACAGCTGAGAACACCGAGCTCTTCCTGGAGTGAGTAGCTGACAGAGTCAGGAGACACGAGTAGCCATCACATTCCCACCGCACTCTCTGAAGCTGCAAGCCCGGGGCCAGGCTGCAGGCCACGTGGACGCAAGGTTCCCCAGAGACGGGTGCAGCCCATGTTTCCTGAGTTTTCCTAGGTGAGAACCAGGAACCTGAGTTCAGCCACTCAAGAGCACTGATGTGTTTGATAAACCTCTGCCCACTCACAGCACCTGAGCGGCTAGGACGTGCCCCCACGCTGCAGGCCTCAGGGCCTGGGGAGGGCTGGTGGTATGTGTGCAAGTGACCTGCAGTTCTGTTCTGAGAACCTGCTCTTTGCTGCACGTGGATGTGTACACGTGTGTTATCACTGCACACACATGTGACCCACACTTCTGTCCCCACAGCCTGCTCTTTGCTGCACGTGGATGTGTACACGTGTGTTATCACTGCACATGCATGTGACCCACACTTCTGTCCACAGAGCCTGCTCTTTGCTGCACGTGGATGTGTACATGTGTGTGTTATCACTGCACACACCCACATGACCCACAGCTCTCTCCTTAGGAGGCCTGGGAGCTGACTCTTCGCTGGGCAGAGCCCGTGGAACATAGTTTTTATTGGGGTTGCTTGCAGTAGTATGAGCAAGAAAAATACCCTTTCATGTGCCACTTGACATTCTTACATGAAGCATCTTTTTTAGCTCATCCATCTGTGTGTCGTAGAAATACGCCCTTATTTTTGTCACCACCCAACAAAGGGAAAATCACCTAAGTGGTTTCAGATTAATTATGTCACTATCTTTGTTTGTTTTAGAAGCTTTGCTGAGTTATCTGACAGTGGGGGGCTAGGTTCTCAGGGACATGCCTGCTCCAGTTTGGCTTGACCAGGAATTCCAGTCGAGATTTGTGAGAGAGCCTGGCAGACGGGCGCCTGGCACCTGCTGTGCAGCCCACATGCCGCGTCCAGACGCAGCATCAGTGTGCCAGCCGTGGGCGTGCTCTGGCCACCAGCTTGGTCGGTCTGTGGTCCTCCCAGAAGTGGGGCACACGGAGCACACGGCTCCTGCCTTTCCCAGGGGCCCAGACCCTTTGTGCCTTCCCAGCTGGCCCTGCCACCACCCATGCCTCTCTGTCCCCTCCGCCCTTCTTGGTGGCCCTGGAGCTCCAGCATTGGTGCCGTCTATTGTGAGGGCAGGACCAGGCCCCTGGCTTCCTGGTGGTGCAGGCTGCAGGGCCCCTCCCTGAACCAGGTTCATGCACCCGCCCACACAGGCTCCGAAGAGAGGCCCTTCAGGGTGTATTTTCCCTTCTTCTCCCTCCCACTCCAGGGCTGTGCTAGAGCTGGACCCGAAGCCAGGTGGGGCCGCTCCCTCAGCTCAGGCCAGACCAGTGGCCGTCCTCTCCTTGGGGACTTAGCGCTCAGCCCCCAGCCCAAAGGTGATGTCAAGACTCGGAGAGATGGGAAGCAGTCTCTTTGCTCCTGAGTGCTGCTGGGAGGCCACAAGCCAGGGGGTGACAGCGCATGCTGGCTGTTCAGCTCAGGTGCTCTCCAGCAGACGGCAGGTCCAAGCTCACACTTGACTCCATTGTCATGAGATCAGAAGAGGGTGGGACAGCCCTCACCTGAGTGGAGACAGTGCTCTTGCCGTTGACGTGGTCATTCTCACCCTCTGCAGGAGGCAGTGCTGCCATCCTGGTTTTAGGATGAGGAGGGACGCCCACCTGCAGTTCACAGCCAAGGAGCCTCGTTGGCAAACGGCCTCCTCCCCCTTGGCGGGGCGGGGGGGCAGAGGACTGGGGTCTGGGGAAACATATCGGTGAACTCTCTCATCCTCGTGCCTCTTGATGTTCCTCTGCTTCTGCAAGTCGTGTGATAAAGTAGAATGGTGTTGAAATGGAGACGTGTCGGTATGCCCAAGGGCAGGCCCAGTCCGCCCACTCGCCCCCCTGGGGTTCTGTAATAACCGTCATTAGCAGTGACGCTTAAGAAAGAGAGCTTCACCTACTCCATCTCAGATGAAAGTAAGTGACTGAAAGTCACATTCCGTCAAGCACATGCCGCAGAGGCGCTCACTCTCACTCCTCTGCTGGGACCTCGCTCCCCTGGGCTGGGGCAGCAGAACTGAAGAGCGGGACACAGCAGTCACCTGTCCGGTCTCAGCTCAGTGCCTCGGCTCGGTGTGGTCAAAGATGCTGCTGGAGGAGCCAGCATGCACATCAGAAGGGACGTTCTCAAGGGGCAGGGCGTTTACTTAGAGCTCCGTAAAAGCGTGTGTTGAGTCATTACTGGGCACCGAAGCACCTGTTAACAATACATTTGAAATCAGCCTGTGTGTCATCCCAACGCTTGCTCTGCGTCCACTGCAGCCCCACCTCCCGCCCGACACCCCCTCTCCAGACCAGAGCTGCTGGGTCAGCCTCTGGGACACAGAGGGGCTGGCTGCATCTGAGGAAGTGTCTATTTTAAGTTTCAGTAGGTGGTGTTAGACTCACTTCCAGAGACCGTCTCAGCGCGTGCTCCAGCTCCTGGGTCCTGGCCCTGTCCCCACGCCCAGCTGGCCTCTCCTTCTGACTTTTGTCCACCTGAGGAGTGAGGTGTGAGAGCTCACCGTGACCTCAGTTTGCGTTTCCCAGTGTCTCGTTCAGTGTTTCTTGTCCATTTTGAATTTATTCTTCTGTCAGTTGCTTCTTTCCAGTTTGGGGGTGTTTCTCCCCATTGGGTACTTATGTCTTACCACTTTGCAGAAGCTCTTTTTGTATTATGGTCTGCGGTTGTGTGTGTCCCAGTCTGTGAGTAGTCTTCCCCATCTTGTGTCTGTCTGTGACTTTGCTATCGTGTCTTTTGCCAAACAAAGACTTTCGTGTCTCTAAATACATCTTTTTTGGGGGTTTCTTCTCTGCTTCAAAATTCAAAAGGGTTCCCTAAACTATGAGTTTATATATATGTATTTCTATATACATTTCTTAAATTTCCTTTTCAATAAATGGTACTACAACAGTTAGATGTCCAAATGCAAAACAAGTCTCCACACGTACCTCAGAAATTAGCTCAATAGATTATAAACATAAAGCCAAAGCCTTCAAAAGAAAACCTCAGAGGGACCTTTGTGACCTTAAGTTACGCAGTGGGTTTTCCTTTTTGATGCCAACAGTACCATCCATAGGAGAAAAAATAACTGCGATAACTCATGTTCACAATGTAAACGCTCAGGACTGAGCGTGAGAACAAACTGGCGGATGGAAACGGGCGGAAGATCTGAACAGACAGCAGAGAACATCTGTGGGTGGCAGACCAGCGTGGAGAGAAACCACACCGCAGCGGGGCAACGGCTGAGGCTTACAAACGACGCTGATGGTGGCGAGTACTGCCGAGGGCGAGAGCAACTGCCGGGAGCGCTGGTTTGGCCACGTGGGAAGATGGGCCGTCCGGTGGAGGGGGAACCAGCCCAGCCGTGGGGAAGCACCCTGGACTTGTTTTCCTCGGCAGGTGTCGGGTGGGGGCTGCTGCAGGCTCGGCTTCACACACAGGGCAGCCGCCGTCACACTTCGGTTCCTTTGTCTGTGTGCGTCCACACTGCTCGAGGCTCCCGCATTCCTTAGCCTTGCGAAGGCATAAAGCTGAGAACAGGCCCCCTGGAGCCACGTGGGGACCTCTCGAAGCAGGTGACCCTTGAAGCGAGACCGACCCCCAGGAGCGACATCCAGGAGGGAGAGCCAGGACGCCCCCCGGACTCAAGAGTTGTTTGCCTGGGAGAGCACCCAGCCGAGCACAGCACCCCAGGGAGCAGAGCCCTCCCCGTGGGTCCAAATCCCACCTCCGTGTGCCCCCGGGAGGTCGGCTGAGGAAGAGGAGGCCTTGCAGACGGGGAGACACTGCAGCAGTGGCTCGCGTGGCTGGACACTGTGGCTGTGTGAGTGTGTCCTTGGTGGTCGTGGTGATTTCCGTGAAAGTCCCTGTGCTCAGAAACCCCTTTACGCCATTTTTCTAGAGGGGAAATTAAACAATGCTTCTGTCGTTTTTACTTGTATGTTTCCCAGAGATGTCATAATCAAGCACTCCGTAAATCTTGATTTTCAGGCACTAATGTGAGAAATCCCACTTTTCATATCAATTTGGAGCCCAACCTCTCACTTTTCTACAACAATTAAAACAAATCCTCTTCCTTAGTAGACTATTCACTCCCGCTGACGTGAAGTGATGTGTTCGTTTACACTGTGGGCTGGAGGACACAGCACTTTACAGAGGCGCTCCGTGGTCCCAGGCCCCGGCCTGTGGATGGAAGGTGGCTCTTGTCATAGGGCTAAAGCGTGTGGCTGTCCTAACACCAGCGTTGGTGGCTTCAGGTTATCGGTGTGCTCTCGTGTGTGAGCTTATGCTGTGTGTTTGTTACGTACACATTACACACACATGCTGAATATACATTACACATAGTTGTGTTACGTGTCTGTCGCATGTGCAGTTATACACATTACGTTACCTAGTGTATATACATGTATGTTACATGCGTGTATGTGTGTTTGCTGTATTGTTTGTTTGTTAGCCAAAATAATGTTCAGAGTACTCACGTGCGATGCACCGTCGCAGCACGTCCTCTCCAGGAGACTCTTCCAGAGAGGGACGTACGGCCGGAACTGCCCGGCTGCCCTTATGGCCCGTGATCGGCATCCTCTTTCAGGGCCATGGCTGTTTCCTAGCACAGTGGGACCTTTCAAGTGCAAGGGCCCTGGGGAGGGGGCGGGTGTGCTGCCTTGGCTGATCGGCATCTCTGCTTGGAGATGTCATTGGCATGTTCCGGTCCGGCCTGCAGATACTGTCCCTGGAACTGAGTAGCCCCCCTGGCTGGGAATAAAGCCTGATAGCATCTGCTGGAGGTCGGTATGCTGTGTTCGTCTTAGCTGACCACTTTTCAGAGTAATTGGTGCTGGTGCTGCCCGAGAAAGAGGTTCTGAGAGTGGTCCACACGGCCCTGTGTGATCACCCAGCGGTGCCTTCATCCACGTGTCTGCCGAGCACGTGAGCCAGACGCCCCGTCCTCAGTGGGGCTTCTGACTGTCTGTTCGTATTTGGTTCTTCTTTATGCTGATGAGAACCACTGGCATATGAGCTTTGGGCAGAAAGATGCCCCAGCTCTTCAGATGCTGGCAGAATGGGCGCGGAGCACGTGCTGCACACAGGGGCTGCTGCTGGGTGGCGGAGACTCCTCGTTAGAAAGTAAGGCAGCTTCCGCATGGCTCAGAACAAACGAGTCCCTTCCTGGTCCGTTGACGGGCATTCTTGTGTCACCCGACAAGTAGCGTCCACTCTCCGTCTGCAGTCACCCGTGCCCCGCTGGGCAGTGTGAGGCCTGCAGCCCAGGGTCACTCGAGGCCCCACTCAGACGTGAGCTCCTACGAGGAGCTGCCAGCCTCACACGGCTTGGGTGGCCTCACAGTCTGTCTCCTGGCAGCTGTCCTCGCGAGCCAGTTTGCTCCAGCTCCAGCCAAGGCCCAAGAGCTCGCAGCATGCCGCTGGGCGTCCTGCTCTCTGCCTCCTGCTTTCGTGAAGTCCTCTGGTAGTACAGGTGTTTCGTCAGCTGCCAGAGACAGTCCCTTTGTTGTGGCGATTTCATGGTTTTCTAGAGTGTAACTGGCTGACAGGGTGATTTTTTCAGCAGCATTGGTGGACGTCTGTCCCACCCTCATCTCCTCGGTCCTTTGAAATGTGGATCGTGGCAGTGAAGGGAACAGGGAACATGTGTGCCGTGGTCCTGGGTCTGGTGGCCTCCCGCGTATCCTTGACCACAGAACCCTACTTTGTTCTGACGTTGAAACTGGAAGCGTGCAGACGCAGGTCAGCAGATGCCGGGGATGTGCTCGTGTGATGCCGTGAGTGTCCCCAGTAAGCGTTCTTTTCTTCCAGGGGCCACAAGAGGAAGCTGAATGAAGGGGATGCTGCCAGCGAGTCCAGCGGGGAGTCCAGCTGCGAGGACGAGGAGGGGAGCAGCTCAGAGGCAGACGAGATGGCCGCTGCGCTCGAGGCAGAACTCAGCGACCTCATGTGACCTGCGGGCCGCGGGGTGGACGCGTGAACCTCTTCTGTCCCTTCCCCGTGCCGGCCCATAGACGGGGTTTCCTTTTCTCCAGAAAGATGTGTATATTTTGCAGAGCTCCACATACAAAACACAATATTTTGCAGAAATAGGTGTTTTAAAGTTTTAGTACAGGAAGGTCTACTTTTTTAAGTGACAGTTTCACGGGGAAGTGGTGTGCCACGCAGAGACCCTTGTCGAGCTCAGCAGAGCCGCACAGCAAGACTGGAGTTGTGGTTTATTGTCATGTAGGACGGGGTTTTGGGGGGGCGGAAGTGTGTTTTTCCCTTTAAATACCACAGCCTGTTATTTGGGGTGAAGACTTTGGGGATCCGACAAGGTGTAGAGGAGGGTGTGGCATCTTGTCATGATTTTTCACAGCCAAAGCCGTCAGAACGTCAAAGGCTTTAGATGGGGCAGAGCGTGTGCACGCACAGAACCCTGAGAATAGCGCGGGCCTGGGCAGCCTCAGGGCCGAGGAGCACGTGGTGCACTTCCGAGCGGGCCATGACAGCCGGGTTCTGGACCGCCTCCCCTCCCCTGGGCATCGCGATAAGGAGTGCTGCCTTCCCTGAGCAGCCTTCTCCTCTGAGAGATCTGATGTAAAGTTTTGTATATCTATTTCATATTTGACCCACCACACAGATTTTTCTTTCATTTAATAAAAGTCCCTTTTGTAAGCTCTCTTCTCTGGTGTGTTGTGGCAACAAGCAGGCCCTGCCTGCGTCCCTCCTCAGGGCCCAGCCGTGCCCTGGGCTTGGGGTGACGAGCCACCCTGAGCATGTCCCCGCCGTGGAGCTTGCAGGACACAAGGCACCTGTCGGGAGATCCCCAGGCGTTACAGGGACTCGGGAGTTTAAGCAGAAGCCCAGGTGAGCTGACGTGCTCTCTTAAGCCATTCCAGGGCTGCTGGTCTTCTCGTTACTGGGGGACAGTTTTCAGAAGTTTGCACCAAAGCATCAAGAATGCAAAGGATCTGTTATTTCTGATTATTAGATTTATGAAAATTAGATCTAAGGCATCTAGGGGAACTCTGCGGCAGCTCTGATTGTGGGAACTCATTGCCACAAGTTGTAGAAGAGGATCCGTCACATACGATGCATCACCCCAATGACTCGGTCACGCATTGTCCCCGTGGCTGGGGTCACAGATCTGACCTACAGGCCCTGTGTGCTCATGCAGCCCCAGTAAGACTTGACCCAGAGCGTGACAGCCTCTGTTTTCAAGTCTGTTGTCCTGAGTCCTCTGGGCACTAGCCCTGGTCCCTGGCGCCCAGGGGTGGGTAACGGTGGTGAGTTCACCTTCACACCTCTGTTGAGACAGCCCCTTAGCATCTTTCCTGCGTGAGCCTTGCTAAGCCTTGGGCTGTGGGTGGGGGAAATCCAGAGTTCAGGTGGTGTCTGTGACACTGCGGTCAATGCCTCAGTTCTGTCCTATGGAGAAGGAACGCCAGAACTGGGACTCAGGGTCAGTGGTGTTATGTAAACAGTGGTCTGAGGCATTGATTGAAGACTTCCTTGTTGAATTGCTGTGAGAATTAAAAGGCATACCCTCTACTTCAACTCTAGATCAGCACAGCAAACCTTTCTCTGTTTTCTCTTTCTTTCTTTTTTTTCTTTCTCTTCTGTTTTATTAAAAGTGAAGTGTTAGGCTGAGGCTATGCACTATTCATACTCTCTTCAGTAACGTGCTACAGTGACACAGCTCCAGTGGGCTTATCTTCCTGTATTAACTCAC
The DNA here is from genome assembly GCF_041296265.1 of Equus caballus. Taxonomy (NCBI): domain Eukaryota; kingdom Metazoa; phylum Chordata; class Mammalia; order Perissodactyla; family Equidae; genus Equus; species Equus caballus. Next base: position 101,984,171 of record NC_091691.1, read on the forward strand.
TTGTCTGAGAGGTCGTAGATGGACCTTCAGATGCAGCCAGGTGTTCACCGGATGCTCAGGCGTCACTGGGAGCCTGAATCCTCCTCCCGCGGTTTGGCCCGTCTCCTGCTGTCTGCACTCTCGGTAGGCCTTCTGCTCATCAAGGCGTGATGTACACATTCCATGCACACTCCTGATGATGTAGACAGGGTGGGGGTTGTGGTGGAGGTGTCAGCCTGCACACGGGGACAGGTGTGGGCATTCAGAGGTCTAAGAATCAGGGCACAGTCCTTGCCTGGTTCTCCTCTCCAAGGTAAATGTCTGTAGATACGTTGATTTGCCAGTCGCCAATGGCAATAATCAAGATTTCCAGCCAAAGTCTTTCCTATGGAACAGTAAAGGGGAAAACCCTCCTTTGGATGGGTCTGTATTAGCACAGAAATGGAGACAACAGGATTGTGAATCTGAATAATCTCAAGATTTCTTCTTTCAACACAAAACAGTCTCTTCGGCTGGTATTTCTGAAAAGGGTTCATATTAATGGAATCCCTTCTTGCAGTGTTACTCTCTCAATAAAAAGTGTGTGTCTGGGATCTAACCTGCTGGGAGCTGCGGTCCTCTGCTGGTCGGTGGCTGTCACGTCTGTAAGATACTGCCGCTCACGCGCGCTCCGCCTTCCCCGTCTGGCACGTGTGGCAGGTGGGGCTCCACCCTGTGGGTCGCTGTCCTCTATTCCTGTCCCACCTGCCCCTGTTGCCCGGCAGGGTGGTGACAGAAGCCGTCTCCCTCTCAGCCTGCAGCCTCACGGGCTGGCAGGTGGGACTGTCCCTGGCGGGCTTGGCCCCTTCCTGTGGGGTCCCTGGAGGAAGACGGATAAGGAGACTCCTCGGTGTCCCAAGGGCTCGATCAAGGCACAGCAGAGTGACGGCAGTAGAATTTGAAGAAAAGACCAACTCCAGGACCCGGTCTCACGGTGAAGGAAGGACAAGGCCTCGGAAGGACCGGAGGCCGGCCCGGGGGGCCACCATCTGCCGAGGGACCCTGCTTTCCAACACCACCCTGGGAGCGGCTCCTGACTCGAGCAGACGAAGTCATGAGGACCTGAGCAGGAAGACAAGTAGGTTTACAGATTGACACCACGAAGAAAGGAAAGTCTCCCACAATTTGGTCGATAGGGACACAAAACAGGCCAGGAGTGGTGACAAGGTGCGGGAGGGAGGGAGCCGGACAAGGACTGACTCAGCAACACCCTGGGAAGCCCCGATATCTCATCGTCTCCTCGGTGGGGCTTCCTTTGCAGGACCGGGCCTCTCTCCTGCCACAGCATGTCCACGGTGTGTCCCAGCGCAGACGTCAGGCCTCGGACATGGCCTGGGCCACCTGGCGGCTCTGGCGCTTCAGACGGGTGACAGCTTGGCTCTCGACGGCATCCGCTCTGACTTCACGGGAGCTTAGATTCTACTCTAGGGCTCTTAAACCTAGAGCAACAATACAGATGAGGGCAGCTGGGGCAGCCTGGGGATTGGGCCCGCCACCGCACAGCCACCACAGGGGCTCCTGCCAGGCCCCGGGCCCTGCTGCCCATCTGCCTCATCCTCTGCCTCCTCATCTGGCCACTGGTGTTTTTGTCCATGTTAACAATGCCTTTGTGCCCCAAATGAACAAAAAAAACGCCTTTTAACCCAGAGGACTCCCCCTGCCCCCACCTCCTCTTGAACGTGAGGGACAGAGCAGCCGTGAGGGGAGCCAGAGGGGTGGTGGAGGCAGCGGCCCTCCCCTGCCCTCTCCTCGATTAAAGCGCACTCATCTGGGGTGGGTCCTGACATCAGAGCAAACCACAGGGTTGCTAAAAATTAGGCGTTTCCAGAGCCAGGGCCCGTGCAGTGGGAGAGCCGGCTGGGGCCCCAGCACATCCTGGAGCCCTCCCTCCACAGAGATGGTCACAGCACCCTCAGGAGAGGCTGCCCGGGGTGGGGGGGACCCTCAGCCCTGACGCCAGTGCACACAAGTGTTTGCTGTGCGCGCCCGTCACGGGAAATACGACACTGAGTGGCACAAATTGAAGAAATTTTAATAGGAAACTTGAATTTGCTTTCCTAAACTTTTAAATATCAAGCTTTACGCTTAAAAGGGCTATAAGGCAATTCGTGACTAAGAGCTTGGTGGCGCAGTGGTTAAGTTGGGTGCTCTGCTTTAGTGGCCCGGGGCTCACAGGTTCAGATCCCAGCGCGAATCTAGCACTGTTCATCAACCATGGTGTGATGGTGAGCCACACACAAAATAGAGGAAGATTGGCCCAGAAGTTAGGTCAGTGACCATCTTCCTCACCAAAAAAAAAAAAGAATTTGGAGAGAACGCCTTAGGTCTACAAGAAATCTTTGCACAGGTAGATAGTAAATTTTAGGCCATTTATTGATAAACATTCAAAAATCTATAATAATGGAAATTTAATGGAGTTTGCCTTTCTTCCTTGAAAGTTGGAATGTTGACATTTTGGGTAAATATGAGGATCTCATGTCCTCTGAGTTTTTCACGTTGAGTTTTCAAACAACCACGAAGCTCTGACGTAGGGTGAACCTGCTGTTAGTGCAGACTCCCTGCAGGGTGCCCACGTGCATGGCCGGCCGCGTCCTACCTGATCTGCAGCTGCTCTGCCACAGGAGCCTGCAGTCAGGCCTGCGGGCTGCTGAGATGTCCAGGCGAGGACCCCACACGCCTGAGCTGTACCCCCCGGACCTCCATCCAGGGGTCTCTGGCCTGGGGTTCTGGAGGACATTCACACTGAAGCACCTGCCAGCACCCACGTGTGCACCAGGAGGACCAGCATCATGGAAGGTGAACTGTGGTCAGTAAAGCTGTTGTTTAAGCCAGCCGTCCAGCACTTCACTGCCGTGTGCCGCCTGTGCATGCGTGTGCATGGGCAAACGTGTACGTACACACTCATGTTCAGGGGTGCAGGTGGGTTTTAAATAAAGCTTTTCAATTTTGAAAGTCCCACCCAGGTAGAGACCTTCCAAGTACAGAAGGAGATGGAAGGAGACTTTCTCGTTGCCATGCAGGATGGCCATCGCACCCAGCACGCGCTGCACCATCCCGCAGTCATTCGTCTGTTAAAAGTTAATCTAATGGTGACCTTTTAACATACAGGGATCAAATATGAAGGAGAGAAGGGCTACGATCCTGCCACCAAGTCTAACCACAGGAACGTCTCAGTATGTCGTTTTGCTCTTTTATGCATATTGTATTTACAGACCCTTTTTTGGAGCAGTTTTAGGTTCACAGGAATACTGAGCATACAGTGCAGAGACTTCCCATGTACCCCCAGCTCCCCGACACAGCCTCCCCATTTCAACATCCCCACCAGAAGGGGCATGTGATGCGCCTACGTGGACACAACGTCGTCACCCGCAGTCCGTGGTTTGCACCAGGGGTCACTCTGAGTGTTGTGCCTTCTGGGTTTGCACAAATGTATGGTGACATTATCCATCATTCTAGTGTTGCACAGAGCCGTTTCGATGCCCTGGAAATCCTCTGTGCTCCCCTACTCACCTCCCTCCCCACTCCCCCCAGCAACCAATGATCTTTTCACTGTCTCCATAGTTCTGTCTTTTCCAGAGCCTCACAGGGTTGGGATCACACAGTGTGTAGCCCACTCGGTGTGTGGCTTCTTGCACTTAATAATGTGCGTTTAAGGTGCCTTTCTCTTTTCATCATCAATCTCCAACATGCAAAATCCAGGCTGTTGGAAACTCCTGAAGATGAACAACCTAGTTTCTTCAAAAGATAATTTGCAAGAAAAAAAGATGGAGGGGAAGCTATTGATGAAAGAAGCCCATCAGCCCGCCCCAGCGTGTGGGCTTGTCCGGATCCTGGTTCAGACAAGCTGGTCGTGCACACAACAGGACACAACGGAATTTTAGACATTGAGTAGACAGTTGACACTGAAGTATTCGCTTATTTTAGGTGAAGCTGTGCTTTTTTGAGTCCCTGTTTTTAGGGAACGTCCTGAAATATTTATGGACGAGATGATGTGGTGTCTGGGGTTTGCATCAGAATCATGCAAGGCGAGGGGGGTGGGCTGAGGTATCGGTGAGGACAGTCAGCCGCGACTTTTCACTAGTAAAGCTGGAGTTCTGCCGACTTTCGTATGTTTGAAATGCTCCATAATAAAAAGTGAGAACCCAGTGAGTACACTCGTTCAGCCTGAGTTGTAAAGATGCACAGAACGGGCCGGTTCTTTGTAATAAAAGGATGGCTATGTGAGTTCCCAGGCCCCGGCGGGAGGGGAGCAGAGGCCACTCAGGCACGAGGCACGACGTCCAGCGTGTTTTTGAAAGTGTCTGGGGGTCATTTGTAGCAAATGTGAGAGAGAAATAGCACCAGTTTTACGTGGTCATTTGGAAAGAGGAAGCTCCACACGAATTTGAGCGAGGGTCACTCTCCCAGCGCAGGAACCAACTGGAGTGTGCACGTGGCCGCCTACACGGTGGAATTCACCCCGCTGGCACCAGACTAAGGAGACCCTTCTGGTCCTTTAACCACAACCTCACAGTTCTTGAGATGTCAGTTCTGGTTTGACTCTGGCATGTCTTAAGCAGGTAAGTTGTGTTTTCTGAGTCCCTGGTGGTCTTGTCACACGAAGGACACAGGTGAGGTGCTTCCTGGTCTGGGTCCTGGAGACGGTGCCCACTGTCTCGCGGCACAAATGCCACAGGAAGAGCACTGCCTGCCGCGCTTGTCCCAGCTCTTTCCTCCAGAGCACTGTCAGGGTTTCATCTTCATAATTTCATTTCATTTCAGGATTCTTTGGGTATCGTGTCTTTTGGGAGATTTTTGTTTAGGGACCAATCTGCATGCATGAATATTTTTAGCTTAAATTATCTTTGATTGTTGCTTTCGTCCCAGCTATTCTGGGTTTTCTTGGAGAAACTCTTTGTTCTCCACTATCTGTCACTTCCCATCACTTATCCCTTTGTCCTTTGTCCTGAATCCTGGCGGAGCCCCCCGGCGTGCCATCCCCCTCGTCTGCACTCTGGTCCTGTTGGTCCTCTCTCTCCTTCCAGCCGGGAATCCAGTCCGGCTGCTGAGGAGCTTCCCTGCCCATTGGCTCTCGCCACCTCTTTCCTCCTCTCGTCCACCTGGCTGCCTCCGGCCGGGCCTCACACGCGCCCACCTCGCTTCATGTTCTGCTGCATCCTACTGAGAGCACTCAACTCTTCCGAAATTTCCTTCAGGTTCTCGAACTTTATAACTTTTTTTTTTTTTTTTAGATTTTATTTTTTCCTTTTTCTCCCCAAAGCCCCTCCGGTACATAGTTGTATATTCTTCGTTGTGGGTCCTTCTAGTTGTGGCATGTGGGACGCTGCCTCAGCGTGGTCTGATGAGCAGTGCCACGTCCGCGCCCAGGATTCAAACCAACGAAACACTGGGCCGCCTGCAGCGGAGCGTGCGAACTTAACCACTCGGCCACGGGGCCAGCCCCTCGAACTTCATAACTTTTTAAGGGCTAGTTTCTCTATTGTACACTTTTTAAAGGCTCACACATTGAGATCTTTTAAGTTTATTCATCCTCAGAGGAAGAGAGGTCTGCTGGTACTCAAAGCAGACGCACTTGGATGACAGTGTTCTGGGCTCGCCAGGCTCCTCCTCAATTGTGCGTCACCACTCGCAGCCTGCAAAACAAGGCTGCGCTCCGAGCTGCCAGTGCACAGGGGCCTCCTGGCCAGCCCTTGTCTTCCAGGGCTCGGAGCAGGCCTGCTGCTTCCCGGCTGGGGGCTCCGTGTGCCCTGAGATGCCCCTGCTCTCCGTGGGGTCATCGCAAGCCTCCCCCTGGAAAGGGCTTTCTGGCCACCCTGTCTGCACAGGATCCCACATCCTCTCCCACCTTATCTCGGCCGTGTGAATTCTGGCCTCGTTGGTTGTTTTCTTGGTGGACCCCTCACTCCACTCCGTGTCGCCAGGAATGCTGTTTGGTTGAGTGTTGCAGCTCCTGCTCCACCAGAACCTGGCTCAGAATATACGTGCCCAACAAAAAGCTGTTGAGTGAATAAATGAAGCTGCTCAGTCCCCAGGGTCTTGTGGGCATTGCCCAGCGCCGCTCTACACCCTTTAGGATTCCAGTTCTTCAGTTCACTTCCCACCCCATGTGGCCCCCTGTTCTCTCTCGCCCTCAGGGAGGACTTTGTTCCCCAGGACCACACTGCCTGGACAGGGTTGTCGGCGCCACAGGGAGAGGCGGGCTCAGGGCTGGCCACAGGCCTGGGCTTTGGCCGGTGTTCTCTGACCCTCCTCCTGTGCCTGCGTCTCCAGAACCACTGTGGGGACGGGAGACAAGAGGCTGGAGCTGGGCTGTTAGCCAGAAACCTTTCAAAAAATTGTTACCTTTCTGTTAACTTTATTTAATGTGATATATAATAATGCAAACAAAAGAGTGTATGTACGAAGTGTGTGCTCTTTAAAGAATGAAGGTAAATAAAACAGGGCAGTTAGGCAAGAAAACGGAGTAAAAGGCATTCAGAATGGAAGGAAGAAGGAAGGCCACCTTCACAGATGCCGAATTACGTAGAGAATCCCGTGGCCCACTGACAGTGTTGGAGCTGAGGAACGTGTGCAGCAAGGCTGCAGGACACAAGGCAACGTGAAAAAGCTGTTGTGTTTCTATAACTAGCAGCAAACAGCCCGAAAATGAAATTAAGAAAATAACTCCTCCTCCAACACAACACAGGAATAGAGTACGGAGGAAGGAATTTAACTAAGACTGCGTCACTGGGAGAAAGAAGACCCAAACAAACCAGGAGATGCCTGAGTCCGTGGGTCGGAACACCGAGTGTTGTCAGGGCCAGTCAGTACTGCTGGTCCTCCCCACGCTGGTCTGAGATTCAAGGCGGTCCCTGCCAGCGTCCCAGCCGCCTCTTCGGCAGAAATGGACTCGCCAATTCTAAAATTCATATGGAAAGGCAAGGGACCCAGATTAGCCAAAGTAATCTTGAAAATTATTTCAGTAATCTTGAGAACAAGGACTAATTTGGAGGACTCACACTTCTGGTTTCAAAACTCATTACAAAGCTGTAGCAACGAGACAGTGTGGTATCGCATAAGGATAGACAAACAGGTGAGTAGGGTGGAATCGAGAGCCCAGAAATAAACCCTTGCGTTACAGCCAGTTGGTTTTTGACAAGGGCGCCAGGACGACTCAGAGGAGAGTCTTCACCTAGAGGTGCTGGGGCAATGGCGATCCCCATGTGAGAGGTGGGTGACCCCTACCTCACACCACACACAAAAGTTAACTCAGAAGGAGTCAAAGAACTAAATCTAGCAGCTAAAGCCTTAGAGGAAACATGGACGTGAGTCTCATGCCTCCAGTCAGTCGCGGGTTTCCTGGCTCTGACGACTGAAGCACAGGGAAAGAAAAGCAGAACTTGGACTTCATCAAAATGCAAAGCATGTGAGCCTCAACGGAGGCTGCCAAGAAAATGAAAGACCACCCCAGAATGGGAGAAAATGCTTGCAAATTGTATTTCTGGTAAGCGTCTAGTGTCTCGAACATGTCAAGAATTCTTACAACTTGACAGGAAAAAGACTACCAAGTTTTTAAATGGGAGAGAGGTCTGAACTGACATTTCCCCAAAGTGATACACAGACGTCCAATAAGCAAACGAAAAGAGCTCAACATCTTTAGTCATTAGGGAAATGCAAGTTAAAACCACACCCACCATAATAAAATAGGTTTTACTATAATATAATTATGGCTATTATAATTGCATTTATTTAAAGTATTTGAATTATATTTTTAAAAATAATATATTTATTGTAAATATAACAAGGCAATAATAAGTGTTGGTGACAGGAGCCAATTCCTTATAGTAAATATATACATACATGTATATATATTTCATATTCTGTTTCTCTGGAGGACCCAGACTAATACCGTATCTTAAGCGACATATTTTTCAGTATTGCCTTGTTTTGAACTTTAAGAGAGAATCTTTCACTTCGCACCATATTTGGAATCTGTCACGTCGGGGGGCACAGCTGCCGCTCATGGGCGTCATCTGCTCTCTGACGCTCCGTCGCAGGGAAACTCCAGGTCGAGCTTGTTGTTCGTTCTTTTGCCGGGCATTCCAGTTGCCTCCGGCTCTTACTGCACAAATGGGGGTGCTGAGAACGTGGTGTGACTCCCTCCAGGGTTATTCCCATGAGTAGAATCGCTGGGTTTTGGGTGTACACTAGTTCGTTTGTGACACCAGCTCCCGCTCCCTCCAGCTCTGCCTGTTGTTCCCACTGCCTGCAGCCTTGCCATCTGGGCTGGGGCAGAGCCGGCAGTCCCCGCGGTGCCCTCACCTGTCAGCCAGCTCGAAAGGACGCAGAGGGTAACCTGTGGTGAGCGGCCAGGGCAGAGTTTTCTCTGATGGAGAGAACATTCTACACACCCTGCAGATCTGCTGCCCAAACGTCTGTTGGGCACGGTCACTGGCCTTCCCTGATGGCCTGGAGACTGATTTCCGAGGTCGATGGACTGATGTTTCAATTTCTGTCCTCCTGTGAAGGTGCCCGGCACACATGGAGCCGTCCTCATGCCTGAGGAGACGGGGTCACCTTCATAGTTGGCTCTGATGGCCTGGGTGACTGGTGGGCCAGCAATGCCACCTCCTCACGACCTGGGAGATGGAGCCCATGCGGACCGTCACACTCAAGGCCATCACAGCACCCAGAGCACTGGCTGATATGTGGGTGGGCCTTCTACCTTCCCCGCAAGCTGTCACCTGGGGATCATTTGCCTGTTTTCCAAAGACAAATCCTTTTGGTGACGTGGACAGTCATCAAGTGACCAGGGACACCAGCGCTTAGAGGTGCTTCCATTCCCAGAGGGACACACCGGCCGTTTAACCCCTAACGTCGACCCCATTTGAGGGTGCAGTTATCATCTTGGGCCCAAGATGCCCATCACCACACACCTGTTGGGGAGGAATGGACCCTGGAGTCTGTGAATCGGAGCTGCCCAGATGGCCACAGACCGCTGCTTCTGACGAAACGCAGGGATCAATAAGAGGGCTGAGTGAGAGAGGACACGTCCATCTTCACCCACGGCGTCCAGGCTTCTGAAGGTTGCGGTAGGAGAACCAAGCACGGGTCACGGTTTTAGCCCTGAGGATTATTTTTGTTGATGTTGTTATAACTAGTTTCTAAAAATTGACTTTTTAAATTTGTCAGTGAAGAAAGAAAGCAAGGTTGTCAGCACTCCGCCAACAGTCAGCTAGTGACATTTGTGGCACGATAATGAAGACGGCATCAGAAGCCTTTTGCCTTGAAATGTCACCGCCGAGCTCCGAGTTGGAGGCGGCAAGGATCTCGCTGGAGTCAGGGAGGGTTGGGTCTGGAAGTGAGAAAGAGGTTCAGCCGAGCAGATGTCATGGCTGGAGCATAGGCGGCTTGGGGTTGGGACACGTATTTGTCAAGGGCGTTAACAGACACTTCCTTAAAAAAGCTCAGTTCTCTGGAAAACTTCAGATCTTGTCAAAGAGTCAGGAAAGAAGGGAGGGAGAGTGGTAACCGCTCCTCGCACCCTGAGACGGGAGAAGACACTTGACGAGAAACGAGAAACGCTCTGAGGTCGCTCAGATGTCATTTCAAATCTCCCTTCATTGCAGGCACTTCCTGGGAAGCTGCACTTTGACCTCCATGTGCAGGCTCCCTCGACGCTCACAGGCTACCACACGTTCCTTTTTCAGGGTGTGCCCAGTTCGGTGGAAATGCCATGCCAGCCTGCTCTGCGCTTGCCAGACGTAGAACGCGTGGCCTGCGGTAGGGGTGCAATAGTTGAAGGAGACGCAGGTTCAGGAAACGAGCCCCTCCTGTCCCAGTTCAGACCCGTGTGCCCCTCCCAGGGCCGGACAGGTGGCTGCCAGAGGAGATGCACGTCTATCACACGCCCCCGCGTTCACTCCTCGAGGATGAACTCGGCACGTGCGGCATCATAGCCCCGTGTCTATGTGAACAGGGAAGTAGCATGTGCCTCCTCTCCAGCACGGCCCGGGGCTCAACACGGCTTCTTCACGCCTCACCCCTCCCGACGCCGTTTCTCTCTGTCCATTACTGTCTGGGCAGGTTCGGCTTAGAGGACACGTACTTCGTCTTTTTCTGCTTCCATCGCCACCCCTGCCAGAAAGTGCTGACACAGACCTTTCCACCCACACCTCCTTCCACAAAGCCCGTTTCCTCAGGCTGAGTCGCCTTTCCACGCCAGCTGGAAAGCTCTGCTCAAAGCACAGGACCTGATGCCTGGAACATTTCTCCCAAAGTCCCTAACTTTCAGCCTTAATTCCATCTCACTTTCTCCATTTGTTCAAAAAATGCTGAGGGACGTCCACTCCCAGGTACCCTCTGGCTGAAAATAGCCAGCCTTGTGGAATAACACTTAGATCAAGGACTTTCCCCCGAGGGTGCCTCCCAGGCCCTGGCTACCTGAGGCTTTCATTCTGACAACTTTGCGAGGCAAGAGATAAGCCTAAGAAACCCCACATAGATTTGGAACCACAGAGGGCTCTCCTTTCAGTGCAGGAAGATGAGAAGTACGTCCTCCATGCTGAGGACAGCAGTGAGAAAAATCGCCTAATTGGATGAAGGGAGGAAAAATAATTCCTCTGAGAATTAGTAACCAGCTGCTGGTCCCTAAGCAAGTCTGCAGCCCAAATGTGCGCTGCTTGTGCAACCTGAAGAACCACAAGTGGACAGCATAAGTTAAAGTGCTCCCACATTGACGACACCCCCAGACGACCAGCAGACCCCTCCCACGAGAACACAGCTCCAACCTGGGTCTCAGACAATCCCTGCGGACAGAATTATAGACAACATGAGACAATAGCCATAACCACCTGACACGCAAGCTCCCTGTGAGGGAGACCGAGCGGAACAGCAGACGACAGAGTCAGACTCAGGACTGAGCCGTCGCAGACCCTGAAATGAGCACATCGATCTGTCTAACGAGACAAAGGAAAGGTGTGTGAGTACCAAAGACTGTAAAGTATCAAGTGGATTTTTCAAAAGGTATTTTTTCACTTTAAAAATCATATTTAGGGTTTAATTGAAATTTAACCTTTGTGGACAGAATGAAAGCACATTAGACATAACTGAAGAGAAAACTAGTGAAATAGAAGACAAATCCAAAGAAACTATTCAGAAATCAATGCAACAGGAGACGGGAAACATTAAAGACAAGCTGAGGTGTGTGGCGGTCAAAATGAGACGGTCCAGGTGAGTCTAATCCAGATTTCAAGAGGAAAGTCTAGGGAAAATGACGGAGAGGCAATTTTTGCAGAGATAAAGGCTTAGAATTTTCCAGAATTGTTTAAAGACCTCAAGGCTTATATCTAGAATCTCACTGAATTCTTTTCTTTTTTTAACTATCTCATTTTATTTATTTATTTATTTATTTATTTATTTTTTGAGGAAGATTAGCCCTGAGCTAACTACTGCCAGTCCTCCTCTTTTTTGCTGAGGAAGCCTGGCCCTGAGCTAACATCCATGGCCATCTTCCTCTGCTTTATATGTGAGACGCCCACCACAGCATGGCATGCCAAGCGGTGCCATGTCCACACCCTGATCTGAACCGGCGAACTCAGGGCCCCCAAGAAGCGGAACGTATGAACTTAACCGCTGCACCACCGGGCCGGCCCCTCACTGAATTCAAAGCAATATGATTAAAATGAAATCCACACCCAACTTACTGTAGTGAAATACAGAACAAAAACTAAGGGAAATCCTAAAAGCAGCCAGAGATAAAATAGATATTACCTAAAAACTAGTCTGACAGCTAAATCTTTGACTGAAACAGTGAAACACAGAAACCCGTGGAATAGTATCTTCAAAGTACTCAGAGAAAATAGCTATCAATCTAGAACTGTGAACAATCTAGAAATAGAATTATCTTTCAAGATCAAAGGTAAAGTAAAAACACTTTCAGACAAAAACAGTGCATTTGCCACCAACAGACCCTCACTGAAGGAAATTCTAAAGGCTGTTGCGTTAGCCAGCCTCCAGGATCCAACGAGCCTCACCTCCTGGTATCCAGGGCCTTTTATAGTCCCCTCACTGGGTGTTGGAGATACACACATACACATATATTTAACAAAAGTAAGATCTAATAACATAGCTCCAAAAATAAAAAATATACGTGCTTTAGAGCTATGCTGTTATAAGCAAAATCTGACAAAACTATAAGGTGAAATTGGCAAATTCAGCGTCATTTTTGGATGTTTCAGTACCTCTCAATAAATTGATAAGATACACATAAATCAATAAGAATATAGAAGAATGAACAGCAGAGCCAGCCCTGATGGCCTAGTGGTTGATGTTGGGCATGCTCCGCTTCGGCGGCCCAGGTTCTGTTCCTGGGCTGGGAACCACACCACTCCTCTGTCAGGAGCCATGCTGTGGTGGCGGCTCATGCAGAAGAACTAGAAGGACCTACAACTAGAATATACAACTATGTAACGGGGCTTTGGGAAGGGGAAAAAAGAGAGAGGAAGAGGTTAGCTCAGGGCGAATCTTTCCCAGCCAAAAAAAAAAGGAAACAGCATAATTAACAAGTTTGATGTAATGGACATATGTAGAGTGTTGCAACAGTTCTCTGACTACAACACAATAATTTAAAAATCAACAACAAAATGATAACTAGGAAAACCTCACACATTTGGAAATTTTAAAACGAAAGTGTTAAACAACTCATGGGCCAAAAATGAATAATGGAAATTAAAACATATTTATACCTGAATGAACCACATATCAAAACTTGTGCAACTCCGTGGGCGTCCCCTCGGGATTTCCCGGATGGATGAACGGTGAATTAGCCACTCGGGACTGAGAAGATGCACACACACGGCTGGTGTCTCCTCGGAAACACCCAGAACACCTCTCATCTCTGCCCTCTCTCCATCACCAGGTGTCAACATTTAACTACAGGGATCTTGAGTAAAGGAATGGGTACTGCTTCCCCCTGGACGGAGGAGCAGGTGTGGGGCTCCGGAGCCTTCCGTGCTGCAGCCCGGGCCCTCTCTCCTGCCCGAGCTGCATTTGTCTCTAGGTGGCTGCTCTCCTCCGCGCGCCCGGAGACTACGGAGCAGGAGGGTGTCTCCCTTTGATCACTGAGACTATAAAGGCTTCCAGAACGTTGTCCTTAACTCGAATTCCTCTGACCTTGGCACAACAGTCGTTTCCTTCCTTAAACACTGGGGAGGGAGTGGTGGCAGACGGTGACTTTGAACACATCTCTGTCTGAGTTCCAGCACCTTCCGCAGGGCTGCAAGCTCCATGATCCTCATAGGCCGAGAATCATGGGTCTCATGTGCCACAGCTTCCCGGCACCTGGCGCCGCCACAGCGGTCCTTGTCCTGACCCCTTCTGGGTGGTCTCTGGAGAAGCCTCCTTCCTAAGAGGGGCTCAGGCAAACCCACCGGCACTCGAGGGCGGTCTAAGATCAACACAGTACTGTCAGCCTGAGATGCTTTTAAGAAATGCTCTGTGTTTAATTAAACCAAATCCATTTACAGCCAAAATCAGGAGTGGGATCTGGAGCAGGCTTCGTGAAATTTCATGCTCTTCAGAGAGTAATCTCTAATATGCATATTTTTGCATTACTGATGCCTCTCCCCAGCCTGCTGGTGACGTCTGTTTCCTGTTCATTTTGTCTTTGGGAAGTTAAACCCCAAGGTCACCAGCGAGGTGATGGCAGAGTTCTGTCCCCAGAGCAGCCTGCTTCTCGGGCCAGATCGCACCCACAGCACAGACGTCGGTGCCCGAGCAAGAGAGGGGCTGCTGGCCCATCTTCCCTCCATTCGCTGTTCCCTCGCGCATCGCAGGCTGCCACGATTGCTCCGTGGGGTAGATTTCTCGGTCACTGAAGGAGAGGGAACGGGTGTGGGTGCCCACGTGGCGCGCGTTGGCCCACGTGAGCAGGAGCAGAGGTGAAGCTTGCTGAGGTTGGGAAGCCGCCTCTGTCCGCCGCCTGGCCGCCTGGTCCAGCAGGAGGAGGCTCAGTTCGCAGCCCTGCGACGTGGAGCACGATTCTCACACCATTAATGCCTAAATTCCTTGTCCGAAAAGTGGACAAAATAATGGTGCTGCCTTTGCTGGGTTGTCTAAGCATTAAATAAGATCATGAAATGAGATCAAACATGGAACAAAGATCAGTTGGCCTGAGAGAAAGGCCCAGCGGGATGCGCCGGCCGATAGGAAGCTCCACAGAGAGGCCCCGCTAGGTGGGGTCTGTGGGCCCAGCTGTAGTGTCGGGACCTGCAGCGCCCCTGGGCCCCACAAGGATGCAGCGTGTTACAGCAGCAGGAGCCACTGTCAGCAACTCCACAAGGCCACCTTCCCGCAGCCTGTTGGGTCCCACAGTGCCGGGAACCGACCCCAGAGCTCCCTTTTCATGCTCCTTCTCAAGTGCGCACAGACCTCGGGGGCTCGTCAGAACACAGGCTCTGGCTCAGTGGGCCTGGATGGGCCCTGGAGTCTCATTTCCGTCAAGCTCCCTGGTGACACTGCTCGAGCTCCCAGTCGTGGATGTGCGAGGAGCAGGGAAGCAAACCCCCACAGAGGAGAGCCCGTCTCCAGGCGCTTCCGGCTGGGCGCTTCAGGTCCTCCTCTGAACATCTGCTTCTGCTCGTAGTCTGGTCACCGGTTCACGTGACCAGGTGGAGCTGTGCCTCCACTCCAGGACACTGTCTCTGCTGGCCGCCCCCTCACTCTGCTCCCGGCCCTCTGGGACAAAGGCCGCTTTCCCACTGTGCATGGGCACATACACACATGCACACACACACACCTACACACATGCATTACACAACGCACACATGCATGCACATGTGTGCACAGGCTCACACTCACACGCCTGCACCCACAGGGCAGCATGAGGCTCAGACGGTCCCTGCAATGACCCTGCCCACAACACGGAGCATGTGTGCCTCTGCGGGAGCCTGGCAAGTTTTGCTAGCGATCACAGACAGACAGGAAGTGCTCGTCCCCTGGGAGCCCGGCTCTCCAAGGGTAGGCACGCACTGTGGTATTTCCAGCAAAGAGCTAAGGCCACAGGATGGCACAGGCGTGGAATGGAGGCAGGCGAGGGCTAAGCTGGGAAGTCCAAGAGGCATGGTGACCAGGACCAGAAGACACCAGGCCCACGGTGGCCTCGCCCAAGCCACATCATCCTGATGTGTTGAGTGATAACATGTTGTCTTTAGATTGCCCCTGGCTGCCTCCCAAATCCTGGTCCCCGAGGTTGCTGGCTCACATGCAAATGTCTCTACACCGTTTGGTGGGAAGGCGTCCAGCAGGATATCTTCCTAGAATCCAACAGCATGTACCTTGTGTTTATCATGTTGTCTTCCCATCTTGGAGTAAGACTCCCAAGGAGTAGATGTTGAAATATGTAAAATGAAGTAAAATGTAGCTGCACTCGCAACAAAAGAAGAAATACAGAGTAATCCAGCTCCGTTTCTCAACGTCTGTGGTGCAGACCAGTTTCCCTTTTCCTAATTTGCAGTCAGTTCCCGCAAGTGGCGGACGTGGACCCGCATCGCCTGCAGCTCGCCAGGCGCGTCCGTCAGCATCCGCTGTCCGCACCTGCTCAGTAGGCCCCACCACCTTCCAGAAGCTGCCGCGAACCTGCCTAAGTGTTTTCTGCGAACGCCTGCTTCTCCATCGCAGGCCGGTGAGGAAGGTCTACAGACCGTGCAGGGGGCCGCCCCGGGCTAGCCACACTGTGCCCTCCACTCCCTGCCCCCGGTGTAGCTTCCGCCACTATCACACATTGAGCTCACCAACCGTCTCCTGGCGTTACTCTGCCTTCCTGCCGTGCCCACATTCCTGAGGTTGGAAATGCCTGTGACTGATGCTGGACAGGATGCAAATACTGGCTCAGTCCCTGCGGATGGTATGAATAACCCTTAGACACACACACACGTGTGCACACCGATATGCACTCATGCACACCCATGTACGTGCACACAAGTGTGAGCACACACACATGCACACATGCTGCCACCCTGAATTTGACTGGTTTCTATTCACACGAGAGGTGGTTTCCCTGGACGCTGACCACTAATCCTGAGTGCCCGCCACATGCTGGTGCCCAGCCAGTGGCTCTATCCATGGGGAGGACGGCCCTCTCAGGGTCATCTTGAGTGTCGGCTGTGCCCAGCGGCGCAGGTTGACAAGGCACGCTCTCCCAAGTTGGACAAGGTTACAGTGTGACATGTCACTTCAGAGGGTTGAACGTGTTTCAGAACAATTTCGGGACGCTGCCTCCTGACTCTCTTGTCTCTCCAGAGACGACGGTGTTCCGGAAAAGTCAGTCCAGATGAGACTGAGGAGCTCAGACAGGGGACGTCCTGGCTTCTTGCTGGTTCTGCGGGGAGAGTTGCTGAGGGCTCAAAGTCAGGACTGAGGGACGGTCAGGACCCACCCAGTTGAGCCATGTGGGACAGGCGCCCTTGGGAAGCCCCTACCCTGGGGGTCACCCTAATGGGCCCAGTCAGCTCTTCAGAGAGGACCTGCCCGCCACAGAAGTCCCAGCGCCCACCGGGTGGAGGCCCAAGCCAGGAGTCGGGGGGCCCTTTCAGGGTGGGCGGGGGCCTCTGCCGCTCAGAGCCCGTGGGGGCTCTCCCAGGCCTCTTCCCTTCTCGGCAGATGGTCTCTAGTCAAGATAAGGCGGCCGGCTCTGTAGGACGGATCCACTGTGACTCAGTTCACCACACATTCACCGAGCGCTGGGTCAGGCGCGGGGGAGACGCACCCCGACCCAGGAGCACAGCTTGGGGGAGACACACCCTGACCCAGGAGCATAGATGGGGGGAGACGCTCAGAGGCAGGTCCTGTCCTCTCGCATTTCTGTGGAGTGGAGCAGAGGACCGAGACAGCTGCTGGCCGGTTCCCCACCGGCTCCCTGCCCAGGAGCATCATCTTTGCCAAGAAGGTAAATGGAATGGAGGCCAATTGGTACCGTCCTCCTGGCGGGGGCAGAGGACAGCAAGTGGCCTCCTGGTGGCAGATGACGTGAAGCTGGACCCTGATTGTTTTGAGGGCTCAGCCAGCTCTGATCTGCTGCCTTTGATTGTTTGGGAGGGCGAAGAGCCCGGAACCAATGGGCTCCAACGACAAGTGCCCGCTCAGAGCTCAGCACCGGTGCCGCTCAGAGAAGGGTCCTCAACCTGGATTTGCATTTCCCTCCTGCTTCCCAGTCCTGATGACAACAGCCCCCCAGTGAGGCTGTGGGCGCCCATCTGTCCTCCTTTATTCCTTGACAAAACCCGAGCCTAGTCCCTACGGCTACGTGTTAGAAAGCTGGGGCATAGAGAAATCAACCACTTCCCCAGGGCTGCACAGCCCAGGCTGAGCAGAGTTCATGCCCCCAGACCCACCCACTGTGTGCCCAGGGGGCCACCTCAGCAACTGTCATGCCCGAGACGTTGGGGGAACCTAAGACTGTAACGGAGAGAAGCCTGGACTCGGTGGGGTCCTCCTCCAGTATTGGCGACAATTGTGTCTAAACTTGGGGGAGGGGAGGGGAAAACACCCCACCCCCCACTAAATGGAGCCTGGCTGACATAAGTGTTGCAAGCCGCGGGACCTCAGGGATAAAACGGACCCTTCAGCTTTTGGAAGCAACTCGTGCTCAGGCTCCCTGCATGGACATTTGACACAGAAGCCTGCGTTCCGGGGCCTACGGTGTTTATGGCACCAGCTGCACAGGCTGGGCACCTGGGCCCGGCGCCCCAGGGATTAATCCGCTAAGTGACCTGCTCTTGCTCCAGGCCCTGTAGGTCTACTGGAATCAAACTTTTGTCTCTTTTGCAGCCACTGTCCTAAAACAGCACAGTTACTGCCCCTTGGAAGTTTCCAGGCCCACCTCCTCCAGCTCCTCAGGAACTTTCCCGACCACCTTCCTCACGCTCCCGTCCAGCTAGCACTCTGTCCATCTCTGCACCATCATGACACAGGGCTCAGCACACAGCAGGCACTTAGTATGTAGTTGCTGAATGCGTGAATAACAGCAGTGACAATAAGAATGGATGCGTCTGGCTTCAGGAGAGAACGGTGGGATTATCAAAGCAGGATGTGGGCTGGATTGATGCCATTCGAACAGCCGTCCCGGGTCCTAGAGAGCCTGGAGGGGCCCCGGGGCTGCAGCGGGGTGAGAAGGCGTCAGGGCCTGAGGTGGCCCCCTTTGTGCCTCAAAGGTCACTCAAGCTCCACTGCTCCTCCCCAGAGGGCACCCACTCCACTTCCATCTATTCACATGCCAGATCTCCATACCGGACCCGGTCTGAAGAAAGGGTTTCCTGCTAAATAAAATAAGCAATGACGACAATAATGGTAATAGTAATGTCTGAAACGTCGCTGGCCTAGGGAACCCAGTCAGGTACTTCAGCACTAAAATCAAAATGCGTGGGTCCTCTCTCCCTTTGCTGAAAGTCATTTGGTTGGGCAGCGCAGGGCTCCCCACAGCAGGTGTTCGTCCTGCCGAGACGCCTGGCCTTGTGGGTACGCGTTCCAGGTAAACAGGGTTGTAAGTTAACTCGTCCATTCAGGACGTCACAAGAGGCGCTCAATGAACCGAAAAGAAAACAGCCCCTGGGCGCCTTCAGCGCCCACACTCCAGCGGCTTCTGAAAGGAGCGTCTCGGCAAGGAAACAAAGCCTCCCGCCTGGGCCGCAGGAGCCCATCCTGCCCACGCGGTTCCAGAGTCTGAACCAGGGAGGGGGGGCTCGGCGCTCGGGCAGCATCGCAGGGCCGCACTGAAGGGCCTCGTCTCCCGGTCAGCGGGGAACGTGCGGCGGGGCCCCTGTGCTCCCATCCTGCCCCAGATGGTCACCGCCGGCTCACGGGGCTGTCTGCCCACCTGGGGCCCACATGTCCACGCTCCACTCCGCCCAGTGAGCGTCTGTGTCTGGGGCGCAGTCAGGGGAGGGGCCTTGCTGGGGGAGGGGCCTGTGTGGGAGGAGGGGCCTGTGCCAGGGGAGGGGCCTGTGTGTGGGGAGGGGCCTGTGCCAGGGGAGGGGCCTGTGCTGGGGGAGGGGCCTTGCCAGGGGAGGAGCCTGTGCTGGGGGAGGGGCCACTGCTTCCTCCCTGGGGAGCCTGGCTGGAGAGCCAGGGCAGCAGGTGTGCCATGCACCTGGAGACCTTCCCCACCTGTCATCCCAGTGACGCCCTTTCCTGTTCCAGAATCCCGCCAGGACCTCACGTGGCATTCGGGCTTTGGGACCCCTTCACCTCCTAACTCTGGGCCGGCTCCTCAGTCTTTCTTGTCGTGACCTGGCCCCTTTGGAAGAGGACTGGCCAGTTGTTTCATAGCACGTCCCTGGGTGTGGACATCCGCGTGTTCCTCCCGCTCAGAGTCGTAGCTCGGCATCTTTACAAGAATCCCCGGAGGGACCCTGCGCCCGTCCCGGGCGTCGGCTCCAGAGGGGCAGAATGTCGCCACCGTCATGGCTGTGACCCAGGCCTCGACTGCCTGGCTGGAGCAGCGTCTGCTAGGTTTCTATTTATTTTTCATAAGTATCTGGGGGGGGGTTGGGTTGAGCCCTGCAAATGTCTTGTTTCTCGTCGTACTTTCCGTCACTAATTTCAGCATCCATTGATGACTCTTGCAGGCAACAGTTGCTACTGCGTTTTTGCCAAATGGTGGGTCCTTGAGCCACAGTTGCCTGTCGGGGGTGCCCACTCACGGCAATGGGGTCCCTGAGTCCCTGCCACTCAGGCACTGACCAAGTCCACCTGTGGCCTGGCTGTGCTCACGGCGGTGGGTTCAGAGAGCTGCAGCCAGGCTGTGGGCAGGGAACTTAAGTGGCTTGTCCTCATGGCACCACACATGCTAGAAAAAGACAGGTTTTGGTCTCCAGCACCTAGGAGACCCTCAGAAATATTATCCAAGTGGATGAATATTTGCTTTGAACATGGAAAACCAGAATTACACCTTCTGATATATGAACACCACAGACGAAGTTTTTAAATTCTTTTCTTGTTTTTTTAACCGTTTCTCCACCAGAAAGCAGCATGGACGAATACCTCTCTACATGCAGGATCTCCTGAGCGTCAGGCCAGGACGCCATCACCAAAGGCGGGTCCAGCTGTCTGGGCGGTGGCTGCCGGTGCCTTGTGAGCCGCCCACACTTGCTCTTGGCGGAGGGCAAGCTCGATGGCTGTGAGGCTCACTCTTAGGCGAAACAAGGCACACAGTGCACAGAATCTTTCCCGCCTACCCCCAGAGCAGACTGTAGGGTGCGGAAAGCACATCCTGTGTCACTAGACAAGGCGGAGGCCTGACAAAGGCCCTTTTGAGAATCCCAGGACGTCCTAACAAACCAAAAAGGATCAGCAGTGAGAAGACCCCGTGCGGTGTGATGACGAGAGCGGGCGTCGTGGGCGGAGTCGGAGGGCCAGGTCAGCACCTCTGAACTCGCAGAGGAGAAGAGATGAGCAGGGTCACCTCGGAACGCGGAGAAAAGGGGCTGCCCAGCTCTCCGTGAGGAGGCAGCCAGAGCGCCCTCGCCGCGGACAGGCGCTGTCGGCTGTGCTTCCCCCACGTTCCTTACGAGGCGACTCTGGACTGGACAGAAGACGTTTGCGAGATTAAGGTGGGATCGATATTGCGGCCCAGAGGACAGCGCAGCGCGGGCTTGAAACCAGCAGGCGGGTGGAGGCCCGACCGGGGGCGGCGACGGCAGCCTTAAAGTCCGGCCCCCGCGCAGCAGGCACAGGAAATAAGATCATCACGGGGGATACAGGACGCCCCGGAAGCTTCCAGACGAGAGGAGCGCCGGTGGGCGTCGGGCTGGGATCCGTTCCCTGTCGGGAGCGCCAGATGACGCAGCACCCGCCTGAGTCAGGCTCCTTCGGGCCGCGCCGCCAGAGGACGCGAAACCGCTCAGCGTTAAGACGAGAAAAAGCCCCCGAGGCCTGCGCGGCGGAGGTCACGTCTCACGGAGCTCTTCCTCCGCCTGCCCCTCCTGCCGGATCCTGCTCCTCCTCCGGCCGGGGCACCCCCTGCCCCCACCTCCGCTCTGATGCCGTGTGGTCTCCCATCTGCTGCGCCCTCCGCTAACATCCCTGACTGATGGGCGCGGACACCGAGCTCCCGCCAGCGTCGCATCCAGGCGACTGTCCCAGAGGGACGCGGGATGCACACCGGAGCCTGGACCCCGGAGGCGGGTGGCCGCTGCGCACGACTTCTCAGGGGGGCGTGGAGCCTGCGCCTGGGGCCACCTGGCCTCCGCGGAGCCCCTCTGCCGCCTGTCTGAGCCCCGCGGGGCAGTGGCCGGCCCGGGGTCCGGAGGCCCGTTTCACGAGTTCCCTGAACCTGCGTTTCTGCTCTGCTTCCGCTGCGCCCTGTGGGCCCCGCGGGACTTCCCACCACCCCACGCGGAGCCTGAGTTTTCCTATTTAGGAGGCTGGTGGGGACGGCGGCTTTGGTTAACCCCAGCCCTCTCCGCGGGGTCAGTCTGTGCCCTGCGGAGTGAGGAGGAGCAGCCCGAGGCCCCTGCGGGCACCGCCCGGCCTGCGGCAGCCCGGGGTCTGCAAACGGGGCTGCGGCCGGCCTGGGTGATCGGGCCATCTTTCCTCACGCAGATCATTCGGGAGAAAGAAAGTCTGACGCCCCCGGACAGAAGAGCCCGCTCGAAGAACAGCAGCAAGAGGTCCTTGTCCAGTGTGTCATTAAAAAAAAAAAAAAAATCAGTGTTATTTGAAGTGTATTAAAGAGATAAACCATAAAAAATACACCACAGGTGCCAGCCTGGTGGTGCAGAGGTGAAGTGCGCACATTCGGCTTAGGCAGCCCAGGGTTCGCTGGTTCCGATCCCGGGTGCGGACATGGCACTGCTTGGCAAGCCATGCTGTGGCAGGCGTCCCACGTATAAAGTAGAGGAAGATGGGCACGGATGTTAGCTCAGGGCCAGTCTTCCCAGCAAAAAGAGGAGGATTGGCAGCAGATGTTACCTCACGGCTAATCTTCCTCCAAAAAAAAAAAAAAGACTAGAGAGAGAGAAAAAATACACCAACGACAACGTAAATCATGCACATGACTTATATATATGTATATACATCTATTTAGCAGTGGTTTTCTGTTTCAGCAACAGAAAAAGGTATAAATATGAAACCCACACACATATGAACTTAAATTTTGTTTGCATATATTACACTGTAAATACATCTGCCTCTGAGAAGGGAAGCGACGCCTGGACGCAGCCCACACAGGGCAGAGCCGAGCTGCGCCTCCCGCTAGTCGACACCGTTGTGAGTCCCCACCACCGACTTGAAGTGGGTCTTGACCAGGTTTTCTCAGCTGCTCCCTCTGCTCCATGGGCCGCCGACTGTGGGGAGGGCGAGGGGCCCTGAAAACGGCCCGAGGCTTTGCGTTCTCTCCTGAACTTCCCCAGCGCTGTAGGGCCAGCTGACCCGAGAGCCCTGGGTGACCGGCGTCAACAGTAAGCTCTTCAGCAAGGCTGCATTGGAAAGCACCGTGAGCAAGTGGTGCTGAGCCTCAGTGAAGCGGTGGGACACCCCCTCTGTGCAGAGAGGAGGCCTCACCCCGTCTGAGCGTCCTGCTCACTCTGACAGGCCCTGATCTTGCTGCCGCCGCCCGGCCCTGAGAACACAGGCGCTGGCCTTCAGGGCCAGGACCCGACGTCCAAGACATGGTCAGGACACACATGGCGTGTCGTCTGGCCAAGGCTGAATCTGTCCACAGGGCAGGAACACTGGGAATGTTGGAGAATGGAGGGGTTACAGAGGGAGGTCCTGGGGGATCAGAACTGGGCTGGCAGGGACGAGCCGGAGCCCACCTGAGCCCCAACAGGCAGGTTTGTCCCAAAGACGGGAGCAGATAGGGGTCTGTCCGGTGCATTGGACGTAAACTCCAGCTGCCTGGGTGTCTGCAGACGCAAAGCTGCCACCCTGCAAGGAAGTGGCTTACTGGGGCTTCAACACCCCAACCCTCCACCCTCTCCGAAGAGGCCCCACAACTTCACCCAGCCAGACTGACCCCCAACCCCCTGGAGAGGAGGGAGCCCCGCTGATCCGGCTTCAGCAGAGACAGCCAGAGTGGGAGATGCCCAGAGACGAGCCCACCGCTCAGCGCCCTCCTCCCCGGCCCCAGCGAGCCCAGTGCCGGGTGCCGACCTGAAGCGGCTCCTCTGTGGGAAGGTGGGCCCTGAGCCCTGCTCACTCAGGAGGTGGGGCCCCAATTTGAAACCAAGAGGCACACCTGGTGAGGCAGCTGCCCATGGGAAGAGGGGGCCTGGCCCATTTATTATTTAAGTAGGGCAGAAACCGAGGGCCCCGTGGTGACACGGCCGCTGACCTCCTCTTCCCATTTGGGACATTGATCCATGATCTATTTATAGGGACATGTGCATCTACATGAAGCTCATTCAGGCAGGAATTGCCTGCCAAGAATTCTATACATTCAGCACCGCTCAGCAAATATTTATCAAATATCTTCTCTGAATCATCCTGTACTGGGAGCTAGGGTGACCCAGACAAGCCAGACTCTGCCTTTGAAGAGATTACCCAGACACAGGAACGGACTGTTTGAATACGGTGTATTTAATGCTTAGACTACAAATGTGCTCAGGGGGCTGTCAGGCCCAGAGGAAGGAGGCCAAACCATTCACTGAAACCCGATTTTAACTACTTTAGGCCAAGGGGGATTAGATAGCTCATAAGACCAAGGAAGTGCTGAAAAACCAAACCAAACTACAGAGATTGAGAGTGAGCGTGAGCTTCAGGAACAGCTTAATCCAGGTGCTCAAGTGCTGCCAGTGTTCTGTCTGCCTCTCTGCACAGGACTCACTTCTCTCGCCACTATCCTGGCTTCCTCCAGTCGTGGAATCAGAGCCCTAGGCCCACATGTCACACTCCCACCCGCTGGAGGAGCCAATCTGCCTCCTGCGCTGTGCCTAAAGAGCCTGCGTCTGGGCTCCCACCTGAAGCGCACTCACCCCGAACCAGTCAGAGTCCCCGCCACGGGAGATGCGGGTCTCAGTCCACCGCCAAGTAAGACATGGCAGCAGCTGCCACCAAAAAAATATGGTCTAATGGGAGGAGAAGCAATTCCCAGAGACAGGTACCAGCCCTAGAAGAAAGGGGTGTTTGAGCAAGAAAAACTGGTGTCTACCCCACTACGCATGGGGCCCAGATTCGGAGGACAGAAGTGCCCAGAGGAGAAGAAACCCGAGGTAGGTCTTTACTCAAGAACAGGAGTCACCTGGCGAAGACGCAACCTAATCACCTACTCTGGGCGCCGGAATCTTCACCTGGTGATCATCAGGATGCCCAGGTACAGACGCCTGCACAGCTCAGGCCGTGATGGAGCTGGAGGGCTGGGCAGGGCGACTGCGTCCAGCCCCGGATGAGAAATACACAGTGACACTGCACGCTACAAACTACTGCTACTTAGAAGCTCTGGCTTCGACGTTCAATTAGTTACTAATCTGGACAACAGTGAGACTCCAGCCAGGGGGGCCAGGGGAGTTGTCCCCTCTGGTCTGGCCACGACCTTGCTTCCTGCAGTGCCAGGTCCTGCTGACCTCTCCTGGGAGCTCCTGTCATTTAACTCAGGCGGCGAGGGGAGGGGCTTCCACATCAGGACCCTCATTAGTCACTTAAAAATGCCAAGTCTCTGAAACTGCTTAAGTTCAGACTTTACGCGGTGTTTTCAGAAATTAAAGGTTGCTGTCCTGTTCATTCTTACATTTAACAAATACGTATTTGGTGCTCGTCCGTGTGCTCAGCGCTGGACGGACGGCCACCAGCAAGGCAGCCCCGTCTCCCAGAAGATGGTTCTAGGGGAAAAACAGTCAGATGGCAATTATCGCGCAGCAGAGCTGTGACGGGAGGGCGAGTGGCAGCCCCTGGCGGAGGCGGCCAGCCTCAGCACGCTGCTCTGTCTACGGGGTGCACCGGAGTGACCGGCATCGTTGCCATCTCCCAGCGCCTGCAGCCAGGGTCCCGCGGCTGCTTCGGGGCTGGTCTGACCCTCCTAATCGCAGCCAGTGAAGAGGCCCCGTGCGCGCACAGAGCCGCTGGCTTCCTCTGCCTGATGCTGACAAACGCCGTCCTTGGCTGCCACCCAGCAGTGGTCCCAGGGAGGCTGCGGGCCGACGCTCAGTGATGTTCGAGGATGGACCTGCGTAAAGTGCTTCATTTTGAGCTTGGTTTTAAATTGAGCACCAGGTGGAAGTGCTCGGAACGAGATGGATGCCCACAGGAGGGGCACGGGGCGGGGTCGCTGCTGTCACTGGACGCAGCACCACAGGGCAGCCCACCCTAGTGCGTCAGGCGAGAGGCAGACGAACGTGCACCAGTGCATCCGACCTCGGGATGAGGAAGGGCCCCCCTCAGGCGCTCGGTGCGGAGGGCAGACGGCAGGACCATGCAGGCGCAGACACACGCCACGACCAGACACCTTCCCATCAGAGTGCCATTAGCCCTGCCAGAGGAGGGCCCCTCCCACTCTGTGGCAGCCAGGGCCGGGCTGTGACCTGTGACCTCAGCACGACCAGACCCCCTCCGTGGCCTGGGAGCTGCCCTGGTTTCTGCCCCTGCTGCACCTCCCGGTGACTCTGCGAACTCCTGACATCTTTCCAGAAAGTTCCCTTTAATGTGGCCAGGTCACTCGTGGAAACTTCCAACCGGGAGGTGGCCCGGTGTGCGAGGGAGCTGGGGGAGGCTGTGCCATGAGCCGACCCCCAGCTGTGCTCACGAAGCGGGAGTCTCTTCCACGGCCATTAACAGGCGAGACCTGTGTCTACAGATGAGATTTGTGCTAGAAAATGTTTAACGATCTGTGGGGGCTGGTCTGTGGCATCTGCTGATTTCTGTGGTGTAAATGCTCCTGCCCAGGGCTGGTTGCAGACACGATGTAAATAACAGAAAACGCAGCCCAGCAGTTAGAATTGATGTGTTTGTTCCTTAATGCGTTTGTTTCATGGTAAGTTTATGAAAGTCCGTCGTTCGTAACGGCTGCCTTGCTGGCGCGGCTGGTGCAGCATCGCCCGGACTCCCTGCCCAGCCCGCCTGCGTTTGCCCAGGACAGACATTACATGAGCGAGGTTCTCAGCCAGCGCTGCTCTGCTGCCCGTTTGGAGAGACGCACCTGCTCTGCGGTCCCTTTACAGCCTCTGCAGAGGCTCCTTCTTTTCATAGAATCAAATAACTGTGGAGCTGGACAGGCTTCAGGCCCGGGAGGCTGAGCCTCAGGAACCTGGACTGCACACGAATGAGTCTCCCGGGAACTTGTGAAATGGAGATTCTAACTCCACTTCTGGGGCCTGAGGTTCGGCGTCTCCACAGGCTCCAGGTGCCAGCACCGCCCACGTGCAGGCCACACCGTGGGCAGCAGCAAGCCTATCTGGCTCCCACCGCTTAGGATCAGGGACTGGTTCCCCCGTCATGCTGCTGGGCTGTTAGACTGACTGACTGCCACTCCCCTCTTCTCAGCTGCTTCTGTCGGTTTGCCTTCCCTGCCTTCTTGCTAACTTATTGCAGACTCTCCACTATTTTCAGGACCCCCCCACACACATGCGCACACTCACACACATGCACGCATGTGCACACACACGCACACGTTAAGCAAACTGCAAGGTTGACAAGAAACCCCTCTGTGAACAGAATCCCCCAGGATCTTCAGGCCTATAACTACAGGATATGACATATGCCACACCGGCCATGACGGGGCAGCCGTGGAGCCCCGAGCTTGCAGACCCTGTTGTTTCTCCGAGTGTTGGCTATGCTGCAGCCGTCCTGGGACACACGTGCATGCTGTGCTGTCTCGGGCCCCGGCTCAGGACGGCCACAATGGGGCCTGAGCCTCGCTGGCCTTTCTGGAATCGTTTCTCACGACCACCACAGGGCGGGCACCAGCCCTGCAGTTTGTCACGTCAGCAGATGTCCCTGGTTCTAGCACTGAGCAAAGCGCCACCCTGTTGACCACAACATATCGCATCGCCGAAAACTGGAGCTGCTTTGAGGCTCCATTTGCAAATGAAGCAACGTCCTCCGTGCCCCGACCCCGAGCACGGGGGTGTCTGGGCTCATCCCCGCCCCGTGAATCTTCTCCCTGATGGGATTCCCCAGCGTGTGGTCCTCTGGGTCCCAGCAAACCACCCTTCCTGGGCACAGCCGCAGCTCGTGTCTGGCGGCCTCTTGGTCAGGGGGACGTGCCCCCTCAGCTGGGAGGAAGTGAGACCCCGCGTCCTCCCCTTCTTCTCCTGGGGGCAGACGAGAGCGGAACTGCTCACATGCAGTCTCTGCTTTGGAAACTTTATCTCAGTGTAAATGAACATTTTATCCTCAGCGGGAACCTTTAGAGCTCTCAGGGCACGTTGAGGACGACCCCCCGCTAAGTTCTGTGCCTTGTTGCGGGGTGTGGACTCCTGGGCATGTCTGCTGTTGTAGTGAAGAAAAAACGCTGGGAAGTTTTAAAATTATGCGCTGGTCATGTCTGGAGAGAGCACAGGGTTCCAGTCCTTACTGAGAATTCTCCCCTCTCTGTGCGTGTTTCACGACATCCATCTTCTACAAGGCCCAGTGTTACTCTTGAACCAGTGGGCTGTTGTATTTCCTTCTAAAATCCAAATTTTCTGTTTTATATCTTGGCTGGAGTCCAATTTGACAAAAAAGAAAAATTTAAATCTAGCAGCATTTGGTACTTTTTTCTCTCCCAGCAGCCACTGTTTCTCGAATTGCTTGGCTGTCTCCGCACTCCTGCCAGTGGCCTTGAGGAAACGCAGAAGGAGCCTTCCATCACTGCACTGTACCTGTCTCAAAGCTGTGGGGTATCTTTTATTTTTGGTTCTGGTAATCTCTATTCGTAGGTGTCGAGGGATGGGGAATTTTCCAGTCATTCTACAGCAAATATAGAAAAATAAGTGAACAGGGTAGCCATTCAAACATCAGGCCTCTGCATTTCCAGCGTCTGCAATGCCATGATGGTTCCCTCAATAATATTTCCAGAGCTGCGTTTAACCAAGGGATGGAAGGGACCAGGACCTGCTCCCTGTAAGCTGTGGGGGGACGCCTGAGGAGGGGCAGCACAGGATGCATGCTTGGAAACCACCTGCTGGAGAATAGTGAGCTGCAGGTGGCGTGCTCATGGTCTGAGCCAAACGCCACTGTCCTGGAAGGCTCCTTTTTCAAAACAGTCACATGCTGGGCGGCTTGGTTGCAGCCTCACGGTGCTGGCTGCCTGTGCAGGGAGGTCCACCGTCTCCTCTTCTTTGCTTGACTGGGGAACTCCTCGGCCTCAGTCTCTCCACCTGTGACGCTGACTTGAGTTCCCGCCCCAGAGGTCACTGTGGGAACATGCGCTGTGGGGGTGACGTGCCCTGCCCAGCACTGTGGACAGCAGGGGCAAGGCGGGTTTCGCACGAGGTGGATGGAGCTGGCAAGGCTCAGGCTCCGTCTAACGTCGCCTGGGAGCTGCGGGCTGAGCACAGAGCTGGGCTTCTGAGGTCACTTGAGGGTGTTCACCTGGTCCCCCCTTCCCCGCTCTGGCAGAACAGTCCACGAGCGAGGCCGTGTGAGTCTCTGCACAAAGCAAGGTGTCCCCAGGGCATCGCTCGAGCCACCGTTAGCACACGTCCACTCCGTCCAGAGCCTTTTTGATGTTCTTCCAACAGCGCGGTCTTTCTAAAAAGCTGCTGCCTGTCGATACTGCTCTCTTACTATCAAACAAGGGAAATTTCAAACCCAAAGCAAACTTGGAACTAGCGTTCCTGTCAGTTACCAAAGATTTTTACTAAAGATTCCTCACCTGGTAATGTACTTCCCCCTTCTGATCCCAAGGGGAATGTGCACACCATGGGGGAGGGAGGGAGCGGGGAGAGAGGCGCAAAGTGCAGTAAAAACAGCCTGCATTCAGTCTGAAGGATGATTCCAACCCGTCAAGCAGCGGCGCCCGTTCCTGGGCATGCCGTGTTCCATATGTGGTGTCACATGGGATGATGCCACAACGATGGCATCACACGATGACGTCACACAGGATGGGGTCCACAGCCCGTGCCTGTGATCACTGGACCAGCAAGCTACAGGAGAAGATGTGACCTCGGCATCTGAGTCATCAGGTCAACCTTTCCACGAGGGGCCCCGAGCATCCCAGAAAGGCCATCCCCCACTGCTCTGTCCCGCAAACACAGCCCTCCTGTGGACACGGCCCTCCGATGCCTGGGGGCCATGGGCTCTGTCCTGTCACGTTGTGAAATGACCCTTCTCAATCTCCATCCAAATACAGAGCCCACCCTGGGTGTGCCCTACGAGTGTCCCCATAGACAGGGGGACAAGAGGAAGAGAGAAGACAAAATGTGCTGAGACCAGCGGCTGGCAGACCAGCCTTGCCTGCCTTTCTGGTCCCCGACAGGCTCCATGGCTTTCTGTGTCCCCGCCAAGAACTTGGAGGGCACCGTCCCCCTAAGACCACTCTCACTGCTGACATCACTTGCTAGCTCCGGGGTCCCAGGGCCACCCTCAGACTGGACACAAGCCCACCAAGAGCCGTGCACTCAGAGTTCTGCCTTCTCCTAGGGAAAGGTCGGACACTGACAGCAGCTAGAGAGAGCACACGTGCCCAGCCCAGAGTGACCCAGCCCGGGCCTCCGTGGCCCCCTCCCGTGGAGTGTGGATGGTGTTACTGTCCTGTTTCCGTGCGCGACAGAGGCTCAGCAGAGCGTTTCCGTCCATGGCAGCTCCCCGAGCCCCGTTGCCCGCAGTTTCACGTGTGGCTCCTTCGTGGAGGCGTTGTCGATTGACTGGTTGAGGATTGACTGATGGGTTGGTTGGCGTTCCTGGGCTGGTTGTCTGAAGTCTTTCCTGTGGGTGCACCAACTGCTCACCATGAGGAAGCCCATCACAGAGAGGGGAAGGGGTCTGCTCTCTGCACCCCAGCACACATGACCCGTGAGGGTCTCGCCTCCCCATCTGCAGTGCAGCACTGTGGGCATGGGGTTGATTCTGTGTCTGCTTCCTGCTAAGAACATTCTGGCAGCTCTGCTTTCTGGGACTGGCGTAATGACAACAGTTTTGTTTTCTGTGGACTGTACTTTCTCAGACCACACACTCCCCCTGACACGTGCCCTGGAGGCCGGGCTGGGAGGGCCCCGAGGCCCCAGCAGGCCCCTGAGCTTCCGGCCAGCCAGCAGGGACCCAGAGCAGGGGAGGGCGAGACCATTGGTGTTTTAAACAGCACTGGTATTAAATGCTGTTTTCATGCGTGTGAACAGTTGACAGGCAGAGCAGGTCGCATTCGCAAAGGGTTTCTCCCTGTGGCTGTCTGTCTGTATTTGAGAAAGACGTGCTGGCGGTGTGTGGAGTCCCCAGCACCCACAAAGAAAAGAGCATTTCAGTTCCAGACTCACACCAACCCCCGAAGAACCTGGGAGTTCAGTCAGGGCAGCTGTGGGCCTTGATGTGTGGTCACTAAGGCGTGAGGCGGCTGGTGCTTAGAGGTCTCATGTTCGCTCACTCCCCGGTCAAGGCTGCTTAAACACACTGGTGTAGAGGAACGAGGCCAGGCCACCAGCCCTGTGTTGGCCGCCTGGGTCTAGGTACTGTGTCGCTCAGGATGTTAAGACGACCCGGGTTGTCTGTCCGCCTTCCAGCTGCCAGGAAACCAGGAGGGGAAGGAGGCAGAAAGAGCTCTCCGCTTGCAGAGTTCAATTCCCCAGCGAGTTGTCGCCTCGTAAACTGGGGCACAGAATCCGAGAAGGGACGCCGTGTATGCTCTTCCTAAGCGTGTGAAGCAAAGGGCAACAGGACCATCAGGAATCATAGGGACGTCAGAGGATGCGGGGGTGGAGAGCGAGGTTCGTTCAGAAAATAGGCCAGAGCAGAGTCAGCAAAGCCAGTGAGGGCGGCGGGACAGAAAGGCAGGGGCCGGGCTGTCCAAAGGGAACCGTGACCTTCTTGATAGAATAGTGAAGGAGAGACGGCCATATTTCCAGCGATTTTCCCTCACTTCCCTCCCATTGCTTCGCCCAAATAAAAGAATTTGGAAATGAAGGCATCATTGCATCACAGCTTATGGAATTCAAATGCCACTGGTCCATCCCTCAAAAGAACTCTGTGCCTTTGTCATGTACCAGCTCTTGGTGGGTTTGGGAGTGAAAGATGCAGTCCCCACTGTGGAGGAGAGAGACTCTGAGCCAATATCTGCATGTGACAAAGGGGAGTGCACACAATGGCCTGAATGCCTGCACAGTCACACCTGTCACATCATCATGAAGGCCTGTCTACCTGCAAGATTATACCTGTCTACCTGCACCATCACACCTGTCTACTTGCACAGTCACACCTATCTACCTGCACCATCACACCTGTCTACCTGCAAGATTATACCTGTCTACCTGCACCATCACACCTGTCTACCTGCACATCACACCTGTCTACTTGTACCATCACATTTGTCTACTTGAACCATCACACCTGTCTACCTGCATGGTCACAACTGTCTACCTGCAATGTCACACCTGTCTACCTGCATGGTCACACCTGTCTACCTGCACAATCACACCTGTCTACCTGCACCATCACACCTGTCTACCTGCACCATCACACCTGACACCTGTCTACAGGTCTGTCTCCCCCATAAGAGCAGAAGCTCCTCCATGACAGGAACACTGTGAATCGCAAGCACCTGGCACAGACCCAGCCCTGGGAGAGTAATGAAGGAAAGTTCTTGAATGGTGAGAGGAAATTATGTTACAATAATGGGAAATTTAGTTGATGACACTGTGTCCCTGTGTGCCAATGGGTGATTCTGTCGTGGTTCTGGCCAGTCGATTCCACATGAAATGGGAACATCCCAGGTAAGCCAGTGACCATATTCTGAGTGAAACGATTCAGTTGTTGATGAAAGGCGTGTGGCTTTGGGGTGCACAAGGACAAGCAAGAGCAGACAGATGGGGCCGAATTCGCTGCCGTCCTCAGGTTTTCTCTGAGACACGGCGGCTGGAATCTATTCCAATGTCTGCACATCCCTTACAGGAGATGCCTGCTCCCTCCCAGGGCCTCCGCGCTAATTCTGTTCTAATTTTAAATGCTGGCTCCACTCTGGACCCCACAACCTGAGAGCGAGGGGGAGGACTCAGAACAATTCAGTCCACAGCCACGCAGACGAGGAAAGTGCTGGCAGATACGTTTATGAAAAATTGCTCGTGGAGCTGGCGTTATTTAGCCTGGAGAAGGGAGAAAGGCTGCACTCATTACCCACGACATCTCTATTTTTAGTTCCTGCAGCTCCCGTTGGCAGGTTTGGGGCTTC
The DNA here is from genome assembly GCF_041296265.1 of Equus caballus. NCBI lineage: Eukaryota > Metazoa > Chordata > Mammalia > Perissodactyla > Equidae > Equus > Equus caballus. Next base: position 102,016,452 of record NC_091691.1, read on the forward strand.
GGAGGGCCACAAGGGCAGCCATTGGCTGGGAGCGGGGGGCTGCCTGTCAGTGGGGCAGCTCCTGACCCAGCCACATGTTCTGTCATTATTTCTTCTCATACTCCCTCCCAGGATCATGTTTTCTTTCCTAGCAATGAAGAGTCAGTCCTGAAACAATGGAAATAAACCAGGGTTGTGCCTTCTCCGTTCCTCCAAATTGTATTTGAGATGCTATTAAACTTTCCTCATGTGTGAAATGAGAGCAGGACCAGAGGCCTCTGAGATTAAAACCTCACCTCAGCTCTAAGACACAGCGATTTTCTTTATTCTTTCTAACAGAGAATTCGGGGTGGGTGTTGTATTGGGCGATGATTCTCAACTGGGTGACTTTGCCCCCGACCCCGGGACGTCCAGCAGCGTCTGGAGAGTTCTGGTTACACAATGTGGGGCGGGGTGCTGACGTCTCGTGGGTGGGGCACCGGGATCCTTCTGAACGTCCTGCCAGGCGCAGGACCCCCCAGTAATGATCCCCCCAAACACCGGGGGAGCCGAGGGGAGAGGCCCTGGTGCAGGCGCTGTGCCGGGGTGACTGGACCCAACACAGTCCCTTCCCCAGGCTCCCGTCAGCGCCACCCTTCCTGGGGCGCCCGTGGCCCTGACCCCCTCACCCACCATCCTGGCCTGATCTGTCTGGGAGTTCCTGCCTCCAGACAGAGTGATCCACTCGAGAGGGACACTGGACCTGAGCTAAACCAGGCGGATTCCCCGGGAGCATTGCCAGTGCTGTCTGTCTGCTGGAGGCCCCGAATGGAGCCTCGATCCGCCAGAACCGACCAGAGAAGACAGCGCACCAAGATACATGGGAGAAGAAACATGGGCCCAACGACATCGTTGGAACCCTAAATTCCACCTGATGTCAGGCTCGTCGCCTTCAGCGAGCGGGTTATGGGGTGAGAGTCGTCTGAGAGCTGAGCCAGCTCGACAAGCGCTTCTCATGTCCAGAGGAGGCCTGGCCATGCGCTCATTTATGTAACCCGCATTTTCAGTAAAGGGCAATGTGTGTAAACAAAATATAAAATCATTCTCTGACGGCACACGCGGGGAACGGAAGTATTTTTCAAAGCCTATATTCTTTCATTTGATTCGAAGTTGGAACTATTATTTGCCACCAGAATTGTTCTTTCCTTCTTCCTTTTTTAATGTGAGGCAGTCTAGCAAACTAGGATCCTTTCCCTATTTAACTTTTGTTCACTCGGTTGTTCCGTGGTTGGGATAGAGCTTTAAATTCTCAGTATTTCACCCAACTGTAGAAGAACCTGTTTGCACGATGCTACCAGGCTCCCCGGCACCACGCCGTCCTCGGTAAATCGCTTGGTCTTCTGGGTTAAAGCACCAAAGTCACATGTGACGGGACTCCCTTCTCCTGTGTCTCCAGCGGCCGTGGAAGCGAGAGGACTGGGGAACAGGAAGGGGCCCTTCAATGCTGCGCATTTCCCTCCTTTCAAAGTTATGAAAGTCACACACATTCTGTGAAGAAAATATGGAAAACACAGAAAAGTGACAGTCTCTCAAATCCGCACACGGGAGACCACTGCTGGCGTTGGCGCCTGGCCTTCTCTCTCACCTACGGACCTGCGGCAGCCGCTGGGCCAGCCTGACCGCGACGTCTGGACCGCACGTTCTTCTGCCAGATTCCAATGCCAACATCACACGACTCAAACGGTTTCCGTCCTGCCCGTCACCTGAGCCACGTCACAACACTGTCCAGTGTCACGAACTGTTTGTGGTGGCTGCAGCGTTCCACGGGCCTTGTCGACGTGGCCCGCGAAGCCAGTGTAAAGCTGGACGATGACGTTACTCCCCATTTTTCAATATTGTGACCGCAGCTCCTATAAACATTCTCAGGGTGAGGTTTCCAACTCCGATTTATTTCCCCCAGAGAGACTTTCTAAACAGGATGACAGGGACAGTCTCGTTTTATAGGGAAAGTGGCATCGTTTTAATTTGCATTCTGATTATGGGTGAGCTTGAACAGTTTTTTCAAATGTTTGTTGCTATTTATACTTCTTGTCACTTTCATTTTAGTCCCTTGGGAAGGAACCGCCCTTGACTATTCTCAGACAGAGTTAGAACACCTCCTGAGCTGCCAGCGGCCACGGCGGGGAGGGCAGCGGAGCCGCCCTGAAGCTGGAAGCGGGGCCGCGGGTGGGGCCGCGGTGGCCGTGGTCAGTCTGTGGGATGGCGCTGACAGCTGCGCTCCGGCGCTGCGGTGAGGACGGCCGACAGGTGCCAGCCTCCTGCTGCTGCATGCTCGTGCCTCCCCAGACCACGTGCCGCCCGTTACCACCATCATGGTCACGGGACCTCAGGGTCAGGACCTGCCACTGAACGGAACAGTTGCGGAAAAGTCTAGAAATTTGCACTCAAGAACTGATTGCTTTGAGAGGTAAATGACGTAGCTGTTCTGATGAACAGACAGACAGTGGACTACTCTTCAGTGGAGAACGGTGGAAAAAGCCACACCCCCACCGGCAGAGAAGGCTGTGCCCGGGGCTGTGTGCCGCCCGCCTGGGCCAGCGTACTCAGAGCCGGGTCAACAGAGACGCCATCAAGGGAGGCAGTGCAATGCTGTTCAGACCGGCCTCCCGCTCATGGCCAAGGGCTGTCCCTGTGGTGCACCGTCCTGGTCAGGGCTCGGGACGTCCCGTGACCCAAGGGGAACACTGCTCTTCCTCAGAATGAATTCTCCCCAAAGGCTGTTGCCCCCCCCACGCCGCTTCCACAGCCAGCTCCCCCCAACACTCCTCCACCAGCAGGCCCACAGCAGCCCAGACCCGCACACGGTGAGCCGTGTCTCCACCGCCACCCCCTGGTCCTTCATGTGAAGCCCTTTCTCCCCCCACGGGTGGAAACCTCCAGGAGCCATTCCTGGGCTCGCCCTGGCACACCATCCTCTCTCTGCCTGGATGTCTGAAGCCACCTCACTGTGGTTTTAATCTCCATCAGTCCCCTCACTGCCACCAAAGACCACCCTCAGACCACACGCCACTAGAGAAACACCGTGGCACTGAGACCCCAGGCGCCATCTGGGGAAGAGAAGGAATTCCTGCTTTTCCATCTACTGCACACATGCACACACACAGCTCACATGCATGCACACACGCCTCACACGCACACATACAGCTCACACGCATGCACACACACCTCACACATGCTGTTTTGGGTGTGACAGACTCCTTCTAGCCCCACAGGAAGTACGAAAAATCCCTGGTCCTCGGATGTCGCCCCGCACCAGGAAAGGGCCCTGCTCGCTCCGCCTGACCCGCACGGGAGCCGCCTGGGAGTCAGGGCTGTTTGGACCAGTGCGAGCCGGAGGTCACAGGCTGAAGTGTTGTCAGAACTACGGGACTCCTTGTGAGTAATGTCGGGCTTCAGGGGACGGTCACTGCTGTTCCTCAGCAAACAGCTCCCCGAAGGCCAGCATTTTGAGTGCGAAGCTCACCCGCTCTGGGGCCTTGTGGAAGACCTGCGTGCCACGTGGCTATCGCAGCCACCACGGGCCAGGCAGACCTGAGCGGCACCGCCCCAGACATCGTGAGGAGGAGTTCATGCTGGGGAACTGTCAGTGAGGGCGTGAGGCTGAAAATTTATCCAGGGAAAAGTCTAACAAAAGGGCACTTCTGCCTGAAACACTACACATTTTTATAAGCTATAGTCTTGCTGTTACTTGGGGAGATGGAACATATTTTTTAAAACACAAGTACAGGAAGAGCTATGCAAAGAGCAAAATGAACGGCACAGCCACACTGCAGTCCACCGTCTGGAGCATGGAGTGAGCGCTTCTGGCAGGACCCTGGGCGGGAGTCTGTGCGCGGAGACCCCGCAGGCCTGACCTGAGCCAAGAAGGCGCCTGGCACCTGGACTGGACTCGAGGAGACCGGCTTTGAGCACACGTGCTCAGCAGCGGCATCGGCAGGCAAGAAGTGGTCTGGATTTTATTTATTCTTTTAGTGAGGAAGCGCGACAGCAGTCCCAGCGAGAAGAGGTGGCTGGGACCAGGAGGGCGAGAGCTCGGAGTGGGGGTCGCGACTCTGCCGGGCGCCTGGGCACTGACAGTAACTTCACCCCTTCCCTCTGGGACTCGGGACAGCCACGGTCTCAGGCCGCTGGGGCTGTCGCTGCTCTGGCCGTCGGTTATTTTCGCCTTCTCCGTGCGCTAATCCTCCCTTGCACCGTTCTTATCACGACTCGCAGGGAATTCTTGGTGCCTCCACGCAATTACTCCGATTCAGTAACTGTTCTGCGAGGGAGGTGGCTACCTCGAATACAGGCTGGGGGTGCCTGCTGTCTGTCACTCACTGATCCGAGGACGGCCCTCTGTCCTTTGGGCTCGTTGTGTGTGGGGAGAAGGCTGTAGCTTTCCCTGTGTCTGTCTCTTCTTCTCACAACTGTTTCTGGCCTCCGTGCTCTGAGCCACCAGCCCTCTGTGGGGACTCAAGATGGGGCAGGGTGACGGGGCTCATGTTCTGAGAGGAAGAATTTAAAGCTCATTTACAGGCCGAGCAGAGACGGCACGCAGCCTCTTCCGTCTTGGGCCTGCTGTTTACCGTCCTCCGGGTTCCACCGTCAGTGCAGCCAACTGCACAGGGCGTTTTCTCCCCAATGTGGTTTGCAGCCTCCCGAGGGCGGCAGCTGGGTTTGCTGCGTCTTGTAGGCAAACAGGCGCTTAACTGACGTGTGAACAAACATTTCCTGAACCGGGTGGAGGTAAGTGATGTGTCCCCAGCACGTGAATGGCCGAGGACTTCATCTATTCACAAAGAGAAGAGAAGCATCTCTCTTCAGAACGTCCCTGATGCCACATAATTCACGAAGAACAGCAAGTCCCAATCACCAGAACTCAGTTCCAGGAGGCGCTGGACGATTCCAGGACTAGGCAACTCACATAGTCTAACGTTATTGCATCAAATTTGAGACTGTTTCCAAGAAGCACGACACAAGTGACATTGAATGAGCACAAAATTGATGGCGGTCGTCAAAGCTTCCCACACTCTACTGTGGACGTGAACTAAGTCAGAGACGCTCCTGCAGAAATGCTGTGGTGCTTACTGGATCAGGAACGTTTCATATCAAGAGCAGCTTGAGAAGTCTTATGTAAATCGCCACTGAGACACAGACTCTGAAAGCTTACAGATATAAAGCAACACAGCCGTGCCCGCTGGCCTCGACCACACACAGCCGCTGTCAGAAGAGAGAGGGACCTGGTATCAGGAAGAGCGCCTCTCTCCTCAGATGCCTGTGCAGCCAAAGATTCAGCGTGTGGAGCTCCTCCCTCGCCAACAGCGAAGAAAAAAGCCAATTGCTTACACCAAGAAGGAATGCACCGGAGGGCCTGTGGTCAGAGCTCACCTAAAACACCGTCCTATTCTTGAACCAGAAAGGCAAGAGGCAAAAGACCAGAGGATCTTTGCTGTCAAGAACATGCTCTGAGGGCTGGCCCGGTGGTGTAGTGGTTAAGTTCACATGCTGTGCTTTGGCGGCCCAAGGTTTATGGGTTTGGATCCTAGGTGTGGACCTACACGCGACTCATCAAGCCAGGCTGTGGCAGTGTCCCACACACAAAATAGAGGAAGATTGGCCACAGATGTTAGCTCAGGACCTGTCTTCCTCACCAAAAAAACAAAAACAAAACAAAAAACAGAAGAAGAAGAAAGAAAAAGAACACGCTCACAGCCCAGAAGACACAGTGAATAAGTGCACCCACATTTTAGTACACTGCTTCCATATTTGGAGTCCAATTAAGACAGAGTAACAGAAACGTGGGGCTGGGGATTTAGGTAGAGGATGAAAAGTGAGGGACAAAGGAGGAAATCTGAGAAAGCTCAAAGGGAGACTGCTCTCCCTGTGATGGGAAACGTTAGATCCATCAAAGCAGGAATGACAGAGCAGATGAGAGCTGTGGACCAGTGAAGAGCAACCCCCGTGGGAGAGAGACAGATCTCTGGGCGTATAGGAGAACCACAAAATGACCTGAAGACATAAAAGGCTGCAAACACTCAAGAGAAAGAACAATCAGAGAATAGAAATGCGGAAAGAGAAACGTTTCAAGCAGCAGCAGAGTGAGCGAGGGAAAGTCAGGCCTGGAGAAGGGCGCGGGGATCGAGGTCAGAGGAGCGGGGGCTCATTTGCCTCAAGGTTCAGAGAGGGAGGGTGACGGGTGTCAGAAATGGAAAGAAAGAAAAAGAAAGCTAAGAAGCAGGCAGATAAGCAAAGAAAAGAAAGGAGCATCTGAAAGATGACAGAATCAGGAGCAGACAAGACGTCATGGGAACTCTGAGAGCATTTCCCGGCCCCAAGACTAAGCACCAGCTGTTCCTTCAAGCTCTGAGCACCGAGAAGGGAACCCACAGACAGAAGGCGGCAGTGTAGCCAGGGGCTGAGGGGGTGGGAGGCAAAAAGGGCGCAGGGTTTCTCAGGGGTGGCGAAAATGTCCTATAGTCGATTGTGGTGATGGTTGCACAACTCTGGGAACATCCTAAAAACCACGGAATTACACAGTTTCACTGGGTGAATTTTACGGTATCTGTCTTTATTCCATCTCAGTAAAGCTGTGACACAAAAAACAAGGGGATGTACCATCTTGTTTTGAAAAGCATCCAAGAAATGAAAATTCGTGAGACTTATAGTTAAATATCTAGAAGAAAATTGCTAATTTGGAAAATATTGGTGAAGGAAGTCTTTAGACAAATTTAGGCCCGCTGCTGCGGACAAGGAAGCAGAAGCAGAACAGGCCCCCACACAAGGGGCTTCCACCTGCTGAGACAGAGATAAGTCAATACACACGCAAACTGTTTCCTCAAAGAAGTGAAGTTTCAATTCCATTCACAACAAGGATTTTCCACAGGTAACACAGAGCCGGTATTCACCAATACGTTACCATAGTCAAGAAATTGGGTCAAGATATGCCCATACGGATGTTTATGGCAGAGTATTTCATAACAGTGAAAAACTGGAGAAAACATAAATGTCAAACGGTAGAGTTTCAGTGGAAGTATGGTCCTTGCTGCTGGACGGAGTCTATGCCAGCGTTTAAAATGAAGTTGGAACCAGGAAATGTTGAAATGCTCATTTCCTGTTATGTGGTGAAGATCCAGCTCATGTTATAGTGCTATTTGTATATAAACAAACAGAACATATTTTTCCATTAGAAAAGACCAAAATGTCCTGGTAACAAAATGGTAACTCATGAGGTTTGAATGATGGAGATGGGAACGGCAGGGCATTTCCTATTTTCTCTTTCGTATTTTTCACTGAAAGTTTACTAACTTCTTTTTTTCCTTTTTTTCAAGATTGGCACCTGAGCTAACAGTTGTTGCCCATCTTTTTTTTCTTTTCTTCTTCTTCTCAAAGTACACAATTCTACGTTCTAGTTGTGGGTCTTTCTAGTTGTGCTGTGTGGGACGCCGCCTCAGCGTGGCCTGATGGGCGGTGCCGTGTCCACACCCAGGATCCAAACTGGGTGAAACCCTGGGCTGCTGAAGCAGAGCGACAAACTCAACCGCTCGGCCTCAGGCTGGCCCCAGTTCACCAGCTTTCTCCAATGACTGTGAATGACATACAGAAACATTCTGTAAACGTTTGCTCCTCTCCTAAAACAGAAGCTACACAAAATTGCCCCTTCGTCAATCAGGCCGTGAAGTCAGTATTCTTTGGAAAAAGCAGTGAAGAGTCTACGGGGAAAAATGGACATCGTCTTCTGCAATCCCCCGTGGACCACCAGCAATGCATCCATGAACTACAGGCAGTGCTGGGTCCCAGGACGTGTGGCCGACACCCTCAGCATCAGCCCCTCACTACGATTTCAACAGCGATCAGAAGTACAGAGCGAAGGGTGTGGAGGTCCAGAAACAAAGCAATGAAAGCACCAAAATGGAAGGAGATGCACACAATGAGGGAGAGTAAGGGGCCAAGGGAGGTGAGAAACACAACCAGAGCAAGGCTTAAATAAAAGGAGGCGCACACCCGGCTGTCCTCGCCGAGACACTGAAGGTGTGTACTTGGTGATGGGGAGACAGCCGCCTTCCACAAAAGGGCTGTCGACAGACGCGCTCCTCAGCGCACTCCACGGGCACAGCGTCCTCAGGAGGAAGCAGGGCAGCCCCCCCTCTCCAAGGACCCCAGACCCCGGTTTTCGGACATGTTCAGGGTTTCGTTTCAACATTCCTAAAACACTCTAGATCATGACTGTGTTGTAAGTGCCTGAAATAATGGGGATAATCGGTTTGTTTACTATGGGCCAGATGTAGGATTAACTAGGATTAACTCACTTACTTACCCAAACACTGCAGTGGGTCCTATGATCATCGCATTTTACAGCTGAGGGAACTGAGGCACAGGAAGTGAGTGACTTGGTCGAAGACACACAGACCTCTAAGTGCTGGACCAGGATTCTCACCCTCCTGGGCCAGCGAGCTTACACTGCGCTGTTTCAAAAAGAAAGGGTGAAAGTCGGCCAACTCTACAAAAGTCGTGTTAGACCACTTCTTTTGGCCCTCTCTCTTGGTGATATGGGTAGACTTACCAGTTCAGATGCCTGATTAGCTACCTTTTGATTTCAGAAAGGCTTTCGACGAAGTCTCCATTGACTTCTCCCAAACTAAATGGGAAGTGTGAGTTGCTAGAACAGTCCGGTTGGGAGGTAGATTGTGGCTGGCACAAAGGCCAGGCTCAAGGCAAGCTGGTTGTCAGCATCAAAGGGAGGCAGAGCTCAGCGGAAGCCCCGGGGCCCCGAGGACGCTCCCTCCTTTAGAAAATAGGGACCGTACTGACGACGTGGACTCACAATTTTCCAGTGGCTCGAGGTGAGGGAGGAGCTAATATGCTGCATGATAGGACTTAGGTTCTGAAACACCTGACGGGCTCACCAAAAAAGGTTAGTGAGAACTAACAAAATAAAATTTAATAGGAACAAATTATAACACACTGCACCAGATTTTAAAGAACCAAATGACTGGAAATTATGATCAGGAAAAATCAAACACAACTGCACAAGTAGACTGGAGAGAGCTAGAGATTTCTGTTGACTAAAAACCCAGGGTTGACTGAAAATGTGGTATGGTGGCAGAAAAGGCTGGTGAGCGTGTGGGCTGGATAAACAGAGGTCTAGAATCTAGAAAAGGTAGGTGACGGGCTAGTTCCACCCTGCATGTCACAGCAACCGGGGACCTGATACAAGGTGCAAGATACAGGGTCTGCAAGAGGCAGCAGGGTGGAGCTGGGTCTGGACGTCGCCTCCGTGTAGAAATCGTCCCTCCCCATCCACATTCATGCATATGGGAATCAGGCCACCAGCTGCCAGCATCACTGTGGTCCAGGCTCCAGGAGAGCTTTCCATAAGATGTTTGTTTATTGATGTTTTGGCGGGTGTTCCTCCGGGTTGGAGGGCTTCCGTGTTAAAGGGATTCTCTCCAAGTTCTGCCCCAACAGCTACAATATCCATTCAGCCGGCAGCAACTGCCCGGAAAGGCAGACTCTGCTGGCAACCGCAGCGGCCCCAGAAGTCCTCATTTCCTGCGGGAGAGGTGGCCTTTCAGGACCAGGGTGGTCAGGCCTCTCCTGCTCTGAAATTCGATGGGTGTTTCTATGGAGAAAAATCCTTCCTCCCAAGGTCTGGGTGCTCAGCCTCAAACTGGGGAGGAACATTTCCTTCTTGTTAATGCAAATGATGGAACATCCCTCATCAGAGATGGAATGTCGTAATCCAAGATCCATTACACAGACGCGTCTGGCATCGCTGGCCCCACACAGCAGGCTCTCCTGGTGACCGGCCAAGCGTCTCCAGACCCCACAAGTGGCCTTCCCCAGGGCCCTCAGGGCCCCGCCCACGTGGAAAGCTCCTGGTTCTGCCCCCTTACTGCAAGGACTGCTTTGGGGTGCGGTTACGGGGGATGGGAGGGGGGTCTATGCCTCCACTGGGAGTGTGTGCGGGCGCGCGTGGGAGCGGCGGTGCCTGCCGCGCTGGTGGGCGTGCTGCGCAGAGCTGAGTCCGCGCCCCATGCGCCCCCGGGGGCTGGCTCCCAGTGGACACAGCCCCAGGCTCCGGGCTGCTGGCCGCACAGCCGCGCCCGGGGGTCCGCTCGCCTCTGGGACCAGGGCCGGCGCGAGGGGGCGCCGCGCCACCGCGTCGGGGCGGATCCCCAGGCCGGCCGGGGGCGGCGCGCGGGGCGGCGCCGGACTCCACGGGCTGCGGGCTCCCGAGACGCCGCGCTCCGCCCCGAGGAGGCCGCCGGCCCTGAGAGCCGAGCGGCAGCCCGCGGAGTCCCGCCCCGAGGTAAAGTTGCACGCAGTGGGGCCGGAGGTCTACATCAGGGGGTCCTGGGGCCGGAGCGGGCGCAGGGGCGGGGAGGGTCTACACGGGAGGGTTCTGGGCAGGAGTAGGGCAAGGGGCACGCAGGAGAATCTACACTGTAGGTTCCTGAGGCCGGAGCGGGGACAGGCGGCTCGGCGGGGGAGGAGTGGTCTACACTGGAGTCTCTCGGGGCCGGAGCGGGGAAGGGGGCGCGCAGGTCTGCGCTGGAGGGTGGGGGATCCAAGCAGGGCAAGGGGGGCGCAGGCACCTGTCCCGTAGCGGCAATGGTCCGGCGCGCGCAGTTTTACTCGGTTGCGCGGTGGGGCGGCGAAAGAGATTGGGAAGGGATGTCTGAAGCGTCCTGCCCCCGTCCCGGGCCCCGCAGCCGCGGGCGGGGCTGTTCTGGGTACCGCCCCCGGCCCCCCTCAGGGCTCTGGGTGCGGAGTCCGGCGGGCGCCCGGTCGGAGGCGCGCGTGCTCGGCCGCTCCGTGCGTTTTCATGGAGGTCAGAGCGGCCGTGGCCGGGGCTGGGTTCCTGCCCCCGCCCCGTCTGTCCGCGTCGGATCTGCCGGAGCCCAGGTGAGAGGAAGGACAGGAGGTGCGAAGCGGCATCCGCGCCCCAGCGGGGTGACCAGGGCGGGGCACCCGAGTGGGTGACCAGGGCTCTCCCCGCTCCCGCCCTGGCTTGCTTGGTGGGCGCACCGGGTTCCTGCGAAGAGGGGGCGGGACGTGGGCGAGTCCCTGGCGCGCTGGTGCCCTTTCCTCACCGCTTCCTGCCGCCTTCATATACGCACCGGCCAGCGCACACACGCATACCTCCGACACACGCACACACTCCCGGACATGTGCTCACGGCCGCCCTCCCAGCCCTGCCTCCCCCCGGCACGGGCGCAGACCCGGGGCGCGGACCTGAATCCGGGAGACGGAGCCAGGCTGGGGAAGCCTCGCATTCTGCAAACTCGGAGCCCGGGCGCGCCTTGCGCCTCCCCGCCGGAGCCGGCCGCGGGGCTCCCACGCTCGTCCGCCGAGCATGGACCGGTGCTGGGGCTGGGGGCGCAGGGAACCTCGGCGCGCATGGCGGGGGGCGTCCGGCAGGGCGAGCTGGGCTCTCTCTGCGCCCCTAGCCCTCCCCTGAGCTCGCGAGTCTCCGGGGACCCCGGGGCGTCCGTGCGTGCGCGCGTGCTTGCGCTCCCGCGGTTTCGGGGGGACAGCGGAGCGCACTCGCAGCCCGCCTCCTTCCAGGGGATTCGGTTTCTAGTTTCTGGTTTCTGGCTCTTCGAGCAGAGCCGCAGACGTGGGCTGTGACTGCCTTTGTCACTCTTTGTCACCTCGTTTGAAACCCCAGCCCAGAGCTCGGTTTGGGCTCCACTGGATTCTACTTGGTCTTTAGAATTCTGGAAAGTCCTTCTTTTCCCTGCCTAGAGCCTCCCTTTCTCCTCCCTCTTCCTGGGGCTGCAAAGACCGCGGTTTCCTGAAGCGGCTCTCAAGGCCGGCGTTTGGAGCAAGCGGCAGTTGTAAAATGGATTTTGACTGTTGGTAAATCCCGGAATGCGTCCGCTGGGAGGTGCCTCCGCGGAGGTGCAGGAGGAAGGCTGGTTCGCTGCCCGGCCCTGCTCGGGGGCAGCCCTCGAAAGGGAGAGATCAGCTCGGTGAACCCCCCAAGGTCATCCCGTCTTCAAGGGGATGAAAGCGCAGGGACCAAGTCTGAGAAGTTTTCGTTTCTGCCGAGAAATCCAGGACGGATCCCGCAGACCCGACAGGTTTAAGCAGAAGAGTGCCCTCCTCCCCCCTCCTCTCTCCTGCCCTCCCCTCCTCTCCCCTCCCCTCCTCTCCCCTCCCCTCCTCTCCTCTCCCCTCCTCTCTCCTCCCCCCTCCCCTCCACTCCCCTCCTCTCTCCTCCCCCCTCCCCTCCACTCCCCTCCTCCCCCCTCCCCTCCCCTCCTCCCCCCTCCCCTCCCCCTCCTCTCCTCCCCCCTCCCCTCCCCTCCCCTCCTCCCCCCTCCCCTCCCCTCCCCTCCTCCCCCCTCCCCTCCCCTCCCCTCCTCCCCCCTCCCCTCCCCTCCCCTCCTCCCCCCTCCCCTCCCCCTCCTCTCCTCTCCCCTCCTCCCCCTCCTCTCTCCTCCTCTCCCCTCCTCTCCTCTCCCCTCCTCTCCTCTCCTCTCCCCTCCTCTCTCCTCCCCCCTCCTCTCTCCTCCCCTCCCCTCCTCTCCTCTCCCCTCCTCTCTCCTCCCCTCCCCTCCTCTCCTCTCCCCTCCTCTCCTCTCCCCTCCTCTCTCCTCCCCCTCCTCTCTCCTCCCCCTCCTCTCTCCTCCCCCCTCCTCTCTCCTCCCCTCCCCTCCTCTCCTCTCCCCTCCTCTCTCCTCCCCCCTCCCCTCCACTCCCCTCCTCCCCCCTCCCCTCCACTCCCCTCCTCCCCCCTCCCCTCCCCCCTCCTCCCCTCCCCCCCTCCCCTCCCCTCCTCCCCCCTCCCCTCCCCCCTCCTCTCCTCTCCCCTCCTCTCTCCTCCTGTCTCCTTCCCTCCCCTCCCCTCTTCTCTCTCCTCCCCTCCCCTCCTCTCCTCTCCCCTCCTCTCCTCTCCCCTCCTCTCCTCTCCCCTCCTCTCTCCTCCCCCCTCCTCTCTCCTCCCCTCCCCTCCTCTCTCCTCTCCCCTCCTCTCTCCTCCCCTCCTCTCTCCTCCCCCTCCTCTCTCCTCTCCCCTCCTCTCTCCTCCCCCTCCTCTCTCCTCCCCTCCTCTCTCCTCTCCCCCTCCTCTCTCCTCTCCCCTCCTCTCTCCTCCCCCTCCTCTCTCCTCCCCCTCCTCTCTCCTCCCCCCTCCTCTCTCCTCCCCTCTTCTCCTCTTCCCTCCTCTTCCCTCCCCTCCCCACCTCTCCCCTCCCCTCTCCTCCTGTCTCCTTCCCTCCCCTCCCCTCCCCTCTTCTCCCCTCTTCTCCTCTTCTCCTCTTCCCTCCTCTCCCCTCCCCTCCCCTCCTGTCTCCTTCCCTCCTTTCCCCTCCCTCCCCTCCCCTCCCCTCCCCTCTTCTCCTCTTCCCCCCCTTCCCTCCTCTCCCCTCCCCTCCTCTCTGAGACTGAATGTCGTGTACAGCTGCCTGCAAAGGCCTCACTTCATTAATAATTCCCACTTAGTCAATGGGATGGAATTGCTGTGGGTTCTTTTAAACTGTGAATTTTGAGGGCCAGTGTGGCTCATTTGGGGAGAGAAATCCATTTGGCTGTGGATCCCTGGGGCCGACCAGCCACACTCATACTAAGGATTATACAGTGTTGCCAAGAAAAGACTTATATCTGTATCTTAATTGGGGGCTGGTTATGAAAACTTCTTTGAGATTCTTTCCAAGACCAGTGCCAAATAGTGTTCTGATTCCTTTTTTCTTACAATTTATGTATTTCACTTTGCAAAAGTTTTTTTTTTTATAACTTGAGATTTCCATAATTTAAGGAAAAAATTGGGTGTTTTTGTAGGCATGGGAAGAAAAGGAGGGAAGCGAGTTCTTGGCTGGCACAGAAGCGGGAGGCTGTGCAGTTTTTCCTTCCAATGCCTGGCACAGAGTCCTGCGCATGCCAGCTGCTCAGAAAATATGTGCTGGCTGATTAATTGTTTGGTTATAATTAAGAGTTTCTACCCAGTGTATGGCTGGGAGCTGCATTAATAATTACAGGTGTATGTGCCATAATTAACAGGTTGTGTAGAACACATAGGCTGGCAGGAAATGATAAAATGTCGCGGTTTGCCCTGACAAAAGCAGGTGAGGTCCGAGTGTCCTGGGAGGGCTCCGTGCAGCCTCTTCCTCCTCTGGCCCCGTGGTTCTGGATGCTCTTCCTGGAAGAAGCTCCTGTTCCTCAGGCAGCAGGAGGGCAGGCGGGGCTGCAGGTGTCTGGAGTGGGAGGGAGAGCTCGGCTCCGCAGCGAGAGCGGCTGCGTGGGGGTGGGTGTGCAGGGGAGCAGATGGGGCATCGCCAGGGTGTGGGTGCCAGGGTATCGGGAGAAGCCAGGAGAAGGGCGCCCGGGACTGGAAAGATGAGCATGGTGGCTTTTACCGGTGAGACGGCTCCAGGAGGTCCGAGAAGAACGGCCTTGTGTGTCTAAATGCCTGAGTGCCTGTGTACTGATGGGCAACTTCACGAGAAATAGGGATGTTTTAGGGCCGAAGCATGGAGCTCCCCCACTGCCTGTGAGGTCACTCACTGTCAGACTGAGCAGGGATGTCGTCAGGCAGCCCCTGGGCCTGTGACTGAGGAGGGCAGCAGTGCAGGGAGGGGAACCGGTGACTGCCTCCCCCACTGCACAAGGCTGGCCCCACAGCCACAGCCTCCACTCCTGGGGCTGGTCAGGGCCCCGGGCTGCATCAGAGCCTGCCTTTTAACAGGGGATCAGTCTGTGTCCCGCAGAGTGAGGGCATGCGGGGTCCACTGGGCATTGAAGAAACACTATGGGTCTCTTTCACCGTCCTGTGCTTTCTTGAGAGCAGTTGCCCTTCAAGGGGCGCTGAAGCGGACGAGACAGAGAGGGTGGCCCTGGGCTCAGAGGCCAGTTGCCCGCTCCTGCCCCACCTGTGGGCACCTGTGGGCTTTCCTGGGCTCCTCTACCCAGCAGGTTTGTTTGTGAGAACAAACTCTATGGAACCTGGATTCGAGACCACTTTGCGGAGCCCCTGGAACTGAATGTCAGGTGGAAACAGATCACCAGAGGAAGGCTGGAGGGTCCACCCAGAGTCACGGCACTGCTACAAGGAATCTTTCTAAGCAATCCAGCTCGGCCTCCTCCTGTGGCAGGTGGAGTGGGACTGACCAGCAGCACACAGACTGGCTATCGGGAGCTTCGTGTGACTGAGTCACCGTAAGAACCGGGGGGGGGGGGGCGGGGTGCCCAGTCCTGTGAGCACGCGTCCCCGTCCCACGGGCCTGAGACGTTGGGCAGAACTGCTAAATGCTGATATTTTCTGATTCCTCCCACGTGGGGTGAGAAGGCTGGACAAAATAATGTCTTAGCTCCTGACATTTAGAGGAGAAACTTGTCTCGTAAAAAGAGACATCAGTAGTACGTTCACTCAAAATGGAAATGCCCAACATTGTAATCTGATTGTGTGTTTAGAAAATCTAACTGAAATGTAATGTCTAAACGGCACAGAAGACCTTTGCGTTGCTTTATTAAATTAATGAAGCTGAGACAGTGTGAGAGAATTCACAGAGCGAGACTGGACGCAGCTGTGACAGCAAACTGCCCCCTCGGCCCCCACTCCCAGGCTGCTCCTGAGGGGCTGGGCTGGGGCTGCAGCTCCGCGTCCCCACCACGCTGGTCCTGGACGGGCGGCTGGGCATCATGGCATCTCTTGATTTAGCAGCCCCTCCCCTTGCCTCCCCCAGCACACCTGCCCTCCGGGCCACACCTGCCCTGTCCCCGACCCTCAGTCCCTCAGGTCTCGGCCCTGCCTCCCCGTGGACAAGCCGACTCGGTGAGGACGGCAGACCAGTGCAGGCGGTAGCCAGAGCCCGGGTGGCAGTTCCCAGAACTTAATGAGCTTCCTGGATATTTTTAACCTTCTCAGATATTTAAACGATGGGGTTTCAATCTTAGATTAGACTTGGGGAGTGCTGGGCGTGTGAATTCGCAGGCTAGAATATGGGGCCCCACGGAGCCCAGAAACCCTCAGGCTAATCTGGATGCTCCTGCAGCTTCTTGCTAAATTCTGGCTTGAAGAGCCAAATTTATTTCTATAAAGGATTAGCGCCTGTGGGAGAGGCTGTGATCCCCGTGCTCCTGACGCTGCTTTCCTTCTCCTGGGCTGCGGCCTCTTGCCCAGGGCCTGGGGAGGGCTGTGGGGGACAGAGCCTGGCTGCCCTGGCTTCCCGGCCCCACGCCCCTGGCCGGTGTCTCCGCAGTGCCCACCCCTTGTGTGGGCTGAGGTCCTTGCCGTGGATGCATCCCGACTGCCCCACTAACCCTCAAGGGCCCTGCTGACCTGCTTCCGGCCACACCCAGGGGCTCAGTGTGGTGGGGGGCTGGGGCCTGGGGCTTCAGGTTCTCAACAGGAGTCCTGGTGAGTCTCTGGTGGGGAGGCTGGAAACGCTGTTCTGTGTGCAGCTGGCATCTCTGTAGTGAGACCGAGGAGAGGAGAAGGGCCAGCATTTCTTACATCTCAGGCGTAGTTCGTGTGTTCTGGGTCGCAAAAGAAAACGTATTTCTTACCGTGGGTTCAAAATAATGGAAAGACCTTGCCCAGCGCTGTGTGTGCAGAGGCACCCAGGTCTCCTTTTCAATGAATTCAGCTTAGTTGGATTTAGCACCTAGTTGGGAAGCAGAGGACAGGGCCTGGCCGTGCACGGTGGGCTCAGGACCCCTGGAACTGGCTAAGTGGGCACTGGTGGGTTCCCCCATCCCCGAGATCGAGGTTGCTTCCGCCGTCCCCTCGGGCAGAAGCACGTGTGTGTGCTGAGCCACCAGCCGCCCTGCCGGCCGACTTCCAATGGTCTCCCTGGATATGCGTGTCCAGCCCGAGGCTGGCGCGGCCAGGAAGTGGGCTCCCTCCCTGTTTTCTTTCTTTCCTTTTTTTCTGGATGCAGGGAGCTATCTTTGTGTGTAGATTAACAGGAAAAAAAGTGCACAACAAGTTTTATATCCGTATATTTTATTTAACATCATAGCAATTAGTGCAATGGAGTGAAATGCGTCAGTGAAATAAAAGTCAAAAATAGGAAAGAAAAGATGTCCTTCTGTGGGGGAAGGGATAGACTGGTACATCCATTCCATGAAGTACTACTTTGCAACAAAAAGGAACGAGCTATTGATAGACCGGATAACTTGGGTGAATCTCTGGGGAGTTGTGCTGAGTAAAATAAGCTGGTCTCTAGTCATCATTCTGCATGATGCCGTTTATATAACATTCTTGAAGTGACAGAGTTATAGATGGAGGACGGATGCGTGGTGGCCAGGGTGAAGGAGAGGTGGGAGGGGATCAGTGTCTGGAGGCCCTGGGGCGGTGGATGCCCTGTGTCTGGACTGGGTCAGAGCCAGCACCCTGGCTGGGGGATTGGGCTGCAGTTTTGCAAGATGCTACCATTGGGGAGGCTGGGCAAAGGGCACTCGGGGTCTCTCTGTGTTGTTTTTTCAACTGCCTGTGAATCTACAATTGTCTCAAAATAAGGTTAATTTTAAAAATGGTGGGGGCTGGCCCAGTGGTACAGTGGTTAAGTTCCACATGTTCCACTTGAGTGGCCCAGGTTCGTGGGTTCAGATCCCGGGCGTGGACGTACACAACCCATCAGTCATGCTGTGGCAGCTACCCACATACAAAATAGAGGAAGATTGGCCACAGATGTTAGCTCAGGCACAATCTTCCTCGGCAAAAAAACAAAGTAACAGATTTCATATAAAAGTTTAGTAAAAGTTCTGGATAATTAAGTCCACCTTAAGAGTGGTTACCTTGAGGAATAGATTTGGTTTGAAGGGGATGGTGAAGGTGGACACGTACTTTTTACTCTACACGCGTCTGTATTTTGTTATTTCTTACAATGAAAATGTATTTGTGTGTTAGTAATATAACTTAAAATATATTTATCTTGGGGGTAAGGAACGCTTCTCAGAGAAAGTGACTTTAATATCCAAAAGCATCATTCTTCGCAGCATTCATGAGACAGTATCTGGCTCTAAATTAATACTGAAGTAACGTCCTGTGACAGGGAGATGGTAGACGTCAGGGCCCGTCCTCAGGTGAGGCGTGATGCACCGTTTGCCCATGTGCTTGCAGACAGTGTAAACGGGGTGCGGGTTGGGGTGGGAGTTGTGACCTCCAGTGGAATCCAAGAAGAGACAGCATCACACTCCTACCGGGTCCCAGTGTCAAACAAAGGACCACGACTCAGTGAAAACGTGGGTGTCTCCTCAGCGTCCTCAGTGTCACCACCCTCCACGCCCACCGTCCCCCTCCAACCGGATGGCACACGACCCAAGCCCTCGTCCTCAACAGTCTTGCTAAACCTTTCTGTCTCATTGTCCAGGAGGGAGGCAAGAGGAGAACCTTGGAAATGGGGTCTGAGCACCTGAGCTTGAGAGCTGCCCCGGGAGGGCTGTCCCGAGCCCCTGCCATGGAGGTCCTTCCTCCTCGCGCAGCGCCCTGCCCGTCTCCCCTTACCCGGTGCCCACGCCCGCTCGGCTGGCTGCCCTGGAGCCCGGCGGCACCTGCTGCAGCTGCTGTGCAACCGCTGTGTGAATTTAGCCAACGGGTAAAAACACACAAAGGAAGATCAGAATTTTCAGTGGTTGTCTGTGGTGATGGGATTAAAGATATTTTTTCCTTCTCTTTTATTGTACTGCCCAATTTTCCATTCTTCCCGTGGGTTAGTTTTATAATTGGAACATTATCTTTTATGAAGATGAACGTCTAGGACTCATTTAGGCAAATTAATGTAGAGAAGAATAAGAAACATCCAAACCTATCCTTCTTATGGATGAAAGAAGAGAGAAGGAGTGTCGCCTCCATCCTGGGGAGGCTCCGCCCTCGAGCGCCCATCAGCTGGCCAGTAACATGGGTGTTTTTGCAGAATGGACAAGGTTCAGGTGCTTCCTTCGTGGATGGGAGGCTGAATCTCGGTGGGATAATATCATGATCCACTTCGGCCAAATTAACCCCCTAGTCCAGTCAAAGCAGCTGACTCTGTGGGGCGACTGTGCAGTGTGCTCAGGGGCGGGAGGAGGGACGGGCTTCTAGTGGGAAGACCGGGCGAATTGATGGGGGAGTCAAACCACAGCTCCCCCAGCTTGTAGTTGGCGCCCAGGATGCTGGAAATCACCTGCTTTTATATCCTTCCATGCAAAGCTCTAAACCTCATTAGACCATGCTGCTCAGAGCCAGCTCAGGGACCTGCAACCCTGGGGATGTCGTGTCCCTGAGCCGCTATTTGGCAGCCTCGTGTGTGCCCTCCTCAGAGATGGCAGATGGGAGACAATGCAGAGTGGTGGCAGCGGGGCCTAGGAGTGGGGTCCCAGGCCCATGGAGCAGCTAGCTGTCCTCTGTTGGTGGCTTCTCGCTGCCCTCTGGGGCCGCATCTCCGGGTGGTTCCCCAGGCCAGCCGCCTCTGCTGTGCTCCCCCTCTCTGCAGCTGATTGTTCATTGGGATGTCAATCCCCACTGGGAGTGAAACTTTGACTCATTCCAGTTCACTGCCTTCCTTCCGGAAGTGGATAAAGGGCGCATTTCAAATTGAATTAAAAGGCTGTTAACGCACGTGCAAGTGAGATGAATAATGAGTCATTTCCTCTTTCTCATGAACATGAGACGTTCTCGTGGGCCTGACCGAGTGGGACATGGGGAAGCATTCGCTGACCTTGAGTGGGGCCGGCAGGCGTGTGGGGCAGTGGACAGGCGGCCGGGCACGGTGGGGAGCGAAAGCCAGGACCCAGGAACTCGCCAGCTCACACGTGCAGGATATGCCGATCTTATTCCTGAGCAAAGCCAATGCCTGGGTGCGGGCGGCGGGCAGCAGCCAAGCTGCAGAGCTCATGCAGCCTTAAAGCTACAGTTGTCATGTGTGATCGTCCACAGGTTGTCAGGTGTATTTGTCACGCAGCTATCACACATGGCTGTCACATGGTTGTGACACACGGCTGTCACACAGGTAGTCACACTTTTCATATGCGGTCGTCACACCTGGCTGTCACACGGCTGTCACTGTGGCACGGTCAGCAGGTATTTGCTGGTGTCACTTCTCTGGTCACATCGAGCTTTCCAGGATGCCCTGCTCTCTCTTTCCCTGTCAGCACCCCCGGCCCCCACTGATGGCACAGAGGGCTGCCCGCCGCCTCCCCTGCAGGATCCTGGACTATGTTCCTTTGCCCACAGCACCTTCTCTGCTCGCAAGTGCCTTGTTCTTGGCCCTGAGCACCCCTTCCTTCAGTGCACGGCTTTTGACCCGTTGAAAGGCCTGGTCGGGGAGGGTTGCTGTGAAACCGTCAGCAGGCAGGACATGCGTGCTTTCCAAGGACGGTGTGTGGGGTGGGGGCAGGCACTGCAGCTCGTCTCGCCCCCCTCACTGTGCCTACTTGAAGCAACCTGCTCGCGGCCCCCTCACCGGACAGACTTGACCTGCCGCAGACACTGCAGTGGCAGACACTGTCCCAGTCGGGAAGCGTGAGTGCGTGGACCACAGTTTGCTCTCCCATCCCAGATCCACGTCAGGCGACCCTGAAGGAGGACCTTGAGGTCAGATGAGAGGGTAAGACAAGCTGCCCCATCATCTCGAGGAGGGTGCAGACAGAAACCGCTGCGTGAGACCCCCAGTGTGAGGAGGCCATGGCGGGGAGCACAGTGCAGTGGCGCAGCCCTCCTCCGCCACGCGATGCTCCTGGATTCCAGGGTCTCAAGAAGCAGAAGCGCCGACAGCCTTGGCGAGGCTCCCTGAGGTTACTGCCGTCCCCGCCTCCTGTGCCGGGTCCCCACACTTTCCATAACAAACGTGCATTAGTAAGCTAGGAAACTATTTGAACGGCAGAGAATATGTTCCTGAAACAAGTGATATAAGTATTTATTTTTGGAACTCGGACTGTTAAAGTCAAATTATATAAAAATTAAATGACACCAGTTCATTCCAGGGAGACTGTCATGTGGCAGCCCTCTTTCCCGGTGCACTGGATTTCCCGCTGTGCTTTCACACCAGCTCCACCTAATCTGAGAGCTCGCTCAAGACTGCCTGCATTCCCCGCCCTGAAGAGGTCGGACTGACAAAGAAGGGTTTGTGCACTGCTGGGCCCCTTCGCCTCACGCTGTTTCCCCCGCTGGCCTCCTGCGACCGTGTGGTTTCCCTCTTCAGAACACGTAGACGTGTTCACCAGGACGTGAAAGTAACGTTTCGTCGTGGTAGGAATAGTTGATGTTTGGTTCGTACTAAAATGACAGGACTGTCTGAACTGAACAACGGCCCCTCCCGTGCATGGCCTCCAGGTTTCTCACACGGTGACTCGGGGCTGTTCTCGCTTCTGGTGTTACAGATACAGGAACCGAGACACAGAGTAGTCGACTGACTAGTAACAAACCTCGATCTTCAGCAGCCTGGATGGGGCAGAAGCCCTTGAGTCTTTCTTGGCCAGGGTGTCCGGAGCTGAGGGGCAGATTTTAACCTTGAGGTAATTGGTACGAGGTGTGGTGGCTGCTGAGCCGGGAAGAGCCAGTGCTAGGAGCAGGCGGGGCAGTGGTGACTCGGAGATTGCTCTTACGTGCTGGCGGCGTCTCATTTTTGTAGCTTTGCTGACCTGGGATCCTGTATGGATTGTCCTGAATAATCACAGAGGAATGTGATTCTGATGGTCTTGTCACCAATTAGTTAGATTGCAGGGGTCGTGGAGAAGTTCTTTTTATCTTTCCAACACGTTAAGACGCGAGTACCTGGGCAGGTGTCCAGCCTGGGCTAGTTACCCGTGGAGCTCTGAGCATGGCTTCACCAAGAGCAGGAATGTGACCCAGTGCGGACAGAGGTGGGAGAGGGAGGGAGGCAGGTCCCAGGGAGGTGGATCCTGGTGAGGGGGAGCCTCGAGGACCTGGAGCTGGACTCCTCCGCAGACTAATTCATCCAGGAGGTGGCCCAGGTGGGAAGGGTGAATGAGGAGGCCTCTCAGAATCTTCTCCCTTCCTCTTGACTCTGGGTCCAGTCTTCAGTCTCGGAGAGGGGCCCCAGTTCCCAGCTTCCTCCTGGGAGCAACAGCGCAGCTGCTCCTGCATGGCAGTCAGCTGTGGGCTCAGCTGCCGTCCTAGCCCCTCGGATGCTGCGAGTCTGTGAGTGCACCAAGGCACAGCCTGCTCGCTGGGGAGGGTGGTTATGCAGCTTCTGGGGGGCACAGGCATGCTGCTCGCGACTCCACCACCTGACACCAGTGGTTCTCCCCAGGAATCGCGCGTATTTCTCTGTGAATGTGAATCGTGTGTCACCCGCTCTAGAGATTCTGAACAAGTCTTCTAAGAGGCAGGACGTTTGAATTGAGAGAAAACGGAAGTTTAGGAATCTTGAGGGCTGGCCTGTGTGAGCTGGTGGCCAAGGCCTGGAAGGTCCTGAGCCTCAGGTGCCAGAATTCCTTAAGGAGTCTGTGAGTCACGTTTGGATCTGTAAACGATACTTTCTTCCTGATCCTTGTGCTCTCAAGAACTAATCAGTGATAAGAGCCTAAGCAACTACATGGCTTTGGAGGTTTCTGTATTGTGGCAAAATACACATAACGAAATTTACCATTTTAACCATTTTTAAGCATACGGTTCAGTGGCATTAAACACATTCATAATGTTGTGCAGCCATCACCATCCATCCCCATAACTCTTTTCATCTCATAAAACTGAGACTCTGTCCCCATTAAACAATAGCTCCCATCTCCCCTCTCCCAGCTTCTGACACCCACCATCCTGCTTTCTGTCTGTACGATTTTGGTGGCTCTAAGAACCTCATGTAAGTGGAGTCATACACTATTTGTCTTTTTGTGACTGGCTCGTTTCACTCAGGATAACGTCCTCCAAGTTCGTCCACGCTGTAGGATCTTGCAGAATTTCCTTCCTTTTATGGCTGAATAATATTCTACTGTATGGATATACCACATTTTGTTTATCCATTCATCTCTTGTTGGAAGCTCCCACCTGTTGGCTGTTGTGAATAATGCTGCAATGAACATGGTGTACAAATGTCTGTTTGAGTCCCTGCTTTCCATTCTTTTGGTATAAACCTGGACGTGGGTTTGCTGGCTCATATTGTGATTCTATTTCTAATTTTCTGAAGAGCTACAATACTGTTTTCCACAGCAGCTGCACCATTTTTATCCCCATCACCAGTGCCCAAGGCTCCAGTTTCTCCACATTCTGGCCCACACTTGTTATTTTCTGGGGGAGGAGGTTAGATAATAGCCATCCTGATGGGTGTGAAGTGGTAACTCATCGGTTTTAATTTGCATTTCCCTCATGGCTAGTGATATTAGAACCTCTTTCATGTGCTCGTTGGCCATTTGTATATCTTCTTTGAAAGAATGTCTATTCAAGTCCTTTGCCCATCTTTAAAATAGGATTTTTTGTTATTTTTGAGTTGTAGGAATTCTCTATATATTCCAGATATTAATCCTTTATCAGATGTATAGTTTGAAAATATTTTCTCCTTATAATCTGATCTGTGGGTTGTCTTTTCACTCTGTTGATAGTGTTCTTTGGTGCAGAAAAATTATTTAATATTGATGAAGTCCCATTTGTCTATTTTTGCTTTTCTTGCTTGTGCTTTTGGTGTCATATCAAGAAACCATTGCCAAATTCAATGTCATGCATCTTTTCCTCTAAGAGTTTTACAGTTTCAGGTCTTTGATCCATTTTTAGTTAATTTCTGTGTGTGGTGTCAGATGAGGGTCCAGCTTCATTCTTTGGCATGTGGATGTGCAGTTTTCCAAAACCACTTGTTGAAAAGACTGTCTTTCTCCATTGAACAGTTTTGGCTCCTTTGTCAAAAATCGTTTGACCATATATGGAAGCGTTTATTTCTGGGCTCTATTCTGTTCCATTGATCTGTATGTCTGTCTTTATGCTGCTACCACACTGTACGACACTAGAGTTTTGTAGTAGTTTTGAACTCCAACTTTGTTCTTTTTCAAGATTGTTTTGGCTGTTCAAGGGCCCTTAAGGTCCCACATGAACTTGAGGATGGACTTTTCTATTTCTGCAAAAACATCGTTGGGGTTTTCATAGGGATTGCACGAATCTACAGACCGCTTTGGGTAGTATAGACACCTTAACAATATCAAGTCTGCCCATCCCTGAACATGGAACTTGTTTCCAATTATTTGTGTCTTCTTTCATTTCTTCCAGCAACTTTCTGTAGTTTTCTGCGAGTGGTCTTTCCACTCCCTGGTCAGGTGTATTCCTAAGTATTTTATTCTTTTTGATCCTGCTGTAAACGGAGTTGTTTAAAATTTACAATGACTGGGGCCTTGGCTGCAGCCCGCTTGTAAAGCAGGGGTGACCTAGCAGCCCTTTTAGGTGCCGTCCCCATCCACACACACCCCCTTCCTTGAGCCCCTGCTGCAGAGCCGCCCTCCTGCTGCCTCGGCCGTGAGGGCCTCCCCTCCACCTCCGTCCCGCTGTGTCACCCATGGACCCGTCCAGTGAGGCAGGGATGGCCATTGGGACACTTCCGCCAGGTTTCTTCCTGCTAATGTCCCTGTGCCTCCATAGGACTGACTTCCTAGAGAAGAATATGCGCCTGATGCTGCTGTTTCTGCAGGGGGTCTCCCCCACGTCCAGAGCGGTGACACCCCCCCCCCCACCGCCATGAGTCCCTGCCGCTGCAGTGACTCCGCCTGCAGGACCTGACGACCCTGCAGGGCAGGACGTGGCTTTACTCTCTCAGCCCATTTGTGCCTGTCGCAGCCATGAGTAAAGGAGAAGGTTTCCCATGGCTGCCAGGAAACAGCATTTCTCCTAAAAATTTTGTTTTCGGAAACCTGAAAGTCAAAGCAGCCGCACACGAGTCCCTCAGAGGGGGCGTGAGGAGTCGCACTGGGTCCATGTGGCGCAGCAGAACTTGGGGCGGGCTTTCCCAAGCAGGAAGTGGCCTTGCCTCCGGGAGACCGCAGTGCCGGAGTCAGCTCATGCCTGCAGGAACTCGTGTGCCCGAGACAGACACAGTTCCTGGAAGAAGTGTCCAGAAGGTATCCTCCTTCCAAGCACTGGGCTCGGGGTGCTTTGAGTGTCCTTTCGGGGTAGCCAGAGGTGGGCATCTGGCAGCCCTTGCTGTTAGAAACAACCCCCCCCCCCCCGCCCCCCAGGTAGCTGTGAAGAGCCATGGCCCCAAGGCCTGGCCAGGCTGCTGGGCATACTGCTGACACATGGTCCAGCCTCGGGGCCCAGGGCCCAGCCACGTGCCTGGCCAGCGTAGATGCTCAGCGACCTTCTGTGCATTGAATGAGAAACTGAGGCATGCGTGAATAGTCAAGAAGTGAAAGAAAGAAAATTAGGAAGAGAGGAGCAGAGGGGCACACAGGACAGTGGAGCAGCAGCGCCGGCACAAGACTCCTCCCCTTTGGTCCTCTAGGCCAGCGAGGAGCCGTGGCCACATGGGGAGGCCGGGGGCCAAGGCCACAGGCCCACAGGACGTGGGACAAGCAAGAAGCCCACAGAGGGACTCTGGGCAAGCTGATGCCTGGAAGGGGCCCAGGACACAACCCGCCGATGGCAGCGTGGGGCAGTGCATTGCGACCTGGCTCTTGCAGAGCACCCGCCCTGTGACTTGGCACACAGCCTCACTGAGCCATGGAACCTTTCAGGTGGCCCCATAGGTGTGGCTGGGGCTCAGGTCACAGAGCTGGAAGCCAAGGGGGAGGGCTGCTGCTCCAAGCCCTGGGCTCCCTCTCGCACCCCCTGCACGTCCCCATCACGGTGACGGACTTGGCGCCTGTCCACACCCGGCGCCACACTGGGCATGTGGTCTACACAGTGTCTGCTCTGATTGGGCTGCGTCAGGGCCTGACAGGTTGAGCGTCATGCCCGTCATGAGTCATGAGGCATCTCGTGATCACTCTGCTCTGCTGTACAGATGGGCTTGGAGCTCAGCTCAGGACTCGGTCAGGCCGGCACAGCTGGCTGGCCAGAGCCAGAGGCTGTCCACCACATAAAACATAGAATTTGCCATTTTAACCATGTTCAGTTGTACCGTTTAGTGGCATTAACTACACTTACCATGTCATGCAACCATCAATACTACTTGCAAAACCTTTTCATCACCCCAGACAGAAACCCTGTGCACATTAAGCAATAAGTGTGCTTACCCTGCCCTCCAGCCCCTGGGAACTTATACTTACTGCCTGCACAAATTTGCCTGTTCTAGATATTTCCTAGAATATCGGTCCTTTTGTGTCTGGCTTTTTTCACTTAGCAGAATGTTTTCAAGTTTCATCCATGTTGTAGCAGGTGTCAGTACTTCATTTCTCTCTGTGCTAAAAAATATCCCGTTGTGGTTATAGACCACATTTTGTTTATCTGTTCATCTGTTGATGGACACTCCCACCTTTTGGCTATCGTGAATAATGCTGCTGAGAATACTGGCTTACATTTATCTGTTGGAGTCCTTGCTTTCAGTTATTTAGAGTATATACTTAGGAGTGAATTGCTGGCTCATATGGTAACTCTATGTTTATTTTTTTGAGGAATTGTCAGAATGTTTTCCTCAGCAGCTGCACCATTTTACATTCCCACCAGCAATGTACCAGGGTTCCAGTTTCTCCACATTCTTGTCAACACTTGTTATTGTCTGTCTTTTTTATTATAGTTATCCCAGTAGATATGAAGTGGAAACTCACTGTGGTTTTGATTTGCATTTCCACAATGGCTAATGATTTTGGTCACCTTGTCATGTGCTTGTTGGCCATTTGTGTATCTTCTCTGGAGAAATGTCTGTTCAAGTCCTTTGCCCATTTTTAAACTGGGTTGTTTCTCTTTTTGTTGTTGAGTTGTAGGAGCTCTTTATATATTCTCAATATTAAATCCTTATCAGATATGTGATTTGCAAATATTTTCTCCCATTCTGTGGGTTGTCTTTTCACTCTGTTGAGAGTGTCCTTCAATGCACAAAAGTCTAATTTTAATGAAGTATGACTGATCTGTCTTTTCTTTCCTCATGTATCCTTTTCATGTCATATCTAAGAATTGCCAAATCCAAGGTCATGAAGATTTGACTCTGTTTTTTTCTAAGAGTTTTATACTTTTACCTCTTAAACTTAGTTCGTTGATCCATTTTGAGTTAAGTTTCGTATAGGGTGTGAGGTAAGGGTTCAAGTTCATCCTTTTGCGTGTAGACATCCAGCTTTCCCAACTCCATTTGTTGACAAGACTGTCTTTTCCACATTGAATGGTCTTAGCTCCCTTGTCGAAAATCAACTGACCATCGAAGTGAGAGTTTATTTCTGGGCCTCTATTCCCTTCCTCTGATCGGTATGTCCATGCCAGGGCCACACTCTTGGTTACTGTAGTTTTGTAGCACGTTTTGAAATTGGGAAGTTTGAGACCTCCAACTTTGTTCTTTTTTCAAAATTGTTTTGGCTGTTTAAAGTCTCTGATGTTCCATATGAATTTTAGGATGAGTTTTTCCATTTCTGCAAAAAGCCCTGTTAGGATTTTGATGGCTATTCTAGAAGTGGGCTGAACATTCTAGCATGTTTTACCTGTGAGGACATCCCAGCATTAACATTTGGGGGAGGGGGTGTGATGGCTTCAGTAAAACTTGTTGCATTCAGACTCAAGGTGCTTTTCATTCCAGTGCCCCAGGGTTTAAGCAGAAAAAGTTACGTTTTTTAAAAAAACTTTTTATTTGAACTATTTTAGACTTACAGAAAAGCTGCAAAATTAGCACAGAGTTTTCCTGTATCTTTCACCCAGCTCCCCCTCATGCTAACATCTTACACGGCGATTACACAAGAATCCAAACCAGAAAGTTAACATCGGTCCTATACAGTAACTAAGTCGTAGCCCTTCCCACTACTCTGTGTTCGGGGACCCTGTTCAGGACCCCGCGCCACATTCGGTTTGTATTTCTCCTGAGTACCCTGCAGCCTGTAGCTTCTCCAGTTTTTCTTTGCCTCTCGAGATGGTGACACTTGAGAAGAATGTTGTTCTCAGCCTGTGAGAACTTACTAACTCGACGCAGCCTCTTATGCACAGCTCCTTCTGTGTGCCACCTCACAGCATGCCCTCAAACACTGTTTCCCTCAGCCCCTCGGGCTAGTTCTCGTCTTCCCACCCTTCAGTGAGGGTATCTGTGTGCTGCTCACGTTACTGTTTTTCATTTATCCCTTTGGGTGTTGGTTTATTTTGTGGCGTGGGCACAGAGTGTGGAACACCACCATGGTTCTAAGAGTCAGAGCCACACAAAAGGCTACCGAGAGGAGGCTGTCCAGTCTTCATCCCTGCCACCCTCTTCGGACCGCACTTCCTTCCACCTTCCAGCCCTGTGTGGGACAAATCTCTTCATTTTATTTATTTATTTATTTATTTTAAATGATTTGTAAGTGGATTGTGAGACTCTTTTTTTTTTTCTTTTTGCAGGCTTTTTTTGGTGAGGAAGATTGGCCCTGACCTAACATCTATTGCCAAGCTTCCTCTTTTCTCCCCTCCTCAAAGCCCCAGTGCATAGTTGTGTACCCTAGGTGTAGGTCCTCCTAGCTCCTCTGTGGGGATGCAGCCGCAGCGTGGCTTGATGAGCGGTGTGTATGTCCGCACCCAGGATGCTAAGCCACGGATCCCAGGCCACTGAAGCAGAGCGCACAAATGTAACCACTATGCCACCAGCCTGGCCCCACAAGTCTCTTTAGTTTCTGGTTGATGCTTCCTAAACGTCTCTGTGCAGTCAGGCGACACCTGTGTGTTTTGTGTGCCTCTGTCCTCCCCGAAGTGCAGCGTGCTCTAGGAGCTCCTCTGCAGCTTGTGTTTTCACTAACAGTCTACCCTGGAGCCACTCTGTCAGGTCATGGAGACCTTCCTCTTTCTCTCTGCAGCTGCGGCACACCCCACGGTGTGGACCCACCGTACGTATTCAGCCACTCTCCTCTGCATGGCCGTTTGGGTGGTTTCCAGTTACAAACCATGCTGCACTGAGTAACCTGTGCCTGTCTATTTTTGCGTGTCTTCAGGGTCGACTCCTGGAGGTGGGATGCACGTGCTAAATTGGCTGGGTGTTGCCCCTTCCCTCCAGAGGCCTTCCCCGTGCGCACCCCCACCCTGGGCGAGTGCTGTTTCCTCACAGCCAGACCAACACACCGTGTGCCTGGATTTTTGAATTTTTGCCAGTCCCACGGGTGAGAAATGATATCTCAGTGTTCTTTTAATTTGCACTTCTCTAATTATGAGTGTGCTAGAACTTTTTCCCCATACATTTGAGGGCCATTTTTATCTCTTTTTTGTGAATTGCCCATTCATGTTTTTTTTCTCATTTATCTACAGGGTTTTGGTCCCTTGTCCCTCAGTTTTTAAGAGTTCTTTCTATATTAGTCCTCTCCGCATAGTCCTTCTTTTTCAGGGTGTTCCTGGCTATTTGTACACATTTGAACTTTAGTATCAATGTGTCTAACTCCATCAAATAGCTTGCTCTGTTTTTAATGGAATTGAATTTATAAATTAACTTCAGGAGAAAAACATCTTTGTAACATTGAGTTGTCCTGTCCAAGAACAGGGGACCTCTTTCTTCTTGTTCAGCTCTACTTTTGTGTCCCGGAGTGTTTTAAAATTTTCCTTGTAAAAATTGTACACATTCCTTGTGAAATTTATTCCTGCATATTTAATCTTTTTTGTTGCCAGTAAGTCAACTTTTCAATCATCATGGCCTCTATCTATTGTTTGTATATAGGAAAGGCTATTGCTTTTGCAGCCTGCTACTTTACTGAATTCTTTTGTTTAATAAATGAAAGTTCTGTCATTGAGTCTCTGGGTTTCCGAGTGTACTATCATCTCATCTGCAAATAGAGATGGTTTTACTTCTTTTTTCCACTCTCTGCCTCTAATAGGTTTTCTTGCCTAATCGCATTGGTTAGCACCTCTAGGAAAGTGTGAACAATGTCAGAAACAGTGGGTGTCCTTCCCTTTTTCCAGATCTGAGTGGAAATGCTGCTAATTTTTCTCCATTAAATGAGAGACTGGTTTTTGTCCTTAACATGATAGTTTGTTGAGTTAATAAAATATCTCTCAATACCTTGAGTGTTTGTCAAAGGCTTTCTTGGTATCTATGGAGATAACCACTTGATTTTTTCCCCTTTGATTTGTTTTTATGGGGAATGATGTTAATGGAGTTCTTACTCTTGAACCTACCTTGCATTCCTGGAATAAATTCTACTTTACCATAGCATTTTTTCTTCTTAAAGAGGCATTGGAGTCTGTTTAATAATATTTTGTTTGAAATTTTTGCATTGATATTCAGAATGATATTGGACTGTGGTTTTATTTCCTCATACTGATCGTGTTTGGTTTGAATGTCAGTGTTTACTTGCTTCATAAAAGGGATTCGGAAGCTCCCTTCCTTTTCAATGCTCTGGAGTGATTTGCAGGTGTCAGGACTGCTTGGTCTTTATGGAGTCTGGTACAATGTCCTATGAGTCTACCTGGGTTTGGTACTTTTTGTGGGGTCGTTCCTTTGTAACTTTCTCGGTTTCTTTAATGGAAATTGGCCTAAGCTTCTAACTCTAATTGGATGAATTTTGGTAGTCTGTGTTTCCTGAGGAAATTATCCATGTCATCTAGTTTTCAGATGTATTTGCATAGAAGACTTCAAAGTTCTCTTATGATTTTTAAAATTGTTTCTGTTTCAAAAGTTAAATTTCTTGAATATAATCCTGTGGTTAAAAAAAGGAAAAAGAAAGAAATTTGAGGGTTGGCAAATGTTGTCATCCTAGGATTTGAAGGATTATTGTTTTCAAAGCAACACGTTAAAATATTGTTCATCATCAGTTTTCAAAGAATAAACTGGTGTGTGGATATGCAAAAATCTCTTTTCTGCTCTTTTTACTGTTGCTTAGAGAATTGCCCAGGACAAAAATGCATTTTATTGCCTGAGAGTTACAAGAGCATGCTTAGTGACCTCGGGGTTTTGACCAACTCCCTGATTGCCAGTTGGCATAAACTTTTTTTTTTTCTTTAGATTGGCACCTGGACTAACAACTGTCGCCAATCTTTTTTTTTTTTTTTTTCTGCTTTATTTCCCAATCCTCACCCCCCCCCCCCCCGCCCCCGCCGTACATAGTTGTATACCTTAGTTGCAGGTCCTTCTAGTCATGGGATGTGGGACACCACCTCAACGTGGCCTGACGAGCTGTGCCATGTCCGCGCTCAGGATCCGAACCCTGGGCCGCTGCAGCGGAGCATGCAAACTTAACCACTTGGCCACAGAGCCGGCCCCGACATAAACTTTTTTGTTTTATTTTATTTTATTTTATTTTATTTGAGAAAGATTAGCCCTGAGCTAACTGCTGCCAATCCTCCTCTTTTTGCTGAGGAAGGCTGGCCCCGAGCTAACATCCATGCCCGTCTTCCTCTACTGTATATGTGGGATGCCTACCACAGCATGGCTTGTCAAGCGGTGCCATGTCTACACCCGGGATCTGAACCAGCAAACCCTGGGCCACCAAAGTGGAACGAGCGCACTTAACCGCTGTGCCACCAGGCTGGCCCCTGACATCAACTTTAATACTCAGGCTATTAAATGCCAACAAGGATCCAACACAAAGGTCAATGTATCATACTGTATCTCATGGGACTTCAGTTTCATCATATAAAAAACTAAAAGATGTGATTTCCCCCCTAAAATTAGAATAGTTTTATTCCTTTTTCTAGTTACTAAAATTACTTGTATCTTTTGTGTTAAAAAAAAAAAAGAGAGAAAAACTCAACAAAGAAAATAGAAATCACCTAAAATTCCACTGCACATACCTATGTACTGTCAACCTGTTGATGACTTTCCTTCTGGAAGTTTCTTCATGCATCCATCTACCCACAGAGAGAGAAATGCTGTGTACAAACACAGTCACCTGGTCTGTGCTCTTCTGTAACCTGCTTTTTCTTTCAAAGGCCATGTCATGCCCCTAGACTTGAAGAGGACGTCTGCAGTAAAAGACGCTGGCCATGAAGGGGAAGTTGTAGGTTTGTGAGTAAATCCTCAGGAAGGTTAGGACTTTTGTCCCAAGTGTCTGCACCAAGCCTGGTGGAGAGGCAGGAGGTGAGCTGGCGAGGAAGTGGTACGGTGTCGGTGTCGGGAGCAGGAATGTCAGGGAGTTCTGTTGCTCTGGGAAAGCCCAAGAATGCTGTAGTCAAACTGAAAGAGAGAATTTCTGGAGCATGAGGTCTTCACGTGGACGTAGTTGCTTCAGATTTCAACTGAAGACTTATTTTGCAGAAAGTTGGCAGCCCCAGGTATCCTGGAGGCACGCTACTTCCGGTGTGAGGAAGTTACAGCTACATAGAAATGAGACTGAGATCAGGGTCTTCTTGGAGAATTGAGCCCCAGGGTCTCCAACGGTCTGCCTGTTCTGCCTGTTATTCCACGTCTGTGTTGTTGATAGTGCGGTGTGATTAATTCACAATTATGCATGCAGTTCACCATGGAAAGTTAAATTACATGCATTACATTCTGTTTCAGAAGGTATGGGAATGATTAATCACTTGTTTAATAAAATTGATTTGAAAAAGAAATTACCAATTAAGAAATGTCATGATTAAAAAGTAAAAATTCAATTATCTGGAAAAGCTGCTTTGGCTCATGCTCACTTTCTGTTCGGGTAACAGATTGGCTCTGTGGTGCCTGCGAGGAAGCTGGCCTGCCCTCACTGGGGCCGGCCGGGGCCCGAGTTGGCCTCTGCTGGTCTTTTAGGGGGATACAGTGGAAGTCTCAGGCCTCCTTCTGGAGACTAGCCTGGGGACCCCTGACTTTAGGCTCAGCAGAGAGCCCCAGGAGGTCATGGAGCTGGAACATGGAAGAGACTGGTGGCTGGTCTGCCCCTGTGCCCTCCAATTGCAGCCCACTCACCTCTCAGATGCCAGGGATACTGGTTCGTGAGGGAAGCACTCCCTCACCCCCTGCACGATGGGCAGAGGAGGGGAAGGGAAAACTACTGGAATCTTCGAGAATTTCAAACCAAGTCTCCCTTACATACCTTGCAGTTCCAGCCTGCTCTGTCCTGTAGAAACGTCTGCTCACTGTGGGCGCCCAGGGCCAGTCTGGGCCAGAGCCACGGCATCTCAAGTCCAGAAGGCGTCCCAGTCCAAAGAGAGCTCAGCCCTCACCAGCGGGGGACTTGGTAGCTTAGCATGACAGCTCTCTAACTTCTCTGTCTTCAGAATTACTTAGGCGGTTAAGGAGTCTTCTGTGTGTGGGTTGTATGTATCTCCATCACCGTGTTAGAAATTGATGAGGGCGTGGGCAAGCCTGCTGAGGCCCCCAACCTGGGGTCCCTTGACAAACTGAGGGAACATCCACTACCTCCCAGAGACCATCAGAGGCGAGAGATGCTCAGGATGGATTTGGGAAGTGCTGGAAGGAGAGACAGAACTCCCGGGAGTGTTACCCCTCCTTCCTGGTTTATGTCTCCTGCAAACTCCAGGCCTCGAAACCGCAGTACGCAGAGGGGTGCCTCCATTATCCACCAGCCACTGCACAGCCCGAGCACTTAAATAGAGTGTGGTGGGTTGGATGGAAATCTCTCTTCTCTGGGCTCCAGAAGCAAAAATACTTATGTAAATAGCTAGTTCAGAGAAAAGAAAATGGATTTGACAGTATATTTGCATACAAATGTACTATTTATAATCCTCTTGCCTATACATTGAAACAGATTTAGCAGTTACAATTGTACTGGAACATAATATTCTCCTTAAAAACCTTAGGCGGAAAGCCACAGAGAGATGTACTTAAATATATGAGGGTGTGCCTGATGAGAATCTACAAACTCTCAGCCGATTGCAGGTGAGAGACCCAGTTTGACCCTAAAAGGATTGTAGGTGAGACACAGAGGCCCTTTGAACAGGAAGGTAGATGTGGAGACCCAGGCCCCTCTGATGGGACTGCAGGTGAGAGATCCAGACTGACCCTAACAGAAGGGTAGGTGAGAGACCGAGGACCCCTCTTACAGGATTATACTCAAGAGACCCAGGCCGACCCTATATGATTGTATGTCTGTCAATCAGTTAACAAAACCTAGGGCCTCAGTGAGGGCCACATTGAGGTCACCTGGAGGGGATTTGTGGCCCACCTGTGTTCTGCAGGACTCTGGGATCCCAATGGAGTGTGAGCAGGTGGGCTAAGTCCCAGAGACTCTTGGACTGCTGCTCCAGGAACTCCATTGAGGCAGGAGTATCTCATTTAAGGGGGGGTGGGTGGTTGGGAGACAGCTCTGGGCCTGGGGAGCTGACTCCAGGGCATGCATTGCTCAGAGATGCCCTGGAGGAAGTTGGAAGCAATCAGGCCTTAGACGGAGAATCAGGAAAAGGTGAAGGGACCAGGACAGCTGAGCGGAGATGACAGGGCTCCAGAAGGATGGGCTGTCCCGTCACCTGGTAAAGGCCAAGTGCTTTTAGGACAGAAGACTTGGGTGGGAGGTGGTGCAGATCACAGTGAGAGTACATGGCGGTGGGGGCGTGGGGGAGGCGGTGGGAATGGAGACTCTCATTGAGAAGAGGTTGCCAAGAGGGAGTGAGAAATGGGCTGGCTGGCCAGGATGGATGTATTGTTTATATGCTGATTAGAAAGGCAGGAAACGGGACTAATTAGGGAGGACTTTCGGGAGGATCCTTTAGATGGGTGGGATGAGAACACAGGACACAGGTTGGTCTCCAGAAAGAACCCTTTTCCCGAAACAGCAAAAGTGGGGTGAGGGCCTTGTGTATGAGCCTCGAGGTAATAGTTCTCACGTTTTATAGGGCACTGCCCTGGGTAGCTGTCTAATTTGCTAATTGGAGACAGAGGAGATAAGAAAAAGGAAGAAATGCTGAAAACTATTATGTTTTCATTTGTCTTGTCAAAACCCTGCACTTAAGAGATTCTATAAATTTTATAGACAAGAGTCAGAATGTTGTTTGGAGAAAAGGTACAAAAACTATCATGATGTAATTTAGTTGGTAATTGGAGTGAATATAAATATTCCTCCTGAAATAGAAGCTCTTAACCTGGGATCTGTGTGTTCATCTGGCCATCATAGCTTCTAGAGGATCCATAAAACCCCAGACTGACCCAAGATTTTCTATGTGTGATTATGTGTATTTTATAAGGCGATGAATTGTGTTTATTGGATTCTCTAAGAAGTTCAGTACCCAACCAAGGTCAAGAAGCCAGGCCCTAACAGAGGAATTTAACGTGTCATTTCAGGGGTTGAGGAGCACTGGCAGAGGCCCTGTGAGACAGCTCCACTTGAAAAGGGACACCCAGGATGGGACCCACACAGGAAAACAGACCAAGGGTAAGAAATTTCACAGGCGCTCCGCACCGCCACTAAAAGAAAACTGGAGGCTGTCTTTTTAAATTAAACCATCGCATTTAAAGAATCTTAATATATGGTTACCCCCAAAATACTGATTTCCTCAGAGATTAGATAAACAATGGGAAGGAAAGCAGAACTTTGGGGAAAGGCCCAGAAGGATAAACCGGGCTTCATGAGTGTGGGCACTCCCCTGAGGAGTTCTAAGTTAGGAGACTGGGGGTGGCTGCAAAATAATGAATTTGGGGTCCCCCAGAGAACCTAGTCCGCTGTCTACCAGCCCTCCCATCCTTGTCTGTGGGTTCCCGAGGCCACAATCCAGCCAACCTCATCCTCCACGGGGCTGTCTCCCCCACTGGTCTCATCTCAGGAGCACGGTGGCTGAGGAGCGAACATGGGGGAGGTGTTTGTTCTTAGAGGCTTTGTCCCAGGATGCCGGAGGTGAGCTGGGATGCTCGTGACTCGGGTCACTGGGTGTCTGCCAGCCCCACCCAGCTCCTGTGTGTCCCTCACCTGCTCTTCACCTGCCCAGGCCTCTCCCCTCGTCAGCCCTTGCTGCTATTGTGTTCCTCTGTCTTCTTCCCACTCTCTCCTGCTGTTTTCCAAAATACCATGCCTCTCTTCTTTCCCACTCTTCCCTGGTGTTTGTAGACTTAAATTTATACCTTAAATCTGGAAGGGGCCTGGCGATCATCTCATTCGACCCCTTGATTCACTGACTGGACCCTGAGACCCCGAGAGGCTAAGTAACTGGCCTTAGGCACACAGAGCTGAGGCCAAGATCCTAGTCTTCTGACTCTGTCCTTGGATTTTCCCACCTAGATAGCAAGAATCCTGTTGTGCATGGCACCTGGCAGTCTTAGAAGAGTTTCACACATTTAGATGTGTTGTTTTCAAAGAAATATCCCTTCTCGGCTTTACTCCTCTCATCGTAAGGCAGATCAACAGTGTGCTGGAATATAGAATTGGGATGTTGCTCCCTCATCTGCTTTCCTGCTGTGAGCCGGGATCCACCCAATCAGTGGGGAAATTAGAAGCCTAATTTCCCTCAAAAATTGGCAGTGAAGGATGTTGTACAGTAGTCCCCCTCATCCTAGGGGGATACATTCCAAGACCCCCAGGGGATGACTGAAACCACGGATAGCACCTAACCCTGTATATGCTATGTTTTTTCCTATACATACAGACATATGATAAGGTTTCATTTATAAATTAGGCACAGTAAGAGATTAACAACAATAACTAATAATAAATTAGAACAATTATAGCAATATATTGTAATAAAAATTACCATAGATCTTAGTAACCTCAGCATATGATTTTTTTTCTTTCCTTAATAAGTCGAGAACTTTTACCTTTTCACTTAAAGGAAGCAGTTTCCCCTTCTCTTTGGCACATCTAAATTGCCAGCATCACTCCTTTTGTACTTTGGGCCATTATTAAGTAAAACAAGGATTACTTGAACACGAGCACTGCAATACTGTGGCAGGGGATCTGATAACCAAGATGGCTACTAAGTGACTAACAGGCAGGTAGTTTATACAGTGTGGACCTGCTGGACAAAGGGATGCGTCACGTCCAGGGGGGACAGAGTGGAATGGCATGAGATTTCATCACACCACTCAGACAGTGTGCCGTTTAAAACTTAGGAATTGTTTATTTCTGGAATTTTCCATTTAGTATTTTTGGACTGCAGTTGACCGAGGGGATCTGAAACCAGGGAAAGCAAAACCATGGATAAGGGGGACCACGGTACAACTTTTCTCAATGTTTCTCCAGCTTGTAATTAGTTAAGGATTTCTTTCCATCTAACCTAAATCTCTCCTGCTGCAGTTTGATGTGACTGTTATGGTTGTTGGGAATTTCAGTTGTGATTCTAATTGTCATTTTTCTTTCCACACTCACGTTGTTAATGGTGTTTGGGAAGTGGGAAATCAGGAACTATGAGTTTATGAACAAAACCCAAATCTGTTTGGCCACAATAGTTTAAGAGATACAAACTTTCACTAGAATATCCCATTGACAGGAAAAGATCTGAGTGGGTCAAAGTGTGCTGTGTCAATGCGTGAATAACGGACAAATCAAAGTAAACATATACATACATATATATATAATTGGACCCATTTGGTGAAGACCAGTGTGGTTAAGTTCTGACTGATTGTGTGAATGGAAGTATGACACTGGCAGGTCCACATGCACTAAAGCTGAACCCTTGGCCTGGGGCCCAGTGTCCACAGGTGTGCCAGGTCTGTCCAAAGGCAGTTGGCAGAGACCAGTTACACCGAGTGGCCAGGAGGAGAAAGGAAAGCAGGAGCGACCCACAGCAGACGGTCAAGAACATGAATGTGAACACAGGAGCCCGAGGAGCAGCCACACTTGCCCAGACGTGGCAGAACCAGGGAGGCCGAGGTCAGGCCGGGAATGGTGGGTGGAGGAGGTCGCTTGGCTTGGTTTTATAGTGGGGTTTTCATGGTATTTATCATAAAAAACCTTCATGTTAAGGCACAAAATGTGAGATTCTCACTTTAGGGAGGGCAGTCTGCTTTACTCTACAGATTAAACATTACCTTGTCCAAAGCACCCTGACAGAAACACCCAGGATCATGTTTCACCAAATATCTGGGCACCCCATGACCTGGTCATGTTGACAAAAAGTTAGCCATCACACAAGCATGATAACCATTATTAATATTTTGATAAATGAAAATGGAGGTTATATATTGTTTTGCATCTCGCTTTGTGAGGAGGAAAGCAATATCATAAGAATTATGTTTTGTTGATTTGGGATTTTTTTAAATTGTTTTTTTCTAGCTTTTTTTAAGTGAAAAATTTCAGACATACAGAAAAGTTGAAAGAATACTATGTGAAAACCTAGCCATCTGTCTGTGCCTATGTATGTGTATATATATATGAAATGTGTGTTTATGTATATATGAAATATATGAACCATTTGGAAGTAGTTGACATAAATCAAGACATTTTATCTCTGAATAGTTAAGCATGCATCTCCTAAAAATAAGGTCATTGTCTTTCATAACCACAATACCATTATAACACCTAAGAAAATTAACAAAAATGAATATATCAGGTCCAAATTCATATTTCCCAATTGTCCCAAAACTGTCTCTTTTGTAGGTTTTTGGATAAAAATCTAATCAAGATTTATACATTTCATTTGGTTATGTCTCTTAATCTCTTTTACTCCCAGATTCTAGAACATTCTTCCCACCTTTTATTTTGGCTTGTCTTTGACTCTTTGAAGAATCCAAGCCAGTTGTTCTGTAGGATGGCCCCGTTCCGGTTTCTCAGTGGTGTTTCTCTATCCCGCGCATTCTCTGGACACTGGGACTTGGGTCTAGGCATCTGATTAGAACCTGTACTCACCTAGGGCAGAGCCAGATGACTGTTGGTGACTCGTTGCATCACATCCAAGGGCCATATTGTCAGGATGGCTGTGCCAAGTCTGCTGCTGGATTAAGGGGTGAGTACTGGATGTACCCATTTAAAGCCACACTCCCCTTCGCAATGACCTGGTAGCAAGCACTGGGCTGAGGTCTTGTCCTCCAATGGTGGCAAACATCTTTTCTTTCTCTCTTTTATTACTGTATCACTGAAGATGCATAGGCTTCTCTTTACTCACATTTACAATAAGTCGAGTCATTATGTTTTTAGACTCTCAAAGTCTGCCGGTAGGAGCCCTTTCAGGCTGGCCCCACATCCTTTCGACACACGTCCATTCACATTGGAGCTCTTCTTTGCTTTCTGGCACAAGATGTCTCGTCTCACCTTGGACTTTGCCTGCCTCCCATCAGGAATCAGTTACAACCAGTGAGAAACAGTTCTTGAGTGGGAAGAAATG
This sequence comes from Equus caballus, assembly GCF_041296265.1. Taxonomy (NCBI): domain Eukaryota; kingdom Metazoa; phylum Chordata; class Mammalia; order Perissodactyla; family Equidae; genus Equus; species Equus caballus. The sequence continues at coordinate 102,055,579 of NC_091691.1, forward strand.
GTTCCTGATGGCTAAGTGCATTTTCAGTAGAAAGAGAAGCTATTTGGCTGTATGAACTTATGAGCTATGTTGGATGTGTTCATGCCTGCTCTTCTGAGCAGGTTGAATATTTCCCTCATTTATTCAATAGAACTGTCTGTGCTTCAGAAACACTTAGAGGTAAATTAACCCTAGTCTAGGCTCATTGATTTCGAACCCCCAAAAGGCAGAGGTCAAACGGAGGAGTTTGCAGTGAGACCTTGCCCATTAATAGCAGCCAGGGTGCCAGGCAAAGGTGGGTGGTGGGTTTTGCTGTGGGAATGGAGGCCCGGATGCTCCCTCAGAATTGTTCGGAATGTAAGTGAAGACTGCTCTTAAAATCCTGAGTCATTCTGGAGAGACTGGAGTCACTTTAAGTGGCTATTATTCTAAAAATAATTTTAGAAAAAATATTTGTTTAGAAATCAGAGGGGCCAGCCTGATGGTGTAGCAGTTAATTTCCTGCACTCTGCTTTGGCAGCCGCAGAGTTCAGATCATGGGCATGGACCTACGCACCACTTATCAGGCCATGCTGAGGCAGGCGTCCCACATATCAAGAAGAGGAAGTTGGGCATGGATGTTAGCTCAGGACCAATCTTCCTCAGCAACAAGAGGAAGATTGGCAACAGATGTTAGCTCAGGGCTAATCTTCCTCAAAAAAAAAAAAAGAAAAGAAATCAGAGTGAGTGGACACCCAAAACATCTGACTGCTTACATACTTCCCTTTAGACACAGTTTCCAAAAATTTAGAAGATATTGTATTAGCTAGAATATGAAGACACACTAGATGCTCAACACATATCATTTAAGTAAACTGAGTGATTATTTTAGGGGAAAAAAATCACTCTACATTGGTTTTATTTCATTGCAACTTGTTTCCAGAGCAAGTGGAATTTCTTTAAACTTATTTTATTACAAATCACAAGATTAGCAAATATTTTATAGCTTGCTTTCCAAATTTTGGGAGGCCTTCCTCTTCTGGGAAGATGGTGTAGACATACTCTTCTCTGTTCCTCCCACTGAGGACAACTAAAACTCCTGGGAATTATGAAGGAAGAAGTGAAACTCTCGCTGTTTGCAGACGACATGATCTTATATATAGAAAACCCCAAAGAATCCATTGGAAAACTGTTAGAAGTAATCAACAACTACAGCAAAGTTGCAGGGTATAAAATCAATCTGCATAAATCAGTAGCATTTCTATACTCCAGTAATGAACCAACAGAAAAAGAACTCAAGAATACAATACCATTCACAATCGCAACAAAAAGAATAAAATACCTTGGGGTAAATTTAACTAAGGAAGTGAAGGACTTATATAATGAAAATTACAAGGCCTTTCTGAGAGAATTGGATGACAACATAAGGAGATGGAAAGACATTCCATGTACATGGATTGGAAGAATAAAGATAGTTAAAATGTCTATTCTACCTAAAGCAATTTACAGATTCAACGCTATCCCAATCAGAATCCCAATGACATTCTTTACAGAATTAGAACAAAGAATCCTAAAATTCATATGGGGCAACAAAAGACCCCGAATTGCTAAAGCAATCCTGAGAAAAAAGAACAAAATGGGAGGCATCACAATCCCTGACTTCAAAACATACTACAAAGCTACAGTAATCAAAACAGCATGGTACTGGTACAAAAACAGGTGCACAGATCAATGGAACAAAATTGAAAGCCCAGAAATAAAACCACACATCTATGGACAGCTTATCTTTGACAAAGGAGCTGAGGGCATACAATGGAGAAAAGAAAGTCTTTTCAACAAATGGTGCTGGGAAAACTGGAAACCATATATAAAAGAATGAAAATTGACCATTCTTTTTCACCATTCACCAAAATAAACTCAAAATGGATTAAAGACCTAAAGATGAGACCTGAAACCATAAGGCTTCTGGAAGAAAACGTAGGCAGTACACTCTTTGACATCAGTATTAAAAGGATCTTTTCGGACACCATGCCTTCTCAGAGAAGGGAAACAATAGAAAGAATAAACAAATGGGACTTCATCAGATTAAAGAGCTTCTTCAAGGCAAATGAAAACAGGATTGAACCAAAAAAACAACCCACTAACTGGGAAAAAATATTTGCAAGTCATATATCTGACAAAGGCTTAATATCCTTAATATATAAAGAACTCTCACAACTCAATCACAAAACATCAAACAACCCAATCAAAAAATGGGCTGGAGACATGAACAGACATTTCTCCAAAGAAGATATAATGATGGCCAATAGGCACATGAAAAGATGCTCATCATCGCTGATCATCAGGGAAATGCAAATCAAAACTACACTAAGATATCACCTTACACCCGTTAGAATGACAAAAATATCTAAAACTAATAGCAACAAATGTTGGAGAGGTTGTGGAGAAAAAGGAACCCTCATACACTGCTGGTGGGAATGCAAACTGGTGCAGCCACTATGGAAAACAGTATGGAGATTCCTCAAAAAACTAAAAATAGAACTACCATACGATCCAGCCATCCCACTACTGGGTATTTATCCAAAGAGCCTGAAGTCAGCAATCCCAAAAGTCCTGTGCACCCCAATGTTTATTGCAGCACTGTTTACAATAGCCAAGATGTGGAAGCAACCTAAGTGTCCAGCAACAGACGAATGGATAAAGAAGATGTGGTACATATATACAATGGAATACTACTCAGCTGCAAAACAGAACAAAATCATTCCATTTGCAATAACATGGATGGACCTTGAGAGAATTATGTTAAGTGAAATAAGCCAGCGAGAGAAGGATAATCTGTGTATGACTCCACTCATATGAGGCATTTAAAATTATGGACCAAGAACAGTTTAGTGGATACCAGGGGAAAGGTGGGGTGGGGGGTGGGCACAAAGGGTGAAGTGGTGCACCTACAACATGACTGACAAACATTAATGTACAATTGAAATTTCACAAGATTGTAACCTATCAATAACTCAATAAAAAATAAAAATAAAAATAAAATAAAAACTCCTGGGAATTATATGTAAAACAAACATGAGAAGACTCTGAAAGGTGGAGAGAAGAGGGCAGACCAGCAGGGACCTCAGGACCCAAGAAACAACACCATGATGAGTTCCTGGAGGATTTTTTGTCTCAAACATCCCAAATGGGGAGTTGGAGAAGCTGGCAACCCAGAAATGCCAATAGGAGCAGGCAACAGAAGCCTGCTCTCTCCCACCAAAGGACCAGGAAAGGGGCAGCCTAGCAGGAGAGAACACTTCTAGATGATAATCACTCTACCCCAAACAGTGTGGCCCCAAACCCCAGCAATGGCAAGTCGGGACCCTAGACCTCCACCTTCCATTGCTGTAGTGAGGCACTCCAACCTCCCACTGGGCTGGTGGCAGCAGAGACCTGCTGGGGAGCAGGAACTCCCACCTCTACCCATCAATAATGAAGAGCCCCCCTGTGTCAATTGCAGCCAAGAGGGGACCCTGGTTTTCTACCCCCACCTGCCAGTGTGAGACGACAGCCCTCCCCCACCTTCCAGATCAGTGTCAGAGGAGGTCAGCTACAACATAAGTTTTAAATAAGATCCAGAGTCCCATCACATAATACCCAATATGTCCAGGCTTCATTAGAAAATCAGTCATCATACCAAGAACCAGGAAGATTTCAAACCAAATGAAAAAGGACAATCAACAGATACCAATACCAAGATGACAGGGATACTAGAATTATTGGGCAAAGATTTTTAAAGCAGCCCTTGTAAAAAATACTTTAATAAGCAATTACAAACACACCTGAAACAGATGAAAAAATCAAGCCTTAGCAAAGACATAGAAAGTCTCAGTGAAGGAATAGAAGATACAAAGAAAACAAAATGAATAGCTTAGAATGGAAAAATATAATGAATGAAATGAAAAACTTGATGGATGGATTCAAAAGCAGATGGAGGGGACAGACGAAAGAATCAGTGAACTGGAAGACTGAATATAGAAATTTTCCAATTTGAGTAATAGAAAATAGACTGAAAAAAATGAACAGAGCTTCAGGGGCCTGTGAGACTATAAGATCTAACATTCATGTCATCAGAGTCTTGGAAGGAGAGGAGAAAGATGGCAGGACTGGAAAGTTCTTGAAGAAATAATGACTTAAAACTTCTCAAATTTGGCAAAAGACATAAGTTCACATATTCAAGAAGCTGAATGAATCCCTAATAGGATAACCCCCAAAATCCACAATAGACACATCAGAGTCAAACTTCTGAAAACTAAAGGGAAATTAAAACTCTTGAAAGCAATTAAGAGAGAAAAAACACCCTACCTATAGGGGAAGACAATTCAAATGGCAGTGGATTTCTCATCAGAAACCATGGAGGCCAGAAGGAAGTGAAACAACACTTTTCAAGTGCTAAAAAAAAAGATCAGCTCATAATCTTATACTCAGAAAAAATATCCTTGAGGAATGAAGGTGAAATCAAGACATTCGCAGATAGAGGAAAGCTGAGAAAATTTGTCACCAGCAGCTCTACCTTTAAATACTGACTCATTGGACGTTCTCCAAAGAGAAAGGAAACAATAAAAGAAGGAATCTTGGGACATCAGGAAGGAGAAAAATGGGAAGCAAGAATAGGAGTAAATCAATAGACTTACCTTCTCCTTTTGAGTTTTCTAAATTATGTTTGATGGTGGGAACAAACCTATAACACTTTCTGATGTGATTCTAAGGTATGTAGAAGGATTATTTAAGATAATTGTATTACAAAGGGGGTATGGTATACATACATAAAGAAAAGTTAGGTGTCTACACTGCACTCAGTAAAATAACACCACCAGTGGACTGTGATAAGTTATGTAAATATAATGCAATATCTGAAGCAACCACTAAAAACACTCAAAAACACTACAGATGATGGAAGGTAGAATTCTAAAATATGATCAAGACATCCACAGGGAGACAGGAAAAATAAAACAGAAATGAACAAAGAACAGAAAACATAAAATAAAATGGAAGATTTTATCAATGATTACATTATTACGTTATCACATTATCAATATTACACTACCCATCAATAATTACATTAGATATAAATGGTATAAACAAAACAAATACCAATTAAAAGGCAGGGAGTGACAGAATGGATGAAAAAACATGACCCAATAATATGTTGTCTATGAGAAAGTCACTTCAATTATAACCATATAAGCAGGTTGAAATTAAAAGGATAGAAAAAGATATATCATGCAAACATCAATCAAAAGAAAGTTGGAGAGGCTGCATTAGTATTTGATAATGTAGATAAGGGGCAAATAAAACCAGCAGAGACAGGGAGGGGCGTCACCTGTGATGAAGGGTCCCTGTGCTGAGTGGACGTAGCCATCCTAGAGTGTGTGCAGCAAAGAACAGAGCTGCCAAAGGAGGGAAGAAGGGTAGGGCTGAGAGCAGGCTGGAGGGTAGCACAATTCCTGTCAAGTCCCAGTGCAAATACAGACAGAATTGTTCCAAAATCTGTATGGAAAGGCAAAGGAACAAGAATAGGTTAAACTATTTTGAAAAGAAGAATAAAGTGGGAGGAGTCAGACGTCCACCCGATTTTGAGACTTGCCATATAGCTAGTTATCAAGCTGTGTGTATTGGTGGAGAGACACTTACTGGATCAACGGAACAGAAGAGAAAACCCAGAAATAGATCCACACAAACATGCCCAACTGATTTTTGGCAAAGTTTCAAAGGTGATTCAACGTAGGAAAGATAGTCTTCAAAACAGTGCTGGAGCAGTTGACATCCACAGGCCAAAACAGTGAACCTTGATCTAAGTCCCACACCTGGTACAAAAATTAACTCAAAATGGATCCCTGACTTAAAATGTAAAACTACAAACTCTAGAAAAAGAACGGTAGAAAGTCTTTGGGATGTTGGACTAGAAAAATTATTCTTGATACCAAAAACACAGTCAATAATACAAGAAATGATAAATTGGGCTTTATCAAAAGTAAAAACTTTTGCTTCACTGGGCATTTATCCCAGAGGAAAAAAAAATCTTCATGGAAATGTTTACAGCAGCTTTGTTCATGATAGTCAAATCCTGGAAATAACCCAGATGTCCTTCAACTTGTGATGGTTAAACAAACTGTGGCACATCCATAGGCAAGAGATCACTAGGCGTGAACTGTTGATACAGCAACAACCTGGCTGGGTCTCCAGAGAGTGATGCTGAGTGAAAAAAACCAATCCGAGAAGGTTACATAACTGTGTGAGTCCATTTATATACCACTTTTGGAATGACAGCAGTATAGAGATGGAGAACAGATTCGTGGTTTCAGTGGTTGCTGGGGTGGGTGTGGGGGGATGGGTGGGAGGGAGGGAAGTGGGTGTGACTATAAAAGGGTGTCAGGGGGTGATGGATGCCCTGCGTCTGGACTGTGTCAGTGTCAGCATACTGGTTGTGAGAGTGGGCTGCAGTTCTGCAAGATGCTACCAGTGGGCAAATTGGGTAAAAGGTACATGGGATCTCTACAATCTCAAAATTAAAAATTTGATTTAAAAAATTCTTGGGGGTGGTTATATACAGCTCTGCCGTATACACCTTGCTTTGTGGATAAGAGTTGTTAATTACCAAATTCCTATGTGTCTTATAGATTTGGAGACTATATGTGGTTCTCAGAAATCGTAACTGAAAAATAATTGTCAATGTTTCTGTCAATAACATGGCTAAAAATAGATGTAATTAGCAAGTTTTCAGTTCTGTTCATATATACACTTTAGAAGGCTTTTGTAATTTGTGTAACTTTGACGTATAGAATATAAAACCATTTAAAACAAAATAATTGAATACATATGAGTTTAACAACCAGAAAGAAATTGTGGAATGATTCTAATAGTACTTGTCTTTATTTTAAGACTGTGAAAATCTCCTTAGAGTCTTATTTTGTCTAAAATTAGTTATCTACTTTGGCTCTTTGTTTTTAACCCTTAGGTGATTTTTATCTTAATTCATATAGTGTTTGTCATGGTAGGACAGTAAGAATTCAAAGGCAAAACATTTAGTGGCTCACCAAATATTAGCCTGTGACCTCTTCACTGTCATGAGGCTCATGCATTTTTACTCTGAATTGTCTCAGCCACAGTTGTATTCTGGTCGGTGGAAGAAAAGCGTTTCTTATTTGCATCACTTCTTCCTTGTTGTCACATGGCCCGTCTCACGTGTCTGTTCTTGTGAAGCTGTGCCGTCTCAGAGGTTAAGTGTTTTGACTACAAAGCCAAGTGCCTATCTGGAAGAAGACAAGACCAGCAAGAAGGTTGGGACAGTCTTTGAGAAAGGTCCGAGTCATGGCTCCCCTTTCCCACAAACCAACCCCTTTGGCCCTGGGGTGGCTGATGTCGAGAAGAGATGAGGGAAAAGGTAAACAGGTGTGAACCCAATTTATGAAGACACCCAAACCAAGGTGGAGGCAGGGAACAACTTACAAAGCCTTTAATTGGCGAGTTAATTATCTTGCAACATCTCTAGTGTGAGACGTGTTTTAGATCCTCGAGCAGTTGGCTTTTAAGCTGAGATCAAACCACTCTTCAAGCTTCTTCCTCGCGTGATGCCCTGCTTTGGTGGCAGCCTGTTGGTCCTCTGTGTCCCCTCAACAGCCTGGTGATGTCTCCCAGCATCTAAACTGATGTCTAGCTTCTGTCGTCTCTTTCCTTGTACGGCTGCTTCAGTGAGTTCTTTACTCGGTAAGACTGATGAGTATGAGCATGGTCTCAGCCTCTGCACCCCTGACGTTGGCTGGGTGACTCTCTGTGGTGGCCGTCCTGGGCCCTGCAGGGAACTGAGCAGCACCCCTGACCTCCACCCTCTTGATGCCAGTGGTCCCCCAGTCGTGACAACCAGAGATGTCTGCAGACAGTGCCATATGTCCCCTGGGGGGCAGAGTGGACCCTGGTTGAGAGCCCTGGTCTGGGAACTCCCTGGCCCCCTGGGCTATCTTTCCTTAAAGATAATGACCTGGTCTCCAGAGCAGCTTGTGTGAATCCTGGCAGCGCTCATGTAAATTACAGACCCCTGGATGTACAGAGCGCCCACCTCGAGTGAGGCCTCGTTTGTGTAAGGGAGCGCCCCCAATGAACGCCCGTAGAAATTCTGAGCGATTTTGATTCAGAGCTGTCAGTGTCATCATATCTCAGCAACTTCTCTTTATTCATTATGTTTGCCAGAGAGTCTCTGTGGTGCTCGTGCTGTCATTGTCCTCCATCTCATGTTCACACGCTCCTGTGTAGGAAAACCCGCACTTGCTGCCACTTCCTGGGACGAGGTGTCTGGGTGCTGGACAGTCCCCTGCACCTCCGTTGTTCTGGGGCGGGGTGGCAAGGATGTGCATCTCTGCAGCGGCTCCAGGATAACGGTGCAGGCTGACCAGCACAAATGGAATTACACCTGTGACTTAGTTTAAGCCACAATTTATTTCAAACTGCTTGAGGGGTCCTAGAGCCACTTAACTTATTTACGAGTATTCAGCCAGACTCATACAGAACTTGATTATTTTCCTAGGAGGGGAGTGAGACTGGGTGGGAAGAATGCTGACTAACAGTTATAAATGGAATATTGAACATGAAAACTTGACCCGGGACCTTCGCCAAACCAAAGTTCAATTCTTTTGGTGAAAAACAATGGCTGAAACCCCAGCGTGGGGTGCAGCAACGGTGGGAGGCCTTGGTGGGTGCGGTAGACAATTTCTTCCGTTTCCTTTGGTGCAATGGTGTTGTGGATGCCTGTGTCTGTGCTTTGCCTTCTGCCTGGAAGAAAACATGGTCTTTTTTCACCCTTACCCCTTGTATTGGTTTCTCGGGGCTGCGGTAACAAAGCACCCAAAACAGGAGCTTCAAACAGTAGAAATGTATTCTCCCACAGTCTGGAGGCGGGAAGAGCAGAATCAGGGCGTCTGCGGGGCCGCGCTCCCTCTGAAACCTCTAGGGCAGATCCTTCCTGCCTCCTCACCTTCTGGGGGCTCTGGGCGCTCCTCAGCTTGCAGCCACATCCTCCTCCGCCCCCCCTCCAACGTCGTGTGGCCTCTGTCCTGTGTGTCTGTCTCCTCCCCCTGTGAGGACAGTCACGGGGTTAGGCCCACAGCAACCTCCTCTTAACTCGACAGCCTCTGCAAAGACCCTTTTTCCAAATAAGGTCACATTCACAGATGCTGGGGATTAGGTCTTTTCGGGGGACAGAGTTCAGCCTGCTGCACCCATGCTCCGCCTTCAGGGCGGCCGTGTGGTGAGAAGAAAGCAGGTGGGGACTGGCCTGGGAGCTGCACCTCCGACAGGCCACCACTGCTGGCTGTTCATGTTCTGTGCCCCTGGAAACCTCGGTACCACAGCCGCCCCCTCCAGGGTGAGAGCAGACAGAAGCCGGGCTATTCTGCCTCGTCTGCTGGGTGACCCTGGGCAGGTTACCTCACCTCCCTGTGTCTCAGTGACCTTCAGCATAGAAGGTGGACAATAATCCTGCCTGCCTGTAGGATGTCAGCTGATTTGTAAGGACTTAGAGCTTTGCTGGGATCTGCCACGTTCTCCATGAGTGTTTGTTGAATGCATACAGTGAACAGCCATGCGCAATGTGCATTTCACAACCAGGGGTCAGTGCAGGAAGGTCTGTGCTCTCCTTCGGCTCCCTGCCCTCCCTCGCCTGCCTCTGCACATCCAGCCACTCCCTCAAGCCCCTCCCCCCCCCCCCCATCCTGCCTTCCCCTGAGGCATTAAGTATGGGCGCAGCCTCAGTGAGAAGCCCGGACCAGCTCAACCACAATTCCCACAGTGCCTCCCTTCCTCTGCTCTGGTCCCATCTTAGCCCTCAAATCACTTATTCACAATTGGGGATCCAAGACGCAGGCAGGCCATGACTAGGGTGGCAGACTCCCTCTCCCACCATCCTCCCTCCCGCATCCCACGCCGGTCCCCTCTGCTCTTCCCGGGGCAGGTAACCTCCCTCTCATTTACTCTGGTCGGCCCATGTCATTGTTAACAGCACCCTGCCTTCCAGAGAGTGTCCCAGTTTGGATGGTAAATTATTTGCACCCTAAGTTGCTTAGAGAAGCAGGTGATCGGCAGGGCAAAGGTTGGGCACTGTCGGTTCACAGACATAGTATCATAAAGTAGACTAATTCCTATAAAAGACCCAGCGAAGTGGCCGAAGATAGTGTCATTGAATCCCTTTTCTTTCTACAATAAGAGACAGCAGGTTGCATCCTTGAATCGCGGCTCTTGGTGCATAGGACGTGCCGGACGATCGTTGGTTGAGCGAATGAAAGGATGAATGAGACTCTTGGTAACATGCTCTTTCAGACCTTTTTCCCTGCATGTTTCTCTTTCCATAAAGTTCCAGGAACCGTGGTCTCGAAATGCAGTGCTGGCCTCACCCTTCCCGACTCTGGGTTCAGATTACTCCAGAGCAGATCCTGATAAAGGGCTCAGGTGACTTCCTTGGCGAGTCATCCCAGGAAAGCCAGCCCAGCAGTCGGGAGCCACACAGGGACGGGAAGGCAGAGCCAGTCTACAGTGGGGCCCCTGGGGGCCATGCCGCCTAGCTCCTTCAGTCACCATGAGGCTGCTCCGGGGAGCGCTAAGGCTCAGGCATCCCTGGCCTGTGCTGGGTGGGCAGGATGGACCCTGGTGGCCAGAGGAAGCCCCGGGCACAGAGATGCAGGTGTACAGCCCAGGGGCACGTGAGGGCCCCAGAGACGTGGGGACCATGGCGGGGCTCCCATCAGCGGCGCTCCATCTGCCCGAGTATATCAAGAGTCTCATTTTAAAGGTCAGCTGCTCTAATGAGAAAGCTCTATCTCTTTTTGCACAAGGAAAGAAATTTCTCCTAGAAAAGAATACTTCCCTTCTTTGGGTGAAATCCAAACTTCGTGGTCAATAAAGAGGTTGTAGTCTGTTCCCATTAACATTTTTAAGTCTCAATACAAAATGGTAGATTCAGTTACAGAATAAATGTTTCCTCAGCTGTGGATTGGCCTTCTGATGCCTGGCATCCCATTCCAAACCAGGCCTGTTTTTTCTCTCCTTTCGCCTGGACGAGGAAGCCCTGCACACACGCTCACGCTCACATTCACACCTCTGCCAGCGTGGCCTCCTCGCCCCCCCAGGAGAGACCATCACTAATTGGCACCTCCACGCCCCCGCCTGTGTTCTCTGCTTCCTCTGCAAGCCGCCAGCACTGCCTGGCGCTGTTTCCCGCAGCAGCCTGTGTGAGCAGCGGGCTCGGCAGCTCTGAGGACGGGTGTGCGCCTGCCAGGAGCAGGGCTCGAGAGGAAACAGCCAGTGGGGGAGGCAGCCTCTCCTTGCCTCCAATGCATTTGCCGCAGAAAGAGCAGACCCTGGCCGCCCAGCCCTTTCTGTCCATGACCCTGGAGTGTGTCCCAGCCCCAGTTACCAAATGCTACAGGGATTCAGGCTGAAAATAGTGTGGCTAATGGAGAGCGGGGAGGCTGTGCGGGCCGCAGTGGGGTTCAGCCCTGAAGAGCATCTTCCCCAGAAGTAGAAAGACGAAAGCTTTCCTTACTTCCCAAGCTGAAAAACCATCCAGTTCCCCTGGATACATTTATTTGAGGATTAAGGCTCCCAGGTTTCCCTATACAGCACCAGGCGTGGGATTTTCCTTATCCTATTTGGCACTCTGGGAGTCTTCCATCTTGAGCACTGGTAAATTCCCAATCCTGATGCATCTTCTTCCCTTGGTTTATTTTTGCCTCTTCTTCTGGGATTCCTGGCGAACAGACCTTGGGAATTTTGCTTCCTCCTCTGCATGTGTGGCTTTTTCTGTAATGTTTGTCTCCTGTTGACTGTATGGGAGGCCTCCTGGGAGGGAGTGCCTCTACCTGATCCCAGTTTCTCTGCTTTCAACCTCGTCTACAGCTGCATTTGTTCATTTCCAGCAGCTTTGTTTCTTACTCACATCATCCTGGTCTTTTTTTTTTTTTTTTTTTAAAGATTTTATTTTTCTCCTTTTTCTCCCCAAAGCCCCCCGGTACATAGTTGTATATTTCGTTGTGGGTCCTTCTAGTTGTGGCATGTGGGACGCTGCCTCAGCGTGGTCTGATGAGCAGTGCCATGTCCGCGCCCAGGATTCGAACCAACGTAACACTGGGCCGCCTGCAGCGGAGCGCGCGAACTTAACCACTCGGCCACGGGGCCAGCCCCCATCCTGGTCTTTTTGATAATATCTTTTTTCTCTGGTGTTTTTAATTCCTTCTTTCATGTCTTTAATTATTTTTGATAATTCTATTATCTGAAGTTCCTAGGAGCCAAACCTATTACTCACGTCTCTGCTGCTGTTTGCTCATGTGGGTTGTTATCATGTGTATTTTATAACTTTGGTCTGTAAATCCATCCTCACTGGGGCTTCATCGTGGGAATCCACGGGCTTGAATTGAGAGTCTGTCCCTCCAGGCCAGTGGCGCTACTGACATTCTGGGCTGGGGCCCAGCCTTTAGTTCTGGGGCTGTGTCCTGTGCTCTGTATGGCTTGGGACCACCCCTGGTTTCTACCCGCTACCTGCAGTCACACCCAGTCCTGACAACCAAAAGTGTCCTCAGTTCTGGCCAAATGCCCAGTAGGGGCAGAGTCACCCCCAGCTGAGAACCGCGGCTCTGGGCTGCTTATGTGTGTGGTTCTAACACCACCCTGAGACTACTTCTATCGGCGTAAGTTCTTACCTGTGGGTTTCACAGACCAAAATTCCAACCTCAAACCCATTGTGGCTTCAGACACATGGTCTCATTTTTTACCTAGATCCAGGCAGAGAAGTCTTACAACCTTCCTGTCCCCATAGGTAGATTTTTCCTAGTTGTCCCTTTCGCTGAGGATGTAGTCCTACAAAGGTCCCTGCTTCCTGTGGGGTTAGTTCAGACCCTTACCTCTTCTCACGATGGTGGTACCAATCTACTATCCAGCAAAACTGAATGCGTCTGGTAGACCCCACATCCTTGACAACAGAGTGTATCATCACACTTTGTCATCTATTCCAATATAATACCTTGTGGTAATTTGAAATGCTTATTTTGCTATTACGAATGAAGTTGAGCATGTTTTCATATGTTTAAAGGCTATTTTTCTGCTTTACTGTCAACTTTATGACAATTTGCCCATCTTTTCTATCGAGCTGTCGGTCTTTTTCTTAAAACGAACAGCACTTCAGAGTCTGTTATGTTCTAGGCTGGGGATGGGGAATGTGCTTCAGGGTTCCAGAAGTACCTTAGAAGTCTCTTAAGTCAACAAGAAGTTGACTTAAAAACACAAAGTAACTGGGGCTGGCCCTGTGGCCGAGTGGTTAAGTTCGCGCGCTCCGCTGCAGGCGGCCCAGTGTTTCGTTAGTTCGAATCCTGGGCGCGGACATGGCACTGCTCATCAGACCACGCTGAGGCAGCGTCCCACATGCCACAACTAGAAGAACCCACAACGAAGAATACACAACTATGTACCGGGGGGCTTTGGGGAGAAAAAAAGGAAAAAATAAAAAAAAAAAAAAAATCTTTAAAAAAAAAAAAAAAAAAAAAAAAAAAAAAAAACACAAAGTAACATATAATTTATGTTTATATTTGTAAATGTATATTTTGGGGGAAGAAAACCCTTTCCAGCAAGAGTTCCAGGTTCTAGCGCAGTGTATCCTATTGTTTAACGATTATTCATCCCTACCTACCAAGAATTTGGAATTCATGTTTGATTTGGCTTCAGAGAGTCAGTCAACCTGTTCTGCATGTTTAGATCATGACCCCAGGGGGACATGAGAAAGCAGAGGCATCAGCGCTGTGTACAGCCATGCGGCTTTCCAGCATGGTGCTTGTCGTGTAAGGCGGGTGATTGCTCTGTTCCTTAGGGTGAAGCTTGATGTTTGTGTTCCGGGTGGAAGCTGCTGGTCTCAGCGCAGATTTCAGCAGTTTTGTGAAGGCAGACGAGCAGCCTCTCCCTCTGGCAGGCTGCTGATCTGCACTGTTGAAGGCAAGCCTCGGCTCAGCCTGGGCGCCAGGCTGGCACCTTCTCTCTGCCAGCCGCTCCTGGAACCACAGACCACTCTGTCCTTCCCAGTTGGCCTCATGTCCCTGGAGAGACAGCAGGGCATGTGAGCACCACGCGCAGGCCCCAGTGAGATGTCCTCAACAGCACTGCTGCCGTTGCCTGCTGTTGCAGGCGCAGTGTGCTCTGAGGCCTTGCTCCTCGTTGGAGTTCAGTCTGTGAGCCCACTCAGAGCCTTGAATCCCCGGGAGTCCTCGATTTGAGGAAACAGCGCAGGAAACCTCTGCAACAAGTTCCCATGACCTAAGCAACTGGTCCCTTTTAAGTAAAATAAGATCTCCCTCCTTCAGCACAACTTCTTCCAAATTTCCCCAACTCTTTGCCCAGCCAGCAGTCTCTGAGAAGCCCTCCTGGCTGTCCTGGGCTCCCTGGGTGCCCTCCCGAGCACCCTCTGCTTTCCCTGCACAGACCTGACTGTGGTGTTGGAGGCGCTGGGTGCGTGGGCCCCCAGACTGTAAGCCCCACAAAGCATCGCCAGGTGATCAGGTGACACAGCAGATACGGGTGAGACATTCACTGGACAATGCACTGATTGTGGTCACTTTCTCCTCATTTCTGCAATGAGCTGGCTTTTGAAGGTCAGGGCACACACGGTCCCAGTGATTGTGAAAACTTCTTCCTCACTCCCTTCATGCAGTTATACCCCTAAGGCAACTTTTCTCACATCCACAAGAAACTCTCAAATTCTTTACTGGCAGGTGAGACCTAGCTGCCAAGTCGAGCTAGCTGATTGCATCTTGTTTAGGCTCTACCCCCGCCCCAACCCCTTTGCTCAAGTCTCAGGTGAGTCCCACTCTTGGGTCAGGTGGGCATTGGTGGGCTGCATGCTGAGCACATCCACGTGGATGCCTCTTGGCTTGACAACTCCTGAGCCGCCGGGCGGTGGGTTTCAGCTTCACCTGGCAGTGGTTGGAGTATAAAATCATTAACATGACGACAGAAAGTCTTGATGTTGACAGTTGAAGCTTTGGGGCTCAGACTTTAGTCACTAGACATGCTCTGTGACATGCATAGTTCTGGACTTCACCCCAGGCCAACTCACTCAGAATTTTTTTTATTTTTAAAAAATTGAGATAAAATTCAGATAACATAAAGTCTACCATTCAACCATTTTAATGTGTACAATTAAGTGTTTTTAGTATATTAACAATGTTATGCAATCATCACCACTATCTAATGCCAGAGCATTTTCTTTACCCTAAAATAAACCCCATACCCATTCATCAGTCACTCCCATCACACCCTCCCCCACCCCCTGGCAACTGCTAACCTGCTTTCTGTCTACAAATTTGCCTGTTCTGGACATTTCCTATAAATGGATTCACACGAGACCTTTTCTGCCTGGCTTCTTTCACTTACACGATGTTTTCAAGTTTCATCCATGTTGTAGCGTGGATCAGTACTTCTTTTTTTATGACTGAATTATGTCCCAATGTATAGATAGATCAAATTTGTCTGTCCATCATCAGTCAATGGACAGTCCGGTGTTCCCACCTTTGGCGATTGTGAATAATCCTGCTGTGAACATTCATGTATGAGTTTTTCTGTGGATGGCGTTTTCATTTCCCTTGGGCGTATACCTAGGAGTGGAATTGTTGACCTTTCTGAAGAACTACTTGACTGTTTCCACAGCAGCTGCACTGTCTCGCGTCCCCACAGCGGCGTGGGGGTTCGAGCTTCTCCACATCGTCTCCAACGCTGCTTTTCCATTTGTCTGATTATAGCCATGCTAATGGATGTGAAGTGGTATCTGGTAGTTTTGATTTGCATTTCCCTGATGACTAATGATGTGGAGCATCTTTTCATGTATTTTTCAGCCATTTTTGTGTCTTCCTTGGAGAAATGTCTGTTCTCGTCCTTTGCCCATGTTTTAATTGGGTTGTTTGTCTTTTTGTTGTTAAGGTGTCGAGTTCTCTGTATATTCTGGACACTAGACCCTTATCAGATATATGATTTGCAATTTTTTCCCTATTCTGTGAATTGTCATTTCATTTCCTTGAAAGTCCTTTAATGTACAAAGGAGTTTAATTTTGACGAAGTCTGGCATATCTCTTTTCCTTTCGCCACTTGTGCAATATCGTATTTCAGGAAGCACCACCTGATCAAGGTCATGAAGATCCACCCCTGCGTTTCTTCTGTCAGACTCTCCCCTCCCCAGGGTCTGTGTAGGTGTTTTTGTTTGTTTTCGTGACTTTTCTGAACTAATTATGCAAAGTCTGCAATTTCTGTCTTGTGTGGCCACTGATATCTCTGTTCCATTAACATAATGGTCAGCAAATGATTAGACAGAGACTCTTAAATGCCTGGAACCAAAGCAACAGCAAACCAGCCTTGCAGATGGGCTGTGTGTCTGTGGTGGGCGGCTCATGTTCAACACTCAGCACGCAGTTCACACTCTTTCTTCCCCTTCCCCTCCTGCTGTGCAGTCTGAAGGTGCGGGGTGGGGGAGAGAGGGAGGGCCTTCCTTCTCAGGGCCTTCCTGAGCACCTGCATGGCCCCAGGCACCTGCATGTCCTAGATTTCCAGCAATCGGGAGAAGCTTCTCCAAGCCCTTATTCCCCAAACACCTCACTCCCCAGCCTCTCCTCCCGAGCTTCCTGGTTAATCTGTCATTTGCTCAACTGTTATCAGTTGCCTCAGGTAGAAATAGGTAAAACATTTTCCTGGAAATGATTTTGACAAACTGCCCAGGTGGCATGTTAGCGCTGAAGAGTCCCAAGTTAGGGGAGAGAGGCAAGCCTTCTGAGCCGGTCCTTCAGGTCAGAATAAATGATCACATTTCCTTGTGAAATAGGTCCGTCTCCTCCTTCTGGTGCATTCCTGGTACCGGGATGCCAGGCTGTCGTCCTCAGGGTGACGACGCTGAGCTGGGAGCCGGGTGTTCAAATGCTGCCGAGCTCGCTGCTGTTGCCGAGTCAGCCGTGTTTTTTCAGTGTTCCCCTGGCTGCTGCAAGCCTTTGGTTAATTTCCAGAGTTACAAAAGACTCAGTTCTGATGGTTTTTACCAGCTTTTTGTTGCTTTGGTAGAGGGATGGGTTTTTGGAGCTCCTTACTATACAATTTTCCAGTCACTCAGAATTTTAAGTGTTGGGCAGGAATGTGCAGTTTTTGCAGGTTCCTTGATGACTCTGATGCTGTTGGCCCACAGCGCATGCTTTGAGAACACTGAGCTGGTACTGTGTCTCTCCTCTCCAGGTTACCGCCTCGTCTGACGTCCGAGATTTCCTCTCTGGGAGATGGGCCTGTCATAAGCACTGTCCGATGTCTTTAGAGTTCGTGGCCCTGGCTTGGGATCTGCCTGCTTTCTTTGCTGTTGTCACCGTTGCCCGAGTACACAGAGGTGCCTAGAGCTAGAGCACCTGGCCTCGCCGTGTCAGCCAGCAGAGAGACATCTTAGGCAGCCGCTCTGGGGGAGGAGGACTGCCCTTCAGCAGCATGGAGGAGAAGCCGCAGCTGTCTCCGTGAAGGTCAAAAGCCTTGGCTGACTTATGGACCCTCTTTGAGGTGGTTCCTGAGTCAGTGACCCTATTTCCAGACAGATACACAGACTTAAAGGGGGTGACCTGGCACTGGGCAGAGGAATGAACGTAAAGTGCAAATGTGGCAAAATTCACCATGAAAGTTAAAATGTTCATATTCAGGCCAAAAAATGATTTGGCCTAATTTATGTGTTCGTGAAGTGTCCCTTTAATGAGTGCTGCGTAAGCTATGCTTTTAGGAATTGTGGTTGCCAGTCTCTGCTCATGCCAGGACAGATGCTCATTAGGAAGAGAAATAGTATTTAGTATTTCTTCTGTGAGATCCTTGAACCTGGTCATGGAGTCAAATGAGTCATCACTCGTGTAAGAGACCTGGCTGGACTCTCGCCCTGGCCCACGTCTTCCAGAGCAGGCGTCCAATGGAGAATGCCCTAAGTATCTGCCAGTTAGTGCAGCGGACACAGATTCAGCATCTCTGAAAGGCTACCTGGGTTGGCAATTCCTATGCTCCCAAGATCTTTTCCTTTCTTTGAATGTCTAGAGCAATGGATTTAAGCTTTGCGGGCCATAGATCCCTTAGAGAGTCTGAGGACCCTCCATTAGAAAAATGTGAACATAGGGCGAACCTAGACGGCCTAGTGGTTAAGTTTGGCATACTCCGCTTCAGTGGCCCAGGGTTGGATTCCAGGTGTGGACCCACACCATTAGTCTGTCAGTGGCCATGCTGTAGCGGTGACCCACACAAAAAGAGGAAAGATTGGCAGTGGATGTTAGCTCAGAGTGAATCTTCCTCAGGAAAAAAAAGGAAAGAAATTGCACATACACAAGTGTTTGCATGTAGTTTTATTAGGCTTGTGGACACCCTGAAGAATCTCCATGGACAACAGATAAGAACCTCTGATTTAGAGAAATCAAGGCAGCAGGAGAAGCAGGCACTAAGTGTCTGTCTCCAGACAGTGTCTCTCAACACCAGCTGTGTGCAAAATTATCTGGAAGCTTTTTAAAAAGAAAAACAAAACCTTTTTTATTATGGAAATTTTTAAACATGCCTAAAAGTGGAGAGAAAGTCTAATGAGCCCCAGGGTCCCCATCACTCAACGCCCCGGCTGTGAAAAGCAGGAAGAAGGTCTGTCTGCACAGTCCAGGGAGACCCACTTAGGGAAGGCCCCAGACATCTTTCGCTGCGAATACCTCACTGTGGGCCCTAAGAGACAGAACTCCCGTTCTTAGCAATACCATTCTCATACCTTTAAAAAATTCCTTAAAGTCGTGTGTAGTGCAAGGGGTTCTCAATTACTCTTAAATGTCTTTTTTAGTGGGTTCCCTCTGATGCGAATCCCAACAACGTCCTTGCGGCACTTGGCTGTTGGCTGACGCTTCTTGAATCTCTCATACGTGGAGCCGCCTCCCTATTCGTGCCCGGCAGCTAAGAGGCTGATACCCACCCGTGGCCAGACCTCCCGAGGCCGCGTCCCCAAGGCCGGCTTCCTTGTACTTCCTGTTCTGCGGCCCAAAGTTGGCCGTTTCCCTTGTCTCCCCGAGACAGATTAAGACAGGGTGCCACTTAACCAGGGTCTGCTGGAAAGCATGAGGGGTCCCCCCTTTGGATCCTTGGTAGACGTCAGGTCTGCAGGAGAGAAGAACCAAGTGCGTGGGCCGAGAGAGCGCTCGGTTCGGTTCGGTTCGGTCCCCGGCCCGGGTCGTGTGTGGTCAGGGTGCTCCCCGGGCTCCACAGCGCGGCCTAACGCGCGCTCCGTTCCTTTTGCAGGCCCAGCCTCCTGACCCGGCCTATGCGCCCCGGCCCAGCGCATGGGGCCATGGCCCTGCTCCCGGGGCAGGCGGAGCCCCCCGCCCTGGAGCCTCCGGGCGGCGGCGGCGGCGGGGCCCGCGCCCGGCATGTCATCATCAACGTGGGCGGCTGCAGGGTGCGCCTGGCCTGGGCCGCGCTGGCCCGCTGTCCCCTCGCGCGCCTGGAGCGCCTACGGGCCTGTCGCGGCCACGACGAGCTGCTGCGCGTGTGCGACGACTACGACGTGAGCCGCGACGAGTTCTTCTTCGACCGCAGCCCATGCGCCTTCCGCGCCATCGTGGCGCTGCTGCGCGCCGGCAAGCTGCGCCTGCTGCGGGGCCCGTGCGCGCTGGCCTTCCGCGACGAGCTGGCCTACTGGGGCATCGACGAGGCCCGTCTGGAGCGCTGCTGCCTGCGCCGCCTGCGCCGCCGCGAGGAGGAGGCCGCCGAGGCCCAGGGCGCGGAGCCGGCGGGGCGCGGGGCGCCGGGCAGCCCGGAGCGCGCCCTGGGGCCCAGCGGGCGGCTGGCGCGCGGCCGGCGGCGCCTGCGCGACGTGGTGGACAACCCGCACTCGGGGCCGGCCGGCAAGCTCTTCGCCTGCGTGTCCGTCGCCTTCGTGGCCGTCACCGCCGTCGGCCTCTGCCTGAGCACCATGCCGGACATCCGCGCCGAGGAGGAGCGGGTGAGCGCGCCGGGGCTAGAGCGGGGACGGGGGCGGCTGGGGCCCGGACCGGGCGGGCGGCGTGGACAGGACAGGGGCTGAGGGGTTGGCCAGGCAGCGGGGACAAGAGGGGGTGGGGCTGGGGCCAGAGGCAGCTGGGCCGAGGGAGCGCACGCCGAGTAGTGGTCTTAGATGTCCAGGACCCAGCTCTCCCGCGCTGTTGACAGGCGCCTCGAGTGACCCCCCGAGTGAGGGCACACAGGCCGGCAGCTGTGCACTGACAGCGCAGGCTCCAAGTTACAGCCAGCCTCGAGAACGCAGCGAGGCCTGCTGAGCAGGCCTTCTCCGCTGACTCTCTCCAACGTCAGGCCCCGGACGCTCGGTCAACCTGAAGCTGAAACACTTGGTGTGGGAAGGGTCTAGAGAGCTGTGTGCTTTACCTCGAGTCCCGAGTCCTGGGCCACAGGGACGTGACCTGTGGCCTGGGCATTCTTCCAGGGCACAGAGCCAGGGCCGGGCTTCCAGCTCAGGTAAACCCAGGGCTGGCTTCATCCAGGTGTTGGGGCTCCTTCCTGCCCCCTTCTGTGTGTCGGGTGAGAATGCTGGCACAGAACGTGGGCAGAAGTGTAATTCTCCGCTAGAATGTTCTCCAAAGCCTGTCCTTGTTTGTGCACTGAGTGCGTAGTGGAAGGTTCAGGAAACATTCGGGGAAGGCTCTGTGCTGTTGGATTGGTGGGTTAGAAGAGAGGGTGTTACTGTATCTGAAGGACGAAGCTGAGTGTTGGCCTGCATTTCCTGATGGGGTGGTGGGGGGCGTCCTGCCTGCCCCTCTGCTTGATGGTGCCCTGCTTCTGCCTTCCAGCCTCTGGGCAGAGCAGCTCATCATCCCAGCCTCAGAGCCCTTCCGCGGTCCAGAGGTTATGCCCGGAGCACGTCCGGTGGGTCAGCTCATCATGGCAATGTCTTGCTTCCTCCCGGAACATTCGCTGATAGCTGGCTTTACCCGGAGTGTGGTGACCCTGACTGCAGATTAAATTTAAATGTAAATTTTAGGAAATTGGTTTGGCTTCCTTCGTTGTTTGGGTGCCTGATTCCTGAGCTATCATTTCCAGTTGTCTTCACCAGGCCACGTCTTGGATTCTGCTTCTGAAAAGACACTGGAGGTGTCTGGATTTTCTGAGTAGCAACAACCCCATACAGTATGCGGGAGGGAATCATTTACATGAGAATCAGGAAACAGGAGGCGTTAGGGCTGCCTCTCCTTGTGGCGTCATCCCTGGAGTCAGGCCGGGCCCTTGCAGAATCCTCCCAGGCGCCCACTGGTCTCCACATCACCACGGTTCATACCCCCACCCACCTCCTCCCCGTTCTCTGAAACATCACTTCACACCACTAGGTGTGTCTCACCAAACCAGTTACCGGTTTAGAAAGTAATGATCCCTGTGTCAGTGATGTGTGGTGAAACACGTTTGTGTGCTGGCCGCTCCCAAATGCGGGGTCCCCCGTGACACCCAGCCACACGGTGGGTGCTGAGTGCGCTGCACAGGAAGGAGGAAACTCCCAGTGTCATCACCTTTGTGTGTGTAGTAAAATGTATGTAAAATTTGCCATCCTGACCATTTTCAAGTGCACAGTTCAGTGTATTAAGTACGTTCACACTGTTGTGCAGCCGTGCCCACCATCCGTCTCCAGAGCTTTCTCAGCTTCCCAAACTGAAGGTCCGTCCCCATTAAACACCAGCTCCCCTCGCCCTCCTGCGCCGCTGGCACCCACCGTCTGCTCTGTGTCTCTGTGACTGGACGACTCTGAGCCCTCACGTGGGTGGAGTCATACAGGATCCGTCCTTCTGTGACTGGCTCATTCCACTCAGGCTGCGACCTCCAGGTTCGTCCATGTTGAGGCAGGTGTCAGGCTCTCCTTCCTTTTAAAGGCAGAACATACTCCCCTGTGTGTATGCCCCACGTTGTCTGCACAGGCGTCACCTCGGCGCGCAGTGAGTCCCCTGCCCAGGGCTGGGTGGGCCAAGATGGTAAATCCTGTGTCTTCCACGCTCAGTGGGCTGCTCAGGTGTCCGGATGGAAGAACGCAACAGAGACCCCAGGGGTGGCCGGGCAGCAAATCACCTCCGCCCCCCGGCTCTGTTCGCCGTCCTCGGTCGTGCGCTGATGCTCTGTCCACCCCCTGACCGCTGGGGCTGGTCCTCCGCGGTGAGGCCGAGGCGTGGAGCTCTGCCCGCGGCGCGGTGTGTCCTCGCGCCGCCCCGTTCGCCCCACACGGCAGGTGCAGGAGAGGAGCCCGCCGGCCGCTCCCCGAGCAGCCCAGCACCAGGCCCTCTGTCCCTTTGCTCGCCCAGGAGCAGCCCGGGGCGCGGCCTCCCGCTGGTTCCGCCTCCGGTGGTTCCGGGGCGCGGTCCCCCGCTGGTGCCGCCTCGGGCGGTTCCGGGCGCGGTCCTGGGACGGCGGCGTGTCCCCTCTTCTGCCGAGAGTGAGTACCGTCCCGAGTGTCCGGAGCCCCCGAGCCGAAGCGGGCGGCCCTGACGCTGCCACGTGCGCCGCTTCGTGCTTCACAGGAGCCGCGCACCCCGGGCACGCGGGGCTCCGGGAGGGCCCCTGCCCCGCTGAGCAGGCCCCGGCTGGGGCGGAGAGCGCCTGTCGGACGCCGGCCCCTGCGGGTGGTGTCGCCTGGACCGTCGGCCCACCGGGGCTGCGCCGGCTCCCGGCCCCACGCTGCACCCAGACGGGCCGGGGCGGGGCCCTCCTGCGCTCCGCCCCCCGCCCCCCACAGGGAGAGAGGGCGGCGAGGAGCCGGCGGGCCGCGGCACGGGGGCCGTGGGCAGAGACGGCTGCCATCGGCATCCGGGGGGCGGTGCAGAGACACCGGGGCCCGAGCTGGCAGGGGAGGACCCTGGCCAGCCTGACGGGCGGGCGAGGGTTGGGCTGGGCCATGGCAGGTGCCCAGGGACACTTGGTTACATGGGGAGCTGCTGGCCGTGGGCCCCTCGGGAATGCCACTGGAGCTCCCTCCTGGGTCACTGTGCTCCCTATGCCACCGAAACAGACCGCCACAAACCGCCTGGTCGAGGCAACAGGTTCTTCTCTCTCAGTCCTGGAGCCAGGAGTCCGACCCCGCCTCACTGGGATGCTGTCTGGGAGTCGGCAGGCTGGTTCCTGTGGGGGCTCGGGGGAGAATCCCTTCCTGGCCTTCCAGCTGGAAGGGCTGGAGTGTGCCTGGCTCGTGGCCTTTCCTCCGTTCTCACAGTGCCTTGCTCTGGTCTCTTCTGCCCTCATCTCCTTCTGCCTCCGACCCTGCAGCCTCCCTCTTAGGAGGACCCTGTGATTGCACCGAGCCCACCCGCAATCCAGGCCTCTGCCAGCTCAGGGCCCTCACCTTCGTCCCACCTGCACAGCCCTTTCTGCCATGGGAGGTGACACACGCGGAAGGTGCTGCAGGTCTGGGGACCAAGACTTGGGTGTCTTCCGGGCATTATCCAGCCAACCGCAGTCATGAAAATTCTCAGGGCCCAGGTTTCTGCTCCTTGTTCTCCAGGCCCCGTCGGGGTCAGCAGCCACACCTCCCCTGCCAGCACCATTGGTGCAAGGCCTGCGGGGCCTGCAGGGCCTGCGAGCACCTGCCACCTGCCTGCTCCCGGGGGACCCAGATGGTGAGAAGCAGCATCTGCATGGCCCGGAGGTGACCAGGAGGAGCAGGGTTGTCTGCAATAATCGGCATCCGAGGGGTGCTTCCCCCCTCGTCCAAGCCACAGTGTTCACCCCGCCAGCTTTCAGCCCTTGCAGCCGCTCAGACACCGCTGTCCTCATCCTGCCATGTGTCCATGGTCTCAGACTAAGCAGACATGAGGCGTTTCTCTTTTCAATGAAGAATCCCCTCCTGTCTGAGGGCATCGAGGGCATGGGACCCTAGAGGGATGACTCAGTGCTGCAGCCTCGGAGTTGGCCGTCACAGAGCCTCCAGGAAAGAACCGTGGTTCCATCTGGAGACGAGGATAAAACTCATGAGAAAGGAAGACCTCATTGTCGGGCACATGTGCCCAACTGTGGGCAGACGAGGAAACAGAGCTGCCCAGAAAACCAGTGGCACACGCTCCAGTCCTAAATTATCTTCCAGCCAAACGCTCGCCACGTGTCGCCAACAGCTCTTCAGAGCTTACGAATGAAGCATCTTTAACACAAGTCAACTGCTTCCTTGCTGTGGGCATCTTGGAGCACGCCCCGCCCGAGAGGGACTGCTTATTGGGTCGAGGGCACAGAGAGGGGAGCAAGGCTGCCCAGCCCCCACCCCACTGCACCCCGTGTCCCCCCAGTGGAATCACCCCCCAGGGGCCCTTGGGACTCAGCCTCTACCTACAGGACCTAGGGGCTCCCTGCCCTGTCCCAGAAGGTCTGCGCCTAACAGCACTGCCTCCCCCAGCACTCCTGCCAGGAGTGGGGCTCACTTCTCAGTGCCTGGTCTACGGCGGGACCATGCACATGGTGGCTGTGGCTTCCCAGACCCAGGCCTTAGGGTGATCTGTGCAATGGTTCCATCTTGCCTGCAGGGACAAAGGTTAGTAATACCAAAACCCTAAACATCCATGGCCACAGAAAGTTATCCTGAATTCTGTGACCCCCGAATAGTACATTGGAAACGAAAACACACTCAGTGTGCACTGTGGTTCCTAGGGAAACAGTCACGGTGATAATCATCCAGAGATATTTCCACCACTTAGTTACCCGGCTGAACGGAGCCCCCCAGCAGACAAGTCGGTGTTTTCGTGCAAGTGCTCGGGGGAGTGTGGAGGGCCATGGCCCCCACGGCTGCGGTAGGGTCAGAGTTGGACGTGGTGCTGCACCCTCTAGACATCAGAGAGCCCAGGCTCAGTGCTGACAGGACTTCTCCAGGCTCTCGGACGGCGAGGCGGCTCCAGAGCTGACCACACCTCCCACTCCAGGTCGCCGAGGAGGCCCAGGACGGAGCGGACGGTGAGAGCCTCTGTTTCCCGTGGCTTTTGTGGAGTCTCCGTGGGCCTCTGGCCTTCATTCTCTACCCCGCCACCACCGTGCTGTGGCCAGCACCCTGATGAGGCACCACGTGAGCACACAGTGTGACCAGAGCACCCTAGTTACCGCGAGTCGCCGGGAGGTGGGTGCTGATTCTCCCGAGAAACGTGCGTCTGGATTGTTAGGTGACGGGGCAGCAGAGTGGTGCCTTGTTGGGGTCGAGTGCTCTCCGTGGCCAGGGGAGGCCCGGGGCGCACCTAGGTGCTGGCTGTGAGGACCATTGCAGTGACATCTATTTTAGCGACCCGATAGCTGAGGAGAGGCCTTCAGAGCTGTCTGGAGGATGGGTGGACAGAAGTTATTCCAGCGAGTAGCTCCTAGATCCCTTTTGTGTGGTGGCGGCTGGAGTGTTGCCTGGAGACCGTGCTGGGCGCCTGCCTGGGCCCTGGCTGGCAGCGGGGACAGGCTGTGCGCCAGCCCATCAGAACAGCGAGTCTTCATGGAACGTCTGCAGGGCGCAGGTTGTTTCTCTAAAGCTATTGCTTCCTTCACATCGCGGCTGGTATTTGGCTCTGCATGTCGATTTTTTCCTTTGAGCTCACGTGATTAAATTAAGACCCGCATAATCAGTTATAGATTTCATGACTGGGATTCCAGCTACTGAATGCACTGAGAACATTTGGCAGCAGCATCGAAAGCTGGTGACAAAGTCTCTGCTGTGTGTGGGCATACAACACACATCGAATTTGGCCAGCTTCTTGCTGGAGTGAGAGCTTTACTGTTTCTGAGCTGTGTTAGTCAGGGTTCTCCAGAGAAACAGAACCAGCAGGAGACAGACAGATGGATAGATAGGTAGATAAAATGCAAATACATAAAATACATGTATTTTATAAGGAATTGGCTCACACAGTGATGGAAGCTGAGAAGTTCCAAGATCTGCAGTCGACAAGCTGGAGACCCAGGAGAACGGATGGTGTTCCAGCCTGAAAGCCCCCAGGTTCGAGACCTAAGAAGAGCCAATGTTTCAGTTTGAGTACAAAAGACAGGCTGTTCCAGCCCAGGCAGGCGGGCGGGAGGAGCTCCTAACTGAGGGAGGTCAGCATTTCTCTTCTGTTCAGGCCGTCAGCTGATTGGGTGAGGCCCGCCCACATGGGACATAGCTGTCTGTTTTACTCAGAGTCCACTGATTCAAATGTTAATCCCAGGGGCTGGCCCCGTGGCCGAGTGGTTAATTTCACGTGCTCCGCTTTGGTGGCCCAGGGTTTGCTGGTTCGAATCCTCGGCACGGACATGGCACCACTTGTCAGGCCATGCTGAGGCAGCGTCCCATATGCCACGGCTAGAAGGACCCACAACTGAAAATATACAACTATGTACTGGGGGGATTTGGGGAGGGAAAAAAAAAAGTTAATCCCAACCAGAACACACCTAGAATCGTGTTTGACTAAATGTCTGGGCCCCCATGGCCCAGTCAGGTTGACACATAAAATTAACCACTGCCTGAGCGCTGGCTCTCGCTCACTGTTTCACAGACGTATCTGTTGGGTGGGGTGTTCTGTTCACTGGCACATCCCACAAGGCTGGCCCTCAGAGATGACAAATCGGCTTCCCAGCATCAGCAGTTCTAACCTGTCCTTTGGGATCTTTGGGGACCTGACCGGGGCTTACAAGGGAGCCATGGCATGACGCCTGGCATGGGACTGTCATCCCTGTCCCTAAACACAAGCCTGAAAGCAGAGTTATGTGTGTCTGAGCCCTGGGGGGCTGGGGCTTCTGCACTGAGAACTGATTTCTTTGGAAGAGCAGGTACAGTGGATGGAATGTTGTGTCCCCCCAGATCCAGACATTGAAATCCAGCCCCCAGTGTGATGGTGTTAGGAGGGGGCCTTTGTGAGGTGATTGAATGAGATTAGCGTCTTTATAAAAGAGGGCTGGAGAGCTCCTGTATCCTCTGCCATGTGAAGACACAGCGAGAAGACGCCGTCCGTGAACCAGGAGGCAGGCCCTCAGCAGACACGGAATCTGCTGGCACTTGGATCTTGGACTTCCAGCCTCCGAAACCACGAGGAGTAAGTGCCAGTTCTCTCAGCTCCAGGGTGTGGTGTTTATCATAGCAGCCTCGGGGACTGAGCCAGCATGCATAGGAACCTCCTGGGGGCTGAGCTGGGGGCTTGGTCTTTCCTCCTGAGCTCCTGGTGGAGCTGCTCCCGTCCCTGACGGCATAAGCATGCTGTGTCAGCTACAGAGGAGCCAGACCATGGGGCCTCCCACTAGCATCGGGGGCTGCGCCGTGGGGGCCTGCAGCTGTGCACGCTCAGCATGTTGCCTCCACTTCGTCCTAAGAGGCGCCAGTCCCCGCCTAGCGGGGGACAGCCAGCTTCCACATGGAAACGTGGCTGAGCAGTCGGCAGCTCGTAGCCCTCTGCATCCTGTTGGCACATGCAGGCAGAGGGGCTGGGAGTGTCGTCCTGGCCAGGTGGCTGCAGGCCGGGTGAGGGTTAGGTTGCTCTTTGCTGAAAGGAGGAAGGAAAGGTGGATGCTGGTAGCGGTAGCAGCCCTGCAGCCGGTCCTGACCTCAGGCGACTGCCCTGTGCCCCTGGGGCTGCAGGAATGCCAGGGCAGAGAAGGGGGCATGGGAATTACCCCCTCATTCCCGAGGAGGGCTGCCAAGAATGGAGGCTCCCCACCTCTGAAAAATGGGTGATGAGCTTGGTTGGTTTATTTTCCTTTTTGCAAAGATCTGATCCGGAATCAGCAAAATCCCGTGGGAATACAATGCAGCGGGCCAAGCCTGGTTCAGATCCTGCCTCCGTTCATCTTTCTTTTCTGTAAAATGAGGATGGCCCTCCCTCCTGACTGCTGTGAAAGGTGGGGTGGTGCTCCCTCTCCCAGTGGGCGTCAGGCCCTTCCTGCCCCTTCCTCAGCCGCGCCGCAACCTCGCTGCCCAGAATCTCGGTCCCAGGCCCCAGACAGCTGGGCTGTCGGCGCCCACATCTGAGGCGCTGCCTGTTTCCGTGGGGCTCCCTCCTGCGAGACTCGCAGAGGCACTGGAAACAGAGCCGGATGTGCCGAGGGATAAACATGAAGCTCAGAACGTTTTTTACCCTCTACTTTCTGCACAGATTTGGCAGGGAAAAAATAGGGGGTTTGTGTTTTGGCTTTACGCTTTAGTCTGAAATAGAAGACCTGAGCTCAAAGCCTAGAACAGAAGCTGCGAGGCTTTTTTCTTTTTTTTAAGACTTTATTTTTTAGAGTAATTTTAGGTTCACAGCAAAATTGAGGGGAAGATGCAGAGATTTCCCCTGTACCCCTCCCTCACAACCACCATCCCTTCAGAGTGGTACGTTTGCTGGAGTTGATGAACCTACACTGGCACGTCGGCATCCCCTAGAGTCCGTGGTTTACATCGGGGTTCACTCCTGGTGTTGCACTTTCTCTGGGTTTGGACAAAGGTGAAATGAAGTCATCCATCGTGTGGTCCCATGCAGAGTAGCTACACTGCCCTGAACATCTTCTGCTCTGCTTGTTTGTCCCCCGATCCCTGGCAACCACTGATCCTTTTCCTGCCTCCATAGTTCTGCCTTTTCCACAGGGTCATGTAGTTGGAGTCACACAGTACGTAGCCTTTTCAAACTGGCTTCTTTCACTTAGTAATATGCATTTAAGGGTCCTCCCTGTCTTCTCATGACTTGATAGCTCATTTCTTTTTGGTGCCAAATGATATTCCGTTGTCCGGATGGACCACAATTTGCTCATCCACTCACCTACCGAGGGACGTCTTGGTTGCTTCCAGCATTTGGCAGTTATGAATAAAGCTGCTGTAAACATCCATGTGCAGGTTTGTGTGTGGACAAATTTTCAACTCATTTGGGTAAATGCCAAGGAGTGTGATGGCTGAAAATTATGGTAAAAGTATATTTAGTTTTGTAAGAAACCACCGAACTGTCTTCCAAAGTGGCTGCCATTTTTCGTTCCCGCCCGCGATGAGTGAGAGTTTTGGCTATTCTAATAGGTGTGCAGTGGTATCTCGTTGTTTTAACTTGCATTTCCCATGTGATATGTGATGTGGAGCATCTTTTAATATGCTTATTTGCATCTGGATGTCTTCTTTTCTCAGACATTCACTACGAGAACTTGGTCAAGCTCTTGGAAGTAAAAATGTGTGGGTTCCCCCTGTGACTGGGCCCCCTGGGGCTCTAACTCTCGAGTTGTCCACACTGAGCCTCCAGCAATCTGTCAGTCACAGGTGAGGCTGTCCTACCCGGCCCTGGTTCCTGCGGCCGCCTCAGGTCTCTGCTCCGGGAAGCCGGGACTCCCATGTTCGCCTGACCGTCTCTCCTGTCTTGGGAGCAGAGGTCAGCCCTGTGTCCTCCTCTCTCACAGATCCAAGAAGCAAGGTTGATTTTTCAGTCTGTTCAGCTTTTCAGTTGCTGTTAGGATGGAGTGGCAGCTTCAAGCTCCTTCTGTGCAGAACTGGACACCAGTCCCAAGATTCTTTTTGACCTAATCTGTCCAAGGCCTTTGGTTTGTCTTCTCTGTCACGCTAAGAGGCAAAATTGGGTATTGGTTAGTTCTCAGACTCTAATGCAGAGCAGGGCTCCATCCCAGCTCTTGCTCTGACTGCACAAGACCTAAGGCACTTACGTGTCCTCTCTGAGCCCCAGTTGCCTCATCTATAAGTGCAGATTCTTCAGAGCTGTTGAGATTAAGCAGGTCTGAGTCCTGCTTTCCCTAAACAGCCACTGCGAGCAGCCCCTTGCCCTCGGGCCCTTGGACAGTCACTAACTCCAGGACAGAGTGGGGAGGAAAGGCCGGGGTGGAAGATGGGCAGAAAAGAAGAGAGAAGAAAGAATGTGGAGCCCAGCATGGTGCCCTGTAGCCCCTCGGGGCCAAGGTCATGGCTGCTCGTGTCCCACCCCTCCCCGTCCCCACTGAGTCCCCTCTCCTGGGTCCACCAAGATGAAGTGCTCTTGCAGTTAAAGCTGTTCTAATGAGGGGACTTTGCCGTTGCCTAAACCAGGGCCCCGTCAGGCTGCGGGGTTGAAGTTCTCTGTCTTGTTACCCTCAGTGCACACTGCAGGAGTCATTCTGTCTTCACTTTTTCTCTGCAGCTGCCAGCATGGGAGTGGCTATGAGAGTATTAACTGGTTAGTAACAAGAGGAAAAGAAGGGTCTCTCCACGTGTGTGTAATTCATTGCCTCCTGGCACTTCCCTCATAGGATTGAGTTATTTTGACTTAGCCACATTTTTAAGGGAGCCGAATTCATCCAAGCATAAATTTATCAGGCATCACCCAACTGGGGCTGTGAAGAGACCCGAGAAGTTGGAATTCAGATGATTTTAGGCTCCACTTAAGCCTGAAATGTTAAGGATAACCGGAAAGGATGTTTTTAATAAGAAGGCATTAACTATTATAATTCAGCAAATTGGCTAGTCCCAGAGGAGGAGCTTGTGCTGTTTATTTTACCAAAAATATTAATTCATCAACAGCTGTAAGAAGTTTGGTAAAGGTTTGGAGCTAGGAGGTGGGCAGGAAATACGTTCATGAGTCCCTAAACTGGTGGTTCCTGGGTCCTCGATGGGAGCAGGTGACGTTCCGAGCCAGCTGTGCTTGGAGGAGCACGGATTTCAGCGAAGACCGTGGGGATTGGAGGAGTTCCTATTTTCTGATTCAACCTGCAAATGAACATCTTGAGAAATAAACCAGGCGCGTCTGCGAGGACTGTTATGTGGGCTCAGGTTGGTGCAGAGTTGGGACCTCAGATGCTGTCCAGGGACATGGGCAGCCAGCCCTCTCCCCACCGCCACCCAGCTTTCCAGGCCCTGGGGGGCATGCTGGTCCCTCTGCTCCCCACCCAGCCAGAGAGCATGCAGCTCTTCAGAGAGTTTTCCTGATCGCGACATGGCACTTGTTCTTTATAGAGAGCCGGGAAAGAACAGAGCAGTACAGAGAATAAAGTAGAAACCAACTGCAAGGCAATGACTGTCGCTTGAATGTCTCAGCTCAGGTGCTTTCTTCTCGATGCTCTTTGTGAAACTCTGAAAGTCCTTTACACATGGTCGTATAGCCACTGGGCTCCTGTAACACTGTGACCCTGAGCATCATCCAGAAACTGCAACAGCTGAGCAGTCGTGCTGTTTTGTCATTATAACTATTCCCTCCTTGCTGCTTTCGTTTCCAGTTCTTTGCTGTTATAAGCGACTGGCATGAACATTCTTGTTCACAGATCTTTGTCCACTCCACTGATTATTTCCTTGGGTGTACCCATCCCATGGGTGGACGGCGAGAGTCCAGGGTTGTCACTGCCCGGGGCTCTCGCTGTCCACCCAGGGTGGTCTGGGTGTTCTGCATGAGCACCCCTGCTGGGTGTCCTTATGACAACTTGCCTGTCTCTTAAAAAGAGCCATCTCCTGGCTTTTTTGATTTGCAGTTGATCACTGGGAGGCTAACATCTCTTCACGCCTTCACCTGCCGTTTACACTTCTGAGGATTTCCTTTCCTTCTCTGTCCACCTTTATTAGGTTGTTGTTTTGTACTTCTTAATTCTGTGTATGCTTGGAGATATTTTCCCAGTGTGCTCACACCCTGATCCCCTCCCGGGGAAGAACAGCTGCCAGCCTCTAGCCCATTCTCCATCCCTAGCCAGGGTCTCCCTCCACCACCACCCACCTTTGTCAGCCCTCGCTCAGCTGCCCTCCAACCTCCTTGCAGTGCCCTAGGCTGCCCCTCTGTGGGACTCCTGCTGCTCAACCCCCCCCCCCCGAGTGCCGCCTCTTCACAAACCCTCCCAGACCATCCACATCTTCCTTGGCCTGTCTTCCATGCACCTATTTTAGCTAAAACAGGCATCAGGACCAGCCTGAACTGCAGAGTCTGGCAGTATTTCCCTTGTGATTGGAACTCCTAGTGAAGAGGCCTTTTGTCTTATTGGTCTTTGCATCCTGCAGGGAGCACAGCACACGGCTCGTCTTCATGGGCGTTGTTGAATTTTAGCTCTCAGTTTGGGAAGATGTGAGTGATTACTGTAAAATACGGAGTGGCTGGAACAGGTAATGTGTTGGCATATTTCTCCCAGGAGACACCCTTGGACTCCAGACAGAGCGATTTAGCACAGAGACAGGCACTGCTTCTGTGCACAGCTGGTGAAACCGTGTGACCTTGGCGCAGATGAACATACAATGGCCCCAGACTGTGATGGACACACAAATCATGAAGGACATGCAATGGCCCCAGACCCTGATGGACACACAAATGGCCCCAGACCCTGATGGACACACAAATGGCTGCAGACCCTGATGGACACACGATGGTCCCAGGCCATGATGGACACAGAGTGGCCCCAGGCCATGATGGTCATGCACTGGCCCCAGGCCGTGATGGTCATGCAATGGCCCCAGGCCATGATAGACACACAAATGACCCCAGACAGTGATGGACGCACAAATGGCACCAGACCATGATGGACATGCAATGGCCCCAGACTGTTCACAGGTCACAGCCCTGCAAAGAGACTTGAGAGTCAGTTGTGTGGGGGAGGCTGCAGGTCCATGATGGGCTTGTGTCTGAGGGCAGCCCCTAGGACCACCACCTCAGCAAGAATAATTCTGAACCAAGTGGGCAGTGACTCTGATCTGGGTACAAACTTAGGTGGTGAGCCAGGCGCTGTCCTGACTACCACCTGGCCCTGTGAGTATCACCAGATCCATTTCAAAAACCTCTTTCCTGAGCTCCAATTCTCATACCACACATTGGCCCATAAAGATTGCACGATTCACTGTGTGTCCCCCGGGTCAGGCAGCCTTTGCCGCATCACCAAGTGGGAACTGTACTGATTATCTAATTTGCCTCCTTATTTGCAGATCAAATGAAAACCCAATAGAATTAGCTGAAAAATTATTATAAATAAATGAATTTGTTAAGGTGGCTGGCTGGAAAATATGCAAAAATCAGCTACTTTTCTATATGCTATCAGTAATAGAAAATTTAATGGGAAAACTATTCTGGTTGCTATAATAACAAAAACATGAAATGCCTAGGAATAATCTCAGCAAGAAAGTTTCAATAGCTATAAAAGAAAAAAATATCACTCTACTGAGAGACGTGAAAAGGGCTGAATAAAGAGTGGCATGTCATGTTCTTGAATGGGAAAAGTACCCCCAAAGTTAATATTTAAATTTATTACACTCTCAACAAAACACCAAAGTTATTTTTGGAACCTCACAAAATAATCTTAAAAATCTAGTGAAATACATATGGAATACTAGCCTGTAAATTCTGGAGAATAAGGGAACAAAAGTATAAAAGAGGAGACCCACCCCGATATCAATTATCTCTTACTGTGTAATAAACTACCCCAAAACCTGTTGGATCAGAGCGTGAGCTCCTTGTTTGCTGGTGATTCCGTGGTTGGCGTTTGGGCTGGAAGAGCTTGCTCCATCCGTGAGGCATCACGGGGCTCACCGTGCAGTGGGGTCTCGCCCAGGACGGCTGCGGTCTCTTCTCTCTTCCACCAGGAGCTGGCCCAGGCATGTCACACGGTGGTGGAACTCTGTCAGCACCAATGCATGGCCAGGTCCCGTGTGCCCGCGTCCTGTTGGCCCAAGCAGATCTCACGCCAATCTCATGGGGAGATCTTTATAATTTGGTAAGAAAACCAGAAACCATGAAGGAAAGTAAATATTTGACAATGTAAGAATTAAAAACTAATGAAAGCCTTTTGATTTCTACATCCCAGCCACCAGTGTGGGTTCACTGTACTGTGTGCTCTCAGGAGTTAAATGAGAAGACCTCGATGCAGCACCCCCGTCCTCTGTGCCCTGCACGTTTAGAAGTAAGGCCTTGTGCTAACTGGGTACTCTCTCACACGTGGTGCAAGCCAATCTTCTGGAAATGAAAACCAGTTACAAGTTAAATTATGCATAATTATTAGAAAGAGATCTATTTATTGGTTATTGATTAAAAACATCATTTTTTTTACAAATAATCATAGTGACTTATATAGACAAGATGTAAGCACATTGTAGTCACTACCTTTTCATTATTTGTGTTATTAAATAGGGAAGTAATGTTTAATAAAGACTACATTAAGGATGATGATTTTTATGTATCCTAATTA
Source organism: Equus caballus (assembly GCF_041296265.1). Classification (NCBI taxonomy): domain Eukaryota; kingdom Metazoa; phylum Chordata; class Mammalia; order Perissodactyla; family Equidae; genus Equus; species Equus caballus. Next base: position 102,089,662 of record NC_091691.1, read on the forward strand.
TTAGGAACATTGATTTTTATGAATTTTATTTGAAGGTGATAAGAAAAAATGAACACAGCCATAATTTTCAATCATGGAGTTTATTCTTCTGAAAATAAAGCATAAATAAAATGACCTAGAGTCCATATATCTTAAAAAAAATAAAATTAATGAAAGCCTCCACTTCCCCAATTTAAACAGTAAAGAACTGAAATCTAAGAATAAAATTGCAGTGTATATGACCAAGGGCTAATATCCTTCATATAGAGGAAATTCAAACATTTATAAGAAAATAATGGCATCTCAGTACAAAGGAGGGCTAAGATATGAGCCAGAAATTAAAGAGGATGAGTAATGGCAAAACATAGGAAAAGATGTTTCCTTTATGATCAGAGAGATGCACATTTAAACAAGGAGACAGCATCTTACTTACCCTGTTCGCAAAGACTAGAATAACTGACCACACCCGTGCCTGCGAGGGTGTTTAGACATGAGCCCTTCCGTGTATTGTTGAAGGGAGTCTGAAGAGGAGGCCAATGTGGAGACGTCTACCCAGGTATCAAACACGCTTCCACTTGACTTAGGAAATCCACTTCTGGGAATTTACTCCAAGAGATCATTGGAATTGCATGTTTCTGTGAACTGTTGCTTATAAAATGGTGAAAACAAGGGCCAGTCCCATGGCCTAGTGGTTAAGTTTGGAACACTCTACCTCAGCAGCCCGGATTCGGTTCCTGGGTACGGACCTACACCACTCGTGAGCTATGCTGTGGCAACATACGGCATACAAAATAGAAGAAGACTGGCACAGATGTTAGCTCAGGGCCAACCTTCCTCAGCAAAAAACAAAACAAAACAATGGTAAAAACTTGAAGACATAAATGTCTTACTATAAAGAGTCAAATAAGACTAAAATTCTTTGCAGCTTTTAAATATTTATTTATATATGTATTTGTTTACTTTATTTTTTCTCAAAAGCAGTTTTCAGCACTCAGTCAAAGAGACAGGTGCCGGAGAGGCACGCCACCGTGAATACCAGTCCGGAGAAGGAAGGAAGGCTGAAGCAGATCCATGGGACTTTGAATGCTGGAATTGCAGACATGGACTGCAGAGTAACTGTATTCAAGAAGAGAAAAAGCCAGCTCGCGGCTCCTCCCTTGGGCGGGGCTGGGAAGCTCCTGGCTGCTGGCTGAGGGTCTGTCCCCTGCCCTGGGCCCTGCCAGGGACCCACAGGGAGGCGAGCTGCGTGGGCAAGAACGTGAGGATCAGAGCTCTGAGCCAGCTCCCACGGGAATGCGCGAGCGGTGCTGACAGGAGTCACGCATCTGGTGAAATTACCCGTAGAGGGATGGAAATTAACTTTGAGAAGCCTGTTGACTGGAAATTGCTCGTCAGCGTGGCAGGAAGCGGCTTGTGCTCGGGAGGCTCCCTGCCTCTCTGCCTCTTCCCAGGTGGCGTCCTGCAGATGTTCTGTCCCTCTGGCCGTCTCTCTGAGGCCCGGGTCACAGGCACGTTGGGCGCCTGCTCTCAGGCCCGAGGAGACAGATGAGGAGGCACAGGCAGGCCTCAGGGCATCCGAGGCTGCGGGCTCCTTGCGCGGACAGCCCCTGCTTCCTTAGTGCTCGGCTGTCACGGTCCTGAAATTCTTAATCCTGTGAACGAGGACACAGCAGTGACTCCAGGTCCTGTGAGGAGGCCCTGCCTGGGGCTCCACGAGGACCAGAGCCCAGGGAGGCAGAGCAGGTCCTCGCGGGTGGCAGCGTGAGCTCTACCAGCTGCACTCGGGGGCCATTCCTGAACAGGCACTAAAGCGGAGCAGAAATGTGGAATGGTCGTGGCTCGAGTTGGAGGTGGGCTTGTGGTCGCTGGAGGAGTCGGTGGGTGGGAGCCTGTTGCCCCACACGTGGGGAGGGGGACAGACAGTGTCTGGACTGAGCCCAGGGAAGGGGCTGACGGTGAAGACACAGAAAGCTCTGAATGCGTTCAGGCTGCAGACAGTGTTCACCTTGAGACAGGAGACATTGACACTGGGTGGTGTCGGTGCATATTCCGTCTGTTTCGTGAGTGCAGGAGCCCGTGGGGCCTGGCGTGGGGCTTCCTGGGTAGCGGGCTGAGGGACATGAGAAGGGACCGGAAAATATTCATTTTTTATTTAAAGATGACCTTTAAAATGCTTTCCTGCACTTTTGTAAATAGCTGCATCACGCAGAGATGAAAATTACTGAGTGTGGAATTTCTCTGCTCTAGTGCAGAACCCGAGAGCAAACAGGATGTGAGGGGCTGGCAGGGACTCACTGAGCCCCCCGGGGCTGGCGGTGTTGGCGGTGGCAGAGCTGGTGTGACGTGTATGTGTAAGTGCAGTGCGTGGACCTGCCAAGGCAGAGTTCGTCAAGGAGAATTCATAAAGAACCTTATGTCGTACTGAGACTCTTCGACAGTGTTCTGACGCGCACACATTGGAGCACCCCAAGTGAGCACAGTGGGGCCAGCCAGTGAGGCTGCTGTTGTCCACAGGCCCTGCCCCCCTGGGTTTTGCAGGACTGGATCTTTGCTCGTGAACTTGCCCAAGGATGTCCGTTCAGCGTTGGCCGCGCCGTGGTCCCGCAGGAAACCTTGGCTCATCCTGTGGATGCACAGCCTGCTGGCTTGTGAGGTGCTGGGGTGTTCAGAGCCCCCAGGGGCAGTGCTCCCTGGCCCTCCGGCTGCTGCAGGCTCTGATGCAGTTGCCGGGGAGGTGCTCCTTGCTTGGAAAAAGTCACTTCCTGCTGAACCCAATCAGAAAGCAGCTCCCCTCAGCCCCCAGCACAGAAGCCGAGGTGCCAAGGCCCTTCCTGGTCGGCACCACTGGGCTTCCTGCCCAGGGTTGTGGGGCCGGAAAGCAGGTGGCCTTGCTGTGCAGAGAGGCACGGAGCTCCGCAGTTTATGGTCTTGCCCTGCCTTTCTGTGACTCAAGTAGAATTCAGATTCATGATCTGGAACATTCTCTCCTGAGATGGACACCCTCCTTATTTATTCATGAGAGGGGTTGCCATCTGTAACTGTCTTGTTCCTCTGTGTCTGTACACGGCTCGTGTCAGTCACTCCTTCGAGGACGTCAGGGCCTGAGGGCAGGGACCCCAGAGGCCCCAGCACAGTTCCTGGCCCAATGCATGTGCTCAGCAAAGCTAGTTGAGTGAATGAATGAATCTCAGTGGTGCACGCGTGTTCACAGCTGTGGGGACCACGCAGCCTCATTCACTTCTCAGCACACCAACATGTAAGATGCTGGCGGTAGTCGGTGCCTACTCGTTCTTGAAGACAGCTCACCGCATCCAGGCAGGACATCGCTCACAGGAGAACCAGCAGACGCTGCGCTGGGGCCTTTGGAAGACCAGGCCAGTTCCAACCAGGGGAGGGCAGAGCAGGGCACCTTGTAATGAAGTTGTCTCCACTTCGTTATATAGGACAGCCTGAAACCAGTCCTCAGAGTGTTGACAGGAAAGGGAATTGACAGCCCTGCTTCAGGGCAGATAATCTGAAACGAGTGCATTCATCATTTCCATGCAAATGACTGTTGGCTATTTTTAAACAATTTGTTCTGTTAAGTGGATTTAATGTTCCTTCTCCTCCTCCACTGGCACTACAAGAGCCTTTTTCCATAGATACTTGGAAAAAATAAACCTCAGTTCAGTTCAAAGTCAAATTATTATAAATTCATAGTTAATGAATGAGTTAATAAGGGTTTTCTTTCAGGTACTTATGGGAAGCTAAAGATAAACACTGCACACTGTGGTTAGTGAATGAGTAAATAAGTTATCGACGCTAAGTCCTTTTTATAGGATTATCCTTCATGCGTCCAGTCTGTGAACAGAGTGGAACTGCTGAATTTCCTGCCCACTGAGGACAGCAGCTTCCCTGGATGATTTTGCCAGCTACACAAGGTCCATGATGGGTCGATGGAGGGATGGGCGTCAGTGTCCAGAGAATCACAGGCAGCAGAGGGACGTGAGCATTTTGGGAACTTAATCACATAGTAGACAAGTGTGAGGAGCCTGCCAGCCTTGGGGCCTCTGATGAAGACGCTTGCTGTGCTCAGACCCCCCACCCGGGGGACGGGGCTCTGCTGGGAGCCCAGTGGGCGCCCTGGCTGTGCAGCGTGCAGAGGCAAATCCACCCACGGCCTTTACTTCATCTCCTCATGCGTATACTTCACTTTAATCTACCGAGAGTAACGGCGCACAGTGTATCAGAACCAGCAGCACTCCCTGGAAGGGCTAATGCCACTGAATGTGTGATGCTCTGAGACGGGAACAGAGCCGGGGATGGAAGCCCACCCTGGGTCAGGCCTTTCCCGACATCGCGCTGCTGACCACCTACAGCCTCTGTCACCGAAGACCATGGCCTGGTGCTCCTGTTTATTTCCCTAGAAAATAAGAACAGGGCCAGCACTGAGTGAACACCGTGCTGTGGAGGCTATGCTCCTGAGAATGGTTTCCAAGACCTCTTGGTTTCCAGAAGTTGGCATGGACCAGCTGTCACTGTCCCTGGTCTCGGAGCCAGCCTGCCTGCACCTGTGCTCCTCTCTCCCTGGCGTGGACGGTGCCTCGCTGTGGCTGGGCGGCGTCCCGAGCACCCTCCGAGTCTCCTGTCTCCCACCCAGCCCACCTGCTGTGCTGCAGCCTGGATCCCTGAACGTGGGCCGCTCTGCAGACTTCGGGCAGCACACAGCTGTTGGGGGACAAAGGCTGAGGACGGGGAGTGGGGCACGTGGGAGATGAGCCCGCTCCTGCTGCCCCAACTATACAGCTTCCGGCCACCTTCCTGCCCCAGGAAGCCTGAGGCCTGTGAACAGGATTTGGGGGTGCAAATACCACAGAGGGCTGTGGGGTGCCGGGGCTGCAACAGGTATTGTGGGAGAACCTGCTGCATACCTCCCCCATCCAGGACGCCTCCACCCCTGACCCCTGCCTGCAGGAGCCTGGGGCCCGTCTCTGGAGGACCTGAGCTCCTCGGGGAGAAGCTGCCTGCCGGCATCAGGGTCCTGACAAAGGCCCAGCCCCATCTGGTCATCTGCTTGAGGCCTGGCCCCCCTCATAGGAAAGGAGACAAGTAGGGAAACTTGAAACAAGTTGAGACTTGAGACAAGTAGGGATAACACGAAAGGAAGGGTGAGACGGGGCTTGGAGGAGAGAAGCCCTGAACAGGAAACAGAGATGCTCAAGAATTGTCATCGGTGCCCCCAGAGGGCAGGAGGGGGTGTTGTGTCACAAAACGAACAAGACGCTGTGGAAGCGAGTCAAGGATGGAGGGGCGCAGTTGGGAACTGGGAGCGGCACTGCCTGGATCAACAGGACCTGGTGCATGTCTGGAGGATTAGATGCCAAGAGAACGGGGGGAGGTGGGGTGGGAACATGGAGGCAGGAAGGACGTCCCTCACGGAGCAGATTCCAGCAGGGACAGCTGAGGGGAGCCTGCTGGGCCTCGGGTCTCAGGATCCTGGCACGCAGGTCTCGCACTGACGGGCACCCTGCACAGTGGATGAAGATGCGCCCACACTGGGCTCCTCACCATGAAACTCGAGGGAAAGGGGATTCCTGGAAGCTTTGGGGAGCAAGGGAAATACAAGGTCACGTAGGAAGGGTGAACGGTCACGGCAGCCTTGGTCTTCAGGATGGTGGGCCCTGGGGTGGCCGGGCTGGTGGCATTCTAGTTCTGATCTTTGTGCTGGTCCTGTGGGTCCATTCAGTTTGGAAATGCCCTGACTTATGATTTATGCACCTTCTTGTGAATTGAAACTTCAGCAGCAAAGCTTGGATATAATGGGGCAACCCCTTCAAATCCTGAGTGGGAATGAATTTCTACCATCACTGTGTCAGGCCATCATGCAGGCAAGCTTGGAGGCAGAACAAAGACCTCCTAGCCATGCACAGGCTTCCCTCCCAGGCACCTTTCCGCAGGAAGCTACTGGAGGACGTGCTTCAGCAGAACGATGAGTGAACCAAAGAGGGGGCACACAGACTCCACGGAGCCCAAATCAAGGGGAGCAAAGGGAAGCCGCCCCTCCACCTGCACATGAGGGCAGGGGTCCCCGTGGGGGGGCGGACCAGAGAGGAAACACACTCATCAACTCTGTTGTGCTGGAGCATTTGGAAAAAATGCACCATATTCATAGCAAGCTGCGCAGTTTTAGAATGCAGCCATAAAACTTCAGTAAAAACAAAACATTTTATGAGGAAAAAAAAAAAGTGATTTTTAGACCACGACCTGACTCAGCAGTGACCAGTATTCACCTTGTCTTAATAATTACTGACTTTCCCCACAACGTGAATAACTATGTTTGGAGGAAAGTAGTAACCGACGTGTAGGGGCGGCGAGGTGAAGTATGTGAGAGCCAGGCCTCAACGACAGTCAGTGGAAACATAAAATTATCATGTCAATAGTCAGACGAGCATGTTATTTAAAAGTATGGAAGTAACTATTAGAAGAAACTACTAAAAATTGACAACTTGCATCCGGGAAATGAGTGGGGGGTAGGAATACTGTTTTTTCCTATAAGCCTTTTATTATTAATGGAGTTTTTAAAAAACTATATATGCATGTGTTACTTTTGCAAAACAAAAATTAAAGACATGTTCAATCACTAAAACGCGCTCAAGAAGAATTGGATAACCTGAATAATCCTGCGCTTATTACAGAAATTTAATTCATAGTTTAAAACCTTCCAAAAACAAAACTCCAGTCTCAGATGGTTTCACTCATGAATTCTAGCAAAAATTTAAGGAAGAAAAAGCATTTCTACACAATCTCTTCCAGAAAATAGAAGAGGAGGGGACACTTCCCAACTCATTTATGAGACCAATATGATCCTGGTACCAAACCAAACAAAGGCTTTAGGAGAAAAAATATACAGACCAGTATCTGTCAAGAAGAGAGATGCAAACTCCTCCATGCGCACTAGTCAATCAAGCACAGCAGCATGTGGGGAGGCCCACGTGTTGGGACCAAGTGGAGCTCTCCAGGAGAGCAAGGCTGGTTCCGCTTTGAAGTCAGTTGGCATCACTGGTAATATTAACACAGCAGAGAAAATAGCCATGTGATCATCTCAATAGGCGTAGAAAAAGCATTTGGCAAATTCAGTATCCATTCATGATTAAAACAAAAAACTGCAACCATCCAGAAACAGAGGGCATTTCCTTAGCCTGATAGAGAACATCTATTTAAAAACCCTACCGCGGGTAACACACATAATGATGAAACAGGACAGACTGGATGCCCCCTGAGGGCAGGGAGAAAGCCTGGTCAGCACGGAAAACTGGAAGGCCTAGCCAGTGAAATGAAGCAAGAGCAGGAAATAAGGGTACATGGTTAGAAAGAAAAACTGTGTTCGTGAGAATCCCAAGAGATCCACGAATAAGCTTGAAGAATGAATAAGCGAGTGCACTTCCATATGATCAGCAGTCCACCCAGGCGTTTACCCGAGAGAATGGAAGCGTCTGTCATACATAGGTTTGCACGTGAACATGCACGCCACTAATCTGAAATAGCCCCAAGAGGACCACTCACATGTACACCAACAGATGGAGGCATGACCAGCGGTATGTCCCTGCCACGAGCTTGTCAGCAGTAAAGAACACACCACTGACTCCTGAGACAGCAGGGGTGAATCCCAGGTTACACACGCAGGAGAAGACTGCATGCAGCATGACGCACTGTATGGGACGTTCCGGAAAGGCAAAGGGAGCAGGGGTGCCAGCCTTGGGCTGACAGTCTGGCTGTAGACGCTGCCCAGGGAGTTGGGGGTTGTAGGGGGCACATGGCTTTAGCATGGGTCTGAGAAGAGAGCATATCCTCCAACATAATCTGTGGGCATTTCTGATATTCCCTGAGAACCCACTGCCCAAACTAGGATTTCCAGGTCGACTTGTACACAGCCTTTTGAATGCTTTTAAAATACATTTGTCAGAAGTTTCTACCAATTCTGGAGCCACCCTGGGCCTCCAGATCCTTGGCCTGGGCTGGGGCCCAGGTGACCCTGGCCTGGTGGAGAGCCTGTTAAGTTTATGTAGCTGTTTAGGGGAATAAGCCAGCAATTTCTGATAAATATGAAGATGTTCCTGTCTGACAAACCGACAGTTCCGTTCCCAGGAAGCCCTGGGGAAACTCTAGCTCACATCCCTGTAGGGTGTTCCTAACAGTTTGGTGGTGGGGTGGTTTCTTGTGGCTGTGGAGGATGATACCACTGACTTACGTTTAAAGAGAGGCACCAGCTTTGGCATTCGGCTCGGCAATGCCTGGACGTGGGAGCAGTGGGCCCCGCCAGCCATCCCCCATCCTCACAGGTGTGTCTGTAATGAGCTCAAGCTGAACTCGCTGACTGAGCCACTTCGGTGGAGGCAGCCAACCTTTGGTTCTTGGGCCACAGGAATTAGAGGGTGTCCAGTTCCCATCCTAGAAAGAAACCAAATTACAAGAAAGGAGCTGAGGCCACAGCCCAAGGCTCAGGCGCCTGCTGGGGCTGCTTATGCAGACTTTGCAGGTTGGTTCCTGGATCCCAGGGCTGCCACTCGGGTGGGGCACACAGTGTCTGATGTACTTCGACCAAGAAGGGGTGTTTGCCCTTGGGACAAACATTCATAACGCCACCGGGGACCAGTGCTCCTGGGGCCGGGCGTGGGCCTTGCGGGAGCGTCAGGACAGTCCTGGGGGCAGGAGAGTGAGGGCGTGGGGAGCTGCGGTCTGCAGAGAGGGCTCTGCCTCCAGCGCGGGCAGGGGAGTGAGGGCTTCCCTTCAGACCTGCAGGCAGAAGCCTGGAGCCGGCCTGTGTGCCATCCCAGGCCCCCGCCCGCCCCCTCCCCAGGAGACCCCACAACTGCAGCTTCGGGTCTCCTGTCCCAGACCTGACGAGGTCGTCCCCGGGGGCTCTTTCCTCCCCTCCTGGGACCTCTCCCCATTCAGTGGACCCCCTTCTGTTCCTAGAGTCTCGACTCACCTCTGCTCACAGACTCCAGGCCTCACCAGCTCAAGGAAGCCTTTGCTGGAAGCTTCCGTGCTGTCCTGAGGGGAAAGGAGCCCCAAGCTGCCCCACACCCCGCCTCTCCGGATGTCCTCCCGAGCTTCCTGGCAGTGGGTCCAGCGGGTCTCCCAGCCCGCGCCAACGCACGTTTCTCTGGGCCCTGGGGCCTGGGCTCCTCCCGTCTGCTCTGCCCCTCAACTCCCCACCCACGGCCTCGGGGCCACCCTTCTCCAGGCCATCCCGGGTCTTTCCGCAGCCTTGATCCTTCTGCGCAGCAGCACAAATCTGCATCCACCCCAGGCGTTTCTGTGGGACTTCCACTCTGCAGGGTCCTGCCCGTCCCAGTGAACCCCCTCGCCTGTCTGGGTGGAGACGGTCATGTGTCCTGCCCCCTGGCCCCCCCAGCCTAGTCGGTCACCACTTCCTAATGTGTCCATTTCCAAAACCCCACTCCTCCCATCCCTCGGTCTCTGCACTGCTGCAGGCTCGGCCCTCGCCTCCCGTGGGCCTCCCTGCCCCTTCTTGACCTCCCTCAGCCTCCCCTTCGGCCTCCAGGGCTCCAGTGTCCCCTGGACAAGCCGACCTCTCTGTCCCCTTCCCCAGAGACCAGCTCCTGAACACCCGGTGCCAAGATCCCCCTGCCTTTTCTCCCCACCTCTCAGGACCCGACTCGCCTCTGGGCAGCCCTCCTTCCAGAGGCCTCCTTCCCTATGCACCCCAGCCTGGCACTTGCACCCCCATTGAGAACCCAGTGCCCCAGCTCCGAGGGAGCAGAGGGCCTGTCCCTGCCCCTTGGCATCTGCTGGCCCAGCTGCACCAGGTCCAGCTGTGGGGCTGCAGAGACGTCTCAGGGGAGCCCCTCACGTTGATACTTCCCTCCTCGGCCCCCGGCACCCACACAGACAGCTAGAGGTGGGGTGGCCAGGACGGGCGGGTCAGGGCTCAGGGCCCAGCATGGTGGACCGGGCATAAGGGGGATTCTGGCTCCTGGGCTGCCCTTTATTATGACCTCCTATTTCCTGTGCAGAGCAGGAAGTGCTGTGATATCTGAGCAGGAGTGCGGGCAGGTTCTAGAGCTGGGACACGGGTGCTGCCTGCCTGGCTCCGGGCTGGTGTGTACATTTGTGTGGCTTCCTGGTACGTTCAGGGCTGTTGTTCTGGGATGGGAGGGCGATGGGTCCCACACGTTCCTGCAGACGTGAGCACACTCACTTCCCTTCCCATAGGAATTCCACGGGGACACGAAGGGCAGGCTGGGACAGCCCCGCCCACTGGAAGGAGGGAAGTGGGGCTTTGCCACTGCTAGCCAGCGAGGCCAGACCCATCGCAGAGTTTGGGGTCCATGTTCTCTCCCTCTAGAAGTGTCTGTCCTGGGATCTCCATGTCCTCTCCATGCCACCTGGGACCCAGGACCCAGGACCAGAGCTCTCCTTGGCCCCAACAGCAGACAGGCAGAAGCCGTCAGCAGGACCCCCAATCCAGCCCCAGTGGTCAGTCCTGGGTGGGGGCACAGAGTGATCCCCAGGAGCCTCCTCCTGAAGCTAAGCAGCTCGGGCAGAGGAGCCACCACTTGGACCCCAGGCCCAGCACCATGGCCACCGGGCACACCCGTGTCACTCACCCAGGCCAGCCACACACAGATAACCCACGGCAAATGCATCAGGGCCACCTGCTGCTCGTGGCCTGATTTAAAAACGTGAATGTCAGGGAAATGCCAGAGAAAGCCAGAGGAGACCAAAGAGGGCAGGGGCTTCAAAACTGGGTGAGCCAGGCTGAACATAGATTTATTTCTGACCAATTTTGGCCAAATAGGCCAGATGTGTCAAATTATGATAAATCGAGGTCTGTTTTCTGGGTTGAAAGTTCCAGAAATAGCTTCCTCCCATTAACCTGCAGGCTGGTCCTTAAGGAGATGGCGGGGGGGGGGGGGGGGGTCCATCTCTTTCCAAATCTGCGGGCTCCAGGCGGGCACATTGGGGTCACTCCTCATGCGTGGGGCAAGGCCCTCCCCTAGAGGTCTCCTCTCCCCGTCTGCCCACCCAAATGGTGCTGGAAGCTGCGCTGGGTTGGGGCTGCCTGCCATGCTGAGATGATGGGGACCCAGGGCCTGCGATCAGCCCCGAATGGGACGTTGTGTGGATTTTGGGGCTGTGAGTCCCAGGGCCACTGAACACCCTTGGGCTGAGGTCGTCAGACTCTTCTGGGGGGCAGGGCCCAGGCCCAGACCCTCCCCCAAGGCCCCTCCACCTCAGGTCTGGGCCACCATCAGCGGCAAGCTGCGGATGGTGCCAGGCTCTGCACACTGGGATTCCTGGGACACGCATCCTAAGAGAGGGAACCTTCCGGAAGGGAGAGAGGCAGCACCCATGCTGTGCCCCTGCCCCTAACCGCTGCTCCCGCCGGCTGTGGGCTGTCCTCCCGCTGGCCTCACTCCCAGGTGTCCTACCCCTAGGGTCTGTGACTGTCGCCAGATGCCACAGGGGGAGCAGAGCCCAGCAGCCACGACCCTCCCCGGGTTCCCTCGGCACTGTTGAGAAGGAGGAAGAGCTGCTGCGCCCTTCTGGAAGCCACGCTTGCCGTCGCACCCTGGCCTGTGCCCGGGACTGGCTCTGGCTGGGGGGAGCCGGCAGGTGGGAGTGGTTGAGAGGCCAGTGTGGGCGCAGAGCACATCAGGGGGCACAGGCGGGGTGGGGGCCCCTCCCTGCACAGCAGATCCTAATCCCGAGGATGACAGCAAGCCGCCTCTGCCCTCCCCCCATGACAGAGAGGGACACGGGCTGGGAGACACCACAGAACCGCACACGGAGCTGAAACCGACATTCTCGGACCCAGGCCATGCCACAGACCTGTCCCAAAGAGTCTGGGCCCCTCCAGTCAGGCTGCAGCCCTGCTGCTCCTTCAGTGAGGGGCACAGACAGGTGTGGACGCTCCTGGAAGGGACACAGTCAGCGCCTGGAGAGAGCTGTCACTCCCGAGCCGGGATGGGCCGGGCGACCCCTGGAAAGGCCCTGGCCTGGCCGACACAGTGCTGACCTGGCAGGGAGGCGTGGGGCCCGCAAGGCCTCTCGGGAGGACAGGCCATTGAAGACCCTTGACCTGTGACCCACGTGCCCCAGGAGAGGATCTGGAAACCGGAAGTTCCTCCCACAGCCTCGGCGGCCCCTTCATCTGGGCTGGAGGCCCCATCACCTTTTCTGAGAAGAGACCCACCTGCCCAGGGCCCACCCTTGTGCCAGGGACCATGGAGGGAGTGAGCAGGTGGCCAGTATTTCAAGCACACAAGGATGATGATTAATGTAGAGGCCCAGGGACTGGGCTCCGGCAGCCGCTAATGGGACGGCCGGGCTCCGCCCGATACACACAGAGAGTGGCTGGCTTGGAAAGTGCGGGTTGGAGAGAGGCTTGCAGGACCCAAGTGTGCCCGGTTTCCTTGCAGACCAGGTGATGCATCAGTGTCTGGCCCTGAACATACAAGACAGGACTCAGGAGCAGCCTGTGGGCGCACTCACCTCGGTGCCCTCAGTACCAATGCTGCAGATGTTTGCCGGGTTTTGCAATTGATGGCTGAACCATGACCTGTTCTCCATCTGGAGTATCCGATGGGTTCTCAAGTGCTGTCTGCTGGTGGTGGAAGGTCTCTTCTGCCAGCCCCAAGCTTTATCACCTGGTGAGAGGGCTCAGGGAGCCGGACTGGCATGAGGCTGTGTCCTTGATGCTCAGATGGGCCTGAGCCAGGTGGGCACAAGGCACCCGGGAGGCTGAGCCCAGACTCGAGCAGTGAGCATGACAGGCGTCAGCTGTCTGGTGTGTTCTGATGTTTCTCCAGTTCCTTGACATGAGAGAGGTCGCCCGGGGAGGGACTTAGGCTGGGTGGGGGCTCAGGGTTAAAGGTGAGACCTGGCCAGACCAGGGCCCTCCAGCAGCTGGGCAGCTGGGAGAGGTCTGCATGTTCTCTGTCTTCTTTCCTCTCAAGGCCCCCGCCCCAAGCGCCTGCTGGGGTACCCGGGGCCTTGGCAGGCCTGCTGTCCCCGCCCATGGTCCACAAACAGCCACACACTCTGGGATTCACCTAGAGGTCAGTCTCTTTAAAAATAGCTTTACTGATATATAATTCATACGCCGTACGACTCACCCTGTAGAGTACAGGATTCAGTGGCCTTCAGTGTGTTCACAGGGCTGTGCAGCCATCACCGCAATGTAAGTTTAGAACGTTCTGTCACCCAAGGAGACCCCTGCCCCTTAGCAGCCGCTCCCCTCCAGCCCTGAGCAACCACTTCTACTTTGTCTCCATGCATGTCCTTACTCTGGGCCTCACAGAGGACAGACCCGCACAGCCTGTGTCTCTCGTGACCGGCTTCTTTCACTTCGAATTGTCTTCAGGGTCCACTGGTGGTATGGCAGGTGTCAGCGCCTCACTCCTTTCTACGGCCCAATAACATCCCATTGTGTGGATCTGCCACATTTTGTTTATCCGTTCGTCAGTGGTGGACGCTTGGTTTGTTTCCACCTTTTGGCTCTTATGCATAATGCTGCCGTGAACATTCTTGTACAAGTTTCTGTGTGGACATATGTGCTAACTTCTCCCAGGCACACACCTGGGAGTAGAGCTGCTGGGTCGGCGGTAACTCCATGTTTAGTCACTTGAGAACCTGCCAGACTGTTTTCCAAAATGACTGGATTGGTTCACGTTCCCATCAGCAGTGTTTTTTCATGAGGGCTCCGTTTTTTCTGCATCCTCACCAACACTTGTTGTCATCTGAGTTTTCTTTCTAGCCATCCTCGTGGGTGTGAGGTGGGATCTCATGGTTGTTTTTATTTGCGTTTCCCTGATGGTTAATGATGTTCAGCATCTTTCCATATACTTGTTCTTTTATATACTTCTTTAGAGAAATGTCTCTTCAGATCCCTTGCCCATTTTAATATGTGGTTGTTTGTCTTTTTATTATTGAGGTGTAAGAATCCTTTATATTTCATAGATACAAGTCCCTTACCAGAGATAAGACCTGAAAATGTTTTCTCCCATTCTGTGGGTTGTCTTACTTTCCAGATGGTGTCTGTCAGTCTGCTCCGGCCTCCATAACAAGTACCACTGACCATGTGGCTTAAACAAGAGAAACTCATGTTCTCACAGTTCCCGAGGCTGGACGTTCGAGATGAAGGTGTTGGCAGGGTTGGTCTCCTCTAAGGCCTGTCTCCTTGCTGTGTAGACAGCGTCTTCTCCTGTGTGTTCACACGGTTCATCCCTCTCTGTGAGTCTGTGTCCTAATCCCCTCTTCCTATGAGGAGAGTCAGATTGGATCAGGGCACCCACATGAACTCATGTTACCTCAATTACCTCTTTAGAGACCCCATCTCCTAATGTAGTCACATTCTTGGGTGCTGGGAGTTAGAACTTCAACATAGGAATTTTGAAGAGAAACAATTCAGGCCATAACAGTTTTAAAGCACAGAAGTTTTTAATTTTGATATTTAATTCATCTATTTTATCTTGGTTGTGTCGACAAAAAATAACCAGTAACCATTGTATAGAGAAGAGAAATAGGTGAGTTTTACTTGAGCCACGGTAAGGGTTATAACCTGGAAGGCCCTAGAAAGCATTCTGGAGAAGCATGGTTTTCAGTACAGTCTTATATCTTTTTAAAACAAAGAACGTACTTGTCATTTCTCCCTTTTGAGCAATAATCTTCCGATAGAAAGCATTGCTGATCAAAATATTGTCCCTCGGTGCCAGGGTGGCTCCTGCCTGCCCTGGGCCCATCATGTCCCTCAGTGATGGGCTTTTATGTCATTGATTTGCCCAGTTATCCACGTTGGGGGGAAATAGTCAGATATAGTGGACAAGCGTAGAGGTATATATCAACAGAGGAAGCATTTCGTAGGTTATGTAATTTGTCAATTATTTTTAGACTATTGCACAAACATACATGTGCTTTTACATGACGTCCTATAGTTACATTGTTCATGACTATTGTAGAATAGATAATTGAATACTTGAAATGATTAGTTTAAAATAAGTTCTTAGGTATAGTCTTTATCAGAAAAGGAAATTCATCCAGGGTTGTAAGATCGATCGACCATCTCAAGTCACCAAGCAATCATTACTCTAGCTTACGTGCCAGTCTTACAACACTGAGTAAAGAAAACAGTAGTTTGAATATTATAACTAATACAAGAATTCCAAGGAGTAATAGAAATAGGAATTGCCATCTGGGTTGCAAAAGGGAGCCAATTCCGGAAGGGAGCCAACTAAATAAATCACAACTAGGTGTGGGATTGCTTAGGGCTTTCACCTGGTTTTTCACGCGCTTTAGCAGAGAGGGCACATTGGAAGATTCACTGGGGATAAAAACACAGCATTTAGTCCTAATGATTACACGCATATCACCTTGGGATGCAGTTAAAATTTCTAAAGCCATTTTATTTTAAAGGGCAGCCTCTCTCATTAAAGACAGTTCACTATTTGATAATGCTATTCCTACTTGACTATCATTAAGGACTTGTTGAGTAAATTTAGTCAGGGCTTCTATATGTGATATATGACATCTTCTAGCTCCAAAGAAGGAGCAAATATAGCCGCTGGGTGGCCATACCAGTGGAACACTGAGCGAGCCCATCTGGCCTTAAGGAGAGGAAGCTGGCAACAGATGTTAGCTCAGGGCAAACCCTTCCCTGCGTCCAGGGGACCCAGGGTGCAGCGTCCCAACCACCCAGGTGGCAGCCAAGGCCAGAGGTTTGTCCCATACAACCACTGAGTTCCACCAGGAGCCATCCAATAAATGCCTGCCTTCAAGACCAGTGTGTTCCTAACCAACCACTTTCTTTAAGTATAATAGCATTCGAAAACCTTAAATGGAACAATTATAAAATGGATATATGGTTTCAGCATTACAGGGGTTTAAATGAGGAGATATAAGGTTGGGAATACAGGCCTGGTCTGGAAGCTAGGGACAGCTGTCTACAACAGATGCCGCCGTCTTCTCATCCTGGTTTGGAGGTATTTGTCTTGGTCAGTCAAAGTCAGGTGTCAGAAACAGGAGTTGAAATCTACCCAGGCAGAGGAGGCTTTTTAATGAGAAATGTGAATCCATGAGTCTATGCCCTTTAATTTTGCAGTGTACAGAATGGTTAAAATTATCTGCTATGGTTCTTTCCAACGGGGCTGCAGAGAGTATTTTATTTGATGCCTCTTCCAATAAATAAATTCTCCAGGTTATAGTCCATGATCCTTAAGGTCTTCATCTCCTGGGAGCTCTCTGTGAAAGGAATCAGCTAGCAATCTTTCATTTCTTTTAAGCACCTCCATGAGACCCTGGCAACAATGTAATATATCTCCCTTAAGCAAAGTTGGTTCATACATTTCCTCATCTAATTGCATAGACTGTCCTGTTATTATTTCAAAAGGAGACAGCCGATGTTTACAGTGTAGCTCTAAGATGGACAAGTACTAGCGGAAGAGCTTTTGGCCACCAGAGACTGAATGCTTCTGAAAGATTTGCCAAGTGAGTTCTGATTATATGGTTAGTTAAAATGCTGCATTATTGGCCAAATGCCATAAATAGATTTAATAATTTGTGTGGTGGGATGAGCTCCCCAGTCACTGAAAAACTCAGTAGGAATTCCCCAGACAGGAATTACCCTTTCCAATAAGTTGCCTACTGCTAAAGCCTTCACTCTTCCGCAAGGAAAGGCCTCAACCCAATGTGAGAACACATAGATCATTACTAAGATACTTAGATCCTTGAGATGGTGGTATTTGAACAAAGTTCAGATGGGCCCGCATGGTACCAAGTGCCTGTTCAAACTGGTTCCAGGTGGTCTCCGGTGGGTTTCTCTGAAATCCTGCTGCAGTACACCAAGAAATATCGATGCAAAATAACCAATAAGCATTCTATAGATAAGAAAAGTACAGTGAGTTTACCTGAGCGAGATTGAGGATGATAACCCGGAAGGCCTTAGAAAGCATTCTGGAGAAGCATGGTTTTCAGTAGTCTTATATCTTCGTAGAACAAAGAACATACATTAAACACAGCCTGGATACATTTTCATCAAAGTTTCAAAGAGGTATTTAGTTGCAGATTAGCAGGTCAACATGACCCTGACTTTGGGAAAGGGACTAATCCTGGCATTACCAACAGAATGTTAGCAATCGGGCTAGGAGGGGAAGTATCCATTCTCACCTTAAGAGAGTGCATTCTTTATTTCAATGGTTACAGCAGATGTACAATGTACGTTTGATAGGCCAGAAGTCAGGCTTTTTAGTTCAAGTTTTGATCTTGAATCAATTTTGAACCCGAATAGTTACCACACATACCTCAATATGTGAAAATCTCTTGTCAGTTGCTTGTGCTTTGGGTGTCATATCTAAGAATCCTTTGCCAAATCCGAGGTTATGACAGTTCTAGATCACCTGCTTTCAGCCTGAAGAGCTTCCTTTCAGATTTTCTGTAAGGCTGGTGTCCTAGAAACGAATTCTCTCAGTTTTATCTATCTGGAAAAGTCTTCATTTCCCCCTTTATTTTTGAATGAGAGCTTTGCTACATATAGGATTCTTGGTAAATGGTTTTTTTCTGAGCACTTTGAATATGTTATCCCCTGTCTTCTGGCCTGCACTGTTTCTGCTTAGAAGTCAGTTTGTTATCTTATTGGAGTTGCCTCACAAGTGACGTGTTATTTTCTCTGCTGCTTTCCAGATGTTCTCCTTGCCTTTGACTTCCCGCATTTTTACTGTGATGTGTCTGTGGGTCTCTTTACGTTTACCCCTCCTGGAGTTCATTGATTTGTAGGTTATCATTTTTCAATAGATTTGAAAGTTTCCAGCTGTTACTTCCTGGAACATTTTTCTCCTTTCTCTCCCCTCTCCTCTGTACTTGCATTTCCCCATGTTGGTGGACTAGCAGTACCCTACATTTTTCTGAGACTCATCATTTTTCTCCCTCTCTCTTCTTTGGCCTGCATAATCTCTATCAACGTATCTTCAAGTTCACTGATTCTTTCTTCTGCCAGTTCAAAACTACCATGGAGCTCCTCTAGTGAGTTTTTCATTTGTTATTATAATTTTCAACTCCCAAATTTGCATTTGGTTCTTTTTAAAATTTTCTCTTTATTGATATTCTCACTTGATGCAATGGATTGTTATCAAGCCTTCCATTACCTCTTTAATCAAGCTTTCCACTAGTTCTGTGAACACATTTATAATGGCTATTTCGAAGTCTTTTGCTGTTAAATCTGACACTTGGTCATTCTCACAGGCAGTTTCTGTTGCCTTATTTTTTTCTGATGATGGGTCGTGCTTTTCTGTTTCTTTGCCTGAGCCATTGTAGCAACCCTGATGCTGCCCCCCACTCAGGGCTTTTTACTGCTATTCACTTGTTTGTTTAGAAATTGGCCGGATTATTTTAGTGAAGTCTATTCTTGCTCCCCTCCCACCACACACTCACACACATATACACACACCTCACACACACACATACACAGCGTTCAGCCCTTGCCATTGCTCCCCAGGGAGGCCCAGCTTGGGGACACCCCCGGTCACCCTGGGATGACAGTGCTTGGGGCAGGGTTCTCTTTCTTTCCCTGACCACACCCAGCTGTGAAATCCTCTAATTGCTGGCTGATTCCTCTGTTGTTTTCAGCAATGTCCTGAGGCACAAATTGCTCTACTAACTGAGCCAGTCAAACTGTGGCTCTTGGGATGGAATAGTTTCTGAGGCCAGTGTCCGGTATTTGTTCTGACCCCAGGAGGGCTCCTCCAGATGTCCTCTACCCCAGTTCTTCCTGCAAACTAGCCAGCCTGCAGCCTAGGCTGTGTCTTCATTAGATCCGTGAATCTCCTCATTTTCCTTCTACAACTGCCACTGCTCTTGAAAGCACTCTTGGGTTTGGACTTCACCACTTTCTGTTGCAAATGAAGTCTGTTTCTTTGGGAAAAAACAGGAGCTGCCTTCCGGCCTGCTTCTCCCCCCATCCCCTCCGTCCCCCAGCCACCAGGTGAAACCTCTGCACCAGGGCTTGGGGATGGGGATGGGCACAGTAGTAAGCCTCTTTCTTGGTGATTCCCCATTCTCAGAGCTGAGTGCTCTGTGGAGGGAGGGGAAGGCAGCAGGCCGAGGTCCTTTAGCTTGCCTCTCCTGGGGAAACCACCCTCACAAGCCTGGGCAAGGGCGATGTGGGGCCCCAGTGTTCTCCGTGCGCCACCAGGTAGAGTCTCCATTCCACCCCACCTGTGGAGCTGGGCGAGAGAAGGCGCCCCTCTTCTCAGCTGCCCTGAGCTGGGACTCAGCCAGCAGCAGGGAGCTGGGGGCAGGACGAGCAACGCTGGAGTCCCACTCCTCCTGGGAAGAAAGCCCCGGGCGGGGGGCTGGGGGCGGGAGCCATGCGTCCCCGCTGCAGCCTCTGGAGCACAGTCTCCTTGCTGGGGGGCCGCGCGGGGGTCTTGGTTCAAACACTAAAGACTCTTGCCCTTCTTACCGAGTTTTCACAGATTTTCTTGAACAGATGTTCCATTTGCTATTTCCTCTTAGGACCAGTTCCAGAGGCTTTAAATGGTTTTGTGTTTTTTTGATGATTTTCATCGGGTTTGCTGGGGAGCGGGCCAGCTGAGCTCCTCATGCTGTCACGCCAGAAGCCAATCTCCCAGTACATCTTTTTTACAGGAACTGGGTTTTGCGATACCCCTTGGCCCCTGCAGTGGCACACTCGCATCGGTTGGGATCAAGAGGCACGGGGAGTGACATCCCCCGCTCCTTGCCCCTAACACGTGTCCCCCTCTCCTCCCCAGGGCGAGTGCTCCCCCAAGTGCCGAAACCTCTTCGTGCTGGAGACGGTGTGCGTGGCCTGGTTCTCCTTCGAGTTCCTACTGCGCTCGCTGCAGGCCGAGAGCAAGTGCGCCTTCCTGCGGACGCCGCTCAACATCATCGACATCCTGGCCATCCTGCCCTTCTACGTGTCGCTGCTCGTGGGCCTGGCGGCGGGCGGCGCGGCGCGGGCGGGCGCGGGCGCGGGCGCGGGCGGCAACAAGCTGCTGGAGCGCGCGGGGCTGGTGCTGCGGCTGCTGCGCGCGCTGCGCGTGCTCTACGTGATGCGCCTGGCGCGCCACTCGCTGGGGCTGCGCTCGCTCGGCCTGACCGTGCGCCGCTGCGCGCGCGAGTTCGGGCTGCTGCTGCTCTTCCTCTGCGTGGCCATGGCGCTCTTCGCGCCGCTCGTGCACCTGGCCGAGCGCGAGCTGGGCGCGCGCCGCGACTTCTCTAGCGTGCCGGCCAGCTACTGGTGGGCCGTCATCTCCATGACCACCGTGGGCTACGGCGACATGGTGCCGCGCAGCCTCCCCGGGCAGGTGGTGGCGCTGAGCAGCATCCTCAGCGGCATCCTGCTCATGGCCTTCCCGGTCACCTCCATCTTCCACACCTTCTCGCGCTCCTACTCCGAGCTCAAGGAGCAGCAGCAGCGCGCCGCCAGCCCCGAGCCGGCCTTGCGCGAAGACAGCACGCGCTCCCCCACCGCCACAGAGGACAGTTCGCAGGGGCCTGACGGCGCCGACCTGGCCGGGGACTCCGCGGACGCGCCGTGGGCGCGGGCAGGACCGGCCTGACCGCGGTGGCGGACAGGGCAGCGGTGGCCGCGGGGCCGGGAGGCTGCCCCTCTGCGGCTTGAGAAATAGAACCAGAGGCCTCGCCTCGTGCCCCGTCCGGAGCGACTTTGCGGGGCGGCAGCTCCCCTTCGCCGCGTATCTAGTCCACGTGCATGTTGCTCCGACCAGCGTCCCCAGAAGGCGGCCCAGGGCTGGGCTGACTCCAGCGGGGACCAAAGGCCATCCCGAGCTTGGAGTGAAGTACTGCCCGGAAGCATCGCCAGCCCTTCTCCTCTGCCTTCCCTGGACTCCAGGGCTAGCAAAAACCAAACTCAACAAGTCCAGGAGGTTCCGAGCCTGTAGCAAATGCCAGAAGGCCACACTAGTCCCCTGGCCTGCTCTTCAGCCAGGGCAGCCCCCGGGAGCTGGGGGCCACAACCGGGGGCAGCCTCGGGGAGTAGTGGGGGGCAAGTCCCTGGGGGAAGAGGCCCCGGGGGAGCAAAGGCAGGCAGACCCTCCCTGCTCTGCCAGTCAGCCACAGAGGCCGTGCCCAAGGGGAGGGAGGCCCCTACACATGCAGCTCTGCTGAGGCCCACGTCCTTGCCAAGGAACAGGGACAGAGGTGTCACATCGATGCTCTCAGCCCTCTAGTTCCTTTGGGGGTCCCAGCCATGCCCTCTGACCTCCCTTCCCTGGCACTGGTTCTGTGGGCTCTTCCTGAATGGCCTCCTCACACCTTATCCCCTGAAAACGCCTCTGCGAAGCTCCAGGTGCAGGTCCCCGGCCCTCACAGGTGGGCTGGGCACCACACCCTCCCCTCCCCTATGGGAACACTTCCCTCCTCCCCGGGCCTGGCCTGGAGGAGGAGGTGGGGGAGGAGAGGGAGGAAGAGGAAGGGGCCCTGGGCGGCAGGTGTGAGGAGAAGCCGGACCTCACCGAGGAGGGAGCCTTTTCTGCTCTGGAGATCAGCAGTGGAACTTTCCAAATCGTGCTGCTTGGTACTTTTCCATTTCAACGAGCTGAACCACGACTCCTGAGACATCGCTGCTACAGCCCCTTTGGTGGGGGGACCTGCATCACCCCAGGAGGCCCACTGACATGGGCACCCACCCCCACCACCCACGCGGCTTTGGCAGGGCCCCTGGTGTAGGGCCAGCTCGTGGAGAGGAAGGGGCTGGCTGCGGCGGGGCCGGGGTGGGGCCCTTGCTCTGCAGACATTTCCTAAGATGCTACTGCAACTCAATAAAAAGAGCGCCTCTCCTGCACAGCTTGGGCTGCCTTCCTCTCACCAGTGCCAGCATCCACCCCAGAGCACGGGGCTCTTGCGGCCAGGATGGGGTTTCCTGCGATCATAGAGAAACCAGTACATGCAGTAGGACACCTCCGCCTGGACAGCACCCTGTGTGCGAAGCCCAGCTGTGTCCCTCAGTGCCCCTTCCCCCAGTTCCAGAATCTGCTACCGTGGCACCCCCAGCCTCCTGCTCGCCCCCCCCAACCCCCCCATTGTTCCCCAGGGCAGGGCTGGGTGTTCTCAGAGAGCTGGGCTTGGAACAGAACCCAGGGCTGGAAGGGAGGGATTTCCACAATGAGCCCAAACTCTACAGGGGTAGGGTGGGCTGAACCTCCTGACGCAGCCTCGGTTTCTCCTTCTCGTCTTCCGTGAGTACTGGGCTCCACCTATTGAGTCTGTTGGTCAGTGTCAGGTGGACAAGGGCCCTGGGGAGCAGGGAAACGGAAGTAACTTGATCTTACCAGTGACCAAGAAATGTTTCACAGTCAGAGTGAGCTGAGGGTCCCCAAACCATGTGGAGGCAAAGCCTGTCTCCCAGTGACTGCTCCCTCGGAGGTCCCACATTAGCTCTCAGGGGAAGAAAGGGTCCCCTTGTATCAGATGGGGAAACAGAGCTGTCCACCAGGCTGGATTTGGCACCCTGGACTGACACCTGCTCACCCAGCCTGCCTGCACGGCCAGGATGGCCCAAGCTCCACCTGCAGCTTCTCCCTGGGGCCGGCTCCCTGTGGGTGGGAGGCCCGGCCCTGCCCTGGTTCCTGCCGTCCTGGGCCAGGGTCCCCTTCTTCCTCCCTCCTGGGCCCACACAGCCCTGGCCAAGGCCAGCGGGGTCTACCTGGGGACCGGAGGAGCCCACCTGAGTACCAGCTCCTGCCAGGCAGTCCTCCAGGGCCCAGCCCTGCTTCCTCCTGTGGCCAGGTCAGTGGACGCTCCCACATGCCAACACGGGGCAGGCCCGGGGTGCAAAGCTGGCAGCCCTCTCACAGGGACAGCGGTGGGTCCTGCTGAGGAGCGAGCAGCGAGCTTGGTACCCTCTGACACAGACGTCTGCTGGTGCCCGCGGGACCCCCACATGTTGATGCCACACTCGAGGTGCTGGCCACCCTCTGCTCCTCGTCCGACATGCCTGGTGATCTCCAGGGTAAGCTGCTTCCCCCTGTGCAGTGGGGCTCGCTGACCTTCCCACGAAGACCTCCAGAAATAACCCAGGCTCCCCAGGGACCAGGTCAGCGGCAGGGACCTGAGGGAGCTGTCCTGTCCCACTCCACACCCCGGGCTGCAGTGGTTCTGCGGGTGCCCAGGGGCCCTCCAAGACCAGGAGAGCCATTGGAACTCCAGAGGCCACCTTGAGCCACAGGGATGAGGGCGCCCAATGGCCGTGCTGCTGAGAACAGGGGTGTGAGGTGGGAGGGAGTGGCACTCATTTCCCACCAGCAGCAGACCACCCAGCCCCTGGGTTTCCTCTCCCTTCCAAAGTGCCAGGGGCCACCCCACCCACCCGGACCCTCCACAGCCACCCCTTCCTCCAAGGCAGTGGTCCCACAGGCTGGGCTCTGGGTAGGCCTCCCACTGGCCATGGCCTCAGTTTCCCATCTGGATGAGGAGGCCAGGAGCTTGCTAGGTCCCTACCAGCCTGCTACCTCAGGGACGCTGATGGAACCCACACTGAAGACACCTCCTGCCAGTGACGTAAGGCCGTCTGCTTCAAGTGCTCACAGTGCTCCAGGGGGACGGGAGGAGGCCCAGTGTGCACACGCAACCCTGAAGCCACCCTGCGCGCCGTGCAGAGCGCCGTCCGATGCGCTGACTCAGGAGGGCTGGGCATGGGTCGTGATCACTCTGGTCAGTGAGGTGCCCAAGCCTGTAGGCTGGGTCTGTGCAGGCAGGCCCATCTCTGCATCTGTCTCCTCAGTGGTAAAACCAGAGGGATCCTGAAGAACCTTCTGGCTCCACATCCCAAAGATGAAAAATCCCAGTCCCTGCCAGAGCTCTCCGGTTCCCTGAAACCATCTGCGAGCATTTCAGGGGCGATTTGCATCTATGACACTCTCCCATTGCTCTTGGGCTGCTTCTGCTCGTGCTGTGCATCCTTCCTTGTACCCTGACCAGCAGGCCGGCCACTCCAACCTGCATGCACCTGCTCCCTCCACCACCACCTGCACCCACCTCCCTCCACCCCCCAATCACCTGCTCCCTCCACCCCTCAATCACCTGCTCCTTCCACCCCCAATCACCTGCTCCCTCCATCCCTCAATCATCTGCTCCTTCCACCCCCCAATCACCTGCTCCCTCCATCCCCCACCTGCTCCCTCCACCCCCCTAACCCACCTGCTCCCTCCACCCGCCAATCACCTGCTCCCTCTACCCCCTCACCCACCTGCTCCCTCCACCCCTCAATCACCTGCTCCTTCCACCCCCCAATCACCTGCTCCCTCCATCCCCCACCTGCTCCCTCCACCCCCCCTCACCCATCTGCTTCTCCACCCCCTCACCAACCTGCGCCCTCCATCCCCCACCTGCGCCCACTTGCTCCATCCCCCACCTGTGCCCACCTGCTCTCTCCACTCCCCTCACCCACCTGCTCCCTCTTCCCCCCACCCACCTGCTACCTGCACCCCCCTCACACACCTGCTTCCTCTATCCCCCACCTGTGCCCACCTGCTCTCTCCACCCCCCTCACCCACCTGCTCCCTCCACCCACCTCACCCACCTGCTCCCTCCACCCCCTCACCAGCCTGCTCTCTTCACCCACCCACTGTGTGTGCTTCTGGGGAATCTGGGGGACCCCTCAGACTGAACATGCTCCACTGTTGATGTTGGAGGCCTGAAAACCCCCATATTTGATGCCAAAACAGGCCTAATTCCTATACCCCTTATTTTAGGGGAAAATGCACCCCGCCTTCCCCCCACACACAGTTTCTTCTTGGCAGCTTGACTCAGCAAAACACTCACAGCTGTGAGTGCTCTAAGCTTTCAGAGCCTCCACTCAATGAGATGAGGCTCGTCCCCACCCAGGAGCCAGAGCAGCATCACCATTTTGCTCCCATTTCCAAAATGCTCTCCTGTTGAGAGGAAGAGCTATAAAAACAAATAGGAGATTTATGATTTTGGGGAAAAGTGATCTTCATGTATTTTTCCATTAGAAGCACCACTGCTCGTGGGGCTGTTAAGAACTTCTGGCCTCTCCCTGCTGGACGGCTGTGTCCGGCACTCAGGGCGCAGAGCTCGCTCGGCCGGGGCAACAGCTGGGCCGGTGAAACAGCTCCTGCGGCCCCGCCTCTGATGGCAATTCCAGGGACTCTTCAGAGGGACACGGGCGCCTTCTCCCTGTCACTTCTCAGCTCCTTCTCAGAACCACAGAAATAGGCTACAGGTAAGTTCACAGGAAGAGAGAGGGGTTACCCAAAAAAGCACCTTCGTATATTTTTTTGTCTTTTTTTTACTATTTGAATTTTTACTGTAGGCATTAATTTTTTAATTAAAATAGTTCATTTTAATTAACACTTTATCAGAAGGGAAAAGTCCACCCCCAAAGCAGGACCTGTCCTGCGTCAGTAAGTGGATCCAGGTCCACAGTGAGGATCCTTGCACCCTCAGAGGAGCGCGGAGGTCGCCACTTTGATCAGCCCATTCTTGGGTCTCCCAGGTGCCAGAGGCTGGGTGACTCGCCAAAACAATTAAAAATATATCTCTTTCATATATTTTCACTTCATATATTTTTTTAATATCTTGCCCCCAATGTAAATACTCTCCATGCGAAAAAGCAAATTGCTCAGGACAGACAGCTCCGTCCCTACTTGCTATACCGGATTGTCCTGCAAGTGTCCCGTGTGCTCTCGGTTTTCCTTGAAACACTTCTCTTGGCAGTTAAATGAGATCCTTCCCATCCTTTCGAGGCATTCTGTGTGAACTGGCAGAGACCAAGGCACCAAGATGTGACACAGACTCGCCTGCAGGGAGCCCAGGACTCGGGGTCAGGCGCCAGCCCACGCTGGCCTGGCCCTGCTGGCACAGGGCAGTCACTGTCCCCAGGGCTGGTCTGTTCTGGGGGAGCCTGGGCGAGCCACCGAGGTCTCTCAGGGGCCAAGCTGTACCAAGGGACCTGGTGCCGGCCCAGCCCCGGGCATGTGGATGTGTCAGGGCAGAGGCCAGTGCCTGGAGCCAGCCCCTCCCAGGGTCCCCCCACCGAGGTGAAATGAGGACAGGGACCAATGCTCCACTCTGGCCTGGGCCCCACTCTGACTCCATTCACGAGGCCACACTGGATCCGCGAGCGGTTTATTGATTTAGAGTCACCACACTGACAGAACCTTGAATGCTCCCGCACACGGCACATTCAGTCACTGCTTCAACTGGTGACATTTTAACCTGTAGGCAATTGCTGCTACAGACATCTCCTTTTGTGTTTTAAAAATAAACATTTTCAAAGCATCTTACAGGCCAAAAAACCAGCAGGACCCTCACTCAAACATTCAGGAGTTTTTGAGGAAAACTCAGGGGGCAGCAGCTTTGAACGTTTCCCACCGGCCACAGCAGACACCATGAGAGCTTTGGCACTGGCCGCAGATGGCGTGGACACTGCAGAGAGCCGCCCCTCCGCCCAGCAGAAGGGGAAACGCTGCCTGCGGGAGCCACACAGAAGCATCTAGAACCCTCGGCCTTGGGGTCTGGGGGCTGGCACAGGGCTGAGATGCTCTGAGATGCTCGTGTAAAACTGAGAGGGAGGGATATCCAGCGGCCCCGTCACAGCCAGAGGCAGGACATGGAGAAGCGCACACAGACTGGAGGACATTGGGCAGGGATGCCCACGCCAGGCACAGCCCACCACCTGGGAACGTCACTGCAGGCCTGAGAGCTCAGAGTGTGCGGATGCCCTGCACGCCGGGGGGGACGCCTGCCTCCAGCATCCTCTCCTGACCTGCAGGCTGTCCCCGTCCTGGAAAACGGACACCCAAGGCTCTGTGCCACAGCAGGTGTGTGCAACCCTGAATGCAAGGGCAGCCTCCCGGGGTGGTGGTGAGTCTGCCCCGCCCCACCCTGGGCCTCAGCCCTCCCTGGAGCCCATGCTGGCCGGCCGCACCCCGCCCAACACACACACACACACACACACGCATGCACGCACACACCCATGCACGCACACGCACGCCCCTGGGGCTCACGGAGTGCTCTGGGCTCTAGTTCCAACACCCCTCAGCTCGCCCTGGCCAGTGCCCAGTGGTGGACACAGGCTGGCTCTGTCCCCCCAGGGCGGGTGCACAGCAGCCTCTCCTAGGAGGACGCCAGCGTAGCAACGAGGGCCCCGGGCCCCACTGCCAAGTGGAGGGCCAAGCCCAGGTCCTGTGGGGCAGCTGTGGTGAAGGAGGCCCTGGAGAGACCAACTCTGGCCTGATAAAGGAGAGCGCACGTCATGGCATCCCTCCGGCTTCCTCTCCACGAGTGCCAGGCACACATAAAACTGGCCATGCTCTCTGCACCTGGGCCCAACCCTGCCGGAGTCCCACTTGGCTGCATGCCGTCACCAGGGCGTCCACTCGCAGGCCGTTCTGAGACTGTGGGCTCTGTGTGCTGGGACCCTGGTTGTCCTGATGCTGCTTCTCCTTCTTGATCCCCAGTCCCACCCGTCAGAGGCTCAGCCCCCAGCCTACGCCCCGGGCCCGCTGTGGGCTGAGCTGATCTCAGGGGCCGAGGTTCCCTGACACCCTCTGTCCTGGGGCGGCCCCAGCCTGCCATTCCCTGGGTCCGTGAGCAGCTACCAGGTTCTCGCTGGGTGTCTTCCAAGAGGAGACTCGCCTTCCATCCCCATGAAAACAACCGCATCCCAACCCTTGGGTGTAAAATCTGCTCGCTTGTCCTGGGAGTGAATGAGCACAAACACTGGCACACAGGCCCCCTGCCCGCCACCCTCTGAGCCCACAGAGGCTGATTGAGACCCCAGTGGCCGGGACACCATCTCAGGGGGCCACGGTGCCTGCCTGCCCCACACAGGAGGACAGATGGCCGGGCTGGTGCCTGTGGCCAGCGGTCACACGTCCTCGTCCTCCCCGGCCACCTCAGAGGGCCTTGGTACTGGCGGGGTGCACCGCATGGGGGGCCGGCTTCGGAGGGTGGCGGGCAAACACGTAGGCCTGCGCCAGGATGGCCAGGTCCACCAGCACCTGCAGCAGACCGCACACGGAGAACTGCAGGGGTGCGCCATTGAGCAGGAAGTACACTGTCTTGAAGGTGTCGCCACTCGTCCACATGAGCACCATCTTGATGCTGTGGAGACATGAGCCAGGGGTCAGGGGCAAAGCAGGGGTCAGGGGAACACGCACAGCGGTCCAGGGAACACACACGGGGTCCAGGGAATACTCACAGGGTCAGGGGACACACAGGGGGTCGGGGACCCACCAGGCAGTCAGGAGACACCCAGGCCCCAGCCTGTCCCTCCCATTCCTCCTGTCCCTTGAGGCTGCTGCGTGCACAGCCAAAGGGACAGGAGGGCCCTATGGATGGAGAAGCCTCGGCTCAGTGGGGCAGGAAGGGGCCAGCTCCGGGCAGGGCCCACGTGGCCTCCCAGACGTTCCCCCTTCCTGGCTGCAGGCAGATCCGCTGTGTGTCCCTCGGGAGACTCATGGTGGCCTCAGAGACACCTGCTCACACCACGTCCTGGGGGCCCACTCAGCAGGGGCAGCAGCTGCCTCAGAACTTCAGGAGGGCAGCCCTTGGCCACAGGGACCGCAGGGCCGCCCCAGGTCGTGGCACCTGGCCTAGTGTGCCCCATGTGCTGCTGATGGAGCCTGATGGCGGCCCCTCTCACCCCGAGCCCCTCCACCCCAGGCCCCTGGGGCCCCTGCCTGCACCCAGGGGTGCTGAGATCGGAACCAGAGGCCCCCGGGTGAAGCGGAACGAAGTGGGCAGCTCTCAGGAGTCCCTGCCCAGCCCCTTCACTCAGAAGATAATCTGAGGCGCTTCCAATTCTGTAATCGGTGCAAACCCTCCTTCAAATGCCTCTATTAGACCCTCTGGTCACAGGGAACAATGCCACTCACTGCCCACGGTCCACGCATTTCTCTATCTGCAGGCGGCCTCTAACGCCCCGGCTAGCGGAGTGCGACCATAAACACCGCTGTGTTTTCCTGCATAAAACGTTTCTGTCGGACCCATTTCCATCCGCAAGGTGAACTGTGACGGCTAATTAAGCTAGACCACGGAGTCTGTGGGAGTGGGAGCTGCCCGGCAGTGGGAAGGAGGGTGAGGACCCGAGTGGACAGGACACATGTAAGAATTGCAAACGCTGGGCCAAGGAGCCCTCCGTAGGCCGCCGAGGGCACAGTGGGGCACCCTGAGATCGCAGAGGGGGCTGCACCTCACCCGGGAGCCACTGACAACCTCTGAGGCCAGGTCAGTTCTCATCTATAAAACCCAGTCAGCAGCCCCTCTCCTGGACGCTCAGCACGTGGACGGAGCAGGCGCTGAGACATTGCTCAACATCCCCTCCTGGGCCCACTGAAGCATCCAACCGACCAGGCAGAACCGGACGGGAAGTGGAGATCTCTGCTGACCTTTCACCCCGGCTGTCCCAGGTCTTCCGGGATCACCACCCGGAAAGCGATGCAAGGCTCGGAGAGCTGCAAAGAAGGCGCGCTCCGGGCCGGCTCGTCTGTGGTCAGGCTCCCCGCAGCCAGGTGAGCACGGTGCACCTTCGTTGGCTTGTGGTGTCGGCTCACACAGTGTTTCAAAACTTTTGTTTTGAATTAGCAGATGACTAATTCTGTGTAAAAAAAAAAAAAAATCCAGATTCCTGGCTTCCCTTGAAAAAGATCTTTCTTGGAAGATTTTAAAGTATGCGTTCAATTCTTTAATAGGTATGGTGATCTATTCAGTAGATATTCAGGTTATCTGTTTCTGCTTGGGTCAGTCCTGGTAGTTTGTGGCTTTCAAGTAATTGGTCCATTTTATCCAAGTTGTCGAGTTTATGGGCAGAGCCGTTCACAGTGCTTCCTCCTAATGTCTGTGGGTCTACAGAATGTCTTCTCTTCCACTCCTAGGGTGGAATTCGTGTTCTCTTTCTTCTTTGTCAGTCTGACCACAGGCTTACAATTTTAATGGCCCCTCAACTCCCCTGGCAAGGAATCCTCAGTTTCCCATCATCTGAAAAGGTCTTCATTTCACCTTTATTCCTGAAGGATATTTTTGCTGAATATAGAACTCTGGAGTGACAGTTCTTTTCTTTCTGCACCTGAAAAATGTGCCACTTCCTTCTGACGTCCGTGGCTCCTGAGCGAGGCCGTGGCTCCTGAGCGAGGCCGTGGTGACGCGGGTCGTCTTTCCCCTGGAGGCGGTGAGTCCTGGCTCTGGCTGCTCCCACTCGTTTGACTCCAGGCCTCAGCAGTGATGTGGTGCACGCTTGGGACTGGCTGAACTTCTTAAATCTGTGAGTGTATCTTGTATCCAATTTGAGAACTTTTCAGCATTTATTTCTTCACTATTTTTCCTGCTCCACACTTTCTCCTCTCCTCTGAACTCAGATGGTGTGAATGTTAGACTTTTTGGTACTGTCCCGAGTCTGTTCTTTTTTTTCCTCCCCTGATTTTTTTCTGTTGTTCAGAGTGGAGGCTGTTTATTGATCTATCTTCACGTTCACGGACTCCTCTCTCACCTCCATTCTACTACTGAACTCATGTACATTTTTTATTTAGCTAATAGTATTTTTCAATGGAAAATTTCCTAAAATTTTTCTGTTTTCTTTTCTGTAGCTTCCATTTTTTTGCTGAAATGTTCCATCTCCCCATTCATTTCAAGAGTGTGTGGTCCTGCTCTTCTGAGCACGGTCATACTGGTGACTGTAAAACCTCTGAAATCCCGGTATCGCGTCACCCTGGTTGACCGTCTGTTGGTTGTCCTTGTTGTCTGTTGGTTGTGTTTTCCTTCGAGAGTTGTTGAGATTTTCCTGATTCTTCATACAGTGAGTAATTCTGGTTTACATCCTGCACATTTTCAACACCTCGTCAGTGCTATTTGGACCTGCCACACAGACAGCACCCAGTGGCCACTCTGGGCCTTGGCTGGTGGTGTATCCCACAGTTCAGTTCTCAAAGCCTTGGGGGTGTGGCCTAGGGCCCCTTCCATGCATGCCCAGCCTGGGGGTGGGCCCAGGAGTTCATGCACAACTTTATGGGATCCCTTTCCCAAGATGCATCGTCTCTTCCAGCTCCCTGATGCTCTGTGCTCTCAGGGCCCCTCTCCTGGGCCTCCGGCTGGTGAGCCAGGGCTTTAGTCTCCCTGGTCTGCTGTGCACACCCCACGGCTGGCCCTGCCTCCAGCAGAGCCCTGTACTGAGCACATGGACGTGCCCACGGAGCCTTCCTACAAGACGCCTCCCCACTGTCACCCTCGTGTCCCCACCTTGCTCCTCCCCGCCCCGGACCCTCGGTCACCTCCTTTCCTACATGCATGAAGCCCGGCAAAAAAGCAAGAAATGGTCTTTCTGGGCTGATCTCAAAGTCACAGATTAGACAGCCCAGAAGGAGTGGGGATGGCTCCCTTCACATCCTCTGCTTTGTCCACGCTGAAGTGAGGGAGAAGGGGGGAGCACAAGGCCCAGTCCCACTGGGGACAGTCATCACGGACGTTCCCTCTGTGGAAAGCCACCCCCTTAATGACCCGGACACGCAGCCAGACTTGCTTTGCCTTCTGCAGCTGTGCTCACACTGCACTTAGGGGGAACAAACGGGACTGCTCAATTTCACGGGAGGTCCCAACTGCCAAGGGTGAGACTGATGTTCTGGAAACTGTCAACACAAAGACACATCTGCATTCATTTCTTTTTAGGTCTCCATCTGACATCCGGCTCATGACTCCTTTCCCAGAGTTGGGCTCACACACTGGGTGACTCACGTGCAGGCACTGGGAGAGCTGGATAGCTCTGCTCCTGCCCAGTGGGGGTGGGGCCACTCCAGATGCTCGAGGCCACAGGGCAGACCCAGGGCCCCCAGAGGGGCAGTGGGGAGCGTGCCCGTTTGCTCTTCTGCCCGAGCAGGTGGGCCCAGAAGCATGCGGGACAGCCACCCTCACGGGAATGCCAGAGCCACTGCGTGCACGCCTGCACACACCAACAAAAATAGCACCATGCTGCCCCAAGAGCCAGCTGGCTGCAGCCCTGGTCAGACGGGGGCCAGGCGGCTGCAGTGAGGACAGCCAGGGGTCATTAATGCGCCAGGCTGTGACCGGAGCCCGTCTGAACAGGTGCGGCTCTGGGCCTGCTTTGCTCAGGCCCCGCTGCAAAGTTCCACAGCTAGAACCGATGTGGTGGTCCAGCGTACAAGACAGCCTGCCTGGTGCCATCACACATCCTGGCTGCTGGGGCCAGGCCCCCGCCCTTAAACACAATAAGGTAGCCTGTGTGGCTCCTCTTTTATGGAGGAGGAAACTGAGGCACTGAGAGGTTGACTCGCCCAAGGGCACCCCGCAAGTGCCTCATGGGGCTAGGGGTGGGGTGGGGATGGCAGAGGCACAGCAGGAGCCCCATCCCGGCACCACCTGTCGCCTGTCCCGGCCCCCTGTCAGTGCCCCTCTGGGCTCTGGATGCACAGGTGCACCCTGCACCCCAGCAGGTGGAGCTGTGAGGTCACTGCTCAGAGATGGGCCCTGCCTGACACACAGCAACATTTTTAGCTGCCCAGATGCATCACCTGGCCTCGGTCCTCCAGTCAGCTATGGCACGGGGTTGGGAATCTAACCGCCTCGCTGAGGCCCCCTGACCAGCTGCATGTGCAGTGGGCACTGGGCAGCGCAGGGGCACAGCAGCCAGGTCAAATGTCAATCAGCTGTTTCCACTCGGGTCCTGAGCAGGAAGTGAGCACCACCGAATGAGTGGCATGTGCATCAGAGGGGACGCTCTCATGTGGAGGGCAGGGATGCTGGACGCACAAACTCCCACCAATTCCAAGCCAGGCTCCCTCGTTCACACCCTCTGGTCACCCTGGGAGCCCATGGTGGGTGAGGCGTCTGCCCGAGCCCAGGCCTGCACTCCCCACGCCTCCCGGGATCCTCACAGCTATGCACTCCTGCTCCCCAAATAGGCTGTTATGTAATCCTTCACCCTTAACTAACAGAGGGAAGTGGGGGCGGGGGGACCGAGGAGGGAGGGAAGGAGGAAGGGAGGGAGGGACAGAGGAGGCAGGGAGGAGTCTCAGAGGTTTGGCTATCACTGATGAACACACCAGGGATGTCCTAACAGATACTAAGTCCGGAGTGGTGGGTCTGGCCTCGTCCTGGGGGTGGGAGTTCCACCCCGATGAAGGCCCTCCCTCCTTGGGCAGAGGAAACTCCAGCAGCCCCGGTTCCAACAGTGCAGGAAGCCCACCCGCAGGGCACAGAGCAGACACCTTGCAGAAGTCAGTTTGCGTGGGAGGGGAGACGGTCACTGTCCAGGCCCCAGGCTGCATTCTTCTGGCTCAGGCTGGTGGCCTGGGAGCTGGATTCCTTTTTCTAGGTCCCTCCGCATATCCGCCCGTCCATCCCCAACTCCAGCTGCTGCCTCGTCTGCCCTCCCCTCCCTTCCCTGTCCCACTATTTTAATCTGGGCTCCTGTTACCTCATTCTTGGCTCCAGCATTTTCTTCTCAAACTGGGCTGCCAGATCACTACTCCTAAGACACTTCTCACCTCACCTTTGCCCTGCCCAGCAGTCCAGAAAGCCTCTCCTGGGCCAGTGCCCAAGAGGTGAGGGCCAAACTCCCGTGCCTGCACCCACTTCCCCTGGAGCCCACGACTCAGGCACCTGCACCCCCTCAGCCTCCCCCGCCCCCCTCCTCATTGGCACCTCCCAGCCTGGGCCCAGACCTGCCCCTCCTTTCCACCCCTCAAAAGCTCTCCCATGATTCAAAATCCACCCAAGACACACTCCAAAGGAGTTGGTCTTTGTGACCTTGGGTATGACACCCAAAACAAAGAGAATAAAAAAAAGATGCATTCAACTACATCAAAATTAAAATCTTTTGTGCTACAATGGAAAACATCAAAAAAGTGCAAAGACAACCCAAATAGGAAAAAATATTTTCAAATCATATATCCAATAAGGTTCTAGTATCCAGAATATCTAAAGAACTGTACAACTCAATAATAAAAAGACAAACGACCAAATTTAAAAATGGGCAAAGGATCTGAATAGTTCTCCAAAGAAAGTCCAATATCACATAAGAAGATGCTCATTACTCATCAGGAAAACGTAAATCAAGTCCACAATGAGATCCCACTTCACACCCACTAGGATGGCTAGAATCAAAAGTCAGACAGTAACGAGCATTGTCGAGGGTGTGGAAAGGTCAGGACCCCATCCGCCGCTGGCGGAACAGAATGTGCAGCCACCATGGGAAACATCCTGGAAGGTCCTCAAGCGATTAAACACGGCTACCACATGACCCGGCAGTTCTGCACCTCGGCAAGTTCCCAGAGAGAGGAAAACACACGTCCACAGAAACTGGCACACGAATGTTCACAGCAGCACTATCCGCAACAGCCAAAAAAGACAAACAACCCAAATGCGCATCAACTGAAGAATGGATACACAAAACGTGCTGTGTCCATACAAGGATCCACACAACAAAATTGATATGTGGAACATGGGTGAACCTTGGGAACATTATGAAAAATGAAAGAAGCCAGACACAAAAGACCACGTATTGTATGATTCCATTTCTATGAGGCGTCCAGAACAGACAAACTCTCAGAGACAGAAAGTAGATCAGTGGCTGCCTAGGGCTGGGGGCGGGGGAGGCTGGGGCAATGGGAGCGGTTACAGGCACCCCTCGCTTTACCGCGCTTCACAGACACTGCGTGTGCACAAGACCCTCCACCAGCAAAAAGAGGGCAACTCGCTGAAGGCTCAGGTGATGGTTAGCATTTTTTAGCAATAAAGTATTTTTTAGTTAAGGTATGTATGTTTTTTGAGACATAATGCTGTTGTACAATTAATAGACTACAGGATAGTGTAAACACAATGGTCACATGCACTGGGAAAACGAAACCTTGTGTGACTCACTTTATTGTGATGTTCCCTTTACTGCAGCATTTGCTTGATCTCGGTGGTCAGGAACGGAACCCGCAGGATCTCCGAGGTACACCTGCACTAAAGGGCACAAGACTTCTCTTTGGGGTGATGAAAATCTTCTAAAATTAGACTGTGGTGGTGGCTGCGTAAGTCTGTGAATGGACTAAAATCCACTGAATCATACACTTTAAATGAGTGATTGGATGGTGAGTTATATCTCAATAAAGTTATTTTATAAAGAAGGCAGGGCTTTTTCTTCCTTTTAAGGGGCTTTTTCTGAACCGTTATTATTCTAGTCTCCTCTTATATTTGGCTGGCTGACTGGACTGTGTGTGTGTGTGTGTGTGTGTGTGCATGTACATGTAGTGTGTACAGGTGCATATATGTGGGATGTGTGTGCACACATACACTCAACCACACACGCCGTGTATGGCATCCTCCACTCATACAATTACGGGGCCTACCGTGTGTCAAGGACGGCATAAAGAAGACGCACGGGGCGGGGGGGGGGCGCTTGCCCCGGGGCCAAGAGGTTAAGTTCACACGCTCCGCTTTGGCGGCCCAGGGTTTCACCGGTTCGGATCCTGGGCACAGACCTAGCACCACTCGTCAGGCCGTGCTGAGGCAGCACCCCACACAGCACACCCAGAAGGACCTACAACTAGAATATACAACTATGTACTGGGGGCCTTTGGGGAGAAGAAGAAGAAGAAAAAAATTAAAAGATTGGCAGATATTAGCTCAGAGCCAATCTTTAAAAAAAAAAAAAAAAAGACGTGTGGGGGCTGAGAAGTGGAGTGGATGCAGCCCCTGGGGAGACGCTGCTCCATCCCCAGGCAGCTAAGACTCCAAGCTGCTCACCTGGGGCTCAATATGATGCCAGAGCTGGACCAGGTGACCCGTCTCCCGGACGCGGCCGTCAAGGCATGAAAACCAGGTGTCCCAGCTGGGACTAGGCCGTGGCCTGGGCAGCCTGAGATGCTGCCCTGGAGAGGTGGGTTAAATTCTGCCCACTGCTGCCACAGCGCGGCCTCAGCTCCCCCACCTCAGCTGCGGCTCAGCCCCCCGACTGCACAATGGCTGCGACGCGTGCCCCACACAGACGGACACACGGCCCCTCCCTCCCTCCTGCCACCCCCTCACAGGCCACTGCGGCCAGTCACACCAGGGCCTGCCGTGGGCGGGCGCCCCGCGCTGCCTTCCAGAACTTCTGTGCCTCGGTGCTCCTGGCATCTCCAGAGGCTTCCCCATATGTCCTCCCACGGCACCCTCCCCATCGCTGGGCCTACGCGTTGGCCTCTTCTCATCTGTTCCACCCACCCTGGGCTCCCCAGTAATTACTTGTTAGGGAACAGTCTTCAGACCCAGGAAAACATGGAGGAGGGAGGCGGCTGGCATTCTCGCAGCATCTGCCTCTCAGAGCTTCCCGCTCTAATTAGTGAAGTCACTTCAAGCGCCTCATCACTTTTTATTACTGCTTCAGACAACAATCACTTAATATTCTTTTAAAGGGAAATCGTTCAAAAATATCTCTGACAGTTGCTCCAAAGAAAAAGTATGTGTGCATGTGTCATACACGTGTGTGCATGTGTACATGTGGGCGGGTGTGTGCATGTGGGTGGGTGTGTACACATGTGTACGTGGGTGTGTGCATGCGCATACACACATGTACATACACATGTACACACACATGTGCACATGTTGGCGTGAACGTGCACGTGTGTGCATGTGGGTGTCTGTGCATGCACATGTGCCCACGTTTACATGTAGGTGTGTGGACGTACACATGTGTGCATGTGGGTGTGTGTGCACGCACGTGTGTGCACTCAGACCCCTTAAACAAGCCCGGTGAGGCAGGACCCTCCAGGAGGCGGCCTGCGGCAGGCTGACGAGGAAGTTGACAAACGGAAGTTCAGAGCCTGCCCACCTTGAACATCCTAACAGTCTTTGATCTGACACGGACTTGAGGCCAAATGTCCCAAAGCGGGTCCGAGGTGGCACTTACACCTCCTGTGGCCCAGGCCGCCAGTGCTGGCTGGTCCTCAGAGAAAAGCTTCATGCGTCATTTTTCAGGCTTCTGTTGCTTTCCGTCCATCTCCTGCCTCTCCTGCGTCTGTAAGTGCCAGCGTGTGTGCATGCATCTCAAATGCATAACTGTAAACTGGAGACTACACCCCAGGAAGCACACGCGCTCCATCAAGCTCACTCATCAACCTGCACAGGGACACTCAGATCCTCATTTTCAGGATCACCGAGTCAGATTTACCAACCTGACTGCCAGCTGCTCTGGGCTCTGGGGACGCTGCACAGAGCAGGAGAAAGGAGGTCATTGCCCTAGGGCAGAAGACAAAGTGACAACCAAAGAGAGAGGACCTTAGACAGTGGCAGGCCCAGCTTTAGATCAAGAAGGCAGGATGGAGCAGGGAGCTGGGGGATAGAGGAGAGGACCAGCCAGAGTGTTCCAGGTAAAGGAATGTGCAAAGGCCCTGGGGTGCACATGAACTTGGTTAAGAGAAGCGAATGCTAAATGGAAAATGGCAAAACCGCTGTCCCCTGCCCATAAGAGAAAAAGGATTGTTTTGTTTATGCACATGCTTAAATTTAATCCATTACTAGATGAAAACACCTTTAAAGTTTCCCTACACAGACTTCTTTGAAGATGAATAAATTTTTATAGGAAACAAAACTGTAATCTACCCCTGCACTTAATCTCCCTCCAACACACATTCAGTCTGTGCTCGCCCCTGAGAAAAGGACGCTTATCGTTTAAACAGAGAACAGAGTCACCTTCCCACATTAACTCTGGCACGCTTAACTTCCAGGGGCAGGAAATGGATGCCAGCTCTGAGCGGGAAACCTGTGACCCCCTACCACCCAGAACTGCCCCCTTCACCTCCATGACCCCGATATCACCCCTCTCCACCTCAGGCAGATTTAGGGCAGGGTGGCATGCCAGAGGCCAGGAACACAGGCCACAGGCTCAAGGCCCAGGCAACCCCCAGCGGCCTGGCCCTGCAGGCTCGCCCACGTAAGCCCCAGCTGCATCCCTTCACATGGAGATGCTCTACTAGGCGTCCCACGCTCAATAACACGATGGCAACTCTGAACACGACCTAACGTGACCACATCTCCACTGAGATGGCAGGGACATCTTATTTCTCAGTCTTCCTAACAAGGACAAACACGGTCTTGACGGGACCCTGCACTTGGAGCCGACTGAATTAGCGACTCACGCCCATGGCAGAGACTGACTCCCCGCGTGGGCGCGGGACTCTGCTCACGACGTGACGACTTCTGTGGGTCAGGTCGTCAGTCCCCGCAGGGCTCGGGCCCCCCACACGCACACACACGCCGGGCGTTCCAGCCAAACCTCCTCACAGTCTCAACTGGAATCCCCTTCTTCTCTCGCGGACAACTCCCTCCTTCCGCTCTCTGCCTTCTCACAGCCAGCACCCGCGTGGAAGATGGCGGGGGGGCCACCGGGGAGAGGGACCTGGGTCACTGAGGGCTGATGACCACCCACGTCCTTCACACCCTGACATCAAGATTTCAGTCGGCGCATGCCATTCCTCTTCTCAAGGTCAAATACTCCAAAGGCCACGCTCTCTGCCACTCACACGACCAGCTTCTGAGACGAGGGCCTGAGCCTCAGGTGGGAAATGGACACACAGCCGTGCCCACAGGGTGCTTCTGCAGAGCGAGACAGACCCAGCACTCTCGACGGGAGTCTCTTCCCAACACTGCTTTGCCAGATGAGTTACTACAGCCCCGCCAGGAACCCGTTACCCCAGGGGGCCTCTTCTGCATCTTTTGCTGTCACACACAAATTCTCCAAGAATTTGGACAATCACCTAGTGCCTATACTGTAGATTTTCCACATTCATAAGTGTCTCCCCAGGTGTCCTATTTTCCACAGGTGATTTAGAGAGTCAACTATTTCACTCCTTCATTTGTTCATTCAATAAATATTTACTGAACTGCTGTAATTTTCCAAACATTCATCAAACACTGGGGAGAAATGAATGGATGCGTCCCTGCCTTCAAGGCCTTCCGTCAAGCAGGTGAGACACTTGGGCTTCTGGGCTTCCCCTCAGTGTCAGACGGCAAGGACACTTCTGGAGGCACATGGAGATAGTGGTCAAACAGTTAATAACAGGAAGATGAAAAGTCCGGCCTAAAAGACAGCTGCAGACATGTTTTCCGTACTGAAGAGAAAACCATTGCACAGAAAAGCAAAGGTCAGTCAAAACCAGGCGAGACACGAACTTGGGCTTCCCAGAAGATGGACTCATCTCCCTATTCCTCCCACAAAGTACAACGGATGGCCCTGGACATCACGTATAACACACACAAGAAGACTCCCAAAGGTGGAGAGAAGAAGGCTAGGGACCTCAGCACTCAAGGACGACACAGTGGCCAGCCCTTGTGGGAAACCCTGGGTTTTCTTTTTGCCCCATGAATCCCAGACTTGGAGCTGAAGAAGCCAGCAACCTAGAAAGCCAGCAGATGCAGATCAAAAAGCCCCAGGAACCAGCTGTGCTCTCCATCCGAGAGACCAAGAACAGGGCTGCCTGGCAAGAGAGGCAACTTTAGACACTAAAGGCCCTACTCTAGACAAACAACACACAAGAAGTATGGCTCCTCCACCACCCATGACAGCAAAGAAGAGTGGGAATCCTAGTCTTCCACCCCTGCCAGCCACCCAGTCCTTCCGCCAGGGAGGTGACAGAGAAAGCCAGCTAAAACAGACCCAGAGTCTTATAACACGGAAATGTCTAGGCTCCAGTGGAAAATCACTCATAATACCAAGAACCAGGAAGATCTAACAGAACAAAAAAAGACAATCTTTAGATGCCAAAATTGTGGTGACAGAAATTTTTTTAAAACTAAAGGTTTTAAAGCAGCCACTGTAAAATTGCTTTAATGAGCAATTGTGAATATGCTTGAAACAAATTAAAGAAATAGAAAGCCTCAATAAAGAGAAAGTTTTGCCAAAGAAATAAAAGATATAAAGAAGAACCAAATGGAAATTTGATGTATTCAAAAATACAACAACCCAAAAGAAAGTCAGTGAAGGGGCTCAAGAGCAGAATGGGTGGGACAGAGGAAAGAACCAGCGAACTGGAAGACAGCACAACAGAAATCAGCCAACCTGAACAAGAGAGAAGACAGGCAGGGGAGCAATGCCTCAGGGCAGTGTTTGATCATAACAAACAATCTAACATCCATATCATCGAGGCAGAGAAGAGGAGGGGAAAGGGCAGGACTGAAAAAGTACTCAAAGCAATAACGGCTGAAAACCTCCCCCAAATTAGCCAGAAACAGAACCCTAGAGATTCAAGAAGCCAAATGAATCCCAAACAGGATAGATCCACACCAAGACACACATCACAGTCAAACTTCTAAAAACTAAAGACAGAGAAAAAAATATCAAAAGCTGCTAGAGAGGAATAACACCTTTCTTACAGGGGAAAAAATAATTAAAATGACAGGCGATTTCTCATTAGAAACCATGGAGGCCAGAAGGAAGTGGCACAATATTTTTCAAGCACTAAAAAAAAAGAACTATCAACCCAGAACGTTATATCCAGAGAAAATATCCTTTAGGGGTGAAAGGGATGTCGAGACACTCTCAGAGGAGGCAAAAGTGTTGCCGCCACTGGATACACCCTGAAAGATGGCGGAGGGGCTTCTCAAAACAGAAAGAAAACAGTAAAAGAAGGGATCTGGGAAGAGCAGGAGGCAGAAAGAACTCGATAAGCAAACATAAAAGTCAATACAATAGACATTCCTACTCTTCAGTTTCTGCATTATGTTGATTGAAGCAAAAATTATAAAACTGTCTAATGTGGTTCAAAATATGAGTAGAGGAAATATTCAAGAAAATTACAGTATAAATGGAGGAGGATAAAGGGAAATAAATGGAGGTAAAGTTTCTATACTCCATTCAAACTGGTAAATGGTGACACAAGGAGACTGTGATAAGTTGTGTATATTAATGTAACACAGACAAATCACTAAAAAAAATTTATACAAAGGGATACACACTCAAAAACATTAAATAAAAACAAATTCAAAAAAACATTCAAGTAAGCCATATAAAGTCA
Source organism: Equus caballus (assembly GCF_041296265.1). Lineage (NCBI taxonomy): Eukaryota > Metazoa > Chordata > Mammalia > Perissodactyla > Equidae > Equus > Equus caballus. The sequence goes on from NC_091691.1 coordinate 102,130,629, forward strand.
GAAAAAGAAAACAGAGAAACAAGAAACAGTACAGAAAACAAAAAATAACATAGCATATTTAGGCCCTAACATATCAATAATTATAATCAGTGCAAAGGGTATAAAGATGTCAATTAAAAGACCAAGATTGGTAAAATGAATTAAAAAAATGTACTCAACTATATGCTGTCTACAAGAAACTCACTTCCAGTATAGTGACACAGGCAGGTTGAAAGCAAAAGAATGGAAAAAGATATATTATGCAAGCATTAATCAAAGAAAGAAGCAGTGGCTATATTAGTATTAGATAAAGCCCATTTCAGACCAGATGAAATTACTAGAGACAGAGAGAGACTAACGTAATGATAAAAGGCTCATCTCACCAAGAAGACACAGTAATTCTCAACGTGTTTTCACCAAATAGCAAAGCTGCCAAATATGTAAACCAAAAGCTACCAGAGCTAAAACCAGAAATGGATAAATTCACAATTATAGTTGGAGACTTCGACATCACTCTCTCAACAACTGATAGAAAACTAGGCAGAAAATCAGCAATATGGAAGAACTCAAGAACACCATCAACCCAAAGATCTAACCTTAGAACCCAAAGTCCTCTAATCCTTGAGAACATTCCACTCAAAACAGCATAATACACATTTCTTTCCAAGTGCCCGTGGAACACATACCAAGACAGAAGATATTCTGAGCCATAAGACAAACTTCAACAAATTTAAGAGAACTGCAATCATACAGTGTGTGTTCTCTAACCATAATCAAACTAGAAATAAACAAAAGAAATATCTCTAAACACATGGAAATGATACAACACACTTCTAAATAATCTATAGATCAAAGAGAAAGTCTTAAAGGAAACACACATTCATAGTCATGAATAAAAATGAAAACATCAAAATTTGTGAGACAGCTAAAGCAGTGCTGAGAGGGTATTTATAGTGCTAAGCACTTACATTAAAAAAGAAAAATTCTTATATCAACAAGTCTTGTATCAACAAATAAAGAGCAAATATCAATGAAATTTAAAACAGAAAAATGAACAAAACAGCTGATTCTTTGAACAGATCAATAAAATTGACACACTTCTAGCAAGAGAGAATATACAAATTACAAGGAATGGAACAGGGGACATCACCACAGACCCTGCAACATCGAGAAGACAAGAGGGAATACTGTGGCCAACTCCACACTCTTACATTTGACAACAAAGATTGAATAGACCAATTCCCAAAAAAGCCCAAACTACCACAGCTCATCCAATATGAAATAGATCATTTGAATAACTGTAACTATTATGGAAATTGAATCCGTAATTTAAAACCTCCCAAAACAGAAATATTCAGGCCTAGATGGATCATCAGAGAATCCTAGTAAATGCTTAAAAAAAGAGTTAACACCAAGTCTGCACTATCTCTTCCAGAAAATAGATGGAAGACTTCCCAATTCATTTTGTGAATCTAGTATTACCTTAATACCAAAGCCAAAGAAATAAAAAAAAAAAAACCTACAGACCAATATCCCCCATGAATATAGGCACAAAAATCCTTAAGATATTAGCAAGCAGAATTCAGCTATACACACACACACACAGATACATAGATATATATACATTCATATATATAAATTATACACTATGGCTAAGTGAGGTTTTTTCCAGGGATGCAAGACTGGTCTAATATTTGGAAATCATCAATGTAATCACCATTAGCCAAGGAAGAAAAGTCACATGATCATATCAATCAATACAGAAAAAGCATTTGACAAAATTCAACACTCATTCAATACAAAAACTTTCAGAAAAACAGGACTAGGAAACTTTCTACACCTAACATTATACCTAATGGTGAAACACTAAATGCTTTCTCCTTAAGACTGGGAACAAGCAACCACTCTGTTATCACTGCTCTCATTCAACATTGTGCTGCAAGTTCTAGTTAGTGCAATAAGGCAAGAAAAAGAAATAAAAGACATACAGATCAGAAAAGAAGATATAAAACTGTCCCTATTTATACGTGATTGTTTACATAGAAAATCCAAGGGATCTACAAGAAAATTCCTAAAACTAATGAATTCAGCAAGGTGGCTGGATATAAGATAAACACATAAAATTAATTGTATTTCTACATACTAGCAACGACATATGGAAAATTAAATTGAAAATGCAATACCAATTACAATCACTCAAAAGCAAATGAAATACTCTGGTGTAAGTTTAATAAAATATGTACTAGACGTGTATCCTGAAAACTGGAAAACGTTGATGAAAGAAGCAAGGAAGATCTAAATAAATAGAGAGATATTCCATGTTAACGGGTTAGAACACTCAACATGGTAAAGATGTCACTTCTCCATAAACTGATACACATTTTTAATGCAATTTCAATCGAAATCTCAGCCAGATTTTTGGTAGGTATAGGCAAGATTATTCTACAATGTATATGAAAGGCAAAGGAATTTGAATAGCAAAAACAACCCTTAAAAAGAAAAAGAAAATGGGAGGAGTCAGTTTACCCAATTTCAAGACTCATCATATACCTGCAGAACTAAAGACTGTAAGGTATTGGCAGAAGGAGAGACAGACAGATCAATGGGACAGAGGACCCAGAAAGAGATCCATGCAAACATGCCAAACTGATTTGTGACAAAGGTGCAAAAAAAAAAAAAAAAAAAAAGAACATCAACCTAAGTCTCATGTCTTACAAAATAATTAACTCAAATGGATCACAGATTTAAATATAAAACACAAAACACTAAAACTTTTAGAAAAATACAAAGGAGAAAATGTTCAGGACCCAGGGCTAGGCCACGCATGGTGCCTAGACTTGACACCAAAATCATGATTCACAAAAGGTAAACTGATAAGTTGGACTTCATCAAAATTAAAAACATTTTCTCCATAAAAAAATCCCGTTAAGAGTATGAAAAGACAATCTATAGACTAGGACAAAGTATATGCAAACCAAATATCCAAGAAAGAAATAGTATCTAGAATATATATATATAATAACTGCTCTCAAAAGTCAACAGTAAAAAAAAATCCAATTAGAAAACAAGCAGAAGACATAAAGAGACATCTCACTGAAAAGGATATATAGATAGCAAATAAGCAAACAAAAGATGCTCAACATCATCAGCCATTAGGAAAATTACAATGAAAACCCCAATGAGATATCACAACACTCCTGTCGGCAGCTAATGTAAAACAGACATCCACTGCCAGCAAGAATGTGGAGAAACTGCTGGCGGGAAAGCAAAATGGTGCAGCCACCGTGGAAGACAGTTTGGCAATTTCTTTAAAAACTAAATATGAAACTACCACACAATCCAGCAATTGCATTCTGGGCATCTATCCAAGAGAAACAGATTTACGTTAATGAAAAAACCTGTACATGAATGTTTACAGAAACATTATTTGTAACAGCTGAAAACTGGAAACAACCCACATGTCCCTCAACAGGTGAATGGTTAACGAATTGCGGCACACCACGCCATGAGACACCACGAGGAACAGCTGTTGATACAGCAAGCACCTGGATGGATCTCCAGAGAATTATGCTGAGTAAAAAAAGGCAACCTTAAAATATTGTATACTGTATGATCTTATTTATACAACATCCTCGAAGCGACAACATTACAGAGATGGAGAAGAGATCAATGGTTGCCAAGACTTAGGGTTAGGTGGGTAGGGCTAGGACAGAGGGAGATGGTGTGACCGTAAAGGGTGCCAGGCAGCCCTGGGGTGACAGATGCCGCGTCTGGACTGTGTCAGTGTCAGCATCCTGGCTGTGAGACTGGGCTGTAGTTTGCAAAATGTTACAATTGGGCAAAGTGGGTAAAGGGTACATGGGATCTCCCTGTATTATTTCTTTATTTCCTTTTTTTTGGTAGGTTATTTTTTACTTTATTTTTTATTGAGGCAAAATACATGACATAAAATTTACCATCTTAATCATTTTTGGTGTGCAGTTCACTGGTATGAAATATATCCACTTTGCTGTGCAACTATCACCACCATCCATTCCCATAAATCTTTTCATCCTGTAAACTGAAACTCTGTCCCCATTAACTCCCCATTCTTCCTTCCCCCAGCCCCTGCCAATCTCCACCTTTCTATTTATTTATTTATTTATTTATTTATTTTTAATAGCAGTAACATTGGATTATAACATTATATAGCTTTCGGATGTACATCATAATATATTTTGAATTCTGTGTAGATTACATCATGTTCACCACCCAAACTATTTTTATTTTATTTTTTATTTATTCCATCTTTCTGTCTCTATAATTTTGACTACTCTAAGTACCTCATACAAATGGAATCATACAGTATTTGTCTTTTGTGACTGGCTTATTTCACTTAGCATAATGTCCTCAAGGTTCACCCATGTTGTAGCATACTTCAGAATTTCCTTCCTTTTTAGGCTGAGTAATAATTCACTGTATATATATCACATTTTGCTTATCTATTCATCAATCAATGGATAGTTGAGTTGCTTCCACATTTGAGCTATTGTGAATAATGCTGCTATGAACATGGGTGTACAAATATCTCAACTTGCTTTCAATTCTTCTGGGTATATACCCAGAAGTGGAATTGCTGGATCATATGCTAATTCTATTTTTAATTTTTTGAGTATTTTTAATACTGTTTTCTACAATGACTGTACCATTTTGTATTCCCACCAATAGCGATAAGGCTTCCAAATTTCTCCACATTCTCATCAAGACTTACTCTTTTTTGTTTTGTTGACAGTAGCCATCCTAATGGGTGTGAGGCGGTATCTCATTGTAGTTTGATTTGCATTTCCCTAAAGATTAGTCATATTGAGCATCTTTTCTTCTGCTTATTGGCCATTTGTAATCTTGTTTGGAAAAATGTTCATTCAAGTCTTTTGCCCATTAATTGGGTTGTTTGTTTTTTTGCTGTTGAGTTTTGGAAGTTCTCTATATATTCTGGATATTAATCCCCTATCAGATATATAATTTACAAATAGCTTCTCCAAATCTGTGGGTTGCCTTTTTACTCTGTGGATGCTGTCTTTTAAGGCACAAAATTTTTTCAATTTATGAAGTCTAATTTGTCTATTTTTTCTTTTGTTACCTGTGCCTTTGGTGTCATATCCAAGAAATCATTGCCAAATCCAATGTCATGGAGCTTTTGTCTTAGATTTTCTTATAAGAGTTTTACTGCTTTAGGTCTTACATTTAGGTCTTGATCCATTCTGAGTTAATTTCTGTAAATGGTGTTAGATAAGGGTCTAAATTCATTCTTTTGCATGTGGAAATCCAGTTTTCCCACCATCATCTGTTGAAAAGACTCTCCTTTCCCCACTGAGTGGTCTTGGCTCCCTTGTCGAAAAGCATTTGACCATATATGTGACGGTTTATTTCTGGGCTTTCCGTTTTCTTCCATGGTCTATATGTCTGTCTTCGCCAATAACACACTGTCTTGATTACTGTAGCTTTGTAGTAATTTTTGAATCTCAGTGTGAGATTCCAGTTTTGTTCTTTTTTGAGGTTGTTTTAGCTATTTAGGGTCCCTTGAGATACCATATGAATTTTAGACTGGGTTTTTCTATTTCTGGGAAAATATCGTTGGGATTTTGACAGCGACTGCATTGATCTGAGACCGCTTTGGGTGGTAGTGACATTTTAACAAGACTAAGTCTTCCAATCCATCAACATGGCTGTGTTTCCATTTATTCACGTCTTCTCAAATTTCTTTTAGCAACGTTTTGTAGTTTTCATTGTACAAGTTTTTCGCCTCCTTGGTTAAGTTAATTCCTAAGTATTTTATAGTTTTTTGATGTTATTATAAATGGAATTATTTTCATAATTCCCCGAGGTGAGGGCCGCCCCATAAGGGAGTGCCCTGAGACCTCCTCTTGGTGGTGTTGGGGGAGTAAGCTGGGGTGTCATTTCCTACATTAAGGGGCTTGAACCTTCAGCTTCTGGAGACACTGTGGATCATGGCCTCCTGCCACTCGTACACGTAGCCTGCTCTCTGGCCTATCTCTGACCCATGGGTGGCCCTTCCCCATCATAAAAGCTTGGACTTGGAAAGTCAAGACAGTGTTGGATTCACACTCTCAGGGTGTCCCCTGCATGCCGGATACAAGCGCTGATTGCAGACATGTCAAAGGATTTAACCGGTAAACAGTGACAGCCAAGGTGCAGCCCAGCACACAGGTACACATGTATGGGCTGATGGACTCAGAAGCAGCAGGTGTGGGAGCAGTGTGAGCCTGGTGTGAGCATACTGCGCCACAAAGCAGGTGTTCAGCCTCAGTGAGTCAGTGGAGGCCGAGGGCCCACGGGGAGGGGACGCTACTCCAAAGCCACTGGATCAGCCATGTCCAGTTCTGAAGGTGCACATTAGTCTTCTGCCATCACGTGTCACTTGAAAGGACACCATCCAGGGAGAATTCGGTGGGGAAGGGACTGGAAGCCATATCATAGGAGTAACAGCTGACATGCCTGAGGGGGGTGAGCACAGAGAAGAGACCCCTCGGGAAGTGGGGTCATGATGACCTTCACACACACAGGGCGGGACTGAGGGTCGGTCCACATGGATTTCAGGGAAGAAGTTATGAGCAGTTCAGGCACTACATAAGGGGCCTCTAACAGAGCCTACATACAATTGTTAGTTCCTATATGAAGAACAGAGCTCCCCATCACAGAGAGCAAGCAAGTGCTAGAGGAGCACCTGGCAGGAATGATGATTCTGAGCAACCAATCCAAGAGGGGCCCAAGGGATTCCAATGGACACCCAGACCCAGTGCCATGGGGGACACTTGCAGACCCACGCAGGGGAGGGAAGGGCTCCATGCACCAGCTTCAAGTACCATCCCACACTGGCCTTCATTACCTGGAGGACATCTGAAGACATGGATGGCAGCAGGACATTCGCTCTGCCCATGACACACAGCAACCACCAATGAGAGCGTATTTCATGACACACGGCCACCACCAACATGAGCACATCTCATGGCACATGGCTACCACCAACGAGAGCACATCTCATGACACACGGCCCCCACCACCAATGAGAGCACATCTCATTTCACAGGGCCACCAGCATGAGCCGGGGCTGCCTTTGTACGCTTCCGCACTCTGTGGGCAGAGCCTACTCCCCTCCCGCCCCTCTTCTATGCTCAGCACCTCCCTCCCACCACAACGCTTCAGGCTCCATAACCCTGAAGGAGCAGCTTTCAGCTCCTGCAACCGGTTATCTGCTTCATAAGAGGGTCTCAGCTCCCCTCACCTGTGGCACACTCACTAATGCTCATGCATCAGGAGGTCAAAGGACCAATGTGTTCAAATCTAAATTGCCCCTTAACTGGAAGTTTTACACATATCATTGAAAATAAAGCAGCTAGATTTGTACATATTTCATTTTTACCAAACATGTGGGCAACCTGGTGCTGATGGGCACAGCAAGAGCATCACGTGCCCACCTACCTCATGCCCTCCGTGGACTGGTGGCGGTGGTTGCGGTAGAGCTGCGGCACGCCCAGCATGGCCTCGGTCAGCACCGCCAGGAAGCCCAGAGTCTCCACAAACAGGGCCGAGTCAATGGACAGGTATGTGATGTAGCCCGCTATGCCCGTGAAGGCCAGGACACACTGCACGTAGTCCGCAAAGCTGCTCCAGTGCCAAAAGTAGTGAGGGTCAAAGTCTAGGGCAAGAAAGAGAGAGACGTGAACTGAGTGAGGAGGTCAAGGTCAACATGAGGGGAGATGGGAATTGAGTGAGGAGGTCAAGGTCAGCATGAGGAGGGAGACGTGAACTGAGTGAGGAGGTCAAGGTCAGCATGAGGAGGGAGACGTGAACTGAGTGAGGAGGTCAAGGGCAGCATGAGGAGGGAGACGTGAACTGAGTGAGGAGGTCAAGGTCAGCATGAGGGGAGACAGGAATTGAGTGAGGAGGTCAAGGTCAGCGTGAGGGGAGATGTGAATTGAGTGAGGAGGTCAAGGTCAGCATGAGGAGGGAGACGTGAACTGAGTGAGGAAGTCAAGGTCAACATGAGGGGAGATGTGAATTGAGTGAGGAGGTCAAGGTCAGCATGAGGAGGGAGACGTGAACTGAGTGAGGAGGTCAAGGTCAGCGTGAGGGGAGACGTGAACTGAGGGAGGAGGTCAAGGTCAGCGTGAGGGGAGATGTGAACTTAGTGAGGAGGTCAAGGTCAACATGAGGGGAGATGTGAACTGAGTGAGGAGGTCAAGGTCAGCGTGAGGGGAGACGTGAACTGAGGGAGGAGGTCAAGGTCAGCGTGAGGGGAGACGTGAACTGAGGGAGGAGGTCAAGGTCAACATGAGAGGAGATGTGAACTGAGTGAGGAGGTCAAGGTCAGCGTGAGGGGAGACGTGAACTGAGGGAGGAGGTCAAGGTCAGCGTGAGGGGAGACGTGAACTGAGTGAGGAGGTCAAGGTCAGCGTGAGGGGAGACGTGAACTGAGGGAGGAGGTCAAGGTCAACATGAGAGGAGATGTGAACTGAGTGAGGAGGTCAAGGTCAGCGTGAGGGGAGACGTGAACTGAGGGAGGAGGTCAAGGTCAGCGTGAGGGGAGACGTGAACTGAGTGAGGAGGTCAAGGTCAGCGTGAGGGGAGACGTGAACTGAGGGAGGAGGTCAAGGTCAACATGAGAGGAGATGTGAACTGAGTGAGGAGGTCAAGGTCAGCGTGAGGGGAGACGTGAACTGAGTGAGGAGGTCAAGGTCAGTGTGCGGGGACAGATGTGAGCTGTGGGGTTCCAACTGCTCTCGACCCAGGCACTTCTGAGGGAGCCCTGATACAGATATTAACTCAACATAAACGATGCTAAAACCCTCCAACTCATCCTAGAACAGCACTGACAGTACAGTGCAGGATTATCCCAGAGCCTCTGGAATCTCCTCCCTGGGTGGGAACCCCCGATCCCCATCCACAACTGCATCACTTCACCACGCATCTCTGTTTCTTCAACATCAACAAGGGATACACTACCCGCCTCCTGCGGTTGTTTTAATGGTTAAATGAGTTAACCACGAATCTTACAGAGTTCCCGGTCCACAATAAGGGCCCAATAAATGTATATAATTATTATCACCACACACTGAGTTGACAGAACATTATCGTTTGCTCAATAGATGGATCCTGTAGAAACCAAATTCATAAGCACTCACACAAATCAGCAAATTACATGAAGTTCACGGGCTTTGGAAGACGAACACGGGAGGGCCTGGGGAAGGTCAGGTGGATGGGGACGAACACAGAGGGAGCGCGCGAGGGGCCTGATGTGCCCGAGCCTGACCGGCCCATAGAGCGCAGGGTCCAGAGCCAGGGCACCCACCAGGAAAAAGGCCCAGCAGGGCTGCAGCTGTGGGTGAGGTCACGAGGTGCCAGGGCTGGCTGTCCGGGGCCTACGAAGCGCCATGAGGAGGGTGTGCAAGCACACACACGCCCTGCCCTCCCAGCCCCAAGACCCAGGCTGCCCCCCACTCCACCCTCACCCCATGTGACAGCACCACCAGGCTTCTAAGCTAGAAAGGAGGGGTGCAGGTGGGAGGGCTGGAGAGGGATGGACACGGTCTGCAGGTGGGGGTCACACCAGAGTGGGCGTCACCTCCCAGAGCAGGGCAGGGTGTGAGCCATGTATGCTTCACGAAGAAGTCCCAGCTGCAGCATGGGGCAGAGTGCGCTGGGGGCCTGGGATACAGCACTGGGGCAAATGCAGGGGTACTCCAGACAGAGGTCATGAGAGGACACAGTGAAGGGAGGATCCCAGACCTGGCTGCAGTCCCTACCCTCTGTGCCAGAGGAGTGGGGAGAATGTGGTCAGAGCTGAGAACTCAGGCCAGGATGGGGGTGGGCTCGGGACAGGTGAGCTGAGGACACCAGGTGAGGGTTCAAGGACAGGGATGGGCTCTGGACAAGTGAGCTGAGGGCAACAGGTGAGGGTTCAAGGACAGGGACGAGCTCTGGACAGGTGAGCTGAGGGCACCAGGTGAGGGTCCAGGGACCTTAAAAAACTAGGTCTGAGGTCAATCTTTTGGAAGCTTTTCTATTTCAGGTTCTCAAGGAGCAAGTCAATTGGCAAATGATTAACACAAAATTCTTATTCACAAGTTTCTGAGAAAAGACTGAGGTTGGATCTTTATCTCATAATATACAAAAATTAACTCAAAATGGATCCAAGACCTAAACATAAGAGATAAAACTACAAAACTCTTAGAAGAAAATATACGGGGAAAGTTTCATGACATTGGATTTGTCAACGATTTCTTAGATATGACACCAAAAGCACAGCCAACAAAGGGAAAAATAGATAAACTGGACTAGATCAAAACTTTAAACTTCTGTGTTTATAGGGAAAAAGCTCTTTGACATGGGTCATGGCAAAGATTTTTTGGATATGACACGAAAAGTACAAGCAACAAAAGCAAAAACAAACAAATGGAGCTACATCAAACTAAAAGGCTTCTGCACAGCAATGAAAACAATCAGTAAACTGAAAAGGCAAACTACGAATGTGAGAAAATATGTGCAAACCACCTGTCTTGGTTATCTTATCTTACCTAGAGGTTAATATCCAAAGTAAATTTAAAAACTTATACAACTCAATAACAATAACAAAAAAAAAATCCAATTAAAAAAATGGTCAGAGGACCTGAATTGACATTTTTCCAAAGACAACACACAGATGGCCAACAGGGACATGAAAAGGTACTCAACATCACTAATCATCAGGGAAATGCAAATCAAAACCACAGTGAGACATCACCTCACACCTGTTAGGATGGCTATTATCAAAAAGACAAGAAATAACATGTTGGTGAGGATAAGGAGAAAAGGGAACCCTTGTGCGCTGTTGGTGGGAATGTAAATTGGTGCAGCCACTATGGAAAATAGTATGGAGATTCCTCAGAAAATTAAAAATAGAACTAACATATGATCCAGCTATCCCACTTCTGGGTATTTATCCAAAGAAAATGAAATCACTAACTGTGAGAGAATCTGCACCCCCATGTTCACTGCAACATGATTTACAGTAGCCAAGACACAGGAACAACCTAAGTGTCCACTGAAGGACGAAAGGATAAAGAAGAGGTGAACGTAGGCATACCTCACTTTCTTGTGCTTCGCAGATGCTGCATTTTTTACAAGACCCCCTGCCAGCAAAAGATTATGACTTGCTGAAGGCTCAGATAATGGTTAGCAGTTTTTAGCCATAAAGTATTTTTAAATTAAGGTATGTACATTGTTATTTTAGACACAATGCTATTGCACACTTAACAGGCTACAGAACAGTGTAAACATAACTTTTACATGCACTGGGAAACCAAAAAATTCATGTGACTTGCTTTATTGTGGTATTTCCTTTATTGCAGCGGTATAGAACTGAACTGACAATATCTCTGAGGTACGTACACACACACACACACACACACCCCGGAATATTATTCAGCCACAAACAGAAGGAAATCTTGCCTTTTGTGACAACATGGATGGAGCTTGAGGACACTACGCTAAGTGAAATCAGTCAGACAGAGAAAGACCAGCACTGTATGTTCTCACTTACGTGAGTGAGAACCTACAATCTCAATCTAAAAAGGTCGAACTCATAGAAACAGAGAGTAGAACGGTGGTTTCCAGAGACTGAGGAGTGGGGGACCGGGGGAGACGCTGGTCAAAGGCACAAACTTACAGTTATAAGGTGAATAATTCTGGGATCTAATGTACAATATCATGACCACAGTTCACAATAATGTACTGCATACTTGAAAGCTGTTAAGAGCACATCTTAAATGGTACCACCACCAAAAAAATGGTAAGCCAATAGAGGTGTTAACTAACCTTATTGTGGTAATCGTTTCACAATATATGTGTTTCAAATCGTAATATTGTATACCTTAAACTTTATGTTATATGTCAATAATAATAAATAAAGCTGAAAAAATTAAATTTAAAAAAATCCTCTATGTTTCAAAGGACACTCTCAACAGAGTAAAAAGGCAATCCACAGAATGGGAGAAAATATTTGCAAATCATATATCAGATAAGGGATTTGGATCCAGAATACATAAAGAATACCTACAACTCAAAAACAAAAAGATAAACAACCCAATTCAAACAATGGGCAAAGGACTTGAATAGACATTTCTCCAAAGAAGATATACAGACGGCCAATAAGCACATGGAAAGATGCTCAGCATCACTAATCATTAGAGAGATGCAAATCCAAACTATGAGATACCACCTCACACCCATCAGGATGGCTATTATCCCAGAACAGAAAACCAAGTGCTGGTGAGGACGTGAAGTCGGAGCCCTTGTGCACTGCTGGAGGGAATGTAAAATGGTGCGGCCACTGTGGAAAACAGTACAGTGGCTCCTCAAAAAATTGAAAATAGAATTACTATATGATCCAGTAATTCCACTGCTGGGTAAGGACCCCAAAGAATTGAAAGCAGGGACTCGAACAGCTATTTGTACACCCATCTTCATAGCAGCCTTATTCACAATAATCAAAACGTGGATGCAACCCAAGTGCCCTCTGGCAGAGGAACGGATAAGCAAAATGTGGTCCATCCATGCAATGGAGTGTTACGCAGTCTTAAACAGGAAGGAGATTCTGACACCTGCTACAACATGAACGGACCTTGAGGACATTTTCCTGAGTAAAATGAGCCAGTCACAAAAGGACAAATTCTGTGTGATTCCACTTACACGAGGTACTTGGAGTCATCAAAATCACACAGACAGAAAGTAGGTTGGTGGCTGCTTGAGATGGCTGACACAACTGGGGCCACCTGTGGGTGGACGGGCCGTGTCCACAGGACCAGGGTTATGAGGGGTCGAGCAGTGGGCAGCTTTTTGACAGGACTCCCACGTCCTCTCTGCTGGTGCTAATGAAGCCAAGGCCACTGGTTTGTCCACACCAGACCGTGCCAGCCACCTCAGCAGCCAGCTCACACCCTCACAGATGCCAGCAGGAGCCCACATTCTGCCGATGGGAAGTCACGTGTGACACCTCGGAGCAGAGCCAGAGAACTCCCACAGACGTCCTGAGGCCACAGGAACTGCAGGCCTCTGCCACACGCTTGGACAGAGAATGGTACCCAGAGGGAGATGCAGTGGCGTCACAGGGCCCAGGGTTTCACCCTGGCGCCGGAGGAGGCTGCCAGGAGCCCGCACGGCTGCCTCTGACCTCTTGCCAGCGGCGCCCTCCTGTTTCCTTAGAGCCATCGCAGGCCCAGGTCTGCTGGTCCACACGCTGACACCATGTGTCACGAGCAGGTCTGCACAGCTGCTTTAGCCAAGCAAACCACACACACACCGGCCAGAAACGGCACACGCTGAGGGTTAAAATAACCCTGGGAGAGCAGCTCGTCCCGAGACACACCACACCAGAACAGGGCCCTCCCGACAGAGAAGCTGTGCGCACTGCCATGGGCTCAGGAGAAAACAAAACCCAGACGACCAACAGGGGGCCCGGAGCAATCCTCCATCTCACCCCCCAGACACAGCCCCACATGGCCTCCCCGGACAAGACACAGCGTCACCGCCGTCCCAGGACCCACGGAGCCTCGAGGTTCTTCCAGAGCCAAGACACACACCCCAAAGGTCTAGCTCACATGGTTGCTCTTTGCCAAAAAACCTGACTCATTAAGTCTGTAAAGGATCACCTGTGAGAAATGGAAACCAAACTGATCTTGGTTTACACCAAAAGAACTCACAAAATTGAATATTGTGTAATTAAACTAATTTGTGGCAGAAAATACAGCCTCATAGGTATATTTTTAAAGAATTCCTTTTGAAAGCAAGGACTACAGACAGACAGATAAAGCCTGTCCCACCGTCCCCTGCCCGCAGCATAACAAAGAACTCAGCCCTCCTTCCGTCAGCCCGGCACGGACGGAGGGACTCTCGGTAGGGTGGGCCGGAGCCCCCGAGTGTGCAAAGAAACCAGGACAGGGTGTGTCACGGCACGCATCAGTTTCCTAGGATTTAACATGCAAGAAACTGTCCCCCTCTTGAGGATTAAATCCAAATAATTCATTTTAAGGACCTAAGAGACATACATCTTTTTACCATTACTCACTGCAATGACCTTCAGTAACAAACTTAACTCCTACGGTTCAGGTTTATAAAACTTCACCATCTGAGCCAGAGCCCAAACTCTAAGCAGAGCTCCAGCATCGGAGTTCTCAAGTTATCACTCAAGGGTCCACATCAAGCTGTTCAACGCAATGATGACAACAATGACAGGTGTGCCGCCCACCACGACAACGGAATAGTTCAGAATGTGCGGGATAAACCCCCAAAGTGCTCCCATCCGGATTCTCAGGGAAACGCAACTCTAACATGAAACAAACACCCGACGGCACGGAAGTCACAGTGTGTCACAGTGTGTGAAGACACTACGCGCTACAAAGAGCTGGCAGCCCAGGAAGGTGGGGCGAGTGAAGCCGCCTGCGGGAGCAGAGGCACTGCCGGGTGCAGACGTGGGCACGGCCGGAGCAACACAACCAGGCCGCCCACGTCCGAGCAGGGAACTTAGAAACAAGAAGTCACACAACTTGGTCTCTGTCCTATGGTTAGCAAAAGGTGGAATCAAATGAATACACCTTGAACGAATACAGCAACGAAGGGTGTTTTCTCAAAAGGTCCAATAACGGCACCGTCACCCATGAGCAGTGCATTATGAGTAAATTCTAGCACCGGCAATGAAGCGGCCTCATTCAATGTTTGTTTGGCAAACAGCACTTTACTGCATCAGAGAACAAGGCCCAAGAGCTCACGGCCTCCCATGGGCACGAGTGCATGGTGATCTGCAGCACTTCCTCTAGGAGGTGAAGACAAAACTCCCCGTGGGAATGAGGACGGGCACGAGGAGCACGACTGGGAGGAGGTGGGAATCGGAACGGGTCAGCAGGAGAGAGAGGAGGGATCATAATCAATGCTCTTTCCAGAAGTCTGTTCCTGCCTGAATCACAGGCACCAAGACAGCCTCTCTTTTAGGAGGTGGGTCTACCACTGTACCTGAAATCCCAGAAAAACGTGCCAGCACCAGGGACAGCATCTGGCCCTTTCCAAGATGAAACATCAGTGAACTACAGAGGAAAAAGAGCCCTCATATGCCTTTTAACAACATTTATTACATATCTGAAAGGAAAGAGGAAGGCAAGAGTGCATTGAGGTCAAGAGGAATGAGAACCCATTGATGGCCAGCTTGTGTTTCCATGGCGATGGCCTGTCAACGGTGCCACTTAACGTTCTCGGTCTTCAGATGCAGTCATCGGTCCCTATCTATGGCCTGTAACAACTGAATGAGCATATCGGGTTCCATCTCAGGCTGTTAATTCATTCAGGCTACAGTGCCATTTATTGTCACTGAAAATCAAGACATAGAGTCTTCCTATAAACAGGCACTGCTGAGCTTAACACACACTAGGTAACCTCAGTTCGTGCATTTAACACTCACAGATCCATTTAAGGAGAGCTCCCAGGAGCATCAGAGGGACGACAGGTGTCTGCCTGGGGAGGGAGTAAGACGAGGGGAGAAGGAAGAGTGGTTTCCTATGCCACCCAGGGTGGCAACTCCAATCCAGAGCAAAGGACGCAAAAGGAAGCGCCCGTCACAGTTGCCACCACTCCTGAGAAGACACATCAATCATCTTGCCACTCTGGCAAGTTCTGGGCTGCAGGAGAGGAACAAAACCCCACACTAGATGGCTACTTACACTTGAGCAGCCAGGAGAGATTAGAAGAACATAAAGGCCAGAAAAATTAAAACTGAGCTGTCACGTCTCTTTCCTGCCAAGACAGAGCAACAGAGATCAGATGTACTCTCCTAAACAACCAAAAATGGTCAAAATATATGAAGTTTTAGACCAAAAAAAATGGGCAAAACATATGTTTGCAAGACACTGGACATCAGGCAATGAATGACAGTGATCTCAGATAGATGGGAAGGAGGTGAGGTGAGCCCAGAATTGTCCCAGGCTATGCCTTGAGAGAGTTCCCAGGACAAGGACCAGGAGTGGGAGCCCAGATCACGCCCAGCAGAAACCCTCAGTGAAGAAGATGAGCCGAGTCTGGGAAACAAGGCAGCTAGAGTTTGCAAGATGGAGCACCAGAAAGGAGAGCTGCATGGAGAGAGAATGCTTAAGATCTGCAGAGGGTCCCCTCAAGCATTCATTCTGCTGAGCACACATCAGCACGTGCACGTGAGCAAACCACACAAAACCAGGGAAAGAACCACCCAAAAGGATTAGCACTCACTGTGTTCAGCATTCACAAAGGGCCAGGAGCAGTGCCCTTCTACCAGCCAGACTGGGAAACCTCCAGATCCACAGGGCACTGGCTAGAGCACACAGCATGATCTTCCTCAGCAGCAGGGATCACTCAGCCAGACTAGGCACTGCCCTGGCCCCACCTAACTAATCACAAAAGCGAGTTCTAAAAAGATCAAACCATTTCCAAGTAACATAACCACATCCCAGAACAAAGCTCATGGATAATGATAGGAACACAAACATCCAGCACCCAGCAAGGTAAAATTCACAATGTCTAACAGCCAATAAAAAATTACCAGGCATGCAAAGAAACCGAAAAATATGACCCATAATGAGGAGACAAATCAGTCAACCAAAATAACCCAGAACTGCCATGAATGTTAGAATTAGCCAACAAAGATGTTAAAAGTTATTATAACTTCATTCTACATGTTCAAAAAGTTCAGTAGAGACATGGAAAATTATACATATCTTTAAAAGCCGCCCCTCCCCACCCACCACCTCAAAAAACACCTAAAGATGAAAATTACAATGTCTGAGATGAAAAATATACTGGATGGGATTAACATCAGATTAAACAAAGCAGCAGGAAAGATTAGCAAACCTGAGGATACAGGAAGAGAAACTATCCAAAATACAATAGGAAAGAGAATCTTAAAAATTGACAGAGCACCAGTGAGCTGCAAGACAACTTCAAGGGGTATAACATATGTGTGACTGGAGTCCCTGAATTGTGGGAGGGGAGGACAGAAAAATATGTTGAAGAAACAATAGCCAAAATTTCCCCAAATTTTATGAAAACTATAAATCACAAATCTAAGAAGCACAACAGATGCACAAGAAACACAAAGAAAGCTACGCCAGGGCACATCCTAGTCAAACTTCTCAAAATGACTAAGAAAGAGAAAACTGTAAAAGCAGCAAGAAAAAGAAAAGGCACATTACATGCAGAGGAACAAAGATAAGAATTACAGCAGATTTCTCATCAGAAACAATGCAAGATGACAGTGGAGCAACACCGTTAAAGCACTGGGAAAAACCTGTCAACCGAGAATTCTATACCTAGTGAAAATGTCTTTCAAAATGGAAGCAGGTAATAAAGACGTTTTTTACATTTAAAAGCTTAAAGAATTTATCACCAGTGATGCACACTACCAGAAATGCTAAAGGAAGTCCTTCAGACAGAAGACAGATACCAGAAGACAGATGATACCAGATAGAAATATAGACCTACACAAAGCAATGAAGAACACTGGAAATGGTAACTAAATGGGTAAATATGTACAATTTTTTTCTTATAATTTAAATCTCTTTAATATATGTGACTATTTAAATAAAAATAATAACAATGTAGTATGAGGTTTTAGCATATATAAACAAATGTACAACAACAATTACACAAAGGCAGGCAGGGGAAACAGAAGCACGCTATTGTGAGGTTCTTAATAGCTTACATAAAGTGGTATAATATCACTTGAAGGTAGACTAAGACAAGTTAAAGATGAATACTGTAAACCTAAAAGTGAATGTCCATCGACAGATGAACGGATGAAGAAAATGTGGTACACACACAATGGAATACTACTCAGCCTTTACAGAGAAGGAAATTCTGACAAATGTGACAACATGGATACACCTCGAGGATATTATGCTAAGTGAAATGAGCCAGTCACACAAAGTACAATTATTGCATAATTCCACTTATTTGAGTAAGGGAGATAGTCAAATTCACAGAATCAAAGAGTGGAATGGTGGTTTCCAGGGGCTGGGAAGTGGGGAAATGGCAAGTTACTAATTAACAGGCATAAAATTTCAGTTAGCAAGATGGATAAGCTCTAGAGACCTGCTATACAACGTTGCACCTACAGTCAACAATAATGCATTGTACACCTAAAAATGTGTTAAGAGGGTAGAGCTCATGTTAAGGGTTCTTACCAAAATAAAATGAAACAAAAAAATAAATTAATAAAATCCTAAAGCAACCATTAAAATAACAAAATGAAGAGTCACAGCTACTAAACCAACAACAGGAGGTAAAACGGAACCAGAAAAACTACTCAATTCATCAAAAAGAAGTCAGAATAAGAGGGAAAATGGAACAAAGAATAGAGAGTACAAGCAGAAAACAACAAGATGATAGATTTTAAACCTAACCTTATCAATAATCACATTAAATATAAATGGTCTAAATAACCCAATTACAAGGCAGAGATTGTCAGCAAGACTCAACTATATATTGCCTGCAAAACACACACTTGAACTACAAACACAAACACCTCGTCAAAAGTAAAAAGATAAACCACACCAGCACCAACCAAAAGAAAGCTGGAGTGTACAGAACACTAGAGAAATATCAAAGTGTATTTCACAGTAAAGATTACCAGGGATAAAGGTGGTAATTTAATAACAATAAATAAGTCAATTAATCAAAAAGACATAAAAATCCTAAACACTTATGTACCTAACAACAGAGTTTTGAAATACAGGAAGAAAAAACTGATAGAGCCGCAGGAGAAACAGACATGCCCGTGATCCACATCAGAGATTTCAATACCCTCTCTCAATGACCAAGAGCACAGACAGACAGAAAATCAGTGAGAACACAGATGTGAGCAATACCCTCAATTAACGTGACCTAATGGACGTGAATAGAACAATCCACCACAGACTACTCGTTTTGGCAGGTGCAGCCGTAACATTCTCAATACAGACCCTACTATGGGCCACAGAATCATCCCAACACACAATTCCAACACAGGCTTCCAGTCATGCACGTAAACAAACTACATCACACACTTTAAATAACTCATGGGCCAAAGAGAAATGAGAATGTATTTTGAACTGAATGAAAATAAAAATGTAACATATAAAAATTTATGGGATGCTGTTAAAGTAGTACTTAGGGCAAAACGTGGAGCTGTAAATGCTCTAAATACCAGAAAACAACAAAGATCCCAAATCAATGACCTCGAGTCCTACCTCTTAAATTAGGGGGAAAAAAGAATAAATTAAACTCAAAGTAATTAGACAAAAGGAAATAATAAGGAGCAGAACAAAAACCAATATATAGAAAACAGAAAAATAGAGAAAAATCAATGAAACCAAAAGCTGGTTCTTTGAAAAGATCAATAAAATGGATCAACCTCTAGACAGAATGATCAGGGAAAAAAGAAATGATGCAAATTCACTGAAGACAAAATAGTTTATACAAATAACACTGTCTATTAAGAAGTTGAATTTTAATTAAAAATCTTCCCACAAAGATAACTCCAGGTACACATGGCTTCACTAGTGAATTCTATCAAATATTTGAAGAAGAAATAATAACAATTCTACACAAACTCCTCTAGAAAATTGAAAAGTAGGGAATAATTCGCAACTTGCTCTATGAGGCGAACATTGCTCTGACACCAAAACCAAACAAAGGCATTAATCACAATGAGACACCAACATCTCTCACGAACATAGACACAAAAACGCTACACAAAATTTTAGCAAAGAAAATCCAACAGTATATAAAATGTTTAATACATCATGACCAAGCAGGGTTTATCCCAGGAATGCAAGCTTGCTCTAATATTTGTAAATCAATCAACTTAATTCACCATATCATATTAAACTAAAAAAGAAAAACATATGATCATGTCAATAGATGTAGGAAAAGCATTTGACAAAATTCAACATGCATTCCTGATAAAAATCCTCAACAACTGAATAAAGGGGAACTTCTCCCACCTGATAAAAAGCATCCAAAAAGCTGACAGCTAACATCATACTCCGCGTGAAACACTGAAAACTCTCCCCTAGGATCAGGAAGAAGGCAAGAATGCCCGCTCTCCCCACTGCTATTCGACACTCACTGGAGGGTCTCATCATGGCAATTAAGCAAGAAAAAGAAGGAAGAAAAACTACCTCTGTTCCCAAGTGACACGATCATGATCTTACCCATAAAATATCTAAGGAACCCGCCAAAAGCCATTAGAATTAATAAGTGAGTTCGGCAAGACTACAGGTTACAATCAATACACAAAAATACATTGCATTTCTACATACTAGCAATGAACACTCAGAGACTGAAATTTTAAAAACGATACCATATATGGTACCATCAAAAAGTATGAAATACTTAGGGATAAATCTGATGATGTGCAAGACCCATATACTGAAAACTACAAAACACTGTGAGAGAAATTAAAGACCTAAAAGACTTCCACGTGTTGGGAGTTTCCTTATTATTGGGTGGGAGTCCTCCGACCGTCCCAGGTCCAATGATTTTTCTAGGACTCACACAGCACGCAGTCAACTTCACAGCTGTGATTTATAACAGCACAGAGCATAAAGCAAAACCAACAAAGGGAAAGACTCACAGGGCGAAGTCCAGAGGAAACAGGGACGAGCGTCCAGGAGCCCTCTCCCACGGACTCCCGCAGGGTGAGCTAACTCCTCCAACAACGAGTTGTGACTCGTGGCTGCCAGAGGTTCTTTAGTGACTCGGCACCCAGGGTATCTGCTGGGCGCTGCTCATGCAGACACCCTCCACCTGGCACAGACCAAACTTGCAGACCTCCAGAAGGAAAGCAGGTACTCAGCATCCCCCGCACCGTGCAAACAGTCCAGGCACAGAGAGCCACTCTTCCCAGCTCTGGGGATGATGGGAAGTCTCCCCAAATCCACGTTCCCAGATATCAGCCTGCGGCCAACTTGGCAAGTGGGCCTTTCCAAGGACAGCAGTCCCAGGCCTGCTGTTAACACTGTCTGCACTACCGTGAAGATGTCAATTCTCCCCAAATTAATCTGTAGATTCAAGATCACCCCAATCAAAATCCTAGAATGCTTTTTTGGAAAAATTGACAGATTGATTAGAAATTCATACAGAAATGCAAAGGATCTAAATAAAGCACCAAGTTGGAGGACTGACAACACCTAATTCCAAGACTTATAACCAAGCTGCAGTCACCACGACAGAGTAGCCCTGGCACAGGGCTGGAGAGAGAAACAAATGCACGGGACGGAGTCCAGAAACACAGACAGCTGACTCTGACAAAGATGCAAAGGCAGTTTAATGGAGAAAAGGCATCCACATGCAAAAACAATGAAGTTGCATCCATACCTCACATCATGAACAAAAAACTCAAAATGGATCACAGATCTAAATGTAAAACCTAAAACTACAAAACTACCAGGGAGAAAACCTGTGTGACCTTGGGTTAGACACAGATTTCTTAGACGTGACATCAAAAGCACAATCCATAAAAGAACAAACTGATAACCTGGACTTCATAAAAACTAAAAACTTCTGCTTTTCAAAAGATAATATTAAAGAGAATGAACAGGCAAACCACAGACAGGGAGAAAATACCGCAAATCCTATATCTGATAAGGGACCTGCATCCAAAATACAAAAAACTCTCGCAACTCAATAAGAACAATTTTTAAATTGGCAGAGGATCTGGACACTTCACCAATGAAGATATAAGGATGACAAATAAGCACATGAAAAGATGTTCAACATCACTAGTGAAATGCAAATTAAAACTACAATGAGATGCCGCCACATAGCTATTCGAATGGCTAAAAATAAAAAAGGCCCACATGGTGTTGGCAAGGATGCAGAGCAGTGAACACACACGGCTGGGGGACACAGGGCGGCACAGCACGTGGGAAGACAGTTCAGCAGGTTCTTTAAAAGTTAAACACACACTTACCACACGATGCAGCCCGTCCACTCCTAGGTACACACGCAAGAGAAAAGAAAGCAGGTGTTCATAGAAGGACCTGTACCCAGAGGTTATAGCAGCTTTATTCCTAACAGCCAAAAACTGGAAACAACCCAAACGTCCGTCAGTCAGTGAATAAACAGAAAAACTGCAGAACCACCACATCACAGTCTATTCAACAGTAGAAAGGGATGAATTGCTGATACACGCTAGGACATGGACAAATCTCAAAATAATTATGCTGAGCGAAAGACGCCAGTCAGCACAGAGCACACACCAAAAGATCCCACTGACATGGGATTCTGGTGAATGCGAATGAAGGGACAGTGGCAGAAAGCAGACTGGTGGTCGCCTGGGGGGATGGCAAAGGGGAGACTTTTGAGGGTGATGGACATGTTCATTGTCTTAACTGGGGTGAAGGTTTCATGGTTGTACATTTGTCAAAACTTGCCAAAACTGCACACTTTAAATAAATACGTGTTCACTGTATGCCGATTATACCTCAATAAAGCCGCAGAAAGAGAACCAGGCTGCCCGAAAGGGGAGGGAGCCCAGAGGGGCTGAGGGGCTCCTGGACCACATGACTGGGAGAGCACAGCACTGAGTCCTGGGAGCTACCCCATAGCCGGGCCGCACCCTCAGACCCAAGTTCCTTGAGCCGCCTGCGTCTGGAGTTGATTAAAAACGGTGGCAGCTTCATCTGATGCTTCACTTGAGAGAGGAAGGGAGTTCGCTTGCCAGTCAAGACCAGGGCTCCTCCCCGGTTCCTGGGACCGACCTCTGCATCGTCATGTGTGCATTCCTCAGACACACAGAGGGACACGCTCCAGTCCACAGGTTGCGTCAAAGACGTACCCTTCAAAGCACTCAGTGCACACGAGCTCACTCTCTCACCCTCTCTGCCAGCGAAACGCCTCAAAGTGTAGACAGCTCCATCTAGGCTCCACCTAGTCTAGCTGCTGCCCCTGCTTCGTCCACTGAGCCACAGGCGGCCGCTCAAGTTCCTCCTCTCCTTCAGTAGGTGTCTGCTGAGCGTCTGGCAGGGGCTCAGCCCACCCTTCAGGTGTCGCTATGCACCTGTTCCAAGTGCAGGATGCGCTAGCTCATCTAATTCCCACCCAGGGGCTGACAGCTCACCCCAGGCCACACAGTCCACTGGGGGAGCCAGGCTGCCGGAAGCCCGCCGTGGCACCACCCACACTGCCTCCACAGCCCAGGTGTTTCAAGTTTGAGGCCCTCCTGCCACCACAGGGCTCTCAGACGCCCCCAGTTCCCAGACCACAGGACAGGCAACCATTTCTAGGAGAAGTGACCCTTGTCAGCACCTCACAGCTCACGTTCTCGTTTCCCCCGCATCCTGGGGCCCCCACCTTTTCTGTGGGGAGACACAACTCCTCCGTTTCCTGAGTCTTTGGAGCCCAGGAACAGGCAGCTACAGGGGAAAGTGCCACGTCCCAACCACATCCCCCTCTGGTGAGGGGGAGCCCCTCCAGGGAACATGGGCCCCTTTGGAGCAGGAAATGCCGGGGGACACAACATGCCCCTGTTCCCAGGCCCAGCCTCTGTGCTCACGATGGGCCAGGAAGAGCTAGTCTGCAGAGCGCGCCAGCAGGGGTGCAGGAGAAGCCAGGTCTGACACACGCTCCCATCACCATGGGGTGTGGGCACCCGTGAGGACAGCAGAGACCAGACTCCCTCCCACCTGCCTGGCCTGGCCCAGTGGTGCCATTCTTCCTCTTTCCCAACAGGAAATTCTGAAGGACGGGCCTCCACTGTGACTTCCTTGTCCTGTACCACAGCGCAGGAATGACCGTCCCCACGTAGGAGGGAAGCATCCACTCGCACAACCCACAGGGCACGTGGACCCAGGACCCTACAGGACAACCCACCCGGGGACACGTCTCTGCGGGGGGCACCCTGTCAGCACTGGGCTCAAATGCCAAACACTGTGGGTTCTTCCAGAGACGGACGTTCTTTAACAAGCACAGCACCCAGCACACAATGGCCCAGCAGCCTCCTGCCTGTGAAGGAGGGCTGGATTTTCCAGAGTCCCGATCCCAAACAGAGCTCAGCCCTGCAGGGTCTCGCAGGGTTTCAACCCATCCTCAGACCAAATTCTGAGTCTCAACCATGTCCTTAAACTCTCCGATTAATGTCCCCCCCAGACAGGAGTGTTCACTGTCCCGGGGGCAGTGGTCCCCGTGCTGGTGTCACCTGCTAAGGGGAGGGGGGACCAACTTCCCCCCCATGACAGAGCAACCCACAAAAGGAGGGTTTCCAAACCCACCGTAACCTTACCCAAGAACATGACAAATCTCTTCCCTCGTTCTGCTTCTGAGTGTCATTTAAAAGAAAAGCTCAAGCTGGAAGGAATCATGGCAACACCAGGCACACATCCAAACTGCACCAGCGACAGCAGCCCACGTGCCACCTGCTCTGCTCTGCGCTGACCCAGCGCTCTGGGCCTCAGCACAGTCCTGCCCAGGAGCTCCGCCCCCTCCCCATCTCCAGGCGCACAGCGGCAAAGAGCACCCCCGGTTCCCATCACAGCCTCGGCCCCTCCGCTGGAAACACAGACTCCAGGGCGCAGACCTGCTCTCTGGGGCTGGGGGCTCCATCCCATCTGAGACTCAGTCGCCAGCACACGGTGTGGTCCAGTGTGGGCACACGTGTCAGTCATGACACCTTGATGGCCAAACGACAGACGCCTCAACTCCACCCTGGGCAGAGAACATGGCGCCTGCCTCACTGTGCTCGAGCACCCGGTTCATCACCATGTGGCTGATCACTGTGCTCAAGCACCCGGTTCATCACCGTGCGGCTCATCACTGTGCTCGAGCACCCTACTCATCACTGTGCAGCTCATCACTGTGCTGGAGCACCTGGCTCATCACCGTGCGGCTCATCACCGTGCGGCTCATCACTGTGCTGGAGCACCCGGCTCATCACCGTGTGGCTCATCACCGTGTGGCTCATCACTGTGCTGGAGAACCTGCTCATCACCGTGTGGCTCATCACCGTGTGGCTCATCACTGTGCTGGAGCACCCGGCTCATCACCGTGTGGCTCATCACCGTGCGGCTCATCACTGTGCTGGAGCACCCGGCTCATCACCGTGCGGCTCATCACTGTGCTGGAGCACCCGGCTCATCACCGTGTGGCTCATCACCGTGTGGCTCATCACTGTGCTCAAGCACCCTGTTCATCACCGTGTGGCTCATCACTGTGCTGGAGAACCTGCTCATCACCGTGCGGCTCATCACTGTGCTCAAGCACCCTGTTCATCACCGTGTGGCTCATCACTGTGCTGGAGCACCCAGCTCATCACCGTGTGGCTCATCACTGTGCTGGAGCACCCTGCTCATCACCGTGCAGCTCATCACTGTGCTGGAGAACCTGCTCATCACCGTGCGGCTCATCACTGTGCTGGAGCACCCTGCTCATCACCGTGTGGCTCATCACTGTGCTGGAGCACCTGGCTCATCACCGTGCGGCTCATCACTGTGCTGGAGCACCCGGCTCATCACCGTGTGGCTCATCACCGTGTGGCTCATCACCGTGCGGCTCATCACTGTGCTGGAGCACCCTGCTCATCACCGTGTGGCTCATCACTGTGCTGGAGCACCTGGCTCATCACCGTGCGGCTCATCACTGTGCTGGAGCACCCGGCTCATCACCGTGTGGCTCATCACCGTGTGGCTCATCACCGTGCGGCTCATCACTGTGCTGGAGCACCCTGCTCATCACCGTGTGGCTCATCACTGTGCTGGAGCACCTGGCTCATCACCGTGTGGCTCATCACTGTGCTGGAGCACCCGGCTCATCACCGTGTGGCTCATCACCGTGCGGCTCATCACTGTGCTGGAGCACCCGGCTCATCACCGTGCGGCTCATCACTGTGCTGGAGCACCCGGCTCATCACCGTGTGGCTCATCACCGTGTGGCTCATCACTGTGCTCAAGCACCCTGTTCATCACCGTGTGGCTCATCACTGTGCTGGAGAACCTGCTCATCACCGTGCGGCTCATCACTGTGCTCAAGCACCCTGTTCATCACCGTGTGGCTCATCACTGTGCTGGAGCACCCAGCTCATCACCGTGTGGCTCATCACTGTGCTGGAGCACCCTGCTCATCACCGTGCAGCTCATCACTGTGCTGGAGAACCTGCTCATCACCGTGCGGCTCATCACTGTGCTGGAGCACCCTGCTCATCACCGTGTGGCTCATCACTGTGCTGGAGCACCTGGCTCATCACCGTGCGGCTCATCACTGTGCTCAAGCACCCTGTTCATCACCGTGTGGCTCATCACCGTGTGGCTCATCACCGTGCGGCTCATCACTGTGCTCAAGCACCCTGTTCATCACCGTGCGGCTCATCACTGTGCTGGAGCAACCTGCTCATCACCGTGCGGCTCATCACTGTGCGGCTCATCACCGTGCGGCTCATCACTGTGCTGGAGCACCTGGCTCATCACCGTGCGGCTCATCACTGTGCTCAAGCACCCTGTTCATCACCGTGCAGCTCATCACTGTGCTGGAGCACCTGGCTCATCACCGTGCGGCTCATCACTGTGCTCAAGCACCCTGTTCATCACCGTGTGGCTCATCACTGTGCTGGAGCACCCAGCTCATCACCGTGTGGCTCATCACTGTGCTGGAGCACCCTGCTCATCACCGTGCAGCTCATCACTGTGCTGGAGCACCCAGCTCATCACCGTGTGGCTCATCACTGTGCTGGAGCACCCTGCTCATCACCGTGCGGCTCATCACTGTGCTCAAGCACCCTGTTCATCACCGTGTGGCTCATCACTGTGCTGGAGCACCCAGCTCATCACCGTGCAGCTCATCACTGTGCTGGAGCTTGTCATGCTCAACATCACCAGGGAAATGCAAGTGAAAACCATAATGAAACGCCACCTCACAGCTACCATGATAGCAGTAATACTGGGGGTCGGCCCTGTGGCTAAGTGGTTAGTTTGTGCTCTCTGCTTCGGTAGCCTGAAGCTGGCAGGTTTGGATCCTGGGTGCAGACCTACGCACCGCTCACCAAGTCACGCTGAGGTGGCATCCCACACAGAGGAACCAGAAGTACTCACAACTAGGATATACAGCTATGCACTGGGGCTTTGGGGAGAAAAAAAAGAAGATTGGCAACCGATGTTAGCTCAGGGCCAATCTTCCTCACCAAAAAAAAACCATACCTCAAAAAAAATCACATTCTATATAAAATAATAAAAATGAAAAATACAAGAAAAAGTTTTTTGTTAAGAATGTGCAAACCTCACATACAGCTGGAGGGAAGGTAAAATGGTACAGCCACTGTGGAAAACAGCCTGGCAGCTCCTCAAACGATTAACATGGAGCTACCACAGGGCCCAGCAATTCCACTGCTAGGTATACACCCCAAAGAACTGAAAACATATGTCCAATAAAGATGTGCACATAAATGTTCACAGCAGCATTATTCACAACAGGCAAAAGGTAGAAGAAACCCAAATGTCCATCAGTGGATGAATGCATAAACAAAATGTGGTCCATCCATCCAATGGAATGTCATTCAGCCTTAAAGAGGATTGAAGTACTGACACCTGCTACAACATGGATAAAACCTGAACACAGGATGCTCAATGCAAGGAGCCAGTCACACAACAACACACACTCTATTACCCCCTCACAGGAAATCTTCAGAAGAGGCAAATCTACAGAGATAGAAAGTAGATTAGCGGTTCCCAGGGGTTACGGTGGGGGGAAATTGGGAGATATGGGGTTACTTTTTGGGGTGATGGAAATGCTTTGTAATTAGACAGAGGTGATGGCTGCACAACACTCTGAATGTACCAGATACTGGATTGTACACTTTAAACTGGTTAAAATGCTAACTTTGTTATGTGAATTTTATCTCAATTTAAAAATTTTAAGGATAAATTTTATGGTATGTGAATTATATCTTAAAAATAAATGTTAATGTATAATAAAAAGTTTTGAATGCATATGATTTGTTTTATATGGAAAGATACAATATAAATATCCACTTTAGTGAGTATATTTTCTAATGCTGAAGTTAAAAACAGTTCTTGTAAACTTCAGGGTTAAGGTGGTGGTGTTTGTGTCCTGGACAATTTAAAATGAATTTATCCATCAGCTGCAACTGAAACACTGCCCTGAATTAAATCAAGTGGTGTGGAGAGAAAAGCAGGAAACATCCAAGGGAAAATGACAGCTGAGTGTAATACTGGGTAGTTACAGAAAGCATGAAACGAGATTTACGATGTTTAGTCAGAGAGGTTAGAGGAACACAGGAGATGCTCTCAAACAGTGCCCACCCCTGACCTGTACCAGCAGGAGCCAAACGCTTTTTACACTTCTGGGGGAGTCCTATGTCGGAAGGCTTTTCATTAATAATTCTAAAAATGAGCCAAGAAAGAAGAGCTCTGACTTCCTCCTAGAAAAACTGGTATCCCAGGTGCAGGGAAGGGGGATCCCACTTCTCAAGGAGCCCCTGGGCCCCCAGACCATGCCCCGCCCCAGAGATGAGCGGGGAGAGCACGCCTGGGTGCAGAGCAAAGGGAAGACAGTCGGGAGGGAGCCCTGACCAGCCTGGAGGCACCAACAGAAATGGCATCTCCTCAGCATCCTCACAACCCACACACCAAGCACAGATGGGACGCACTTCCTCAACACCCAGGGTGAGACTGGAAAACGGCATTGAGCGCTGAATGGATGTTTCCAGGAATGGGGGCTGACGGATTTTTGTCTCAGGTGCATCCAGCTCCTCCTGCTCCTGGCTTTGCCCTCAGAGAACTGCCGAATACGAGGAGCGCATCCCTCCAGCTGCCTGATATCTAAATGTGGAGAAACCATGGCTCACTGTCTGGAAGTAGCAGTGGCCCTGGACTCTGTGACTCCAGTCCTTACCACCAGCCCTCACGCTGCCACGTTCAGCCCAATCGCTCCTGGACGAAGACGCAATTTTACCTTCTGGGGAATGTGCATGGGAACCGACACCAGGAGGTTGAGTCCTGGTGAGCAGGAGGATCCAACTCCCTATCGATCGTGTTTTCATGCTCCAGATGAGGGCTGAGTCCTGGTGGGCAGGGGGACCCAATTTTCTATCGATCACATTTTTATGCTCCAGATGAGCACAAAAAGCTTGGTCTCTCATGCATCTGGGGGGAATCAGTGTGAAGGGGCAAACTACGAATCCAGTCTGTTTCTGCACGGCTCCTCTCACTGAGGCACCAGCTCCACTCAGGCCCCCACAAGGTGTCTATCCTTCCTGGGGCGGGGGGGGGGGGCGGAACTCTCAGAGCCCCAGGTCTGAGGGCGCCTGCTGGCCTCCCTCCCTGAGGCAGGAGGGGTTTGATGGAGGGGCCTTCTTGGGACAGACTCTCATCAATGCTCATAAAACAAATCTGAGAAGGTGTGACAGCTATTTCCTCTGGAGTCAGTCAGTTCCCCTCCGACTGGGCAGTGGGTCCCCTCAGCTCAGACAGTCATCCTGGTGGTGGAGCACGGCTGGCAGAGCTGACCACCACCGGTTCTGGAGTCAGCGCAGGAGGCTGCCCTGTGGGGGACTGCACCCACCGCGGACAAAACACGAGGCAGAAGGACACCCAGGCTCCTTCTTCCTGCTGCTGACTCCGAACCCAAGAAGCTTCCCCAGGAGCAAACGCTGGTCCCTCCTGCTGACCTCACCTCCCCCACCAGGAAGCCCTCCGTCACTCCGGGCCTTCCCCAGCCACAGCCCCGCAGACCTGGCTGTGGGTGGGTAGGCATCTACACTGACCATCCCTACAAGGACAGGCAGGGTCCCCCAAAACCAGCCCCTGCCTCAGCCACCCATGGTTACCAAGCAGTCTGCAGGCCATGGCTGGCCCCTCACTGGGCGCTGACCCTGTGCCAGCATCCGGCACACAGCTCACACCCTGCCTCTCGTCCCCTCATGCCCCATGAGGTCACCCCCATTAACAGAGGGAGAGTGGGGCCCACGAGGACAGGCAACAGAGCCCCGCACAGCCCATGGTGTCTTCTGAGGTCATCATCACCGACCACCTTCACTCTAACAGGACGGAGAGGCCATACAGCAGGGCTGGCCCTGCCTGACGCCCCTTGGGCAGCCGAGACCCAGGACAGTCCTAGGCCCACAAAGGTTCTTGATAATCCACCAGCTGACTGGGCTGCTGCCACCCCTGGAGACTGTGCATTCCTGCAGCCCCACCCCAACCCCAGCCTCTCCCAGTTGTAGCTGTCGATGTCTCTCCCTGTGACCAGCAGGCAAGTCTGCAGATGCTCACCTCCCCAGAGGGCTCCTTACATCAGCACCTTGAACTCCCCCAACAACCCAAATAAGGGGATACTGAGGCAGAGCCACTCAGCTGGAAGGGATACATAGGATTTGAACCCAGATCCTCGTGCCTTGCTGCCTCTGTAGATCCAGGATGAGAGAACAGGGCTTGGAGGCCAATGGATGGCACCTGCACCAGCTGTGTGACCTTGAGACAGACTGTGACCTTGAGACAAGAGCTCACCATCCCTGAGCCTCAGGGAGGCAGGGCCCACCTGCCCCCAGCAGCCCTGTGCAGGCCACACTGTCAGGTCACTCAGACAACGACGTGAAAAACAAGGCTGTGGGAAGGGATGGGGACAGGAGCCACAGACCTGTCCTGGGGTGCATGCGGGGAACATGCACCGACCCCCCTAAAAGAACAAGGTCCCTCCAGGCGCCCCCAGTGACTGTCCCAGAGTAGCATCCCACCCACAATGAAGCAGCGATGGCATGTAAATCACACGTCCACAGAGTGACCTCAAGAGGACTGACAACCCCGCGCCAACCTCCGTGTAATAACTTCCTCATTCTCTCAAACCGGTCACATTTCAAAGGAAAAGGAGGTTGTTGGGGCCTGAGTGCCCACTGATGGGCCTGGGGGGACGCAGGCGGTGGCTCCAGCGCCTGGCGGGGAGTGGAAGGCCTGGGAAGCAACGGACTGCCGAGGAGCCTTCCTCTGTTACCGTATCCTGGTGTCTCATCACGAGACCTCTGTCAGGGCTGCGGAAGCCAGCTTGCCGCCAACGCCACCCGTGGGCTGGATGCCCAGCTTGCCAAGGCTCCTCCCACACACGCCTCGGAGCTCAAGGGGCCAGAGGGCCTGGGCCGAGCTGCCGCCCAGCTCAGCCCTGACCGCCTTCGTGGAACAACGCGCCCCAGCTCTGCAGGCCTGTCCCCTAGAACAGCAACTGCAGTCCATGCCGGTAAACCGAGGACCAGCCTCAAGGGGGCAAGAGTGACAGGGACCCCAGCCCGCCCGGAGGTCTGGGAACAGAAAACCATGTACAAGCAGGAGGTGCTGGCCTGCACGGCCAGTTCCCGGCTGGCGCCTCCCGAGACCCTGCTAAGGACAGAGCAGTGACATCAACTCTGGGGCTCCAGCTCCCATGGTTTAGGCTCAACTGCAGGCCGCGGAAGCCCGCGAGCACCCCCGTGTGGCCTGCCCCGTCCTTTCAGGCAAAGCCCCTCCTGCTCCTGAAGAAGCAGGGAGATAATGACAAACGGCAGCTGCCCCCTCTACCCGCCACCCGCCGCGGTCCAGGCCCTGGGGATCCTGCTGGCGGAGGACGGGGTGGCCCCCTCCCCAGCAGCAGCTTCACAGACGCCATGACGATGACCAAAAGCCACTGGAGAAAGTGGTGTGAGCCACATGGCCCACCACAGGCACGGCCGTGAGGCTCTCTGCAGACTCCACTTCCAGGGACCACCCTCGGGACGGCCCGTTCTCAGAAGACCCCACATGCCCTGAGAGGCACGGAGAGCGCTGAGGGCTCAGGCCTCGTGTCTCTCACGGAAGCTGCCAGTCCTGGACCCTGAGCTCCTGCCCTCTCCCAGGCCCCCCACCCCCCGCCTCCAGCTGCCCAGAAACCAGGGAGAGCTGTGAATACTGAGGGGCCGTCTTGCAAAAGCCACTACTCAAGGTGGAGGGTGGGGTGCAGACCAGGGTCCATGGCGACGCAGGGCCCAGCAAGGAGCCCAGTTCCTGGGTGAGCTGGGCTGTCTCGGGATGGGGACCAATCTCTAGCACAGGACACCCTGATGACCATGGCGGCAGCTCCCTCTTAAGCAGGGTCACTCCCCAGGGAGGAGGACGGGTTCCGAAGGCCTTCCGGGGCTGTGGCAGCGACCACGTGCCTCGTGTGGTAGCCGTGACACGCCTGTGACGCACAACGGGGCCAGCAGGGCCCTGTTCCAGGGCGTGAGCCCAGCCTGCCTCCCCAACCCAACGTCTGGTCTGTCAGTCTGGGGATGTGGAGCTGCGTACAAAAAGCTACAGTCCATCCTGGCTACCTGGACCCACTGCCCCGAGGACCACAGAGGCAGGACGTGGGAGGACCACAGGCCCCAGCGCGGGAGACTCCCAGGCCGGGGAGCCTGCCAGGCGCCGCACAGCAGCAGCGGACCCGTCCGGGCGGGGACAGGGACATCAGAGCAGCAGCGGGTCCCCACGCGGGGCCTGTTAACCCGGAAACCGTCTCCACGGCAGCAGCCACGAAGTGTCAGCGGTTAAAACCGACGGAAAACTACGCGTTTCCAACTCCAAGCGCCGACGCGGACGCAGCGGACCCCGGTTCCTCCGCTCGGCCCGGGAGCAGCTCGTGCGCAGCGGCTGAGCGCGTCGAGGAGGCTGGGGGCACGCGCGCCGAGTGTGGACACACACCTCGCTCCAGGGCTTGACGCGAAGCAAGGACACAGCCTGTTAACCATCACGACAGAGGCCGCACGCGCGAGGGTCGTGCTCTGGGGAAGGCGCCCGCGATGAACGGTGCCGCATCCCGGCTTTCTAACCGGCTCCTCGGAGACTTTACCCACGTGGCTCCCTTCCGGCGGGCGCCGCACTGCATCGCAGCCAAGCGGCCGGCCCGGCCGGGGGCGTGTGCCCAGGCCACCTGGGCTTCGGCACCACACCCTGTCGCCCCGGGGGGCGGGGTGGGGGGCCCTGGGAGGGATGCAGACCCAGAGCAGAGGCCGCGGCCGCAGGGTCTCCCGGCGGACGCGACATCGCCGCATCGAGAGTGGGAATGAGGCGGCAGCAGAGGGGTCTTCCTCCCGCGAGGGCGGCCAGGCGTCGCCTCTGCCCCGGGGGCCCACACGCCGCCCGTTCCCACGCGGGTCCCAGCGCCCCGCCTGCAGGGCACGGGCGCCACGCTCCACCAGTTCTTCCCAGGTGCGCGGGGCGGCGCGCACAGGTCCAGCTCCAGGCCCTGTGGCCAACGAGGCGGACGGGAGGCTCGACGTCGCCCTCGGACCCCTGGGAGAGCAGAGCACAGCAGGGCAGCACGGATGCCCAGGCCGAACGGGGGACACAGCCTGCGGCCCAGGGCACGCCCACCCCACAGAGGGGCCAGGCTCCCGACGGGACGGGGAGCAGACACGCAAGAGGCTCGCCCGTGGAGGCAGGCGACGCACAGGCCCGGCATTGACGCAGGCTCTGCCGCTTACCACTGCATGGCCTCCGACCTAGTGACTCAACCTCTCTGTGCCTCAGATTCCCTATCTGTAAAAATGGTGTTAATCATGGTACCCTCTGTATAGGCCGCCATGAGAATTAAATTAGCAATTTCACATAAAAGGCTTAAAACAGGGCCTGGCACATACAGACACTCAATGTCAGCCATGTTTAAAAACAAAGTCCATGTGGCTGGGGGCCACTTGGCCTCTTTCCCACGCCATGGCTGGACTCCACCTGCTGCAGCTCCATCGATGACAATGACGCTGCACCACTTCTCTGGGTCCCACAGGGCTGGCGGCGTATCTGCAGCATCACCAGTTTCTGGTGAAAAGAACCAAACCCAGGGAGGCCGGCCGGGGACCAAGCCAGGCACCTTCCCGCCATTCCGTCTCAGCTCACTCGGGCTCCACCCAATCCTCCACAGTGAGTTCTCCATCCTCACCTCACAACCTGCAAAAGTGCCCCCACCCCACTAGCAGGATCTAGGCAGCTCCCGGGCCAGGCAGAGGCTGCACCGACACACCTGGGCCACCTCGGGACGGCAGAACGTGAGGAGGCCCCAGGAATGACGGTGCCTCGGCAGGACGCGGGGACCCACCCACAGGCCAAGCAGAAAAGGGTCTATTCAGAGTCAAACAGGAAGCCACACATCCTTGTTGCCGTCATTAAACATGGGAACGCAGTGAGTGTCTGCAGAGGAACCAGATCTGGACCCCCTTCAAGGTGCCTCACCAGAAGCAGGTATTCGTCAAAGCGGAGCTGGGGCAGCACCAGGAACAGCCCCACACCACCCCCTGGTGGGAGGCACTGGGAAGATGAACGCAGCCTGGGGACCCTCAGACCAGCCACCCAGGGGTCCCCAGAACAACCAGGGTGGAATTGATCCTCAGGAGCCACGGACCAGAGCCCCCAGGATGCAGGAGCCTGAAGACCACAAGACGTCTTATGACGCAGGGCGATCCGACAGGGTCCTGTCCTGCGTCACTGGAACCTGGCGGGCCGGGGAGCATGGCCAGGACGGAAGGGCTCATCGGTCCAATGGGGACCGTGCAGGGTGCTCGCAGACCTGATATTGAGCGCCCACTCAGCGACTTATTCTCAAATCGTTCAAGAACAAAACTGTCCTGAGTCCCACCTTAACTTTGTGATGGCTCCAAACTTTTTTAAAATACTTAAAAATCAACTTTCCATGAAGACAAAACAAATGTCCCATTCCTTCAAAAGCCTGCTTCAGACTAAAACACAGCTGTCATCACTTAGCTTGTTTTGGGCCGCCCCAAGCATGCGGGCTTATTTGTCTGACTCTGCTAAGAGCCCACTGACCGTACTGGCACATGGCCCTGACCTCCGACCCCACATCAAACAAAGAAGGGGGGAAGCCAGCCCCACAGGTGTGGGCGATGTGGGGTCCATCGGAGAAAGCCCAGGGCAGGGGCTCCGTGGGGTCCAGGGGCTAGGGAGGGGCTGGCCTGGAGGAAGCTGTGTCCTGGGAGCCGGCAGACACCCACCAGGGGAGGGGCCGAAGGCCTGCACACACACCCACTGATGATCCTGACCATCTGGCTGCAGAATGAGCACACATGCCCTTCCCAGCCTCCACGGCCGGGGTTCACAGTACCGACCCACCTTCAATCCCAGCCACCCCCACCACCACACTCACCCAAGGCGGGCAGGCACAGCAGCACAAAGCCCACTGCTACGGCCAGAGATGCAGAGACCCAGACAAAGGCCCCCAGGACAGACCAGTGAGAAGGAGCATGAGCCCTCATTCAAAACTGCTGTCAGAGAGCTGAGCCCGTCACATCCCCGTAGCTGCCCCACGCAGAGAGCGAAGCCCGTCATGTCCCCATGAAAGACCCACTCAGAGAACTGAGCGTATCACGTCCCCGTGGGTGCCCCATGCAGAGAGCTGAGCCCATCACGTCCCTGGGGCTGCCTCACACAGAGAGCTGAGTCCGTCACGTCCCCATGGATGCCCCACTCAGAGAGCTGAGTCCGTCACGTCCCCGTGGCTGCCCCACACAGAGAGCTGAGTCCGTCACGTCCCCATGGATGCCCCACTCAGAGAGCTGAGTCCGTCACGTCCCCGTGGCTGCCCCACGCAGAGAGCTGAGCCTGTCACGTCCCCATGGATGCCCCACGCAAAGAGCTGAGCCCGTCACGTCCCCATGGCTGCCCCATGCAGAGAGCTGAGCCCATCACGTCCCCATGGCTGCCCCACTCAGCTGAGTCTGTCATGTCCCTGTGGCTGCCCAGGCAGAGGTGAGCTCCAGTCTATGTGTTATGGTCAGTCGGCCAGCCTTTCTGGCTTCCTGGAATTGCAGGAGCCTTTTTCTCTCCCTATCATATCTCAGTACTTTGCTGTTAGTTTCTGCTGAGTGGGGTGCCCCAAAACAGACACTGAGAGAGGCCTGCAGCCGGAGCCCTGTGCTCCCTGCTCTGCGGTCCTGCCCTGCAAGCTGGGTGACTTGAACAACTTCTGTGACCCACGACACAACCACACATGGTTGGACTCAGCAGAAAGTGCACCAGAAAGTCTGGGGCGCAGAGGGACTGAGGCTCAGGTGCAATGGAGCCCCAACCCAGGAGTGCCCCAAAATACAGGAAGCAAAAACTGACAGACGTCCGTCATGTCCCCATGGCTGCCCGCCCCCGTAGGATGAGGCTCACTCACCCTGCAGCAGGCGGAGGACACCGTTTCTGCCTTGGCTTGCTCCTAGGCTGGCGGCTCCACAGCGGGAGCAGCAAGCCAAGAAGACAGGGGCTGCAACCCCCTCGTGCCTGCACTCAGAGCTGTGGCCTCACCCGAGCGAGGCCACTGCCGCCCTGCTGCCAGCTCTGGAGCAGGGTTCAGAGGGTCTGTCCGGAAGCAGGGGTGTGAGAACAGAGAGGGCCGAGAGGTTCCCAAGGGGGGAACTTAGCTTGCAACAGAGCATGGTGCCCACAAAGGCAGTGGGAACCTGGTGATGGAGCAGCTAAGAGGAAGCTGGCAGCTCCGTGATCCCAACAAGCCCACAGCAGACCCCCTCAGTCCACCCGAGAGACAGCTGAGATGAGCCCTCCTGAAGACACGGCAACTGTCAGACCAGCCAGAGACGCCACTATCAGACCTTAACCAGATCAGACCTTGGAGCAGCACACGCCCAGGGCACTGTCAACACCAACAGAGCAACCAGCCGGCGACTAGCGGAGGCCCACGGGTGAGTATGATACTGCTGGTGGCAGACCCACCATCTTGACGGGGACTGAGGAGAGTCCAAGACAGCTAGACCCAAAGCCCTACCGGGGAGGGCAGCCCGGAGACGGTGCTGGTCCAGCCAAGTCACCACACACAAGCAAGCAGACAGGCCCTCCCACCAGGGTGGGGATCAGTATGCAGGGTTGCTACAATATGTTCACTAAAAAGATCCTGTTTTCAACAAAATATTCGGGAAGATGCAAAGAAACAGGAAAGTGGCCCACACACAGAAGAAAAAAATAAAGAAACAAATTGCTTTTGAAGGGGCACAGCCATTGGACTTAGCAGAAAAGACTTCAAAGAGCTATTATAAATACGCTCAAAAAACTAAAGGAAATGATACATAAAGAATTAAAGGAAGATATAATGACAATATCTCATCAAATAGAAAACACCAAGAAAAAGACAGAACTTATTAAAAAAAAAAGAACTGGATGAAAATTCTGGAATTGCAAAGTACAGTTACTGAAATAAAAATTCACTACAAGGTCCAACAATAGATTGGAGCGAGCAGAAGAATCAGTGAACTTGCAGACAGATCAATAAAGACTATGCAATCTGAGGAACAACAAGAAAATAGAATTAAGAAAAATGAACAGAGCCTCAGAGAAATGTGGACAATATTGAGTCACCAACATCTGCACGGTGGTACACTGAAGGAGAGGAGAGAGAGGAAAAGTAGTCAAAGAAATAATGGCTGAAAACTGCCCAAATTCAATGAAAATATTAATCTACACACCAAGAGGCTCAACCAACTCCAAAAAGGATAAACACATAGAGACCACACCCTCACACATCATAGTCTAAATGTTAAATGCCAAAGAAAAAGACAGAATCTTGAAGTTGCGAGAGAAAAATTACTAACATATTTGAAATGCTGAAAAGAAAATCAACTGTCAACCAAGATTCCTGCATCCAGCAAAACTTTTTTAAAACAAGGGCAAAATAAAGACATTCCCAGATAAACAAGAACTGGGAGAATTCATTCTTAGCAGTCCCATCTTATGAGAAATACTGACAGTAAGTTCTTCATGCTGAACGCTGGGGACATCAGGCAGCAATTCTAATCCACACGAGAAACACAGAGAGTGTAGGTAGAGGTAGTTATGCAGGTAATTGCAAAAGACAAAATAAGTGCATATTTCTTCTCCTTTCCTCTCCCAACTGATTAAAAAATTAAGTTAGTATAAATCTGAAGTCGATTCTGACAAGATACATACTATAAGCCTTAGAGCAATTACTAAGAAGATAATAAAATACATATAGTTAAAAAGATCATTAAAGGAATCAAAATATTATACTAGCAAAGATTCGCTTAATACAAAAGAAAGCAGCAAAGGAGGAACAGCTGGGAAAGAAGACAAGACGACGTACAGAAAACAGGACGCCAGACGACCAACATAAACTGAACACCCTCATTTCATTAAATGTGAGCGAGCTAAAAATCCAATCAAAGGGAGGAATTGCCAGAATGAATTCTTTTTTCTTTTTTGAGGAAGACTGGCCCTGAGCTAACATCCGTGCCCATCGTCCTCTACTTTATATGTGGGACGCCTGCCACAGCATGTCTTGACAAGTGGTGCCACGTCTGCACCCAGGATCCAAACTGGTGAACCCTGGGCCACCCAAGTGGAATGTGCAAATTTAACTGCTACACTACTAGGCCAGCCCTGGATTTTTTTTTAAAGAATCACTATATGCTGTCTACTGGAGACACACTTTAGATTCAAAAATACAAATAAGGTAGCGGCCAGCCTGGTGGTGCAGTGGTTAAGTTTGCACACTCCACTTTGGGGGCCTGGGGTTTGGCGGTTCGGATCCTGGCTGCAGACATGGCACCGCTTGGCAAGCCATGCTGTGGCAGGCGTCCACATATAAAGAAGAGGAAGATGGGCATGATGTTAGCTCAGGGCCAGGCTTCCTCAGAAAAAAGACGAGGATTGGTGGTGGATGTTAGGTTAGCTCAGGGCTAATCTTTCTAAAAAAAAAATGACAAGGTAAAAGTAAAACAATAGAAAAAGATATACCATAGAAACAGCAACCACAATGGATCTGCAGTAGCTATACTAACGGCAGAAAAAACAGACTTTAAAACAAAGACATGTTACTAGAAATACAGGGAAATTTTATAATGATAAGGCTCAATCTATCAGGAAGATAAAACTATAAAGACACACGTACCTAACAATAGTGCCCAAAACACAGAAAGCAAAGACTGACAGATGTGAAAAGAGAAACAAATAATTCAAAAGTAGTTGGAGATTTCAAAATATACTTTTAGTGATGGATATAACAACTAGACAGAGGAATAAGGAAAGAAAAGACGTGAACACTACGAAACCTAAGGGGCCTGCCTTGGCCTCTGCTCAACAGCAGCAGAGCACCCTCCAGGAGAGACCACCTGCTGGGCCATCACACAAGACACAATTTAAAATGACGGGAATAACAGAAATAATGTTCTCAAAACTACAATGGAATTAAATTAGATATCAGTAACAGAAGGAAATCTGGAGAATTCACAAATATGTGGAAATTAAGCAACACACTCGTAAATAAGTAATGAGTCAAAGAAGAAATCTTGAAGGAAATTAGAAAATATTTTAAGAGCGATGGAAACAAAAACACACATACCAAAACTTAGAGGACGCAGCTAAAGCAGTCCTTAGAAGGCAATTATGGCTGTAAATGCCACATTAAAAAAGAAGAGAGGAAAAAATCTCAAATCAGTAACCTAAACTCCCATCTCAAGAAACCAGAAGAAGAGCAAACTAAACCCAAAATAAGCAGAAGGAAAGAAATAATAAATACTACACTAGAGAACAGAAAAAAGATCAATGAAACCAAAAGTTGGTTCTTTGGAAAACATCAGTAAAATTGACAAACGTTTAGCTAGAATGACCAAAAGATAAAGGAGAGAGAGACTCAAATTACTAAAATCAAGAATGAAAGAGGGAATATTACCACCAACCTCACAGAAATGAAAAGGGTTACAAGGGAGCCCTAAGAACAAGCGTATACCAACAAATTAGATAACTCAGATTAAACAGACAAATTCCAGGAAAGAAACTAAGAAAACCAATTCAGGAAGAAATAGAAAACCTGAACAGACTCACAGAAGAGACTGAACTAGCAATTTTAAAACTTCCCACAAGGAAGAGCCCAGGCCCGGGTAGCCTCAACGGAGACCACTGAGCGTTTAAAGAGCTGACAGACCTGCAACCAGTAGTAACAAGTCCTCGAGATCTAATGCACAGGACAGTGCGTACAGACAACAACATTGCATCACAATCACCCAACTCGCTAAGAGACTAAAACTAATTACTCCAACCACTAAAAAGAAATGATCCTCAGGGCTGGCCTGGTGGTGCAGTGATTAAGTTCACGTGCTCCACTTCAGCAGCGCAGGGTTCACAGGTTCAGATCCCAGGCTCAGACTTACACACCACTCATCAAGCCACACTGAGGCAGTGTCCCACATACAAAATAGAGGAAGCCTGGCACAGATGATAGCTCAGGGCCAATCTTCCCCAGCAAATAAAGAAAGAAAAAGAAATGATAATTACGTGATATGACAGAGGTGCTCATTATGGCTACAATGGCCATCACATTACAATATACACAAATGTACCAAATTAACATGTTGTACATCTTAAATTTACACAATGTTGTATGTCAAATATATATCAAGTAAGTTTTTTTAATTAATAAAGAATTTATACCAATCCTTTACAAACTCTTCAATAAAACAGAGGAGGAGGGAACACATGCCATTCTCAACTTATTTTAAGGTCAGTACTATGCTGATACTAAGACCAAAGTCATCACAAGAAAAAAAGAAGACCACTATCTCTTATGAACATGGACACAAAAGTCCTCAGCATAACACTAGCCAACAGAACTCAGCAACTTCTCAAAAGTATTTCACATCGTGATCAAATAGGATTTATCCCAAGAATGCAAGGCTGGTTCAACATACAAAATCAATCAACGTAACAAACTGTGATAATAAAGGACAAAAACCACACAATCGTCTCAACAGATACAGAGAAGCATTTGACAGACGTCAACATCCTTCCACAATAAAAACCCTCAACAGGGTCTGGCCCCGCAGCTCCACTTCAGCAGCCTGGGTTCATGGGTTCCGACCCCAGGTGCAGACCTACTCCACTCACCAGCCATGACGTGGAGGAGTCTCACATACAAAATAGAGGAAAGACAGGCACAGATGTTAGCTCAGGGCCAATCTTCCTCAAGCAAAAAGAGGAAGTGATTCCTCACCAAAAAGAAAAAAACACTCAACAAAGTCAGAAGAGAAGGACACTGACTGTCTAATAAAGGGCACCATGTAAAGCCCATGCTGACATGACACTAAGGGTGAAGACGAAACACATTCTCAATGAGATCAGGAATGGGACAAGCATGTCCTCTCTCCACTTCTAGCCAAGAAAGAGAAATAAAGGCATCTGACTGGAAAGGAAGAAGTAAACTCTCTTTATTTGCAGACGACGTCATCTTGCACACAGGAAACCCTCAAGCACCCACTAAAGAGCTATCAGAACTAATGAACGAGTCAGCAAGGCTGCAGGATACAAGATCAATATGTGAAAACCAGTTTTATTTCTACAAAGTAGCAACGAACAATCCAAAATGAAATTAAGATGACAATCCCATTTACCATAGCATCAAAAAGAACAAAATACTTTGGGATAAATTCAACAAAAGAATCACAAAACTTACACAGTGATAATTTCTTTCTTCCCGCCCCTCTCTCTCTCTCTCTCTCACACACACACACACACACACGTGCACACACACACACGTGCACACGCATGGAGAACGGGCAGCCTTCTAGGAACTACTTCATGCTTGGAAACAGCAGGCTGAGGACTGGTTAGTTTGCTGGAGAGGAGGCCACGCTGGTGAAACGACTCATGCACGGTCGCGAGGAGGCACAGGCAGAAGTGATGTCAGTGGGAACAAAGCTGCAGAGAAGGCAGCGGGACGAGCGTTCTGGGGCGCCTCGTGCAGCGTGTACGTACCCAGATACGACCGCCTGGGGGGGGCTCTGATCTCTTCATCCTTATTATCTGCAGCTACATTTGAGAGAGAAACAGAGAGGAAGGAGAGAAAAGACAAAAACAGACGGGTTTTAACTCTGGTAAGCAGCTGTGTCTCCCAGCCCTTTGTGCTTTTCTTTTAAAAAACCATCGGAACACAAAGACCACAAGATTTTGTTTTCTGTGCATTAAGAAATCCACTTCTGAACTATTTTTCTCCAAACCCAACTCTCTTCTAAAATAAGTGCTTGAGGCAGGGGGAGGAAATGTGGGGCCAAAAATGAAAAGTTACCCTGTTTCATTCAAATTCTAAGATCCGAGGTGGCACAAAGCCCACCACGCATCTGCTACGCTGAGAGAAAGTCAGACACGCTACTTCTTCCCCAGAAACTCATCTGCACACAAGCTTGGCTGCCGTGGAGCTGTTCCAGGGTCAGAACTCCCCAGAAGGCTGCCTGATCGAGCTGCTTTCTGAGTGCACTGGACAAAGTGCCCGCTGTAAAAGGGGAGCGGGTTCAACTCGGGAGCTGGACCAGCACGTGGCCCAGTGGCAACGCCGCATGACACCGAGTCAGGGAGCATGCTGGGCAGCGGCCCCCTCCCGTGGCCAGCCAGGAGCACAGACTCAGCAGGTGACAACTCAATTCTGAGGCACCTTGCTCCTGCCGCCAGCAGCCCACCCCCACTGAGACCCCCCAACTCTGTCCACCCGGGACAGCAGTCGAGGCCCTGAAGGACACAGCCAGAGCACCTCAGGTGGGGCCCAGGATGGAAGGTGGCTAAACAGAACAGTGAGGCTGGAGTGAGTCACTGGGACCAGAAAGCAGAGGTGGGGTCAAAGGTTGTGGGTCGTACGCCCCAGGCAATGCAGACTCTACCTAAAAATGGAAATGATGCAGGTAAACAGCTAAAAGCAAATACCAGACCTTGTTGCCTGGACCTGGGGACAACAGATGCTCACAGATGCTCAGAAAGGAGTCCCAAGGGTTTTACAAACCAA
Source organism: Equus caballus (assembly GCF_041296265.1). NCBI lineage: Eukaryota > Metazoa > Chordata > Mammalia > Perissodactyla > Equidae > Equus > Equus caballus. The sequence goes on from NC_091691.1 coordinate 102,173,415, forward strand.
TAACATGGCACCACGCAACCTCCTCTCCTCACCCCAGCCTCCTCCCTAGCACCACCCACCTCCTGGATCTTCTGGGTTCTGATGACCCAGAGTTGGCCAGGTTTTCTCAGCTTTTTGCTCCTATTTCTTAGATTTAGACTAATTTCACCATTCACTGGCACCTCCTCTAAAGATCAAGGTCCCAAAACAGGGAGGGAGGGAAGGAGGGAGGGGGAAGTGGGACGGGGAGGAGCAAGGATTCGGGAGACAGGGCTCAGTTTAGCTGCTTGTGCAGATCAGATGCTGTTTCCCTTCTCATCTCCAGGCTTGATGATGCACAGCTGACGGACAGAGCTTTGCAGGGGCAGAGCAGGCCAGGATAGAGGCACAGGAGGGTGAGCGTGAGTGGTTGCAGGGTTACTGGGACATAAGCGATGGTGCAGCAGCAAGCAGCAGGTGGGGAGGGGAGCACGTCAGGGTGGGAAGAGTGACAGAGCACATCAGACTCTTGCCCATGCACAACGTCGAGCTGCCTAAGGCTTCCCGGCTGGAAAGCAACATGATCAGATCTAGTTTAGAAAACATCCTTGTGTAGGACGGACTGGAGAAGAGTGAGTCCTGAAGCTAAGAGACATGAGAAATATTTTCAACAATCACATTCCATAAATCTGTACTCAACACAAACTGCAGCCAGGCACAGAGGATCAAAAATGGCCCCTGCAACGTTTCCAGTCCCACACGGTCCGCAGACTCTCACCACGTGATCAGGAGGTGGTTCTACGTTCTCCCCTTGATTGCGAGCGGGCCTATGACCACTCCAGTCCACAGAGGCAACCCTGTGTGATGTCCAAGACTGGATCTTTAAAAAGATACAGCTTCCACGGTTCTCTCCAGCTGCCACGTTGTGAGGAAGCACAGGCCACATGGGGAGGCCACGTGTGGAGGGTCCAGCCGAGAGCCAGACACTTGAGCGAGGGCTGAGCGAGGACTGAGAGTGAGAGAGACAGACCAAGCAGCTGGCTGACAGGGCTGTCCCTACCAAGCTCTGCTGAACTGCAGATTCGTGAGCAAAAATGTCCTTTCGAGTCACCAAGTTTGGGACTAACTTGTTGAGCAGCCAGAGACTGGAATGAAAGACGATGAGGCAGAAGTCCCAGCGTGAGCTGAGACAGCCGAGCATTGGTTGTTCTGGACGGCCAGAGGCCAGGACGGGGCCAGCAGGGCGGAAGGCTGCTTGGATGACATGAGGCCAGACCATCAGCTGCTTCCCAGGGGCTTTAGGCCCTTGTCACAATGTGAAACCCACTGCGGTGGGCACAGGAAGAACGTGTGCGCTAGAGAGACTGCGGGGTGGAAGAGCGCACATGGGTGGGGAGGGGTCGATGGCGGCAGGCAGGCAGGATGCAGGGTGATGGGGACCAGGAGGAGGTAAGATTGCAGTGATCCAGGCAAAACTCAGAAGAGTCCAGACGATACGGGTAGCCAAGCCTGCATCAGTGTAGGGGCAGTGGGCAGGACAATACAGGATTCCTGTGACCTGATGTCTAAGGACTGATAATCCCCCGAAAAACACAGAATGGTTTGTGGATCAACATTTTACCTTTGTGGGGAGGTCCCCAGCCTTCATTCTCAGAATAGTATGTGACCCTCCTCAATTTTTTTTTTTTTTTTGGTGAGGAAGATTGTTGCTGAACTAACACCTGTGGCAATCTTCCCCTGTTTTGTATGTGGGACACTGCCACAGCATGGCTTGATGAGCAGTGTGCAGGTCTGCACCCAGGATCCAAACTCCCAATCCCTGGGCCACCAAAGCACAGCATGTGAACTTGACCACTATGCCACTAAGCCAGCTCCCCCCAACATTTTTTTTACAGCTTTACTGAGATATAATTACATGCCATAAAAAATTCACTCTTTTAAAGTATACAATTCAATAACTTTCAGTATATTCACAGAGTTGTGCAACCACCATCACTATCTAATTTTAGAACAATTTCATCACCCTATAAAGAAACTCTGTACCCACTGGCAGTCACTCCCCATCCTCCACCCAACTCCCCAGCCAATTCTGTTCTGGAACTCTGTGTGTTGAGATTTGAGGCAAATGTCAAATGAATTCAACCACCTGACTTTGAGCCACAGACAATTTTGCTTCTCAAATAAGATGGAACAGTGAACCGAGCTATGTATCTGCTGGTGGCACACCCACAGAGGCACCATTCCTAACGACTATGAAATGGTCATCTGACGGTCAGACCCGTGATCCTCAAGACCCCCTGACAAGAGACCTTCTCGGGAGCCTGGCTCTCAGCCTCGGCCTCGTTATGGAACTGCTGTGAGCAACAGGGAAGGCAGGTGTGCGATGACTCTGCAAGGTCCCATTGTTCTGAGATCCCAGAGCAGCGAGTGGAAGATCAGAGCCGCAATCCAGGGCTCGTAGGGGTCAGCCTGGAAGAACCAGCGTGCACGCCTGCAGCGGCGCATCTACTGACGACCTCCGAGCTGCGTCCCCTGAAGAAGCTAAAAGACGATCTCGATCCAGCCAGTGCCCAGCGCCCAGACTGTGATCTCCAGACGCCACATCCAGACGGCTGCCGGAGCAATGGCTGACTCCAGGTCTGGGGCAGGAGCCATAGGGCTCCGTGGAGCAGGCCGACTGAAGAGGCTCCCACTGACCAGAGAGGGCCACAAGAACAGCAGCCATCAAGAGCAAGGCGTCAAATATGTTTAAATCCATCACTCATAGCAACGTGAACACAAACGTGGTCACCACCACAAGACACCAGGGAACAATCTGAAGACCGGAGAACAAAGAGAAAGAGGCAGGCGTCGACCTACCCTCCCTTTACAAATCGTATGCTGGATGACTAAGTCACATCTGCAAGGAGCTCGCTCTTCAGAGAAGCACCCCAGCTGACAGGCGAGCAAAGTCTGACACCAACACCCGCAGCCCCCGTGACGCACAGCCACGCACTCAGCGCCCAGCACCACTGACACCCAAGAAGCCACCAGTCAAACACGCGCCTCCGGGAGAACACGATGGTCCTGCGAAAGCAAGAGGACCACTCCTGCTCTGGCCAGGCCTGTGGTCTGGTTTTCTTTGAAAAAACGTTCTTTCACAGGCAAACCAGAGACAGAGGCGGGGTCGCCTACCACGGGGCATCAGCAGCAGCCAGGCAGGGTCCCCACAGGGATCTGCAAAATGCAGCCTGCAGGGAGCCTCAGGAGTCTGTCAAAATGCAGATCTGGTTCCACAGTCCGGATGAGGTCGAGATTCTGCATTTCTAACAGGCTGCAGGACACTGCTGCCGGCCCACCATCCACCGACCACACGAGCAGAGCAAACGAGACCTCGTTTCAACAACAGATGCGTTTCAAGGAGGAAAGGGAGTTGGGGGAAGCTGCAGATTAAAGGACAAATCAAGAGCAACAACAAAAAGCTGGGAAACAACCACAGTGTGCAGCCCGACTCGAGGAAACAAGCCAGTTGACAGATCCAGAAATGGATGATGGGTGAGACAGCTGGAAATTCACACACAAATTCATATTTGATAAGGGATTATTAATTTTTATGGGTGACAATAGTATTGGGGTTATTTTTTTTTAAGTCCTTATCTTGTGGAGATGCATTATAAACTATCTACAAATAGGATGTGTCTGGGGGAGCCGGCCCCATGGCCGAGGGGTTAAGTTCTCGCGCTCGGCTTTGGTGGCCCAGGGTTTTGCCAGTTTGGATCCTGGGCGGGGACAGGGCACCACTCGTCAGGCCATGCTGAGGCGGCGTCCCACATGCCACAACTAGAAGGACTCACAACTAAAATATACAGCTATGTACTGGGGGGATTTGGGGAGAAAAAAAAAACCAATATGTCTGGGATTTGCTTCAAAACCACAGGAAGAGGATGTAAACAGGGTCCAGGCTGGCGGTGGACGCGGTCATACACTGCTCTCCCTGCTCTTGTGTATGTTTGAAATTCTCCACAAAAGGTTAAAGGTAAAAAGGAAAAGCACAGCACACACAAGACAGACCAGGCTCACTCCGAATGCACAGCTACACGGTGGGCACACATTAGCTGCTTCAGCCAGCTTGTCCCTGGAACACACAGCCGCGGTGGGGAGAGGCATCGTCGATCCTGGGGATGCGACCCCACCTGGGCCCAGGCCACCCTGGGAGGCTGGGTCCCCAGGACACCTCGAGGAGGGGTGGACCCCACACCCAGCCCTACCCGCTAGAGCAGGGGCAGGGAGAAAACTGCCAGTGGAACAGACGTAAAAAGCTTGATCCTAATTTTGAAAAGGATCCCCATTTTGTGACAGTCTGACTGTAAAAGAAACAAAGAAAAACTGGGAAAGTGTGCCCAAAGGTTCAAAGTGGTCACCTCCGGGTGGTGGGACGGAAAGCATTTTATTTTCCTTGTCTTCCTCTGTCTTCCCAAATGTCTACAAGGAGCACGAATTGTTGTTTGTAACAAATTACATATTTAATTTTTTAAGTAACCTATTTTTTCTCCTTAATACTATTCATGTTTCTTTAATCTTAACTTTCAAGTTGAATTTAATTCAAAATTAAAAACCGCCAAAAAAGTTAGTTGGAAAACATTTAAGCTTTTCTTTTTCAGGCTGTCCATCCTACAGGCACACACAAACACAGCTATTCAGAGGTTTCTTCGTTCCTCACTTCAGTGTGAGGCTGAGCCTGCGGGCCCTGTGACTCCACTCCAGAGTCTTTCGGCCTGAGCGGCTGCGTTTTTCATGCCCCCACACTTCTGGCAGGTGAGCGGAAACAAACCCACCTGCTGCACTAAAAGCCTCCCGTAGGCGTACGCTGGACCTGCGCGTCCCACACGCAGCAGACACGGAAACACGTGAATCTGACCTGGATTCAAGCATCTAAAGTGCTGACAACAAGACTCTCAAGAACCTCACGCACGTTCAGGGTGCCCCACAAGCGGAGTTTAAAAGTGGACTCTGTCTGGGGCCCAGCAGGCAGCCCAGGTCATGAGGCTTGGCCCGCATCCTCCCCGAGAGCCGACTGAGAGGGGTATGCGGCCGGGCGGCTCCACCTGCAGGCCCAGCACCACCCGGGAGCAGCCAAGGCCGCTCAGCCTCTGCTCACATGGATGCCTGCAAACTCCAGCCCTGACGGCACAGCCCGCAGAGCTTCCACAACCTCAGGGAAGAGGCCGTGTTCACTGCCCAAACGAGTTCCCACAGCATGGGCTCATCATCTCCCAGCCTGGGAGGCCAGGAGCCTCACACAGTGTCACAGGCTAAACTCAGGACACGGTCCTTCTGGAGGGTCCAGGCAAGAACTCGGTTCCCGCTCTTTCAACGTGTTGGCAGAATGCAGGTCCTCGTGGCTGGAGAACCGTGGTCCCGTGTCCTTACCGCTGCAAGATGAGGCCATCCCAGCTCCAGGGGCCCGAGCCCACGAGCCTCTGGCTCATGGCCCTGCACCTCCTTCAGAGCCAGCACGTCCACCTCTGACCGCTTCTCCTCCTCCTCCACTCGAAGGGCCCGTGATGCCCTCAGGCCACCCAGGCTCCCCACTCTCGGCCCAGCTGGAAGCACCCCTGCACAGCCCTGTGCCAGGCGAGACGACATCAAAGTTCCCGGGCGTGGACCTGTGTGGGGCCGTTATCTGCTCACCAGAGAGGGTTGCCTGTTAAAGTTCACAGTCCAGCCCCATCCCTGGAAACCAGGATTCGCCGTTTTAACTCACCCCCAGTTAACCCAAAGAGAAATGCTCCTTTCGGGAGAATTTACACAGAACTCTAGAAGTCGAGAGAGAACAGGAGACCTCCAGCACCCCGCTCCCTTTCTTATCAAGAGCTTTCCCGGCGAGAGGCCTCAAGAGGAGGCACAGCTCCCAGCTCCACAGTCCCCCAGAGCCCCCGACCTCAGCGTGTGGCAGACCGCAGCAGGGAGCACGTAGACGCGCTGCTGAAGGTGTTCTGTATTCATGAGGTCACGTAAAAGGCAAACTCTCAGTATGCTCCGTGGGCTGGAGGCTCACACGCCGGCTGAATCTGCATCCTACATCACCAGAGCCCACACTGCTTCAAACCAGGTCACGAAACCCGGTCTCAGGTTCCAGAGCCCGAGTACAGGAGACTGAGCAACCCGGGGCACCGAGCATCCCCTCCTGGCCTTTCCTCCCTCCCGGGTGAGGACGAGGGCGCTGATAACCCTCCACTGCCCCTTCTGCGGTCGGCTACAAGACCCTGTGAGGGTCAGAGGGGCACAGGTCACAGAGCGAAGGGCAGAAGGCTTGTTTTCTAAGAGAAAGTGAAGAGCCAGGCTCCTCACCTCCAATGGCAGCAGGCGAGAAAAGCCTGCTTTCCAGGCAGGACCAGAAGTGAGTCCCAGGCCCCAGCAGGGAGGGCCGAGAACAGAGCTGGGAGGAGGGAATACGGGGGAGAAAGCACAGAAACACATGGCTCATCTCTGCGGCGTGACGGGCACTATCTGGCCCAGGCTGCTCCCCAGGGCTGGAGGCCGACCTACTGGCTACAAGACTGAAGTCAGCACACGTGACCTCACTGCAAAGACAGATGCCACGCGAGGTGCCGGGACCACTCGAGGGGGGAGAAGAGTATCAGGAAAACGCACAGGGCAGGACCGCATGGCCGCAGGAATCCCGAAACTAGACAGCCCCTGGAGAAACGCCGCTCTGGGCCACCGCTGAGACTGGACACACAGTCGGCGGGAAGTGAGAGAGCTGCCCAGATCTGTCACTGGAGGGAAACCAGCAGACAGACATCCGCTCCTGCACGCGAGAGGCCCGCCAGGCGCATGTTCACACAGAGCCCAGCTCGGAAGGAGCTTTTTCAGAGGAAAAGGCAAAACCAGGAAGAAGTCTTTTCTATTTTCTGAGCCACCAAAAATCCATGGGGTGTGCATGTGGCCCCACACGCCCCCTGAGTGACGATCCGCCCGGACCCACAGAGGCAGCCCTCTGGCTGTGGGCTTACAAGGGACGTGAGAACAACCCCAGGCAGCTCAGGTGCAGCTGGACATAAACAAAGGGTGTGTTTTACGGACGAGCCAGGCATGAAGTCGAGAGGAAACTCACTCACAGGCGCTGTCCTCCTCTGACCGGATCCAGCCGGGAGAGAGACCACCAGAAATGCCCCAACTGTCCCAGTTCAGATCCATGTGTCAGGATGGTTACAGCAAAGATTGAAACGTTAAGATCAGTTAATGACTCGCTCAAATTCCAGTGACGAAACTGTCATCTTGAATTGTTTCACATCATAAACTGTCTGATTAGAGTCACTTAAGATAGTGAAAACACTCACACCAGTTACAGCAACAGCGCTGGCGGGTGAAAGAGAAGTGGCTCAGACAACGACGCACGAGAGCGACTTCTGTTTCGCCCGCGAGAGCAGGCGAGTTTTGCTTGCTGATTTGGGGGCTTCGTTCCCAAAGCGGCTGATCACCAACCTGCAAAGAACCGGCGCTTCACACCAAGCTCGCTGGCCACGCGGACCTCGGTGCACAGCTTCAGCATCAGCAGCATGGTCAGGATCATGACCACACTCTGCCAGAGGAGGGGCGACTCGAAACGCCTTCCGAACCTGCAGGTCAAGAAACCACGTGTCAGAGGAGCCGGAGCAGGGGGCGCCCGCCATCCCCCACAGCCGCACCCCAGCGGCCCGGGAGGCCTCTCACACGTGGCGGCCCCAGCACTGGATGCCCAGACCTCCAGACTCCATGGTAGGAGGGAGCTGGGGGGGAACGACAGGGCCCCACAACACCCCTCAGCAGGGGAGACCCCATGGAGTCACACGTGGGGCTTCCCCAAATGCCGCACACCCCTCCCCAGGGACCACGGGGGCGTGAGTGTGTCCCCTGGTTCCCTCCAGAGCATGGCCAGTGTCCCCCTTCCACAGAGGCCTCAGCCGCCACCAGCAAGAAGCCCACAGTTTCTGGACCACCTGCTTCCCCAGTAAGACTCATCCAGGGTCCAGAGACCAAAGGGAGCTCTGCATGAAGGAGCAGCTGCCCTGCCTCCTGCCTCAGAGGCCTCTGCCCAGAGCACCCCAGGGCGTGAGCAGAGCAGTGGGGCCAGGATGCCAAACTCCACCCAGATCCCACTAGAGAGGAGCAGAAGCGGCCAAGGGCACAGCCCCCATGCCAACCTAAGGCCCTGATGCCCAACCCAGGCCTCCCTGACCCAGACCTTGCTGACCCCTGACCCAGGCCTCACTGACCCCTGACCCAGGCCTCTCTGACCCCCGACCCAGTCCTCACTGACTCCTGACCCAGGCCTCATACCCACTCTCTTCTCCAAGTCCCCCACCCCATCTGGCTCACCTAGCCACAAGCCCCCAGGCCTTCCTGCTGACTCTTTTCCAGTGTGTTGACTGTCTCACCAACTTGGCCACAAGCTCCTGGAGGCCAGAAACACAGTCCAATGACAGGCAGCAGCTGGGCCCATCGGAAGACCCCGAACCCCAGGGGCTGAGAACAGCACACCCTTCACACACTCGCTGGGGTCTCAACCGTGGCCGCCAGCATCACTGGAGCTATGACACCCATGCAGGCCCAGAGTGAGCCTGCAGAACCACAGTCTCCGAGGTGAGGCCTGGGCGTGGCACCTCCGAAGCCCTGGCCCCAGATCTAGCCTGCTGTTCTGGAGCAGGACTCCTGCTGGGACCTGCCTGCAGGGCGGCCTGAGGGGGTTTCCAAAACTTGGCTGGCAGTAATGATGAAAAAGTCAGGAAGTCCTGGGTCAGTTTGATTTCCCAGCTTCTCCTGAAACACAGAGACCCAGAGACAATGGCAGCCTCCCCACTGGCCTCTCCCCCAGGGCCTGAGACCACACCTGCCCCCTCCGAGGACAGAGGGTCACTGAGCTGGCGACTGAAGCCTGAACCACATACTTGGCAGGTGCCCCAAGGAGACCCCGTCCCAGTGCCCGCCAACCCAGCTGCTGTGAGAAGGAACTACACTAAATCACTTGAGAAACCAAAATAAAAACAGCATTTCACAAAACTCGGGCCGAGGCTTGTTGTGAAGGACAAGATTCGATGCAGCCTGGCCTCCGGCCCAAAGAGCAAGTCTTTGAAAGGTGTGCCTACACGCTAAGAAAACCTCACCCATACAGTAAGGAAAAAATGGCATCCGCGATGTAGAGAAACAAGCCCCCGCATTCACTCCAGGGCCAGAGGCCAACCTCCCCAAGCCCCTGTCTGTGCATGCAGGGCACCACCAGAGTGGCTCCGATCAACCTGAGCGCCACTAAGGAGAGCTGGGCACATCCGCTGGACAGCAGCAACCGCCCTCTGCTGGGATGTGCCCTGGCCATGAGAACCACCCAGGTAGGCTGCCCAGCAGGTGAGAAGGTGCTGCACAGAGGCAGCTGCGTCCAGGTGAGGCTCCCACAGCAGGTCGGGCCACCTGGAAAAGCCAGATATTCCCTGGGGGGGCAGGGAGCTAAGATGGAATCTTTAGAGGGCGGCCACACAGTTCCAGGACTGAGGTCACAGAGGCCAAGGCCCACCCCATGTCCTCCGAGCAAAGGACAGAGCAGGCCTGAGTCTCAGACACTCAGGGAGCTGGCAGGAAGGCAGAGAAGAGAGCGGCCCATGAGACCTGGGCCCAAGGAGGGTGGAGGGACCAGGGCAGAGACAGCAGACAGTTCCGTGACCACTGCACTCCTTCTGCATCCCCAGGAAGCGTCACCTGGGCTCACCTGGGATGCAGATGCTTCATCCGAGCCCCTCCAGTGATGCCTCAGGAAGCACATGGCAGAGGAGCCCAAATGCTGAGTGGTCAGAACAACAAAGGGCTGGCGAGCCAGGCCCGGGGAAGAGAAGGTGCTGCGGGGAAGGGGCGGCAGGCCCCGGGGCTTCCAGGCCAGAGGCACTGGCCGGCCCCGCTACCACACTGCCCCCGAGTCCCTGCTCCCGTGACCCACCGCCTGCGAGCCTCATCTCTTCTGTAAAGTGTGGCTATAACCCCTAAGGCTGTTTGAGGACATTTCTAGTCATTTCTAGGAACTGGTCCCACTGTCTACCCTGTGGGCCCTGGGGATCGACTGATCCATATGCGAAGATCAGAGGAGGGGGGAGGGAAGGTTCTGGGTCAGGCTGAGGAGACCAGAGATGCTTCTCGCCAGCAGGCTGGCGTCTCAGTGAAGTGCGTTACAGTAGGGAGTCTTGACCCCAAGCTCATGTCCGGTTATAAGGCTGAAGACGTGCAGTTTGGGCCATCACGTGAGGAAGGCCACTACCATTTTTTAAATGTTCAACGGAAACAAGTGACTGGAAAAACTGGGGGAAAAGAATCAAGGTTGGAGCTTCCCCTTATACCACAGACAAAAAGTCAAATCTAGATGAACTTGATATTTACAGTAAGAAATAAGACATTAAAGTGAGAGAGAATGGAGTGAATATTAACTGATTTTAGAGTGAAAGGCTGAGCAAGACACAAAATGTCAAAAAGCACAGCTTTTCACAAAAGATACAAAGGGATAAAATAACAACAAAGTTCAACATCATTAGCAATTTTTAAAGGCTAATTAAAATAGAAAGATACTATTTTTTACTTATTGAATTGGTTACACTTTTTCTTCCTTTAATGCTAAAAGTCTGCACTGGCAGTGGTGTCATGAGAGCACCTTTTCCTCTTCTGCCCTGAGAATATGGGCTGGCACAGCCTCTTCTAAGGGAAAACGATGGGACAGCCACCAGCAAGTGTGGGGCCTGCTGCTCAGAGAAGCCAGTCTGCAGGTTCTCTCTTGGTTGCAGGATACATGTGTCTTGCCCCCAGGGAGATACACACTGCAGAGGATGTGCAATCTTCGACCAAGTCTAAGCAAAAGATTCTACAAGGAACACCTTCTCCTGGTCTTGAAAGTAACAGAGAAAAGCTCAGGGGAAGAGAAGTTATTATCTTCTCTGTGCTGCACTGACTGCTATCATCCTTAGTAGCAGACTGTTACTAGGTCTCTGATACAGCATTACCACATCACTGCTACAATGTTGGTATATCTCAGATACAGTGTTACTCCATCTCTGACACAGTGTTACCACATTCCTGATAGTGACTACATCTCTGATACTGTATTTCTATCCCACAAGGATGGCACTTGAGCACCATCTCCATGAAAGCATGATGCTCTGGGTCAGAAGGCCCTACAGCACCGTTCACACACCCTGGCCCCCTCCATTCCCTTCTCTACAAAATCACAAGCCTGCAAATATTAGCTACAAGGCATCACTTAGCTCTCCTCCTGGCTTCTGACAACACAAAGGCCAAATGCTGTACATCAGCATTTTATGGAGTATGATCTGCTGAATGCTAGTTTTGCAAAAGGATGATAGTGATTGTAAGAAATAAGGTCATTAGAATTCCCTTGGTTTCAGAAACCCTGAGTTTACAAGTTCGGCTGGCCCCTCCTGCGGGACCACAGAGCTGCTCACATGCCTCGCACCACAAATCTCCAAGGGGGATTCCCAGACAGACCGGGGCTCTGAGGACTGTGTCTGGTCAGCTTTGGGAGAAACACTCTTCAGTTCTTCTGATGCCACCACTATTCTAGTATAGACCCAGCTCCCCGCTCTCCTGGAGCCTGCCACAGCCGCTGACCCACGCTCTCCTCCCCCTCCCCCCCCCACCACCCATAACCCATATATGTGTGTATGATACATTCCATACACTGCTTCTGCTGAAACGCAGACCCTGCAGTGTCTGGCCCAGTGTCTGGCATATGGGAAACCCAAAAGCCTATTAAATCAAATGGGCTGCTAACCCATGAAGCCTGGAGGGGGACCAAGGAGTGGGGACTTAAGAGGCTCCAGGGAGGGGAATAAAAGGGAGCATCTGCACCACCCTCAGAAAGTGAGACCCTGGGACTAGGAGGCAGAGAGGTGCGAATCAGTCACACGTCAGGCAGGCCCAGCCTGCCTGCTGGCCTCACCAGGTGAACTGCAAGGGCTGCCACATGTGAAATGCAGGAAAGGGCACCCCCAGGCCAGGGAGGCCCTCAAGCAGCCTTCCCTTCATCCCACACATTTGCAGTTTCCAGGATGCTGGGTGAAGGCAGTCCTGTGTTCTGCACAAGGCAGTGCAGAAGCCCTGAAGTGGCCCAGGACGGCTCAGGAGGCTGACTCTACAGAAAGGCCAATGGCTATGCAGAACCAGGCTCACCAGTGGACCGAGCTCAGCATCCCAGAAAAGGTCGCCCCATGCTGCATCAGGAAAGAGCTTGAGACTCTCTCCGGGGCTCAGGCCCCGCAGGAAGGAGAGAGCCTCTGATCCAATGCCGGTCACACCCAAAGGCACTGACGGGACGGCACTCAAGAAAGTGGGGTAATTTCTGACTTCTCCAAACCAGACACTCAGAGGCAGATTAGACATTCTATGTTCTTTTTGCAATTTTGAATGGTGAGCATACTGGGGGGGAAATCTCTAAGTGGAACTTTTTCACCCATAAGGTGACCCAACCCCAGGCAGCTCTCCTCCAGTTTGGAGAAAACATTTTCCACGGCCTGGAGGAAATGCTGCTTCCCAACCTCACAGGGTGAGCCTGGGCCGGCCTGGGAGCACCCTGAGCACCTTCCCCCCGCCCACCACACACCCAGTGTGCTCAGGGTTAACTACAGGTCAGACACAATTCTAGTTTGGGACCTACTTCTGTTCAACCTTAAACTTAATTAAGGCGTTTTTAGAAAAGGGAAGCCACCCATCACACTGCTGCAAATGATCTCTGCCCTTAGCCAAAGGGAAGGGAGGAGTCTTCAAAGTGCAGTTTTTCAACATGTGCTAAACAAAAATAGCACCCGCTGACCCCTCCCTCGGAAGTAGCCTGGCCCAGACACACTCTCCAGAGGGGCAGCTGACTCACCAGCTCACCTTTTAAAAACCCCAGACAGGGGTAAGACTCAGCACAGGAAGTGAAGGGAGGGGCTTGCTGGACAGAGAAGTCTGTGCTCAGGAAACTCACATCTTGACAGCGATGGTGATGACAGAGGGGACATCCAACGGCACACGTAAGACATGCGACTTTATTTAAAGCAACTCATACCTCAGTCAGGTTGACTTAAAAACCAGTTTGCCAAAAAGCATGATTACTGAAACAGTGACCAAAATGTCAGATGAAGAGCACAGAAGCGGGGCTCTGGACCCGGCTGCTGGAGCCCGCGCCCGCTCCCTCCCCACCCCCCCCCCAAGGCCTTCCTCCAGAGCAACTTCCTCACTTTCTGTGCAGACAGAGGGGCCTGGAACTGTCCAGAAGCAAGGAAGGTTCCAATGCTTTTGGCCTGAGAAGGATGCCATGAGACCTCTTTTCATTTCCTCTGAAAACTCACCCTCCCAATTAAGTCTGGCTTTAGCAACTGTTGACGTTAACTTCGAGTTCCTATCACAACGCCAATAAAGATAAGAGGAAACTGGGCTGGAAGGAGCAAGAAAAAATAGTCTCAATTATCATCCAGAAAGTTGACTTCCTATTTAAAAGAAACAAAACCACACACACAACAGAGAAGGTGGAAGGCCCTTCGGAGGACAGCCAGAGCTCGCCTCCCTGTCAGGCTGAGGCCCCTTCTCGTGGGGCTTCACCCGGTAGGTCCTTCCCAACCCTCATCACTTTCAGTTACTCTGACACTCAGTCAGTCTGTTTGCTCTCCCCTCCCCCTTGCAAACTCGCCGAGGGCAGTGAACGAGTGACCGGTGAGTGCTAGGACCTAGGACCGAGTGCTAGGGCGGCGCCAGGAGAAGGCCCTGGGGAAGCATCCGATCCGGGGAAGTGTGAGCGAAGTGAGATGAAGACGCCGACCTTAGATTATATGTGAGTCTCCACTCCAATCCTACCATTTTCCCTGGGTAATAATCTCATCTGTTTCACCAACTTCTCGGGAAGTACAGACACTTTCACCTCCCGGCCCCACTCAGAAACCCCAAAAGGAGAAAGCCATCTCTCCAGAAGCACCCACACAGTAAGAAAGCTCCCAACTTACCAAAACAGAATCCGTAAAATATTGGCCACCAGGAGCACCAGACACACGTAGGCAGAGAAACCCTCGGCGTTCTGAGTCCTCCGGATGTCCCTGTACTGCGGGATATACGGCACCACCCCTCCGAAGACCATGGCCCCAGCGGCCCCCCAGGACACCAGCTGGTGCAGCGGGACCAGAAGCCAATCCAAGCCTTCTGCTTCCATCCCGAACACCTGCGTCGCCTGCCGGCGGGCTGACGTCCGCTTGGCCCGAGGCCCCTCCGCTCTCACGGGGTCCTGGAACGCGCGGGGACCGTCATCCCCGCACAGCCGCCGCCACCCCGTTCAATCCTGCACCATCGGAGCCTGGCGAGGGAGGAGAGCGGGTAAGAACTCGGGACACGGGCCTCGCGGCAGAGCGAGGGCCGCGCTCCGCAGGGACAGCCCAGAGGCCGAGGCCGCGCCCCGGGCGCAGCGCGGGCTCCACGGCTGGGGCACGAGGCCCTCCCCGGGCTCGGGCGGCTCAGGGAGCCCTCGGCGCGCGCACCGGCATGCGCGGGGGGAACGGAGGCGCGGGTCGCAGAGGGGCCGCGGGGCGCCGGCCCAGGGCTGAGGGCGCGGGGGGCGGACGCCGGCCCGGGGGGGGCACAGTCCGGGGAGGGGCGGCTCGGTCCTGGGGTGGAGGGGTGGGGAGCGCACGGTCCTGGGGGGAGGGTGGGGGACACGGCCCTGGGGGGCCTTGGAGGGTAGGGAGCACTCTGTCCCCAGGACCCCCCACCCCGCGCACGTACGCGCACCGACACGCCGCCCTGGCCCTCACCCGCCGCGCCGCGCCCGCGCCCGCGCCCGCTCTGTCCTGCGTCCGTCTGTCGGTCCGCGCGCCGGAGCCCCGCCTCGGGGAGACGCCACAATGCCGGGGCCCCGCCCACAGGGCGGCGGGGCGGGCGCCGCTCGGTCCTAGAGCGCGCCGGTAGGTCCTGGAAGGATGGGGCGTACCCGGGACCCGGGCGGGAGACGGGGGTCGCGGGAGGGGTGCTTGGCCCGCCCTGCGCGGGTTAGGAAATTCCTTTAGGGCCAGGTGCCCACGTGGAGCCGTCTCCACCTGTCCCCGGGCGAGGGGCGATGTAGAGGAGAGCCACACCGAGAGCTGAGAACAGGGTCTCGTCGCCGCCCCACGATCCGCGCAGGCCTGGGGACGCCCCCTCGCGGGGAGGTGGGAGAATTCTGGTGGGGACGTCACCCCTCGTGGGGACGGGCGAGGGCCCGGGTAGGGGGACATCACCCTCGTGAGGACAAGGGAGGGTCGGAGGGTGGGGCGTCACCCCTTGTGGGGACGGGGAAGGGGGGTGGAGAGGAGAGTCGGAGCCCATGGGGTCGTCAGGTGGTTCCAGGGGTCCCTCCACGCATTCGTTCCGTGAACGAGTGGGGCTCCCCATCCTGACCCAGGGGCAGACCTGAGGAGCAGGATTCACAAGTTTGCATAGTGTCTGGGGGAGTTTAACCTAGTGGGGGGCTCCTCTGGAGAAACAGAAAAGCACCCCGGCAGCCCGCAGCCCCTGAAGGCCCACGGTGTCTTCTCCACAGCGGCCGCCAGGACTTCGCCCTCGTCACACACAAGCATGAGGTGCATCGTTGCTGAAAGAAGTGCTGGTCACTCACTCTGTGACTTGCTAAGTGTTTCTCGGCTTTTCTCAACCGCACAGTCATGTGAGGTGAACCAAGAGAGTGCCCACTTGCAGATAAGAAAGTAGGAATTCCTGAGTTTGTCGCCTGACAAATGGGAGCCCCCAGGGGCTCAGGGAGGGTGCTCAGGACATAGATGCTAATGGGCGGGAAATGCCTGGAGCCCAGGGCCCAGGTGCGGCAGGGGCAGCGAGGACCCTGTGAGAAGCCAGCCAGTCCTGCATGCCCAGGACCCTGTGCAGGTGGGCTCAGGGCAGAGAAGGCCCCGGGTTCTGCCTGCAGAGGAACTCCCCTCAGGGCAGACTGAAGCACCCCAAAAGGGAAGGCCTGGAGAATGAGAGGGTGGCCGCAGGGGTGCACACCTGGCTGGCCAGCCTCTGCCTCAGGGAGTCGCCTTCCCCTTTCTGAAGATCTGGCTCCCTGCTTCCTACCTGGTAGGTTTTGTGGGACACTTCAAGAACACTTACAGCATCACTAAAAGCAACTCCCAAACAAGCCTGGCATGGTAAGGAGAGCCACTAATACAACACAGGGTCTTCTGAGGCTGGCGTCAGGTGTTTCTGAGTCACCCCTGCTCACAGTATCCACGACAGAGAGCACAGCACCAGGAATGTATAGGGAAATGAACACAGGCACAGAAAAGGAAGCGTGGCTGGGCGGGGAGGGGAAAGTCGGTGTTCCTTCTTAGCTACATCCTCCCTTGAGCTCTAAAGCCTCTAGAACGTTCCATTCTGTCTATTCTGGAGGTTGGAGTAAGGCTACAGGCTGCCCTTCTGACTCTCACTGGAGCATCTGGGGTCACAGCTGCTGGTCCTGTTTGTCCTGACATAGGTGGGCGAATTGGTGGCCGGCCCATAGCCACGTGCTGTTCTGGACCCATCAGGGTGTGCCAGGTGGAGCACCTGCACCAGGGAGCACCTTCAGAGCCCAGCTAAGTGGATACAATCTTGCATTCATGGTCCAGGACTCCGCCCCACAGAGGTCTCCCATAAGGTGAGCTGATGACTGGAGAAGTGGCCTGTAATCCTTTTGAACACCACCTGTCGGGAACCATCAGTCAGTCGAGCAGAAGGGAAGACAGCTCATCTCAGATGCTGCACATGTCACATGGCTTTCACATTCCCACACCAAAGAAGCCAACCAGCTGTGCTAGGCTGAAAAACGATCCCCAAAGATACATCCCAATCCCCAAAATCTGTCAATGTTACCTGATATGAAAAGAAAAAGATGCGATTAAGTTCAGGATCTTGAGATGATTCTGATTATCCAAGTGGGCCTAAATGCCATCACATGTATGTTCATAAGAGGGAGACACGCAAAAGAGACGGCCATGTGAAGATGGAGCAGAGGGGTTTGAAGATGTGGCCTTGAACAGTGGAGTGATGCCACCACAGCTGAGGAATGCTGGCAGCCACCAGAGGCTGGATGAGGCATGGAACAGAGACCCCCCCCCAGGAGCCTCTGGAAGGAGCACAGCCCTGACAGCACCTCGATTTCAGCCCAGAAAAACTGACTTCAGACTTCTGGCCTCCAGAACTGTGAGAGAATATATTTCCAAAGTTTTATGCCACTCAGTTTGTGGTAATTTGTTATGGCAGCCACTGGAAACTAAAATAGAACCCAAAATGAGTGACCAACAAGATTATCAGAACTATGACAGGCAGAGAGGAAGCAGAGCCTTGTTCCCACATTTCTTCTGGGAACTGAACTTTCCAGAAAGTGTGAACCACACCCATGACTGAACAGCAGAGTGTGTGTTAGTTTTTAAATATCGTCAGAGAAATATATGCAATTCTTAAAACTTGTCGGATGGTGACAGTCTCGTAACCGTGGGCCCTCCAGGACCAGTTCAGCTGACCTCATCTCTTGTCAACAGAGTGATTAAGGATTGCCTTTCAGAAAACCTGCAAAGTCCTATAGTGAGGGCACACACAAAAGAAGAAATCGTGACCTGAACTGACCTTGCATCCAAAGATCTTCCTCCGCATGGAACCGGACCGGACAGGACCGGAACTTAAGACTCAGATTCTCATCAGAAGTGAGGGTCCCTCATTCGGAAGATCGAGCATTAAAATTCCTTCCCCACCTCATCAAAGATGTTTAGAACCCTGTAGACGCAAATAATCCATAACCAACCTACAAATAAAAATTGGGGTGAGATTATTCTGAGCCAAATGTGAGGACCATATAGCCCAGGGGAGTGCTCCCCAAGGAAGGATGAGCACCAAAGAAGTGGGGTATACAGAGTGATTATATACCCTCAAAGAGGATGTCGCACCTAGGATTGAAAGGTCCCTTTTACAATAGTCGCGAGACTGCTCTGTTGGCACAGCAATTGATGGAAATGGCAGGTAGGTCTGCTGTCTCGGTGGACACAGCAGGGTGGTAGGTCTGTTGTCTCGAGCTGGATGGTCACAGGTGAGCACAGCAATCAGTTCCTAGCCTAGAGAGAGATGCTTATCCTTAAGGAAATGCCAATGTGGGGGGAAGTTGCACCTTTCTCTTAAGGCCATTTGCTTGTCCTTGGGACATAGCAAATGCTTAAACCAGATGTACAATACATGCTCAGTGGCCATGTCAGGCCCTTTTGGAAAAACAAGGTCAGGCCAAATTAGGTTTACACCAAATGGCTTCCTCATGTACTCCAATATATCCTATAGTTTGCCATTTCTATTTGTCAACCTCATCATAAATGTTTAGAACTCTATCATAAATGTTTAGAACCCTGTCATAAATGTTTAAAACCTCACCATAAATGTTTGAAGCCACCAATCAAAGCCTGTTCTGCCAGCATTTCCGCATGCCAGCCTGTTCTCCTGAACCTCTTAAATTTCACCCCAAATGCTGAATCAGGGAGACAGAAGTGAGGGCACACCCCCCGCTGTCCCCCTGCAGATGGATCTCAAAGAATAAAAGCTGATCTCTACCCCAAAGGCTGAGGCCATAATTAATCGGCTTGTTTATGCTCATCAGGCAGAGAACCCCGAATTTGTGCAGAAACAGTATCATGCACCAAAAATAAATAGATAGTGCCTGTGAAAACTGGTGGAATCCGAATAAGGTCTGTGTCCAGCTCACGCATTGCACCAATGTCCATTTCTGGTGTTGATAACGCCTCTGGTTATGTAAAATGTGACTGGGGAGGCTGATGAAGGACACAGGAAGTGTGTGCAAAACAAGATACTCTGAAAAAGAGGCTGGCTTAAGGATAAAATTGCAATTTGAAGAAACTAAACGAATGCTAGTGGAAAATGCGCTTATAAGTTGAGGACAAGAGGAAAGCTAGAGGGTTATGGAACCATTAGAGGTTTTCAAGGAATTATTTTATAAAACATTCAGAGAGAAAAATAGCCCATCATGAAACTAAAGTGAGTAAAGATAAGATGAAGTCTGAATTTGGTCAAAAAAAGAAAACCCCAGAAGGAGCAGAGTCAAGACGTATGCAATGCTCAGAGCTCAGAGAGCTGACCAGGTTGCATGAGAAGTCTCCGAAGACCTAGAAAAAGGTTTTGCTTACTTTAAAGAAATGAAATGGAAGTTCTGTGTCATTGGCTTGTCCAGCTGAAGGGCTGGTGGGTCATCATCAGGGAGCGTGGTAGGTAAGAGAAGGCACAGGAGGCTGTCTCGTGATCGAAACTCTTTTAGTAACTGGAATAGAGACCATTTCAAATCCAAACCAAGTCACCAGACGTCAGCTACATGTGAGATGAAAAACACAGTGAAGAAGTTGGAGCATGACTCTCATTCACCGTTCACTGTCTTTGGTTAAAAGCCCACTGGAAATGAATGCAAGATCTTTAGCAAAAAAAAAAAAAAAGGTAGAGATTTGTAACAAGATCTATTAGCAAAGATATATGACTCTGCAAAGGGGACTGATTCAGGAAGAGTAAGAGAGAACAGAAGGAGCCGCAGGGTCAGCAACAAAGGAAATGAGAACTTAAGAGGAGAGAATTCAAGAAAAGGAGGAAGAATTGCCGAAGCCAAGTGGTCTGGATAAATTCCAGATTGCTATTCATGAAAAGAAAGCTTCTGACAGCTGGGGTCACTGTTGGTCATTCAGCAAAACGAGCTCTTGCTGGAGAGAAGATCAGGCTGTGCACTCCAGGTGTAAATTAACACAGGCGGACCAGGGGCAGCAGGCTCACTGCCAGTTGGGGGTACACACAGACACACACAAGCACACAGACGTACACGCACATGCACACACATACACAGATGCACACAAACACACACGCACATGCACACACAGAGGCACAGACACACGCACATGCATACACAGATGCACATGCATACACAGACATGCACACAGACACTTGCACAGACACATGCACACAGGACACACAATAGTGCACATGCACATGCACACAGATGCACATGCACATACACACGCACATGCACACACAGACACACAGGTGTGCACGCAGGGCTCCTTTTCTTCAGAGGTGCGCCTCTTTTTTTTTTTTTAATTGAGGCAAAATTCATATAACACAAAATTAGCCAGTTAAAGTGAATGACTCGGTGGCATTTAGCACATTCAGTGTTTGCAAGCACCACTTCCACCTAGTTCCAGGACATTTGCATCCCCCCAGAATAAAACCTCACGCCATTAGGCAGTTCTCCCCAATCCCCTCCCTCTAGCCCATGGAAACCACCGCTCTGCTGTTTCCATGGATTTACCTGTTCTGGGTGTTCCATGTAAATGGAATCACCCACGTATGACCTTTTGTGTCTGGCTGCTCTGTTAGCATCTGTTAGCACTGGAACCTTAGGAAGCAGGGGCGCAGGGCATTCTTGCTGGCCCAGCAGCAGCTCAGCACTCAGGCCCACCCCAATCCCCCTTCCCACCACCTTCCTGGGGGGCCACCCTTTAAGCGATAATTAATGCTCCAGAATTGCTTCAGGTAACTTAAGTTCTCTGCTTTTCTTCTCATTTCTTCAAGCTAAGTTCATATGCTCCAATTTGGTGGCCAGGGGTTTGCAGGTTCAGATCCCATCATGGACCTACACACAGCTCATCAAGCCACGCTGTGGTGGCATCCCACATACAAAATAGAGGAGGATGGGCATGGATGTCAGCTCAGGGCTGCAGGGGAGGAAGAGAAATCCTCCAACCTCTAGGTCCTTCTGACCAGGCTACAAAATGAATTCACATGAGACAGAATAACAGGAGAAAACCAAACAAAGCTTTATGACGTGTATGCATGGGAGAGACCCAAGAACCTGGGTAACTCGCCAAAATGGCCGAGCTGCCAGCTGGAACACAATCTTCACCTAAAGACAAAGGAGGATGTTGGGGGTAGCTATTTGGGACTTCAAGGATGTGGAAGGCAATTCACACGGAGATGGAAATGTAAATGGGTCAACTACAAACAATGTGACCTGAGAGACATTTTACATTGCACTACAGTTAACTTATGTATTAGCTCCTTCCCAGAGCAGGCCTTCCATCTTAAATTCTTTTAGGCAGTTGAGGGGGAGGTCAAAATTTCTTTCAGGGTCTTTTGTTCTTAAAAATAATCAAGCCAAAGAGATACATTTTGGGATGGCCAATTCTGATCCCCTACAGGGCCAATCTTCCTCACCAAGAAAAGAAGTATTTTAAACCTTATCATTGTGACCTGAGCAGTGGCAAAAAGTAGCACAATTATTATATTTGAAAAACCATATGATAAAAGAATAAATTATACATATAAATATATAATTATATGTTATATAAAAATAAATTATACAATAAAGTGTACATTAACTTACTACGAAGTCACCCAGAGGCTTTCTTCTTCATTCTTGCATGTTTCTTTCCCCTCCCTCCTCCCTCCCCCTCCTTTCTCCCTTATACCCACCTTGCTGGAACCTTTCCTATGGTCCCCATTGCTGTCACTGGAACAAGCACCCCCAGCCACCCCAGAGAGCTGAACACTTTTTTCCTCAGTTCCCTAAAGCACAAACAACTCTTTCCTTGACATCCCTGTTAAGATCCTGACTTGATAAATTGTTCACCTGGAAAAGAAGCAACTTTATGTCTCCTCAGATTTGGCGTCTCCTTCCCATGGCAATTGTGGGACACAGACACACCCTGAAGGCTCCAAGGCAGGTTCCTGTGATGACAGGAAGGGGGCTGGGGGGTCACGAGCTCCCCCATGGCCACTCCAGAGTCCCTGCCTCCAGAGGCATCAGCGAGGCCCTATTTTCCTAAGCGTTGCGTTAGAGATGGGTGGAAAGACAGAGCTGACTTTATTTCTGCTCTGCACAGAATGCTGCTTTTTACGGTCTGTTCTTCTTGGGGTGGCTTGTGGGGCAGTTGGTGGAGTGGCGGGAATACCGCATCCCCATGCAGCCACCTGGCACTGCCCCGTGCGGAGTGAAAACCAGAAACGAGGCTGGTCAGAGCGGAGGTGGGAACTGTCATCAGGGCCGTTTGGAGGCATGTATTAAAGCTTTTCAAGAAGTTTATGCCCTTGGTGGGGGATTCTGGGAGCACCAGGAGTCTCCCCACCTGGATGACAAGTGCAGGGGCAGAGTCTGTCCGATGGAACTATTTTGGAATCTGGGGCCTGCTGAAGGCTTGTCACTTCCAGGGGAAGGCTTGGATGGTAAATTCTAGTCAATTTCTGCTCTTAGCACAGTAGCAGGTACTTGTCCCCACCCCAAGCCCCTGGCAGGCAGCTGTGCACGTGTTCCTGAAGCAGCCTGCACACAGCGGGTGGGAGCCAAGGTGGGCAAAAAGGGTTCTGTGCCCCCAACACTGAGAGTCTGTGCTCTGACTGCTGCTTGCTGCTTCGGACCACAGAGGTGCAGACACAGAGGCGGGTGGCCACTGCGGCTGCACCTCTCCCAGTGTAGCAAGACCCCCGCCTTCCGCTCAAGTGACTTCCAGGAGAGTTAAAGGGTGTGCGTCCTTTTCCCTCTTCATTTTTCTCTTTTTCCCCTTTTGGGAGCCAGTCATTCAAGACTAGGACATTCAAAAACAACTGCATACATGGAGAAAATTAGAAAGTGACTGTGCATGCCCAAGAAAAGGCTCAGGAAAAAACCTAAGAAGACACTGAGTTTACACCTCAGGCTGATCCTTGGCACAGATAGAGCCGCCAACAATCAAAAAAACAATAAACAAAAACCAGATGAAAAACCAGCAAACCCTGAGGAAGGGGTAAGTTTGACTTCTGGAGTTACCACATTACTATATCAAACGTCCAGTGTCAACAAAAAGTCACATGCCATGAAAAGAAACAGAAAAGCATAGTCCATTCAAAGAAAAAATACAAATCAACAGAAACTATCCCTGAAAAAGGCCTGATGGCAGATCTACGAGAAAAAGACTTTAGAACAACATGTGGAAGATGCTCAGAGACCTAAGGGAAGACACAAGAAAGTCAAGAAAACAATTTTTGAGCAAAATGGAAATATAAATAAAGAGATGGAAAACCTAAAAAGAAACCAAAGAGAAGTTCTGGAGCTGAAAAGTATAATAACTGAACTGAAGAATTCACTAGAGAAATTCAAAGGCAGATCTGAGCAGGCTGAAGAGAGGATATTTCCAAAATCTATCTTGTTTTGAATTCTAAACAACTCGCGGTAGCACGCGGGTCTGGATCCAGACTTGAGAAAATGAAGGCGGCCCTTCCTGCCTGTGGGGTCTGACAGCCCCCTTTCCTGCCTTCCCGTCTTCCTTCCTCCAAGCTGGGACCACTTGGTCACACAGTGAAACCTCGGGGGGCTTTGAAACCGCTCACAGGGCTCACAGACGTGACAGTGCTGAGCCGGGGCCACGCCCAGTGGCTCTAAGGCAGTCATGTTTGACAGCCACCGTCTGAAAATCCACACCCAATACAGGAAGTCCTCCTGACTCAGGATAGTTGCTTCCAGGAACGATCACTTACTATAAATAGGGCCAGAATTACATAGTAAATTATTAGTGGATTATAAAATAGTTGATAAGGTTGCATTAAGAAATGGATGCTAACATCATGAAAGTAATGCAACTATTTTAGAATAAATAAAAAGAAGCAAAAAATTCTATACTCAGATCTATCTGCCCAAGTCTATGCCCCAAAGGAACCCTTCTTTTTGTACAGTTTTTAAATGAGACTGGAAACATACCAAAAGTAGAGATTGTAGCACAGAGAATCCACGAATCAAGGCCCAGCATCAGCGACTGTACAAGACTCTGAATGAAGATAAAATAAACACTGAGCACACAGTCTAATTAGCAGCATTCACCCCTTTCTGTGGGAACAGTGCCGTTCACGTGGGGTCCGGTGCTCCCACTGGCATTTACGCTTCACTGAATAGAGCGTCCTCTCACGTTTGGTCGTGCTATGACATTCTCATCTATCAAAATCCAAATGCTAGTCTTCTAATTTAGTTAAAGTTTGGTTTTGTGTTTAGCTCTGCTCTTGTGGTCTGTGTCTTTGATTCCGTAAATATGTATTTCTTGCTCAGACTCTGCCTTCTTTTCCGACCTATCCTCGCACCAGAAAACACCATCTCGTTTCTGCACGGCATCCTTTAATATCCTCATACTGTAGATTTCCAAAGTCAGTTGCATTAGAGGATTTTTCCCCCTAAACCTAGTTCCTGAAATTTGATATTTTTAACAAAATGTGTTTGTGTTGAGTGACTCTCGCTTCCATATTAATGAGTTTGTCTCCCGTGGATGCAGGACTATGAATCTGATTCCTGACTAGGCAGCAGGGGTGGGAAGGCACCAGGTGCTGGGCGTAGAGAGACGACCCTGTTTCTCCAGTAGATTCTGGGTTCTTGGACTATTAGAGTTTCTGAGTAGGTTCCCATTGGACCAGAGAGATTACAGTTGAGAAGATAAAACATACATGAAAAAGTACTGAGGGGAGAGAAGAGAATCACAGGTTTCCTAGATCCTGGAACTCTTAGCCTAGGGTTGAAGCTGGGGAGATGGGTTTTTAAAAAAGATATTGTGCTAAAATATACATGAGGTCAAATTTACCATTTTAATCATTTTTAAGTGTAAGTTTCGTGGCATTAAGCATATTCACATTGTTGTGCAGCCATCCTCACCATTCGTCTCCAGAACTCGTTCACCTTCCTAAATTGAACCTCTGCACCCATTAGACACCAAGTCCTCATTTCTCCCTCCCCAGCCCCTGACCAGGTGATGCTGGCTCCTCTAGGGCCCTCATATAAGCAGCATCACACAATACTGTTCCCTTTTGTGACTGGCTCATTTCACTCAGCATAGTGTCCTCCAGCTTCCTTCACGTTGTAGAAGGTGTCAGAATTTCTTTCCCTTTTAAGGCTGAATAATATTCTGTTGTATATATTACCACATTTTATTTATCCATTCATCCATCGACGGACACTTTTGGCTATTGTGAATAATGCTGCTATGAACATGGGTGTGCATATCTGTTCAAGTCCTTGTTTTCACTTCTTTTGGGTATATACCCAGAAGTGGAGTTGCTAATTCACATGGTAATTCTCTGTTTAATTTTTTGAGGAATTGCTGTACCATCCTCCACAGTGGCTGTACCATTTTACTTTCCCACCAGCAATACGCAGAGTTACAATTTCTCCACATCCTCGCCAGCACTTGTTGTTCCTGTTTTTTTGATGATAGCCGTCCTCCTGGCAGTGAGGTGGTACCTCATTGTGGTTTGATTTGCATTTCCCTGATGAGAATGATGTTGAGCATCTCATCATGTGCTTGTTGGCCATCTGTGTATCTTCTTTGGAGAGATGTTTATTCAAGGCCCTTTGCCCTTTTCCATCAGGTTGATTGTTTTTTGTCAAGTTTTAAGAGTTCTCTCTATATTCTGGATATCAATCCATATCAGACATACGATTTGCAAATATTTTCTCCCATTCTGTAGGTTGCCTTTTTGTTCTGTTGATAGTGTCCTTTGATGCACAAAAGTTTTTAATTTTGATGAAGTACAACTTACCTATTTTTTTCTTTTGTTGCCTGTGTCTTTGGTAGCATATCCCAGAAGTCAGTGCTAAATCCATCGTCATGAAATTTTCTATGCTTTCTCCTAAGAGTTTTATGGTTTTAGTCTTCCATTAAGTCTTGGATGCATTTTGAGTTAATTGTTGTAAATGGTGTGAGGTACGGGCCCAGCTTCTTCTTTTTGCACGTGGATATCCACTTTGGGGAAGACGTGCTTATATGCCAAAGAAAACAAGTCACGCTTTACAAGCACCCACTCAGGGCCGCGTGCATCGGTGACATCACCCGCTGGAGCCCCGACTCCTGGACTCGCACAGACAGGTCTGGATCTGCGGGCTCTGCCCCGCTCTGACCCCAAAGAATCCTGTTACCTTCACATGTAACACAGCACAGGGGAGGTGACTGGCAGAGCAGAGACAGGTGGGCAGCGGATTCTGATCCCTTCCCTTCTCAGCTGGTTCACGGGACAGGCTGGGACAGGGGAGGCGTGGGGCTCCCTCAGCGATGCCCCCTGCTCCTGGTCCTGTCCTGTGGTCTCAAACAACTTAGCGAAGCCTGAGGCCCCATGTGTAAAATGGGTCACAATATTTGCCTCGCACGGGTCATTGTGCTGATGAACAAGCGAAGAGAAAAGGTAAGCACTAGTCCCACTTCCAGCAATCGCATGTGGGCGTCTCCTTCCTGTGAAACTTCTCCTATTTCCCCAGGGAAACTGAGCACCTTTGTCTGTCTCCCAGTTGTGTCCTGTTGACACCCCCAGAGGACCTGGGAACTTTATAGGGCTTGGGGATCCCCCACGAGGCTGAGCTTTCCTTTCTTTCTGGGAGTCTCACCATCGTTAAGCCCACTTCCACCCTAGTGCAACGCTGTCGAGCATGATGGATGTGCATGAGTATTGCTTCACATGCTTGTGGAAATGCAGCTTCCTAGGCTCGGGAAGGGACCCAGGTGACTCAGTTGCTGCTCTGTTTTAACCACCTGGACCTTGACCGCCCCACCTCTGGTGACTTTTGCTTCTATTCCAGGCTGACCACCTGATTCCACGGCCACATCAAGGACTTTGCCACCACCCCCCAACAGCTCCACTCCTGGAATCTTCCTTTCAAACATCTCGAGCGTGGCACCACGACCTCCTACACTGCTGGTTCTCCCTTGGTGACTGCATGGGTCCCCACCTCACACCACCTCTGCTTTCCCTCTGTTCCCAGCTCAGTGAGGGGACCTGTCCTGAGCCCCCTCCTTTCTTAGGAAGCCCGCCAGGCCTCAGACTGATGGCAGTTCTGAGGTTCTGCCTCCTGAAGAGTGATCCTGGGCTGTCTCTGCCAGACCCACCTGGGGAGACCACTCTCTGGGCCGGGGCCTGGGTCTCAGTTTGCACAGACAGCTCTCACTTCCCCAGAGGCCCATGTGCACATCAGATGCTAATCGCCGTGGTCAGGTTGTTCTGGAAGCTTGAACTGAAAGGCCACCTAAGGCTGGGCTGGAGGCCTCCGCAGAGGCCCCTGTAGAAAGAGAGAAGCACAGGCAGGTAAGAGGCCATCGGCCTTGGAGTAATGACGGCCCCTCCATCTTCTACATGTCCAGTTCCAGGCTCCCGTGGGCCAGGCCAAGCTCCCTGCCTGTCATGTCCTGTCTGTGATAAAAACAAGAAAGGCATAGCCCAGGTAGGGCAGTGTGTACACTGACATGAGCCTGCACCCGGGCTGGGCTGTTAACATCCGGAGTCCTCTACCAAGTCCAGCGACCTGGGACACTTGCGAGCTCTGTCATGTCCGACCCAAGTGGGCCTCTGCTGGCACAGGATGTCCAGTGTCCAGAGCTATGCGGCCCTGCCCTGCGTGAAGGGGTGAGACCCCAGCCCACAAGGCCCCCACCCCTGAACTCAGCAGGTGGAGGTGGGTCCTGCCAGGAGATGATGCAGGGCTGGCCCTGGGGGGAAACTGAGGCGCCGTGTTGAAGGAAGGGCGGAGGCTCCAGAGCTGACTGGCTTCATGCCTGTGGGATGTGGGGCACAGTGCCCAGCACCTCCCACCACCAGAGACTGGAACATTCTCCAAACCTGGCGGAGCTTCAGCCAGGTGGCTCTTTGAGATGACCCTTTGAATAACTCCCCCTGCTTTTTCCTTAAATTAGCTTGAGTGAGTTCTGGTCCCTGAAACCCATGTGTGTTTCTGCCGGAAACACCACCAGCTGTGACTCACAGCCCCTCTTGCTGAGCAGGCTTTCTCTGCGTCCTCAGCAGCCACCTCCCTGGGCACAGCCCCGTCCGCCCCAGGCTGCCTCTGGCCAGCCGGTGTCCTCTGTGGGCCCCAGCCTGCTGGGGAGAGGATACAGTGACCACCCACCAGTGAGGCCTCCTGCCCACTCCCTCCCCCCACCCCCGCACCAGGCAGACGGCCTCCCCACCTCCTTCAAAGAGAAACCAGAAGCCGTCTGACGGGATTCCTCTCAAAGGAGGAGCCAACCCCAACGCTGAGCCAGTGGCCCTCCCTGCCCAGCCCCTCTTTCCCTAAGTAGTCCAGACCCAATGTCCCCTCCCACACGCCCCACCCCGGAGTTCACACAGCTCTCCCTTCCATCGCAGCCCCTCTCGGAGGAAAAAAGAGACAGATGCTAAACAGACATGACAAGTGGCAAAATGGCCACAGTTTCAAAAAGTTATTTTAACAGCTTTATTGAGATATAATTCACACTCCATAAAATCCACCATTTAAAGTGTACAAGTCAATGATTTTTAGTATATTCACAGGGTTGTGTAACCATCACCACAATCTAATTTTAGAACATTTTTGTCCCCCTGAAAGAAAGCCCTGAACTATTGAGTTTCTATCCCCTTCGCCTCCTCCCACAACACTCAGCAACTCCCAATCTACTTCTGTTCCCAGGGATTCGCCAATTCTGGGAATTTCATACACATGGAGCTCTACAATATACGGCCTTGTGACTGCCTTCTCTCACCGAGCATGACGGCCCCAAGGCTCATCCCGTCGTGGCAGCTGTCAGTGTCACTCCTCTTGCGGCTGAGTAATATTCCACGGAATGGATGGACCACCTTGTGTGTGTCCATAGTCTGTTGATGGACATTTGGGTTGTTTCCACCTCTTGGCTACTGTTAACAGCATTGCTGTGAACATGCATGTACACGTCTTTTGTGGATATGTGGTGTCATTTCTCTTGGGTGTATACCTAGAGGTAGAATCAAGGGTATATGGTAAATTTATGTTTAATTTTGTGTGTGTGTGTGTGAGGAAGATAGGCCCTGAGCCAACATCTGTTGCCAATCTTCCTCTTTTTCTTGAGGACGATTGTTGCTGAGCTAACACACATCTGTGCTCATCTTCCTCTAATTTATGTGGGATGCCTCCACAGCAGGTCTTGATGAGTGGTGCTAGGTCTGTGCCCGGGATGGAACCCATGAACCCTGGGCCACCAAAGTGGAGTGCGTGAACTTAACCACTACGCCACCTGACTGGCCCCTATGTTTAATTTTTTTGCAGAACTGCAGACTGTTTTCCACAGGCTGCCCCAGTTTTCACTCCCACAAGCAGTGCATGCAGCCTCCCACTGCCACATCCTCGCCAACACTGGTTATTGTCTGTCTTTGATTCTGGCTGTGCAGTGGGTATGAAGCCGGATCTCACTGTGCTTTGATTTGAATTCTCCGGGTGACTAATGAGGTGGGGTGTCGGGCGTGTGGCCACGCTTCATGAAAACACTCAGCAACCTGGGTGTCCACATGCTGTTGCTCCACGAGGCCCCAGGGCCATCGGGGTGGCCGGGACACACACAGACCTGCCCCAGGGAGCTTCAAGTCCAGAGGGGTGCAGAGACGTGCACAAAACAGGTACTTGCCACAACAGGTCCTGGGGGATCCCCCACAAGGTGACCCACGAGCCACAGTCCCGACAGGCCCCAGGGCACTTGGCAGGAGGGAAGGGCTGTGACCTTCCTCCAGGTCTCCAATAAAATCAGAATCCAGATGAGACTGTTGGCGGTGCCGGAACTCATCTCAGAACATAACCATTCTTTTTTTGTTGTTGCTAATTTTAATAATATAGTTTACTTAAGCCAATATATCCATATTACCATTTCAACATGTAATCAATATTTTTAAATTAATGAGGTGTTTTACATTCTTGTTTTTGTACTGTCTTTAAAATCTGGTATGTATGTTTTTTATTGAGTTCATCTAGTTTACATCATTGTGAAACTTCAGATATACATCATTTCTTGTCGTCACTGTATAGGTGCTCCCCTTCACTCTCTGTGCCCTCCCCGCAGAACACAACCATTCTTCATTTTAAAGTTGACCATAGAAACAGCAGAGATTCGGAGAGAGGACAAAGTCTCCAATGGAGGATTACAGGACTAGGAGCCAGGTGTGTATCTGGGCTGTGTGTGGGCAGCAGCCGGACCACCCACCATGCCCCATTAGAGAGATGACAACATTGTATAAAGACCAGTGGGGCATAATACAAAAAGGGGCACGGTGGGTGCAGGGGCTGGGGAGGGGGTGGGGGTAGCTGTTTAACGGGGCAGAGCTTCAGTTTGGGAAGTTCTGTGTGCGGGTGGATAGTGTGATGGCTGCACCACAATGTGTGTGTGCCTAACCCCGCTGAGCCGCACACTTACAGATGGTTAAGATGGCAAATTCTACATTGTCTATGTTTTACCATAATAATAATGACAATAATCATAGTAAAGAGGTTGTGCTCGCTCTCTGGCTGGGTTTTTCATCTCTGACGCAACGAAAACAAAGCAAACAGGTGTGGGGCAGGGCAGCCTGCGAAAGCCAAGGGGCCGCCTCGTCCCCGCGGAGGAGCCCAGCTCCCGCCCCAGGGACAATGACCATCGGACGCAGCGGCCACCCCCACCTGGCGCCGCCCAGCGTCCCCTCTCCGGACCTGCCGGCAGCGTTTCACGCGTCTCCGAGGGAGCAGCCGGCTGCGCGCTGCCCAGGGACTCATCTCCGGGCGCCTGAGTCGCCGGCCTGCCCGGCGCCGGGTCAGGGGCGCAGGGGCTTCGGACGCCCCTCTGCAGCCCGAGCTCCGCCGGGGCCATCGCTGCCGGGCCAGCCGGCGAGGCGGCGCCGACCCCGCAGAGCCCCCGGCCCGCCCGGCGCGCGGGGCACATGGACGCGCGCGCACCCGAAGCCCCCCACGGGGACGCGCTGCGGGACGCGGTGAGTGGGAGCCCGCGCCCCTCCGGCCGCTCCCGGATCTTGAGTCCTCCCAGGGTCCGGGGCCCGGGGACGGGGGTCGGGACCAGGGGCTGGGCCGCCCCCGCCGAGGGGACAGAGGACACCCCCAACCTCTCCCTGCCCCGCGCTGGGCGAGGCCGCAGCGAACCCGTCCCGCTTCCCGTTCCCAGAGGGTTCCAGGGCCCAAACGGGACGACAGGCGGTCGGGGAGCAACGCTTAAAGGCGGCTCAGTTTGTCGGGTTGAACGGAATCTGTTGGATGAATCCCCGGCAGCAAAGGGAGGCAGCGGAGACCCGGGCCCCGCGTCCCAGAGGAGGGGGCTCGGACAGACCCTCCACGCGGCGGGGAGGCCGGCTGCCGGGGGCGGGAGCTCAGTCCGCAGACTCTGCGCCGGGACACGCGCGGCGGTATTTCCACGCGGCGGTGAACAATTTCTGCAGTCCCGATCCCAGCTAATAAAACTCAAAAGCGCAGGGGAGGCGAAGCCCACCTTGGGGGTGCTCTGCGTGACTGTTTTAGCTTGACTTAAGAATTCCCAGAGGAACCCAAGGTGACCAAGATTTTCTGTTTTATCTTCTAGACATCGACAGTTTCAGTGCTTCCATTTGGGTGTAGGATCCTTTGAGTTAGTTTTTGCGTATGGTACGAGGTAAGGGTTGGGGCTGCAGGTTTCTTTAGTCATACCTTTGGCAACCTCATTGTTCCAGCACTATTTGTTGAGATTTTCCTTACCCTTTGAATGGAAAGGCCTGGGCACCTCCTCACAGCGCTGAACGTGTGCTGCGTCTAGAGGAAACATTATGTTCAGTTGTCTTACGGTTCACTTTTTCAGGCAGAAAATCTATTTCAGGAACTTCAAGAACATTTCCAAGCTCTGATTGCAACATTAAACCTCAGAAATATCCTTTCCTATCTTATAATAGTATAATGCTTTGGATTGTTAAATTACCGTGGAATATCTTTCTGTCGTCTGCGATGAGTGGATAATTGTTGACCTGGGATTTCTGGTGTTTGCATTGTGCCTTTACTGGCACCTGATGTATTCATTACCACTCACGGGTGGTTACTTCCTGCTTGACCAGCAATGCAGGGTGTTCTGTATGGCAAGGATAAAACACGACGACACGATGTACAGTACTACCCAATGGGGCTTTCCCATCCGGCCCCACAGGAATCTGGATAGTCCGCTCAGTAACATTCATCCTCCACCAAGCACTCAGAAACCTGCGCGTCACACGCAAGGTCTCCAACACCGGACACCAGGTGCGGCTCTCCCGGCCTTTGTTTGGTTGGTAACTTCAGCAGCTTGTCTGTTAAGACAAGAATTCAAACAGACTTAGAATAGAAGGTGTTTCCAGGCTGAGCAAATCCAGCGAAGGGTCACATCTGCCTGAACACGTGCCCAACCTGAGCTGGCTTTACAGAACTAAATTCACTCCTTAAAAATTGTGTGCAAACTATTTGCATATGGAACCATTTACTTGCAACTTTTGATTCTGTGGATGGGTTCCCACAGGGAAAAAAAGTTTCTTACACGTGATAAAATTAAACTGCAAGAAAGACGGTTTTAAACAGAGTTAATTTCCATTTATTTACATAATCATCAGAGTTTGGTGAAAACATAAACATACCAGACAACCTCATATCCTTGAATCCATGTCCCCAGAGGGGAGCCAGGTTTTCAGAACCGAGCTCAGTTTTAACCTTTCAACGTTAAAGACACACTACACAAACCTCAGGAAAGTGGTTAACGTGCACTGAGGACACTGCCGTCTTTGATCCCCTCATTTTGCAAGTTGCACTGCCAGGGTGTTTTTATCAGAACTGTGACGAGCAGGTGCAATTGGAAGCAGGGTCTTTGCGGGCTTTCTGGCTAGGTGCCCTGCCCCACGTGCAATTCTCCTTAACATTGTACTGGAAGAAATGGAAAGTCGCCTTGAGGACTTACAGAAGAACGTAAATGACTTAATGGTGCCAGCTGGGATTGAAGATTCTATTCAAGGACAAATGGTAAGGCCATTATTAGGAAACTGAATATGTCCACCTTTTGCATATCTTTTGATTGCTTTCATCTTGAAAAATACAATCCTATATCGTCCACTATGGGAATTACTGCCTCTGTACCACATGAAAAACCTTCAGAAATAAGACATTTACAAATGCTCTTTTCTAAATAGACCAACTGAAGCAGTCTTTCATAATTCCTTAAAAAGTGCACATTTTAAATGAAAAACTCTGTAATTTAAAAATTGGATTTTATTAAACCACTTTTCACCCCCACCTCTCAAAATAGTCTTCAGTCAAAACACAAGTCATGATGAAGTAAGAGCTTGGGGATTACAGCCAGTAGTTCCTGCTGAGACAATCTATTCGTGTCACCACTTACAGAAGACACAGCATTAAGCCCTCAAGCTGCTCCATGAGTGGTTCTGAGGACCCCACCCGGCCTCTCACAGTGCAAACCTTTCTTTTCCAGTGGAATTTTGCACTTAATCTTGAAGATGCAAATCAATGCTTAGCTTCAAGTCACAGGCTGGATTTCTGTCCACGTGACATATGAAGATATACAACTTTATTAAGATGCTCATGTGTATTTTACTGACATAATATTCTGATTTATGAGCATATTTTAACTGAACAATTAGATGCCTCTGTTTCCTTCTTTTTCCATTTCTCTGACAACTGTTATCCTGGGTCAGCTGGCAAATTATCCATACTTATCTGCTAAATCAGAGCTAGTTCACCTAACAGTGGTAACCTACGTCCCGCTAGCCATGGGCTGCAAAGCACTGAGGCAGGCAATCTAAAACTCTGTCCAGAGGGTGGGAAACACAGTTTCACCTCGTGAGGTTGCATCCCAGGTTCCCCCTGCCTGGAAGCCTCAGTCCTCCCTGGGCCCTGCAGGTGCACTGGATGGGGTCCTCCATCCTGAGGGCTGATCTGGTGACAAGCCAGTGCCTGAGGGCAGGGCCACTCGGCAGTTCCTCCCATCCCCAGAGTGTGGCACACTGCCAGGTGGGATGGGGTCCGGTAACTTAGTCCCTTCCCATCACCCAGACTCCAGCTGGCTCTTTTAAATTTGGTTAAACCCCACTAAATATTAGGCATCAAGTTAAATGGTTAAGCAGGTGTGAAAACTTCACTTTTTGACACACATACAGCCATTATTTAAAGCAGCATGAGAGAAGGTCAGATAAAGTTAGTTTAAAAGCTGTTAATGATTTTTAAGTTAAAAGACCTGAATAAATCCGGATAAATCTCTGCCTGTTGGCTGTGCTAGGTCAGGGGTTCTTAACATGGGGCTCGTGTTGTAGGTTTCAGGGGATCCTGCAACCCCCCTAAACTTGTGTCCCTGTTGTGGGGAGGGGTGAATGGGAGGAAAGTCCATGACCCCAAAATGCTAGAGCGCTGTTCTCAGTTCTGATGGATCTGGCGCTTTGTCAGTCCCATAAACTTCAACACCTGTAACGCTTTCCTGCATCTGCTCAAGGGGCACACGCATTGAAGGAGTTGGCTTGAAACAGGGCCAGGATGCTGATACAGGAGGAGTCGGCTCCCCGGACGACGTTCTCGAAGGCTCATCACAGGGCCAGGACGTGACACAGGAGGAGTCTGCTCCCCAGACGCTCGCGACAGCTTGTCACAGGGCCAGGACGCTGATACAGGAGGGGTCTGTTTGAAGGCACTTGCTGTTTGCTCACCTTGACTTGTTAATCCACATTGACTCCATCTGACTAAAATGAAAATCATTTATGTGTTTTTACAAACTGAATTTTTCCTACACAAAATGTTTTAGCAATTACAGGAAATTAAGGCACTTTTATTGAAAGCTTTGGATTCCAGTTTATTTCCCTGTACATTAATTGGTATATAAATCAACCACTATCTCTTTCAAATTTTTTTCTTATAGACCTGAAGACAGTAGACCAGAAAATGTGATAGCTTTTTGAGTAAAACTCTACATGAGTTCTTATTTTTAGTATTTAATTTAAAAATTCACTTTAGTAAAATAAAAGATTAAAAGAACAAAGGCAATACAATCAGAATGTAATTTGGAAGGTGACTAACCACTTACCAAAGATGGTTATAAAATGGCAGAATGTAAATCACAGAAGAAAAGCATAAACTATATTAGGGAAAATTAATTTTTCCTGAATTAATTTCTATATAGATCTTTTGAATAAAATCATAAGCAGTTTTCTGATAGAAGTTGCTTTTTAAATAATCGAATTCCAACTCAACATTTCCAGTCACACTGTCTGTAAAGACTAATTTTAATCTGTCCAGTCCAAACAGATTCTGACAGCGATGTTCTCCAAACTAGATCAAACCAAAGGAAAACCAAGAAAACGGGTGATCCAGGGCTCCGGGTTTACTTCCTCAGTCACCCCCACACTCCACCCAGAGAGGGTGTTGAGAGAAGCACAGCAAGCACACTCAGGCTTAGACAGAGACCCTTCCAAAGAGTGTCCAACTCACCTCCTCCGAGCCAAAGTTACCCTCTCCCCAAATCTCCTTTCAGCTCCTCCCAGCTGGGGCAAGAAAGATCTTTTCAGAACTAGAATTCAATCCTGTTATTCCTCCTTCCCAAGGCAAAGCCTCCCATGGCTGCCCACCGCCTGCCGGGCTCCCTCTGCAGCCCACCCACCCAACCACACTCTCTCCTCAGACCTCAGACGGACCCAGCGCCCTCCCAGTGCCAAGGCCTCTGGATCCCCCCACCCAACCCTTGTTAGCTCTTTCTCTAGCTCAGCTTGAATTTCCTCACTTTCCTTGAGCCCATTTGGGTCAGATCTACTTCCTGGGTGACCTCATGGCACTCCACCTGTTGGCTATGATAGTTGAACTTTCCTTTTAAGTGATGGTGTGATTGTCTTCTTCACAAGGCAGAACCAGATTGACTTTGCCCAACATTGTGTGCCCAATGCTGGCACCATCCCTTGGACCCAGGAGCTACTTAAACATTTTTTAAAATTAACGAATGAATTTCAAGAGTTCCAAAATACTTTGCAATCTTTTATACGATGCTTTTTGTCCATGGAAATGTGTGAGAGCTTGACTACTTTACTCAACAAGAAAACCGAAGGCTGGCAGGAGGACTTGGATTGAGCAGCGACTGGGGTAACAGGTGTGACAGACACAGAGACAGCACGGATCTCATTCGGATGCTGGAGGTGCTCGTTGTATAGCTTTTGATGATCAATGTAAAAATGTCACAAAAGAATGCTAGGATCAGATGCATTTCAAAAGCCGCTAATAAAAATGAAGTAGGCAAAGCATTCAAAATGGCTCCCACATAAGGCAAGTCCTCCCAACGGTCTCCATTCCGATTTTCAAGATCTCAATCTTTCCCAGTTAGCACCTGAACTTTCAGATAAGAAACCTGGTGAGGCCATGAATGCATCCTGCATTTTAAGGGAGCAACCTGAGAAACCAAACTTTGGGTGTGGCTGTGGAAACATCAGTGATGTGGGTTTTTGGGGTGGTTGTAGATGACAGATGCTTTGACTCTGCCCTGAGCTCCTCTCTCTTCTGTGTACCAGCTTAGCAGTCAGAAAAAGGCTACCCCACGGAGCCCACAAAACAGTCTACTGCAAACACACAAGGGTGCTGCTTGCCTTAAGATCTCAGATCGTTCTTTTGGATGTCCTAAAACTGCACGTAGATGGTATCACACCAGAGCACCCTTCAGCACCTCGCTCGTCTGTTCAGTAGTTTGAGATTCACCTACATTGACGTGTGTGACTCTAGTCCAGTCACTAACTGCTGTCTCATGGTCCTTTGAATTATCTATTTTCCATGTGGCTAATATTATCTCCAAATAATGCTGCAATAAGTTTCTCTAGGGCACTTGATTACTTACGATATTCCTGAATATATTCTGTACCTCCCAGGCTTGTTGGTTCTGTGTCAGCTGCCATGAACTAATTCTTAGAACTTTGCCTAAAAGCCATCCTGGGAACGATGGGAGACAGAAATCGCTCAATACTTAAGAGAACCAGGGGTGTCAGCATACTATCTCCACCAGTTAATTTCAACTTGATTAAAAGAACATGTTACAGCAATGAGACAAGGTTTGGGAGATCTGGGTTTTGAATTCATGTCCTCTGCAACCAGTGGTAACTTTGAGCAATTTAAACTTTAGTTCCCTCTCCAAACATCTACCTGGCAGGTGGTTGGAAAGATTTGAGAAAATGGAGTGTAAATCACTTAGTTCAGGGCAAGGCAGATAGCAAGTATATAATAATAAGATACAAACTTGGAATGAAGAGATCATATCATTAAAAATTCAATTACATTGTAGTCACAAAGCACCAGCGAAGAGATAATTATTAAAATGTGAGTGAACAACTTATTACAACTTATAAATACACCAAATTTACAAGAGTAAATTTACAAATGTGGAGTGTAATTTTTTTTTGCTTATTTCTTTTAATAGCTAATAAAACTTTATCAATAAGAGATATAATTCACATGCCAATACAATTCAATGGTTTTTGATATGTTCACAGATAAGTATAAAGATCACCCCAATCAATTTTAGAAGATTTTCATCACTCAAGAAGAAACCTTGTACCAAATAGCTATCACCTCCTATTCCCCCTTCTCCGTCTTAAGCAACTATTAATCAACTTCCTCTCTATGGATTTGCCAATTCTCGGCATTTAATGTAAATGGAATCACAGATGAGGTAGTGACTGGCTCCTTTCACTTACCCTAATGTTTTCGAGGTTCATCCATGTTGTAGCCTACATCAGTTACTTCATTGCTTATGACTGGATAATATTCCATCGTACGGATGGACCACATATTGTTTATTCACTCAGCTGATGGACATTTGTTTCCCCATTTTGGCTGTTACGCATAATGCTGCCATAAATGTTCATGTCCGTTTCTATGTGGACATGCATGTTCACTTCTCTTGGGTGTACACCTAGGAGTGAGATTGCTAGGTCAGATGGTAATTTTGTGTTTTACTTTTTGGGGAAATGCCAAACTGTTTTCCAAAGTGGCTGCTACATTTTACCTTCCCACTAGCAGTGTGTTAAGAGTTCCAGTTTCTCCCTCTTTGCTAACACAAGCAATAATCTGACCTTTTGAATCTATTCACACCCATCCTAGTGGGCGTGAAAGTAGCATCTCCTGATTTGATCTGCATTTCCTTGGTGACTCATGACGGGGAGCATCTCTTCATGGGCTTGTTGGCTATTTGTTTTATCTTGGAGAAATGTCATAATACTGATGTCTATTATATGCCAGGTGCTTGGGGTCACATTTTTTCACTACAGTGTTATACTCCCTATTTTGTAACTGGGAAAATTAAGTCTGGAGAGATTGAACTGCACGTTTGCATTTGCACTTTAAATTCATGCACCCTCCTCTGTGTTTGGGCTTTATTCTTTGGTAAGCACCCACAGTTCAACAACAGTCGAGTCAATGTGA
Organism: Equus caballus; assembly: GCF_041296265.1. Taxonomy (NCBI): domain Eukaryota; kingdom Metazoa; phylum Chordata; class Mammalia; order Perissodactyla; family Equidae; genus Equus; species Equus caballus. The sequence goes on from NC_091691.1 coordinate 102,211,588, forward strand.
CCCCGTGGCAGGCCCACCAGCGCTAGTCCAAGTGGTCTGCAGGCATCGCATCAGACAGCAGACGTTATCATGCCTCCACACCACAGAAAACGAAGCTCCAGGAGGCCGCTTATCAAGGTCCTCAGTAAGCAGCAGAGGCTGCTGTGAAACCAGACAGGGGCCGCAGAGTGTGGTCCCCACCCCCTGTGCTGCCTCCACGCTCCACACGAGCACTTTCTGTTTAGTATGCACTGGGAAGCGCCCTCCCATGTGCTGCTGGGACAGGAGATTCGGAAGAGAAACCTGAGACTGTGGAAGCAGACTACGGATCCACACGGATCAAGGAGTCGTGGTTTCTACAGACTCCACAGAAAAAGACAATTTGAGTACATTAGATTACGATCTTTGGGAGAATAACAACAGCTCTTACTATTCACATTTAAAAGGAAGGCTCCAAAAATCATTATTTTACTGCATGGTTTGACTAACCAGAAGAATAAAAAAATACTTTTTTCTTTAAGTATGTATTCTTTCTGAACTCAAAGCTTTGGATTCTGTTGTGGGTTGAATTGTGCCCCCTGAAAACTCCTATATTGGGAGCCAACTGCCCAGGACCTCCAAATGTGATCCTACTTGGAGACACGGCTGTTGCAGATTAATCAGTTAAGACGAGGTCATGCTGGAGTAGAGCCATCCTTATCCAATGACCGGTGTCCTCACAAACAGGGAAGTTTGGACGCAGAAGCACACATACGGAGAAGGTGTGTGAAGAAGGCCGGGTCAGGGTAGCAGACAGATCCTCCTGACTCCTGGCCTCCACCCAGTCTGTGGGCCCTCGTATAGCAGCCCCAGGAAACTCAGAGATACCACTGCCAAGTGCGCAAGACACCGCAGCCCAGAGGACATGCACCGCAACTTCACTTCAATGGTAAAGATGAAAATTAAGTTTTGACGACCAAACTCAGTGATCTATACATCAAGTTTCTTAAGAAATAACCGACTATGACTGCTCACCACCATGTATTTTATTTATCTCAGCTAGATATTTACAGATATTTGCTAACACAGAAAGGCGATGGCTGGGCAGAGGGAAAGCTGAGGCCGTGCTGCCCTCACAGCAAAGACGCTCCAGCAACTTGAGCTTCGCGTACTTTCCCCAAACGCTTCCTTTGTCAAAGGCTTTAGGTCATTTAATGTATTTCCACGTGAAAACGACCCTGTGACATTTACATACAGCAGTGGGACTGGGACGGGAGCTCAGTATCTGTACTTGGTGGAATAGTCCTTGGGAGACACAACCAGCCCACGACCTTTCCGGGCACCTCGGTACACGGTCTCGATGATGTCAATCATCTCCTGCTTGTCCTCCATGGCCCAGTTGATCTTGTTATTGTTGCCAGTGCCCAGGTCAATCATGATGTGCTTGTTCCTGCCAAGAGCAAAGGTGTCAACGCTCTCAAAAATCCTTCTAAAAAAGAACTCCATGAAAAACACCTTACGGTCCCCACTGTTACAATCCTTTTAAAACAGCACTGAAGACAAGGACACACACAATCAACCAGACACACCATGACTGGGGAGAAGACCGGAAACAGCCTTATTAAACAAAACACCACAATACAATGCCCACAGCTTTCTGTATGTTCGGTACTTCCTTAGGACCAATATCCTACAGAGCAATTGAAGGGTCAAAGGGCACAGTTTTAGTCACTTGGAAAGCCAAGTTGTTTTCCAGAGGGTTGTACTAATTTACCTGAAAAAAGCAGTGTCTGAGTTTTCACAGTGCTCTTGTGAGCACTTAGTGTAAATTTTTTTATGAGGAAGATTAGCTCTGAGATAACTGCTGCCATTCTTCCTCTTTTTGTTGAGGAAGACTAGCCCTGAGCCAACATCCGTGCCCATCTTCCTCTACTTTATATGTGGGACGCCTGCCACAGCATGGCTTGCCAAGTGGTGCCATGTCCACACCTGGGATCCGAACTGGTGAACCCCAGGCCACTGAAGCAGAACATGCGCACTTAACCACTGTGCCACCTGGCCGGCCCTACTAATTGTGAAATGAATATGATATTCTGCATTTCTATGATTAGGGAAGTAGATGGTTCTTTATAAATTCATCTTTCAAGAGGCTACTTTTTTAAATGAATTTATATGTGCACTTTATAAAATAAAAATATTAACCCTCTTGTACCTGCTGCACTTATTTTTCCTGTTTTGTTGCACATCGATTTTTATTAGTGTTTAACTTTTCACTTCTACAAGAGTGTACATTTGACTTCAATCCACTATTCCACAGAAAGCCCTTCATCCCAAAATCTCCAGTTTGGCCTCCTTTCAACCAGAGTGAGCTTCCAAAAGGCAAATTTCATGTTACTCTTCTGCTGCAAACATTCTCTTCCAGGATAACATTCCAAGTCCTCACACTGGCCCAGGAATCCGGGGATCTGGAGGCTGCCTCGCTCTCTCCCTCACCTTCTACCCCTCTCCCGCCCCACCTCTAGTCAGTCATTCACCTTCTTGCGGGTCCTGAAACATGATATGCTGTTGTGCATCTATGTCCTCGTCCACGTGTCTGCCCCTGGTGGAATGCACATGGCTCGTTCTGAACTTACCCCGGCCATCCTTTAAGCACTCCTGCCACCCTATTTGATTCAGTATTTCTGCCTCTACATACCTGTCCTCTTGCATGTCCCCTTCCCCTTTGCTAATTTACTGCGATAGCAGGAACCCTGTCTTCCTGGACTTAATGTCCCAGCACTAGACCACAAAACCTGGCAGGACTCAACAGATATACTTGGTGAATAAATTAACTAAGGCACTGATATTACTTGTCTTAGAATTCTGGGTCACAGAAACAGGAGGTGGCAGTTTCGTCTCCTTTTCTGGGTGCAGCAACAGTCCTAAGATGTCCAAATACACCATCTGCCAAAGCGCCACCTCAACCTCTTTCTGCAGCCTCCCTCCCGTCACAGCATCTCCTGCCTCGCGAGTTGGCGACAAGCAGCGGGAGGCAGGATGCAAGATCCAAGACAGTCCTCACGATTCCCACCTGAAGGATTTTGGAAGCATTTTGAGGAGCATGATAGAAAAGACCTCGATTGCTTGAACAGCTGTGGACTTTACGAACACGGCTGGTGAGGGCTTGGAAGGAAGTGGGGAGTGCAGGAAGGGATCTCTGCCACACAGTGCCAGAACATCATGACAACACGCCCTGAGTGGAAGCAGAGGCGGTAACTGACAAATTTGGATGTGCAGCTGAGGAAACACCAGGCAGAGTCCTGATGGTGCTGCCTGGTTTCTTGCTGCCACTCACAGTGAAACAAAGAGAGACAAACTGGTGTAAGAACTGTCACAAAAAAAGAATTCTCAGCCTCTCCAGGTGGCAAAAGATGCTGAAATCAGAAATGGCTGCTGGAGGCCTGCCACAGAGAAAAGGAAGGGCCATGGGACCTCCTGCTGAAACTGAGGACAGATCTAACGGTTAGGAGACTCAGTCATAAGAGAGGAAAGATGTGCCTCACAGATCCTCCCCAGGAAGCTGCGGTCAGGCACAGGGCATCCCCAGCGCCCAGGAGAGAAGCACTGCCAGCTTGGGCTGAGAGGGCAGAGGACGCAGTGAAAGGGGCTGATGGGAGCCCAAATGCTTCTGGCAGGAAGTAGGATGAAAAACGACCTAGGTGCAGGTATTGTAGAGGCTGAGCAAAATGGTGGGGTGAGCTGACCCAGGACTCTCTCCCCTCCAAAATACAACCAAAGAAATGGAAAAACTGAATTCTCAACCAGTGACCCCTAATGCCGAGACTGTCAGAGACCTACAGAGTAAGAAGACAGAAAACGGAGAGGCTGGAGCCGCCCTCAGAGGAGCTGGAGCGGGGTAGGAGAGAACTTGCTCCCTCCCCTAGAGACTGGGATCGCTGCACGGGTGCGGGAAGGAGTGGGGGAGGGGCTGCGCGACTGGGGGATCATCCAGGACTCCCGCCACTGGTGCAGTGGAGACCCGCTGACGGGGGAAAGCTTCCGTGCGTGGGGACCCCATAAACCCAGGGCCCTGGGAGACCAGAGAACTGAACTGATCCAAATCCACATCGGTGTGCCAGAGAAACCACCTCTCCCCTCGGGCAAACCACGCTGGGCGCCGCCATCTTGCCCGAAGGCGGAGAGCTCAGAACGCCCGGCTCTCGACCCCCATCTACTGGCGACAGGCTGTAACTGCAACCGAATTCTACCACCATGCGAAAAAACTGCTCCTCTACCATCCAGCAATTTATAAAAGCCCCAGACCAGAAGGAAAACAATAAAAACACAGAATTAAGTCCTGAGGACTTGGAATTAGGCAAACTAAGTGAAAATGAGTTCAGAGCAGCTGTAATAAAAAAAAACTCAATGAGGTAGAGAGAAAGATAGAGAAACAAGCCAACGAGTTCTGGAGTTACTTCACTAGAGATTGAAATTATAAAGAAGAATCAAACAGAATTACTAGAGATGAAAAACACAATGGATCAGATAAAACAGAATACGGATTCCCTGAATGCCTGTGTAGACACCACAGAGGAGCAAATTAGCATAATCAAAGATAGGCTGAACAGCTCCAGACAGAGGAAGAAAGAGAACTAAGAATTAAAAAGAATGAGAAAAATAACAGAGAGATAGCAGATTTAAGGAGGAGAAAGAATTTAATGATCACAGGAATTCCCAAGAATGTGGAAAAGGAAAATGGAGCAGAAAGTGTGCTTAATGAAATTACAGAAGAGAACTTCCCAAATCTACAGATTGAGGGAGAAATGTGTGTGGAGGAAGCTTTCAGATCTCCTAGATTTGTCAATGTACAAAGACCTACTGCAAGGCATACAGTAGTAAAAATGGCAAAAATGAAAGACAAAGAAAGAATACTCAGGGCAGCAAGACAAAAGAAAATAACCTACAAAGGAACTCCTACCAGACTTTCAGCGGATTTCTCTACAGAAACCTTACAAGCTAGGAGAGAATGGAGTGAGATATTCAAAACGTTAAAAGATAAAAATCTTCAGCCAAGAATACTCTATCCTGCAAGAATATCCTTCAGATATGAGGGAGAAATTAAATCTTTTCCAGACAAACAAAAGTTAAGGGAATTTGTAACCAAAAGTCCTCCACTATAAGAAATCCTCAAGGAGGCTCTCATACCTGAAAAAAGAAAAAAGGGAGAAAGAGGTCACAAACCACAGAGTAGGGAGACAGATAGATAGAACCAGAATAGGATAGCAAATGTTCAACTATAGCATTAGGATAAAGGTAAGTAAACTACCAAAGCAAAGACAATCTTATCACTCTAACTACAAACTCATAACACGAGTTGGAATAAGAAATGAAAATAATAATTTAGGAGGGGAAGAGCAAAGGGACTAAATCAGTCTAAGCCAAGTAAGTAAGAGACCACCAGAGAATAGACTATATTATACACGAGATTATAAATACAAACTTCAGGGTAGCCACTAAACTAAAAAACAGAACAGAGCCACAAAACATAAATAAGGAAAAAATCTAAGAAACCCAGCATAAGAAATTGCAGTAGTCAATGGGTAGGCTAAAACACACAGGACGAGAAACAAAGGTAATGCAGGAAAACCACATAACGAGTGACAGATTGACAGCATTAAGTCCACATGCATCAATAATCACCCTCAATGTAGACGATTGAACTCTCCAATAAAAAGACACAGAGTGGAAAAATGGATTAAAGAACAAGATCTAACAATTTGTTGCCTCCAGGAAACAGACCTCAGGCCCAAGGACAAACACAGGCTTAGAGTGAAGGGGTGGAGGACAATACTTCAAGCTAATAGCAAGCAAAAGAAAGCAAGTGTTGCAATTCTTATATCAGACAAAACAGATTTCAAAATAAGTCAGGTAAAGAACGACAAAGAGGGACAATATATAATGATCAAAGGGACACTTCATCAAGAAGAAATAACGCTTATAAATATCTATGCACCCAACACAGGAGCACCAAAGTTCATAAAGCAACTATTAACAGACCTAAAGGAAGATGTTAAAAACAACACAATAATAGTAGGGGACCTCAACACCCCACTCACATCAATGGACAGATCATGTAGACAGAAAATCAATGAGGAAATAATGGAGCTAAACGAAAAACTAAAACAATTGGACTTAATAGACATATATAGATCACTTCATCCTAAAAGAGCAGAATACGCATTCTTCTCAAGTGCACATGGAACATTCTCAAGGATAGACCATATGTTGGGAAACAAGGCAAGCCTCTACAAATTTTAAAAAATTGAAATAATAACAAGCATCTTCTCCAATCATAATGCTATAAGGCTAGAAATTAATTACAAGAAAAAAGCTGAGAAAGGCACAAAGATGTGGAGACTAAACAATACGCTACTGAACAAGCAATGGATCATTGAAGAAATTAAAGAAGAAATCAAAAAATACCTGGAAACAAATGAAAATGATAACATCCCATACCAACTCATATGGGATACAGCAAAAGCTGTATTAACAGGAAAATTCATCACAATACAGGCACATCTTAACAAACAAGAAAAATCCCAAATCAGCAATCTTAAACCACACCTAACTGAATTAGAGAAAGAAGAACAAACAAAGCCCAAAGTCAGCAGAAGGAGAGAAATAATAAAAAGCAGAGCAGAAATAAATGCTATTGAAACGAAAAAGGCAGTAGAAAGGATCAATGAAACAAAGAACTGGTTCTTTGAGAAGATAAATAAAATTGACAAACCCCTAGCCAGACTTACAAAGAAAAAAAGGGAGAAAGATCAAATAAACAAAATCAGAAATGAAAGAGGAGAAATAACAACAGACTCTGCAGAAATACAACGGATTATAAGAGAATACTACAAAAAACTATATGCCAGCAAAATGGATAACCTAGAGGAAATGGGTGAATTCTTGGACTCCTACAATCTCCCAAAGCTCACTCAAGAAGAAGCAGACAATTTGAACAGACCAATCACAAGGAAAGAGATTGAAACAGCAATCAAACACATCCCAAAGAACAAAACCCCAGGACCAGATGGCTTTCCTGGGGAATTCTACCAAACTTTCAGAGAGGATTTAATACCTATCTTTTTCAAGCTATTCCAAAAAATTAGGGAGGATGGAACACTTCCTAACACATTCTATGAGACCAACAACACGCTGATACCAAAGCCTGACAAGGACACCACGAAAAAAGAGAACTACAGGCCAATATCGCTGATGAACATAGATGCAAAAATTCTAAACAAAATTTTGGCAACTCAAATTCAGCAATTCATCAAAAGGATCATACATCATGATCAGGTGGGATTCATACCAGGGACACAGGGATGGTTCAACATCCGCAAATCAATCAACGTGACACACCACATCAACAAGCTGAGGAATAAAAACCACATGACCGTCTCAATAGATGCAGAGAAAGCATTTGACAAGATCCAACAGCCATTTATGATAAAAACTCTGAACAAAATGGGCATAGAAGGGAACTACCTCAACATAATAAAGGCCATATATGACAAACCCACAGCCAACATCATTCTCAATGGGCAAAAACTGAGCACCATCCCCCTGAAAACAGGAACAAGACAAGGATGCCCTCTATCACCACTCTTATTTAACATAGTACTGGAGGTCCTGGCCAGAGCAATCAGGCAAGAAAAAGGAATAAAAGGAATCCAAATAGGGAGGGAAGAAGTGAAACTCTCGCTGTTTGCAGATGACATGATCTTATATAGAAAACCCCAAAGAATCCATTGGAAAACTCTTAGAAATAATCAACAACTACAGCAAAGTTGCAGGGTATAAAATCAATTTGCATAAATCAGTAGTATTTCTATATTCTAATAACAAGCTAATAGAAAAAGAACTCAAGAACACAATACCATTCACAATCGCAACAAAAAGAATAAAATACCTCGGGGTAAATTTAACTAAGGAAGTGAAGGATCTATATAATGAAAATTACAAGGCCTTTCTGAGAGAATTGGATGACGACATAAGGAGATGCAAAGACATTCCATGTACATGGATTGGAAGAATAAACATAGTTAAAATGTCCATTCTACCTAAAGCAATCTACAGATTCAACGCTATCCCAATCAGAATCCCAATGACATTCTTTACAGAATTAGAACAAAGAATCCTAAAATTCATATGGGGCAACAAAAGACCCCGAATTGCTAAAGCAATCCTGAGAAAAAAGAACAAAACGGGAGGCATCACAATCCCTGACTTCAAAACATACTACAAAGCTACAGTAATCAAAACAGCATGGTACTGGTACAAAAACAGGTGCACATATCAATGGAACAGAATTGAAAGCCCAGAAATAAAACCACACATCTATGGACAGCTTATCTTTGACAAAGGAGCTGAGGGCATACAATGGAGGAAAGAAAGTCTTTTCAACACATGGTGCTGGGAAAACTGGAAACCATATGTAAAAGAATGAAAATTGACCATTCTTTTTCACCATTCACCAAAATAAACTCAAAATGGATCAAAGACCTAAAGGTGAGACCTGAAACCATAAGGCTTCTGGAAGAAAACGTAGGCAGTACACTCTTTGACATCAGTATTAAAAGGATCTTTTCGGACACCATGTGTTCTCAGAGAAGAGAAACAATAGAAAGAATAAACAAACGGGACTTCATCAGACTAAAGAGCTTCTTCAAGGCAAATGAAAACAGGAGTGAAACAAAAAAACAACCCACTAACTGGGAAAAAATATTTGCAAGTCATATATTGACATATATATCTGACAAAGGCTTAATATCCATAATACATAAAGAACTCTCACAACTTAACAACAAAAATCAAACAACCCGATCAAAAAATGGACTGGAGACATGAACAGACATTTCTCCAAAGAAGATATACGGATGGCCAATAGGCACATGAAAAGATGTTCATCATCGCTGATCATCAGGGAAATGCAAATCAAAACTACACTAAGATATCACCTTACACCCATTAGAATGGCAAAAATATCTAAAACTAATAGTAGTAAATGTTGGAGAGGTTGTGGAGAAAAAGGAACCCTCATACACTGCTGGTGGGAATGCAAACTGGTGCAGCCACTATGGAAAACAGTATGGAGATTCCTCAAAAAATTAAAAATAGAACTACCATACGACCCAGCTATTCCACTACTGGATATCTATCCAAAGAGCTTGAAGTCAGCAATTCCAAAAGTCCTATGCACCCCACTGTTCATTGCAGCATTATTTACAATAGCCAAGACATGGAAGCAACCTAAGTGCCCATCGACAGATGAATGGATAAAGAAGATGTGGTATATATATATACAATGGAATACTACTCAGCTGTAAAACAGAACAAAATCATTCCATTTGCAATAACATGGATGGAACTTGAGGGAATTATGTTAAGTGAAATAAGCCAGTTAGAGAAGGATAATCTCTGTATGACTCCACTCATATGAGGAATTTAAAAATGTGGACAAAGAGAACAGATTAGTGGCTACCAGGGGAAAGGTGGGATGGGGGGTGGGCACAAAGGGTGAAGCGGTACACCTACAACACGACTGACAAACATTAATGTACAACTGAAATTTCAGAAGATTGTAAACTATCATTAACTCAATTTAAAAAAAAACAAACAAAAAAACGACCTAGGTGCAAACACCTTTCATGAACAAGGCAGGAACACAAGGGTGGAGCCCTCCCAGAGGTGGAGCATCAGGCCAGGAGGGTGAACCTACCTGCATCAGAGCCCCCATCCCCCTCACAGACCAGGGACCTGTTTCGGATGCCTGTCCCACACTGCGTGCTGGGAGAGGTGGGGCCGCAGGTAAGGAGTGGTGTCCAGGAGCTGTGCTTAATGGCTTGTCCTAAGAGGCCTCACTCAAGCAAGTTTGCATATGGGAGGGATGGGAATCTTTGGGAGCCAGAAGGCAGACCATGGGAGGCAAAATCCTAAAATAACCCCATGATTTCCTGCCCTAATCTGTGGGACTGGGCTATGATGAGACATCATGCCTACAACCAGTTACATTATACTGCAGAAGAAACTTTGCAGATGTCCCTAATGTCACCACCCCACTGCTTTTAAGATAAGGAGACAATCCCAGATTATTTGGGTGAGTCTCATCCAACGACAGGAGCCCTCTAGAAGCAGCACAGGAAGTTGGAGAGATCGTGTGCAAAGGACTCAACTTGCTGTTTCGGGCTTTGAAGATGGAAGGGCCTCTGGGAGCAGAAAGGGCCCAGCAGACAGCCAGCACAGAAATAGCCCTCAGACCCACAGCCACAAGGAACAGGATTCAGCCAACAATCCTTGAGTATGCCAAGTGGGTTCTTCCCTGACCAGCTGCCCAGACAGGAGCCAGCTGGTGACTCTGGCCTCGTGGGACCCTGAGAGAGCCCACTGGCCTTGCCTGGACTCTGACCCACAGGACCTCCAGCTCATAAATGGCGCTGTTTTCAGCCACTGAGTTTGTGCTACCTTGTTACCCAGAATATAAAGCTGGGACACACCCTACACAACCCACCCAGACCTTCCTCACCAACCGAGGAGCTCAGCTTCTGGAGTACGGCCTAACGCTGACACTGCTCTTTACCAACTTCTGTGGTAATGACAAACAGTAAGAAATTTTGACAAGTAAAAATAAGGTCAAATGGTGATTTCTTTCCAAATTAAGTCTCCACAACAGGATTTTTTTTTTTTACTCATGATGTCACTTAACTTTACTACATAAATACCATCAAACATGTTTGCTGTCTGCACCAGACACTTGTGTCCCTAACCAGCAGCCATTCCCACATTTTCCTCTGATGCAAAGCCCAAAAGTCATGGATACAAATTACTCTGAGGCAATTAGGGAAATTCTATTCCTCATGTCAATAATTGATTGACTAGGGTCCACAACAGAATTCTTTAGCTGATAAAATAATCTTGTATCTATAAGAAAAGTCATTAAGTACAGGTTTTCCTCTTGGGTATCACAGAAGGACACTAAATAAAGTCACTGATGTATTAAAATGGGAGTTATTTTAAAAGACATTTTTATCAACAGATTTATTTAAAAGTACCTTCAATGTCAATAAGAATGTCTTCCACTTAATTACACTTCACCCAGGTTTCTGGGCAAAGTTGTTTCAAAGGGTAATTTGTTACTGAGTAAATGCTAGAACTGGAATTGTTACTTAGAAAATTATTTAAAAGCCCACTTTGATTGCCTGGAGGCACAAATTGTGCTGTAATAGGGCTGCAGAACCCACTCCCTCCTAAACAGAAGAATCTGAAGACGTCGCGATCACATCAAACTCCAGACCAACAACATTCAATTCCAGTAACAACTTGAAGACAAGAGAACGTACCTGAAGAAAAACATGACAGTGCACGGATCGTATAGCTCATACATTTTGTTGAAGTCAGGAACTTCTGTAATATCCACAAGATAAATAACTGCAAAATTTTTAACCTAAAAGTAAAGGAGATTGAAAAAAAAGCCACCTAAAATAACAAACCAATTTTTTATTTGTAAAAACACATTAAAAAACAAAAACAAGAATATGTGTGTAACACAACAGTTTTCAGACTAACTCCCCAATATTTTTCCCAGTAGAGCTAACACACAGGAAAATAATTCAACACTATCAAGATCCTGAATTTGCCATTTACACCTCACTTGACCATTTTTCAGAAGAGCAGGTTATGAGAACCCTGCAGAAAATGTCTACAGAGATATTATTCATGCTGATCCACTAATAATCTATATGAACTTTCCCAAATTTGTACTTTTTCCAAATTCTTAATTACATGCATTAAACAATGGCTGTAAAACATGTCTTTAGAAATCAGCCACACATTTGTTTCCCCCACTGATTTAGGTCTGAACACTTGCAAATACTAACAGACTAGTACCCCAAACAATATTGTATACAATGAATTTTCTTTAATTGTTTTAATTACAAGTTTATCAGAGAAGATTTAGAAAACTATAAATAAAATCACCTCCAATTCCAACACCCAGAGTTAATTGCTGAGAATATATTTTTAGTACATTCTTTCTGATTTTTTGGGTGTATATATATATATATGTGTGTGTGTGTATATATATAAATCTGTTTATACTGTTATGTATATATATATATGTTGTGTGTGTGTGTGTATATATATATATATATATATATATATAAATCTGTTTATACTGTTATGTGCCGCATAACAACGTTTCAGTCAATGACGGACTGCATACACGATGGTGGTCCCATAAGATCAGTACTGGAGCCTGGGTGGGCTGCAGCCTCACCACCTGGGCTTGTGTAAGTGCACTCAATGATGTTCGAACAATGACAAAGTCACTTCTCAGAATGTATCCACGCCATTAAGCGATGCCTGACTCTACTGTGTTAACAAAATGTGGTCATATAGTGATCACACAACAATATTTTGTATCCTGCTTTAATTATGAGCATTCTCTTCAATTATATGCTTCCCCAAAACACAGTTTTTATGGCAACATAATAGCTCATCAAATGGTTATGCCATTATTTCACGACTCTTCTCTTATTTTCTGATTTTTCATGATTAATTGAGATTTTTCATTAATATCAATTCTTCACCTGTGAACACTCTCACCCTTAATCTGTGTACATACTTCATTATTTCCTAAGGATAAATTCCTAAAACAGAATCTTGGAACAAAGGTCACGTCATTTTACAGGCTCCTTACAAATACTGTCTCCACGCCTTCTAGAAAGCTTATACCAATTTATATGTTATGAGTTGAATTGTGTCCCCCTCCTGAAAAAGACACATTGAAGTCCTAACCCCCAGGACTCAGGATGGGGCCCTATTCGGAAATAGAGTCCTTGCAGATGTAGTTTGTTAAGGGCAGATGACATCACACTGGAGTTGGGTGGGAATCCAATCTGAACAGTGTCCTGCAGGAAATGGCACCGTGAGGGCCAACAGAGCAGGAGAAGCCACATGAGTGGAGGACTGGAGCGACACATCTTTAGGCCACAGAGCGAGCCCCACAGATTGCCGGCAGCAGCAGAGGCTGGAGGCAGCAAGGAAGTTCTCCCTGCAGGCTTCAGAGGGGCGCGGCCCACGATGCCTCGCCCTCGGACACAGCTCCAGACTGCGCGAGAACGCATTCCTGTCTTTTAATCCCCCTAGTCTGTGGTGCTTTGTTACCACAGCCCCAGAAAACTCATCCAAGACGAACATTTCTTCATATAAACTCAGTCTGAAAACCCGACTGTAATTTACAGATGAAATAACATGGTACTGGGATTTGCTTTAAATACTACAGCATCAAAAATGCTTGAGGGGTGAGATGGCACAAGACTGACAGAAACTGGTAACTATCGAAACTGAGCGACAGGTAGAGAGGAGTTCACCATACTCTCCTGTCTACTGTTGAGAATATTAAAAAATACTTAATACGGAGATTTAAACCACCACCACCACAACAAGGAAGGAAGGAAAGAAGTGTGCATTTAAGGTGGACTCCTCTTGCCCCACAGCTTTGGACAGGAGGAAACCTTAATCAAAGCCTCGCGCTCGGCTGTGTGTGAGGGCTCTGAGACCGCCACACGCCCCACTGTCTCCAGGCCATTTTTAAAAAGCCTTAATGCAGCGTCTGTGCATGTCCATGTCATGGGAACTCCTCCTGGTCTGATCTCGTGCCTGTGAACACACTTCTGAAACTCTGGTTTCCTGCGGTGCCCACTGTGAAAACGTGTTGGTCAGGTCAACAGAACCAGCTTTACTTTCATGGTAAACTCATACCACTGCATTCTGGTTTTGTCTAAAAGCAAAACAAAAACTGCACCACAGACGTTAAGACCATATGTGGTCACAGGCAGCAGGAAAGCAGGTCATACTTTGACTCATTTTTGTCCCTTCAATTCCTTGCTCAGTGGCAAATGTACAAAATAAATACCAATAATGATTATTATATTAAATAACTTATGGAATCACCATGAGAATATTCAGTTTTTCTAAAAGTCAAATGGACAGAGCTGTTAAGTTTGAACTATAGAAAAAAGTAGAATCAAGTTTTATCATCTTTTTTCGTGTATGCGAAAAATAACCACTGAAGTTTAACAATCCCGAGACAAGTGAATAAATGAAACCTGCTTGAAGATACAGACATCTATCTCCTTGTGCCTTCTGGTGTGTCTCCTTGTGCTGTGTCTGGCCCACAGCAGCTAACTTCTCATCTGAAGCTAATAGAGCAAAGGGCCAGGTCAGACTCGCTGACTGCAGGACGTGAACATGCTCCTCTTTCACGGACTGTCTCATGAACATTTGAGAATCCATCTATGCAAGGCACTTCTCACCCATTCCTCCTAATTCTTGCAACACCCCTAACAGAGACACTATTAATATTCTGCGTGTGATGCAAGGAAGGCTCAGAATGTGAAGTGACTCCAAGCCACAAGGGGATGCAAACAGCCAAGCTGAAGATCATCAACTCTGGCTCCTAAGCCCAATCTCTGGATGAGGTTTCCTACCGAAGTCGAGAAGGAACCAGCCCACCCAGAGCAGACAGGAGGCTGAGGGAGGGTGGGGAGTTCATCAGGCTAAGAGCTGCAGCCTGATGTGTAAGACACAGACACAGGAGAGAACAGGCCCAGTGCAGAGAGAGCACGTGGAACGGGGCCCAGAGCGGGGAGAAAGGGAGCCTGCAATGCAGGCAGGGACCCTGTGGGCTCAAGGAGCCTGGGTCAGTTATTTACCCGTAAGTAAGGTGGGCTGAAGAGCTATGGTACATACCGACTTGAGCAAACTAAGGAGCATCTAGAGACAAGTTCCTACAGGTGTGACCAGCAAGGCACTGGGCCAGACACCACTGCCATCCACATCCAACAGGGACCAAGCCAAGGCACGGATGGCTGGGAGGCCCTCTGTAGAGCGGAGGGCAGGAAAGGGATAGCCACAGAGGCACCCCGGGAAAGGCATCCTCAGAAAAGGAGATGAGGGATCCCTCCAGGGAGGGAGCTGGGTCGAGCACCAGAGAGGTCAAGTCCGGTGAGGCCTGAGAGGTGTCTGTGACTCTGGCCACTGGAAGGTCATCAGCAACAGTGCGAGACAGCACAGGGCTGAAGCCACATGGAGCTCTGACCAACAGAAGGCACTGACTACAGACACCTCTTGCAAGCAGCTTGGCTATGGAGAGAGGGAAGCAGCTGCGCAGCTCAGGTGTTGAGGCAGGAGAGGAAACGACGTCTCTCCCAGCCACCCCACTTCCCCCTTTTCCTGGTGAAAGAGGACGAGGCGTCTTCGGAAAGGAGAGTAGTCAGGTGAAGGAACTCGAGCTGAGCACCACATGTTCAAACAGCCTCTGCGGAAAGTACTTCACGGTCACTGCAGCCACTCAGACGACGGGGCCCTGGGTAAAAGCAGCCACCTGCCCCTCTGCACAACTGTCGCCTGGAAAAAGTCACCCTGCCGGTTTTTGGATTCTGCCCTCATATAAATTTCACAAAGAAGAGACACTTTGTTTCATTACGTATAAAAGACATTATAATTTCACATGATAGATATTAACATTATAGCACAACCCAAAACACACACACACACCTGCCTCCTGAAGCATAAACTCCAGTCCCATGAAAGCCCAAGATGCCTTTCAGACTCAAGAGGATTATTCAGCTGAGTGGTGCTGGCTCCTAGAACCTCCAATCTCCCAGGCTAAAGCAGAAGTTGACATGAGAACCCACATCCTCCTAAAAGGAACTAAAATACATCTCACCTACTTCATACAAGGATATTCAACTATGCCAACTCAATGATGTCGTCTGATTTTCACACTATAAATGCTGGTTTTTATAGTGAGACTTTAAAAGAAGGGCCTATTTCTCTTTACCTTCAGTGCTAAGTAAGAAACTGCAGCTTGTTCAGAAGTAAAATAACTAAGCGGCAGCACAGACTTCCGCCCTCCGCCTCTACGTAGAACTGCACCACGGCTCTGCAGACAGACGAAGCCGCACAAGGCCTGGAAGCACATCTGCGTCTTCACTGAGGTGTCAGGTGTCCTCAGAGCAGAGAGCACCAAACACACAGGTACTAGTAAATATTCATTGAGCGAATGAACGTTAACAATACACTTAAATTTCAAAACTCGAGAGACATATTCTTGTCACTAAACATGTGGTTTTGGACAGTACGGGCTGAATCTCATAATCCTGGGTTCTAATCCGTCTCCTTCAGAGGCAGTGACAGGAGGGTCTCAACTGCTGCAGCTGTAACTCTGGCAGGAAGGGGGCGCCCACTGCCTCCGACATCATTCACCCGTCTGCGCGGCGTGCCAGCTGGGCCCAATACAGCACGGCTCAGCCTTCCTCTACTCTGAGCCCTCCCGCCTTCTCCTCTGGAAAAGCTCCTGTCGGTCAGTTTCTCCTAACATGGGCGGCATGGATTCTGTCGTGATGCCTTCCACGTGGTCTCAAGTTTTACTCCTGAACATTTCACATCCATTAATGAATCTGCAGTTAACTAAAATCTCTATTTTTCATATAAAACCGAAATAAGCTAGCTGTCTACTCTCTTCCCTCCATTTTAAAAACCTTCATTTTGAAGATATAAAAATGGAACGGAAAAACCACTGCTTTTATCCAGCCCTGCATTTTTTAAACAAGTTATATAATTCAAACAATGTACCTCAGTCAAATAAGTCAACAGAACACGAGCATTTAAAGTGAAAAGTAAACGTCTCCCTTCACCAGACGCATGTGCTCGCTCGTGAGGAGAGCACAGACATTCTCTCTCCCCCACCAACATCACAACAAATGTGTCCCCGTGTTATTAAATAATGCTCTGACACAGCAATTTTCAACGGCCAAACGATACTCCATTAGGTGGAATAGGACATTCCCAGTTTAAAACCCCAGTTTCTCCACTTACAAGGTTGGACAAATTACGTGGTGGCCTCAGGGAGCTGTCACAAGGACCACAGAAGGGCAGCTCCCGCCTGGCACTGTGCCTGACCCAAGTCCTCGAGAACCAGAGGGGAGGACGGTCACCACCAGGCTCTCCTATCACTGGACACTGTGGTTGTTTCCAATTTTGCTGTAAATCACAAGAAAGGTCTCATGCAGTGTAAAACACTGCCTATCAAAGAGGCATGAGGTACGACCACACGTAAGGCTTTCCACACAATGCCAAGCTGCTTCCCAAAAGACGCTGTCAGCTTTACTGCTCCCCAAACACTGCATGGACTTCCACCACACCCCAACAATTCCATACCTTTTTATCTCCAATATATCTAAAAACAACAGTGCACTGTTCTGTTTTGTTTTTTAAAGACCGGCACCTGAGCTAACAACTGTTGCCAATCTTTTTTTTTTTCCTGCTTTTTTTCCTCCCCAAATCCCCCCAGTACATGGTTGTATATTTTAGTTGTGGGTCCTTCTAGCTGTGGCATGTGGGACGCCACCTCAGCGTGGCCTGATGAGTGGTGCCATGTCTGCGCCCAGGATCCAAACCGGCGAAACTCTGGGCCGCCACAGCAGAGCGCACGAATTTAACCACTTGGCCACAGGGCCAGCCCCGACAGTGTGCTGTTTTAACATGTGTTTCTTAGAAGTGTACTTAACCATTGGAATTTCCTCTTTTTTCAAGTTCTTCTTCCATTTACCCACAGGAGTCTTATCTTTCTAAATGGCACTTTAAACTTATTTGCATAAATCTACTATTTCTAAAATAATATTTTGCCTGCATTTGCAGTAATCAACTGGTTGTTGATTAATATTTTTTTAAACGAAGAACCATGTGTACAAACTTCATTTCTCTTATCAAGCTGTTTTTATTACACATATCTTTTTGTTCACCTACCACAGTAAACACCCACCCAACCCTGCTGCCTCATGTTTTATAGGCACACTTTCTTTTTCTTCAGTAAGCCGGTGATTCAGCTGCTGAGCAGTCCTTCTGCACGCCACTAAATCCATCTCCAAGTAAAGTACCTCATGCAAATCACTGAGACTGAAGGCCGGGACGCCCACTGCCACTCTACCCTTTTGTGTAGAGCTCCTCCACCAGCTAAGAATCCACCTAAAATTCCAGAAAAAAATGTTCTGGACCATCAGTTGGCACTATGTAGTTTTGAAGTGTCAATTTTCACATTTTTGGGTAATTCATTTCAAAGCCACCAAAAAACTGCCTGATAACTCTATTTTCTAAAACTACTATTTTCCCTGATCAGCTCTACTCAAAATAACTCTTGCAAATTCTGTGATGAGAGAGAGAAGGATAATAATAGTGGCTAATGACTACTGAACATACCACTTGCTGTGTGACAAGAAATGTTCCAGAAGCGTTTTATATTAACAATCCTCACAACCACTCCATGAGTCAGGCACTGTTACCTCTGTCTACAGGTGAGTAAAACGAGGCACAGAGACAAGTTATTGAAGATCACAGGCCGTGAGTGGCAGACTAGCTCGGTCTGTATCCCTAACCTGTGCTCATACTGCCACTCACAGCTTGCAGCTAGCTACAAGGCTGTTATATCCAGAGACACAAATTCACGGTGAATGCAAAAAAATATACGTGTCTGTTGGTTCCTATGAGATTCCTCATTTGACCAAGCATCAAGTTCCACTGGCTCAACTTACTTTACATGATGCTTAAACATAATCCCCTAAAATCATTTCTAAAAAGTTCCATAAATATATTTGCCTTATACACAATTTTATTAGAACATACAATCGTGAGGCAATATCACTGAGTTTTTCATATTTTAAACTCTATTTGTACAGGCTTACACAATTAAATGTCCCATTTATTCTTACCTATCATGGGATTTAGATAAGAGCAGCTGTGACAAACTGTGTTCCTACAAAATGGGAAGATGGCTCAAGCTACTTGAAATAGTCTCTCTTTGAAGCTGTGCATAAAATCAGCTGCTAAACAGGAAACTTTGTTCTTACCACTCTACCAAACTCCAGACATCTGTAAAATCTTTAAACATATCTCTGTGTTTTCAATACAGCTCAAAACTAAGCCAGCATGAGGTGGGGATGGCACTGTCCAAGCATCAAGTCAACACACCACATTCCAGGAGCAATAGTATAACCAAGTCCAGCCTCAACAGTGGAAATTTTACTCACTTTAAAACAGCGGGAATATCCAAACAGGGCTCGTAACAAGATGAGGAAGATCCCCCATTATCTGCCATTTCTGCAGAGGGAGATTTTTAAATAGAGAGTTAAATTGCTCTTTATACTAAAACCTTAAATTTTAAAAATTCCTGTTGAGCTTCCCCAGAATTATAAATTCATATTTTCCCCTTATACTAAGAAGAAAATAAAATATCAATAGTCTTAAAATGCATTTCAAGTTTGCATTTTGATAACTATAATACAGCATTAAAACTTTATTAAGAGAGAAATCCAAATTTTTGGACAAAGAAAAAAGAGTAACTTAAAAAATACTCAAAGTGAGCCCAATTAAACTGTTCTTATCAACAGGTTCAATACCAAAGAGCACTGAAGACTGGTCTATACATAAAAGGATCAGAAAAGGACTCTGTTTTTGTAAAAGTTCCTAAAAACTTACGGTAACACACAAACTCTGTCTCCTAGCTAAGAGCATCGTGCTGAGTTTTGCTCAGACATGAAGAGCCAAATGACCCTCATGTCTCTAGCATCCTAGCCGTGCGCTGAGGCCAGCAGGATCTGGACATGACTTGGTGTTTATACCGCCACCTGCAAGGCAGAATCCAGAACACACACTCCAAGTTATTTCAAAGTCAACACAGCAACAATTTGCTTCTCGGAAAAGTGCTCTTAGTTGCTTCTCCACTGAATTCAGCGGCACCTGCCCTTGACCACCACACCTAAGCAATGCACACACGAGTCCCTGGCACCAGCTCACCCATGACCTCCGACCCCACTGGGAGGACCCCACTGTGAGAGAACTGCTGCTCCCTGGAGCTCCCCAGGCACCTGTGCAAGCTCCTCAAGGTGAGGTGTCCAAAAGGAAGAGGAAGGGGAGTGGCTCTGACCTCGACCTCTGTGCAGGGGCTTCCAAAAGTCACATGAGAATCCCCAGGGGTGCTTCTTAAAAACACCATTTCTGGACCTCAGCCCAAATGTAGAGAATCAGAATCTGAGATGCCCTTGAGAAGCATTCCAAGTGACACTTACGGCAAATGACATATAAGGACAGTCCCTAATGCTTGCAATGCCACCACCCCTGTCTCACTCCGCCTCTCCTACCAAACAAGAGAGAGTAAAAATTAGCCATGCTTGCCCTCTCCTAAATACAAAATACATCCTTACATCCGTTACTATTTACTCCAAGGAGTTAACCCAGCCTGTATCAGCATCTCCTATTCCTGTAAAGGAAACATGGCTTCAATGTTTCCATTAGTTTTACTCTTCATTAAAATTCATAACCGCTCAAATTATCAATGGAATATTCATAAGTTACATATTTTACTAACACTCTAATATATTTGCCTTTTGCCCTATTGCTACAACTGCAAAACCTCAAATCGAAGTTATCTTAAGTCACCATGAGGAAGTTAATTACAGAAAAGAATTAAGCTCCCAGTCATATAAGAGTGCCCTGCAGCTGCACTTTCACTGTGAGCAAACAAATGTCACAGACAACCCAGTGTGCTAACATCAAAAACTAGGATAAACCAGCTCTCACCAGCTCTAACTAGCTCTAACCAAGTACAACTCTATGTCCTCCTGATGCTTCCTACACCTGAATCACTCTAAGCTACAAACCAAGTCACTTAGAAAGAGCACGGTGGGGTAAAGGAAAAAAACACCAAAATAAAAAGGACAGAATATACTTTGCCATCAACATAAACGTTGTTTTATAAATAAATGAACGTAGTACCAAAAAAAGGACAATCCTTTTAAACTAACGTTAGAAAGTAAGGCATCGACAACGAGTACAGGATGCAGTTCTTCCTCCCACTTTTAAATTCTACCGCCAAGTAGCAAAGTAAAAGAAATTAAACACGCCCAAACGACCCGGCTGACGACGGAGAGTAGCGGGGCTGCGTTACCTTCTCGGCGATGCTGTAGAGAACCTCGTCCATCTTCATACAGGTGGGGTCCCAGTCGTGTCCGAACCGAATGACGACCACTCGGTCCTCCTCCGAGAGGATGGCCTGATCCACCTGCCAGCCGTTGTGCAAGTGCGGGAGCATGTACGACATCCTGAGCGCGACTGCACCTGCGAGGGAGGACTTGCACGTCGCAGCCCTGGCGCCGTCACGGACACCTCGCCGGGGGCTCGCCCGCCACAGGGGCGGCCCCACGCCCCACACCCGCCCGCGGGCCCAGCTCGGCGCCACCCCACAGGAACCCACGGCTGGCCCGCAGCCCCGCCCTCTCAGCCGCGGCCCACGGGCCCGCACCCCCGCCCTCTGACCCGCCGCCCCCTCCCTCCCAGCTCCCCGCCCGCACGCACGCACCTCAGCCAGCACACCGGCCTCCGGAACGGCGGTCCTGCCGGCGTCGGTGTGCGTGTGTGCGTATGCGTGCGCGCCGACGTTACGTGCGCGCGCGCGCGCATCCGCCGTCGGAACGTGCACTCTGCCCGCCCCGCCACGGGCAGGAGGTCTCCGGGTGGGCTGCAGGGCACCGTGGGAGGGTGACACAGCGGTCGGGAGGGCCGGGCTCTACCGGGCCTGCTGTCTCTCGTCAGTCAGGGCGGCAGAGAGACCGAGCTGCCCGCGGCGCCACCGTGACCCCGGGATGTGGACAGAGAGGATCACCGTGACCCCAGGCGGGGGCTTGACCCGAGGACCACTGTGACCCCGGGGTACTGGACCCGAGAAGACACCGTGACCACGAGGGGTTGGGGGCGGTGGACCGAGGACCACGTGTTGGGGGGGGGGGGGCTGGACCGAGAGGAAGGGCTTTGTCCCGTTCACTCCCAGAGTCCCTAAAATTAATCACTTTGGCAGTCATGCTTTCCAGATATAAACACAGTTGCTTTCCTTGTCAAAAGCAGTTTTTAACAGAAGAGTACTCCAAGCTAACGCATTAGACTCAAATGCCCCCAAATAATTTGCTGAAACTAGTATTTTTAAACATTTTCATCGTGGTCCCATTTAACCATATTTAAGCATAGAGTTCAGTGGTACTAAGTGCATTCTCATCATTGTGCAACCATCACTGCTACCCTCTCCAGATACCTCTTTTTGTTAAAAAGCTTTGTTGAGATATCATTTACATGCTATAAGATTCACCCATTTAAGGTAGTTTTTCACAGAGTTGTGGAATCAACACTACACTCTAACTTTAGAAAATTTTCATCACCCCCAAAAATCCTGTACACATTAGCAGTTATTCCCATTTCCCTCTCACCCCTTCAGCCTCTGGCAACGCCTAATCTATTTTCTGTCCCTGTAGATTTGCCTATTCTAGACGTTTCATATAAATGGAAACATAATATGTAGTCTTTCACGGCTGATTTTTATTTAACGTAATGTTCTCAAGGTTCATGCATATTGTAGCAGGCATCAGTATTTAGTTCCTCTTTATTGCTGATTAATAGTCCACTGTATGGATATACTGCATTTTATTTATCCACCAGTTGACATTTGGACTGTTTCCACTTTTTGGCTATTAGGAATAATGCCGCTATGAACATTTGTGTACAAGTTTCTGTATGGATTTAAGTTTTCATTTCTCTTGGTATATATGAGTGGAATGGCTGGATCATATGGTAACTGTGTTTAACATTTTGAGGAATTGCCAAACTGCTTTCAAAAGTGTCTGGACCATTTTATATTCCCAATAGCAATATATGAGGGGTTTGATTTCTCTACATCTTTGCCTATACTTGTTATTTGTGTATCTTTTATTATGGCATCCGGGTAGGTGTGAAGTGATGTCTTATTGAGCTTTTGACTTGCATTTCCCTAATGGTTAGTGATATACAGCATCTTTTTCATGTACTTATTGGGCATTTGGAGAAATACCTGTTCATATCCTTTGCCCATTTAAAAAAGCGGATTAGTTATCTTTTTATTATTGGGTTGTAAGAGGTCTTTATATATTCTAAATAGAAATTCCTCATCGGATACATGATTTGAAAATATTTCCTCCCATTCTGTGGATTGACTTTTCACTTTTTATTGGTAGCATTTGCAGCACAAAAAGTCTTAAATTTGATCAAGTCCAATTTATCTATTTTCCCTTTTGTTGCTTATGCTTTTGGTGTCATATCTAAGAAACTATTGCCTAACTCAAGGTCATGAATACTTACTCCTGTTTTAAGAGTTTTATAATTTTAACTCTTACATTTAGGTCTGTGATCATTTTGAGTTAAATTTTTTTTTTTAAAGATTGGCACGTGAGCTAACAACTGTTGCCAATCTTTTTTTTTTTTTCTGCTTTATCTCCCCAAACCCCTCCCTGCCGTACATAGTTGTATATCTTAGTTGCAGGTCCTAGTTCTGGTATGTGGGATGCCGCCTCAGCATGGCCTGATGAGTGGTGCCATGTCCATGCCCAGGATCCGAACTGGCAAAATCCTGGGCCGCCGAAGCGGAGCGCACAAACTTAACCACTCGGCCATGGGGCTGGCCCCCGAGTTAATTTTTGTATATGGTGTTAGGTAGGTGTCTAAGTTCATTCTTTTGCACGTGGATATCGAGTGGTCCCAGCATCATTTGTTGGAAAGGTGATTCTTTCCCCATCAAATTGCCTTGGCACTCTTGTAGAAAGTCAGTTGACTTTAAACTCTGTATTCCTGTAGTCTCAATTCTAGCCCACTGGTCTGCATGTCCAGCCTTATGTCAGTACCACACTATCTCGATTAGTGTACCTTTGTGGTAAGTCTTAAAATCAGGAAGCGTGAGTCTTCTTTGTTCCTTTTCAAAATTGGTTTGGCTATTCTGGGTCCCTTGCATTTCCACATGAACTTTAGGGTTAGCTTGTCAATTTCTGCAAAAAGGCAGCTGGGATTTTTATAGGGATTGTGTTGAACTGTAGACCGACTTAGAGGCACTGCCATCTTAACAATATAAAGTCTTCCAGTCCATGGATATGGGATGTCTCTCCATTTATTTCGATTTTCTTTACTTTCTAGGACTTTTACATTTCCCAGTGTTCACATCTTGCCTTTTTTTTGCTGAGGAAGATTTGCCCTAACATCTGTCGCCAATCTGCCTCTTTTTTTTGCACGTGGGACACCTCCACAGGCTGGTTGGTGAGTGGAGTAGGTCCACACCTGGGATCCGAACCCAGGAACCCAGGCTGCTGAAGCCCAGCACACGGAACTTTAACCAGTCAGCCATGGGGCTGGGCCCTTGCAGGGTTTTTTTGTTAAATTTATTCCTAAGTATTTTATTCCTTCTGATGCTATTTAAATGGGATTATTTTAAATATATTCAGATTATTCATAACTAGTGTATAGAAATACAATTGATTTTTGTATACTGATTTTGCATTCGTCAAACTTGCTGAACTCTTTACTACTTGGAATAGTAATAATTAGGGGGCCGGCCCTGTGGTCAAGTGGTTGGGTTTGTGTGCTCTGCTTCAGTGGCCCAGGGTTCACCGGTTTGGAACCTGGCTGTGGACCTGCACCCTACTCATCAGGCCATGCTGTGGCAGCATCCCACATAGAGAACTAGAATGACCTACAACTAGGATATACAACTATGTACTGGGACTTTGGGGAGAAAAAAAAGAGCAAGTCTGGCAACAGATGTTAGCTCAGGGCCAATCCTCCTCACCAAGAAAAGAAAAAGAAAAAAAAATAGTAATAATTAGTGGATTTAGTGGATTCCTTAGGATTTTCTATATACAAGATCATGTCATGTGGAAATAGAGACAGTTTTACTTCTTACTTTCCAATCTGGATGTTTTTTGTTTTTTCTTGCCTGACTGCTCTGACTAAAAAAACATCCAGTACCGTAATGCTCCTTTATCCTCAGGGGATATGTTCCAAGACCCACAGTAGGTGCCTGAAACCACGGACAGTATCGAACCCTATACATACTGTGGTCTTTCCTATACATACATACTTAAAATAAAGTTTAATTTATAAATTAGGCACAGTAAGAGATTAACAACTAATAAAACAATTATAACAAGACATTGTAATAAAGTTACTGTAGAGCTTAGCAACCTCAGCATATGATTTTTTATCTTTCATTAAGTCAAGACTTTCACCTTTTCACTTAAAGGAAGCACTTCATGGCTTCATTTTGGCATATCGGAATTTCCAGCACCACTGCTCTTGCACTTTGGGGCCATCATTAAGAAAAATAAGGGTGACTTCAATATAAGCACTGCAATATTCCACAGGTGATCTGATAACCGGAGGGCTACTAAGTGACTCATGAGTAGTGTAGACAGCATGGATCCGCTAGACAAAGGGATGATTCACATCCCAGACAGGATGGAACAGGATGGTGCAAGATTTTATCATGCTACTCAGAATGGCGTGCAATTTAAAACTTATAAGTTGTTTATTTCTGGAATTTTCCATGTAACATTTTTTGACTGTGCTTGACCACAGGTAATTACAACTGCAGAAGGCAAAACCGTGGATAAAAGGGAAGTACTGTACAATGTTGAATGGAAGTAGCAAGAGCAGACATCTTGTCTTCTTCCTGATCTTAGGGGAAAGCACTCAGACTTTGACTGTTAAGTATAATGTTTGCTGTGAGCTTTTCACAAATGCCCTCTATGAGGTTGAGGAAATTTTCTTCTGTTCCTAGTTTATCATGAAATGGTGTTGGGTTTTGTCAAATGCTTTTTCTACTTCTATGGAGATGATCATGTGGGTTTTTTTTCTATTCCCTTAATATGGTGTGCTACATTGGTTTTTGTATGATAAACCAACCTTGCATTCCTAGGATAAATGCTACCTGGTGTTGGAAATTTTTTAAATATGCTGGATTTGGTGTGCTAGTATTTTATTGAAGATTATGTATTATTCATAGGAGATATTGTTCTGCAGTTTTCTTGTGGTATCTTTGTCTGATTTGGGTAATAATGGCCTCATAAAATGAACTGAAAAGCTGCCAAAATAGCCAAAGAAAACTGATTATTTGGCCAAGCTCCTCATCCCTCCTTCCATTCCCTCAAAAAGTATCTGATCATCCAGAAAAAGGATGGACTAATTCATCTCTGGGTGAATCAAACTGCTTGAATTACATTTTTTCTTTAGAAACGGAATTCTTCATTTAAAAATATGACTAAACATCACCATTAAATAACACAGTCTAGAAGTCTCAAGTAAGAGCAAGCCAGATGTTTGGTGGGAGGTGTCCCTGTGTGGCCTGACTGGGAGAAGACACACATGTCCACACAGAGTGCCCATTCCTTCAGAGCAATGTGCTTGAGTTAAGTGAAGGAAGAAAGCAACTTGTCTAAACTAACTGTTACTAATGAAAAACAGAGAGCCTTATAACTCTTCCTGAGGAATCTGCATTTTTAACAGAAGAAATGTTTTAAGTCAAATGTAAGACAATGTTAAAGTGAGACTTTCCTTTCTTCAACTTCAGCAGAGACTCCAAGTTGAAAATAAATTATTTAAAATGCCTACATGTTCCAAAGAAAGAAGACAGACCAGCTTTCTCCAGATTTTGCAGAGAAAAGAATAGTTTACGCTCTCTATCTAGCACTCTTGAGGATATCAAAAGGAGGTGAGAAAATACTTTGGGGAAAAATTGTGATATCCTTTCTTTGGAGGAAGTTGTAGAGTGATACATACTCCCATTCTCATTCTCTTCCCTTTGGGGAAGAAAGGGGGTGCTTCCATACCACCTCAAGCCAAGCAAAGGGGTTCCAAAAGAACCCCTCACTTTGGGTGGGGTATGGTCAGGAGGGAAAGACCCTGTCACCCACAACTGTATGTTGCTTAGCTGTAGAAATCCCTATGTCCAGACCTGCTAAAGGGACCAGAGTTGAGTTCTTGGGAGAAACCCTCAAATGTACAGAGTATGTTCATTCTGGAAGTGGCCACTGCTCAACCTTACTTACACTAAGAGAAATGCAAATATCCAACTGTAGAAAATGGATAAGCTGAGGCGCACTTATTAACACTATATAGCTGTTGAGACGAATGCCTATGCCTCCATGTATAAACAGGGATGAGCCTCACATTCTGGAAAGCTTAGAAAAACGCAGGTCATCAAAGACTATATAAGGTCTAACTCCATTGACATAACATTCAAAAATATGCCAAACCAAACAATATTTAGGCAAATTTTCTTCTATGTATCTCATAAAATTCAAGATAGGGCTTACCTTTGGAGCAGCAGGCAGTGGCACAGGGAACTTCAAAAGTAATGGTAATGTTATATTTCTTAAGCGTGGTGGTGTATAACAGGAGCTCATTTTATTGCTATTTTTGTAACTTACATGTTACAAATATTCTTTCGTGTGCAATTAATAAAAAACTTAAAGCCAGTTTTATCAAATTCTTATTTTTTCAATATATTGACTTCCAACTGAACACAGCAGGGAATCTGGTGATCTGTCGATTCTTCTTGCTGGACTGAATTCAGTAGAGCCCTCTGGGGAGGTAGCTGGACAGTAATAAAACTTCCAATCATCTTTTGTGACTACTGGGGATACTCTCTTTTAGCAAAGCAACGCTTGCTCAAGAGGTTTTCTATGATCTTGAGATAGAAGTAGTAAAGCTCTATGTCCTCTTCCAGACACTTTCCAGACAGTTGTTTTGGGACGCTGTCCTCCCGTTGTTTGCATTTCTTTCATTCTTCACTCAACAGATACATACCGAGCACGTGTATGTGCCGGACGGATATCAAGTGCTGGAGATGGGGCAATAAACGAGACCAAGTCCCTGCCCCACGGCGTATGGTCTAGCACAAGGCCTGACATTCCTCAGAAAATCGCGCACGACGTGGACTCTTGACGAAGCCCTAGGGACTGCGGGGGAGTTCAGGGGACACACACAGTCCGAGGAGCTCAGGAAAGGCTTCCCTGAGGCGTGATACCTGCGTGGGGCCCCGCAGGATAAATGAGAACGGGGGAGGGCTGGGGGCACCTGGCGGAAAGGCGCAGCTGCAAGGACGGGAGCGCACGGGGTCTGCAGGGCGGGCCAGGTAAGGGCTCCGAGGCTGCGCTCCGGATTGTGGGCTCCGCAGGACGAGCAGGGCTGCTGCCAGGGGCGGGAAGCGCGGGCCGGCAGGGCGGGCGGTGTAGTGCTGTCGCCCAGGCTGCCACGTGCGGGGGACGGACCGCGGAAGCAGTGGAGCAGCGCCAGGAGGCCGCGGCGCGGGCGAGGAGGGACCCCGGGGAACACTGCGCTCAAGAGGGACTGACTTCACGTGGCCGGCGACCTGTCCTTCCTAGTACCCCTGGGCCTATTAGAAACAGTCATTCCCAAGATGAGTGTTCATGTTTAACTTAGAAGGAAGTACAGGCAGCAACAGGACAGCTGACAAGCGCCTGCGCTCGTGACTCTGACCGAGAACTGTGGAGAGGAGACGGCGAGCGACCCGCGGAGGCTCAGCAAGGCCGGGCAGCACCGAGCCCGCCGGCCGCTCTCCCAGAAGGAAGGCGGCCCCGAGGGGCGGGGGGCCGGCTCCGCCCGTGGCCCCGCCCACCACCGCCACGGGGGGCGGGGCCAAGCCACACCCCCGACGGTCTCCAGGCCCCGCCCACCACCGCCCCGGGGGACCCCCCCCAAGCCACACCCCCGATGGTCTCCACGGCCCCGCCCACCGCCGCCCCGGACCCTCCAAGCCACACCCCCGACGGTCTCCAAGCTCCGCCCACCGCCGCCCCGGACCCTCCAAGCCACACCCCCGACGGTCTCCACAGCTCCGCCCACCGCCTTCCCGGACCCTCCAAGCCACACCCCCGACGGTCTCCACAGCTCCGCCCACCGCCTTCCCGGACCCTCCAAGCCACACCCTCGACGGTCTCCACAGCTCCGCCCACCGCCGCCCCGGGCCCTCCAAGCCACACCCTCGACGGTCTCCAAGCTCCGCCCACCGCCGCCCCGGACCCTCCAAGCCACACCCCCGACGGTCTCCACAGCTCCGCCCACCGCCTTCCCGGACCCTCCAAGCCACACCCCCGACGGTCTCCACAGCTCCGCCCACCGCCTTCCCGGACCCTCCAAGCCACACCCTCGACGGTCTCCACAGCTCCGCCCACCGCCGCCCCGGGCCCTCCAAGCCACACCCTCGACGGTCTCCAGGGCCCCGCCCACCGCCGCCCCGGTACACACCCGCAACCTTCCCCGCCGCACAGGCCTCACACACCGACGACCCCACTGCGGCCCAGGGGCTTCCTGAATGTTCCGAAGTGGGGTGCACCTCTGATTGCCTCACCGCCCTGTGTCGCCGCCACCACCGCAACCAACCTCTTCCAGGCCGCCACACGCAAGCGCAGTCCCGCCGCGACTTTCGCTGTCTGCGTCGGCCACCAAGGCGCTAACGTGGGGGGCGTGAGCGGGTCCATGTGGCGCGGGAGAGGGCGTGGCCTAGTCGGGGGCGGGGCGAGGTTGTGGGCGTGGCCGGCGGAGTCAGGCGCAGGCTCGGCGGCTGAGAGGTCACTGTGCTCTTTGGCCCTGGCGTTTGCTGCCAGGCTGTGCCCGAGAGGTCGCGGTCTACTACAGCGTCCCTTAAATCTGGGGTCCTTTTAAAAGGTCAATGTGCCCCTATGATGTCGCGGCGTGGGCCGGAGACTGGGCGGTGTGTGATGTGGCTGTGACTCGGACCTCACCTGGGACAGGTGGGCCGCATTAGAATCCCAGGACCCACGCGGACCCACATTGGACGATCCTAAAAGATTTAACAAGGCCAACTCAACGTCGGTGTTTATACGTGCCTCGTGCGAGAAGGGCTTAAGGCGGTTCCAGGGACTCTGCCCGAACCTACGCGTCAATTTGGACAGGTATTTGTTTTCCTAAGCTCTAGGCAATAGCAGATTAAGCTTTAAATGGGTAAGATCCAAGCTCCCACATCAGATTTTAGTTCATAGTTTACTTTCTTACAGGAATCCGTTTTTTGTCTTTCTTTTCTTTGATTTTAGCAAGCTGCGACCGTCCATTTCTTAGGTGAGCAGCACCTGGTTTTGCTGAGACACATTGTAATAGTACTGATTTTAAATTATGCTGGATTTGTTGATTCCTGGTGACTGGGGAAACCTCACGTAAAAGGTGCCAGCAGGCCTTTGGACTCTGTCAGCCCTTTGGCATTTCTTAATCTTTGAGGTCCCCTTATCCAGTCATGTGCTGATTAGATAATTTTCTGTCAAATCCAGAAGGTCATGCTAAGGATGATAAGGCAGAGGGGCTAACCATGGCATCACCTACCCCTCATTATGGAGAATTCTTTTTTCCAGCCTGTTTTCTGAGCCTCTTGTGCAGAATCTGGGCGGGGGGTCTATGTGGAGGACAGAGAACAAACAACTTTGATTTTATACTCATGGAGGGCAGAGAACTACTGGTAGGTGAGACAAGGACTTATGAAAGGTTTGGAGAAAGAGGAGGACAGATTTGACAGAAGGGAAGATAAAAGCCAGCTGGTGCTGGTTTGAGGCAACTCTTGGCACGTTGGGGAAGTGAGGATGATTTTGGGGGATGTTGGACTCACCTGTCAAATATTAAGAGAGGAAGAGCATGATGAAAGAGGATTTTAAGAAATTTTACTTTGTTTTATGAATCCAGTCTCCTTTGGTGTAGTTTCTTCATTTTTTTTTAGAGACTTGGGTAAATATCTAAATTGTTCAGATTTAAACATTAGTAACTCCCATTCCTTGAAAGCTTAGAGTTGGTTCTCTGAGCTCTGCATGTTATCTCACTGCGTGTTATCAGGGCCACCGTGCAAGGCTGTCTGTTACCCTCATTTTGGGTTGGATGAAAGTGAGTTTCAGAGAGAAACACAGCCAAGCAGAGCAGTGGGCCTGAACCCACAGCCCAGCTTCCTCGTCTGCACTTCCTCCTGCTCTGTTCTCATACGTCTGTACTGCCCTCACTCCATCTTTGTTGTTTTTCTTTCTGTCTCAAAAACTAAAACATGTTTTTAGTGGTTGCATTTGGTTTTTATGTTTCTCGGGGGTTTTTTTTTTGTTTTTTATTTTTAAAGATTGGCGCCTGAGCTAAAATCTGTTGTCAATCTTTTTTTTTCCTTCTTCTTCTTCTCCCCAAAGTCCCCCAGTACGTAGTTGAATATTCTAGTTGTAGGTCCTTCTGGCTTTGCTATGTGGGGTGCTGCCTCAGCATGGCTCGATGAGTGGTGCTAGGTCTGTGCCCAGGATCTGAACTGATGAAACTCTGGGCTGCTGAAGTGGAGCGTGCGAACTTAACCACTCAGGCATGGGCCTGGCCGCTTGTTTTTGCTTTTTAAATTAAAAATATATTCTTTACTCCGACCCCCTCCCTCTTCTGCCAATTGAACTAGTTCTCCTGTATAGTCATGCACCGCATAACGACTTTTTGGTCAGTGGCGGGCTATATGTTCGACGGTGGTCCCATGAGATTAGTACCATATAACTGTCAGGGAGGAGAAATTTTCTTCTACCTTTCTAAAGTTCTGGCTGGTCTAAGAAGTTGACATGAGGCAGATTAACAGGGGAAAATCAAACAAAAAGTTAATAACATGTGTACCTCCTATATACATGGGAGAGACCCATAACTTAGCAATATGGCAGAAGCCATCACCCTGTACCATCTTCAGCGAAAGATAAAAGATGATGTTGAGGTGGAGAGTCAGTTATGGGAGCTGACCAGGGAAAGCACAGTAAACAAGGGTAGGATTGTTATGTAGATTTTAGTCCTTGCCTTATCCATTGATGACGAGAGTTTCTAGAGATTTAGAGCCATCCCCCTCTTACTGGTACAAGGAGGGAGACACGCTTACACGTGGCGGTTTCCTTTACAAATGTACATGTCTCTTAGAAAAGGGTAACTTCTACTTGGTTTTCAGAGCTTCTCCCATCTCTACTGTTTCTTAAAAAAATAACCAGCCTAAACCAATTTTTATGCCAAAGGGACATATTTTGGGGTGGCAATTTCTGCTTCCCCACATAGCCTAGGTGTGTAGTAGGCCACACCATCTAGGTTTGTGTAAGTTCACTAGTGTTCACATGGCAACACAATTGCCTAATGACACAGTTCTCAGAACCCCTCCATTAAGTGTGTCTGTTGTAAGGCGACATGTGCCTGGAATTGTGTAACCCGTGCTCCTCCCGGCTCCATCCTTCTCTGTACCCAGGCTCTAGCACAGCAGTCACAAGGGAGCACCGGTTGCTTCAGGACCAGTGAACCTGCGTGCCTCCCTCTGCTCCTTTCTCTCCTGAGTACTATATGAACATCATCTTACTTTTCTTTGAAAGAAGCTGTTGGAAGTTCATTCTACTTTATTTTTCTTTCTGGGTCTCAATTTTATAGGGACTTTACAAGAAGAAAATCTTGAATTTAGAGCCTTGGGTTTGTTGAAGGCAATTTCAACAAAAGTAAGATTCTTTTCTCTCTCTTTTTTAAAATTAATTCTTTTAAAATGAGGTTATGATAGTTTACAACATTGTGATATTTCAGTTGTACATTATTATTGGTCAGTCACCATATAGGTGCGCCCCTTCACCCCCTGTGCCCACCCCCCACCTCCCTTCCTCCTGGTAACCACTAAATAGTTCTCTTTTTCCATGCATTTGTTTATCTTCCACATATGAGTGAAATCAGATGGTGTTGTCTTATTCTGTCTGACTTATTTTGCTTAACATAATATCCTCAAGGTCCATCCTTGTTGTTGCAAATGGGACGATTTTCTCTTTTTTATGGCTGAGTAGTATTCCATTTATATATATGCCAACTCTTCTTTATCTGATGATTGGTCCATGGGCACTTGGGCAGCTTCCATGTCTTGGCTATTGTGAATAGTGCTGCTATGAACATAGGGATGCATAGCTCTCTTTGTATTGTTGATTTCAAGTTCTCTGGATAGTTATCTAGTAGTGGGATAGCTGGGTCATATGGTATTTCTAATTTTAGTTTTTTGAGAAAGCTCCATACTATTTTCCATAGTGGCTGCACCAGTTTGCATTCCCACCAGCAGTGTATGAGGGTTCCCTTTTCTCCACACCCTCCTCAACATTTGTTATTTTTTGTCTTGGTTATTATAGCCATTCTATCTTTTCTCTTTTAAATTAAGCAATCATTTTGCAAGAAGAAAATAACTAATTTTTAATGTTTTACCAGTTCAAATTGAATAACGTAAGGAAAATGCACATGGCATTTGGAAAATGTATGTGTCTGAGCTATCATTCTGTTAGCCAAAAACAAAGTGTAAAATTTTTGATTTTTCCAAATTTCTTTTGACTTGGACAAAATGCAGTTGCCTAATAATACACTAGTTGGTCGAGTGTTCCTTCATTGTCGGAATGTTCCCAGCCTCTCCGTCATGTTAATACTGTCCCTTTAGGACACCTCCCTGAGGCATGTCCACTTAGCCCTGTCCCTACAGAAATTAGGGGAAGAGAAAGAAATGTGATCTTAGGGTGCAGCTGGAAATCACTCCTTGCTTTTGGTACTCCAGTTTCCCCAGGAACTCAGGAAGGCTGGGAGACCTTTGACCAGCCACAGAGCTATGCCTGAACCCAAGCCCACCCCCTGAGCACAGGGCTCAGCACCAGCAGCAAAGAGTGCTTCTGCTCCTTCTCAGGAAGCTGTTGCTGGGGGTCTGGCTCCCTGTCTCAAGCTGCTTTGCTGGACTCCTGGCCTGTGACTGCAGATGGTGAAGTTTGGTGTTTGTGAAGAGAGACAGACAGAGAAAGGAGTGAGCTCAAATCCGCCCAGCGCTCCCATCGCTGTTACTGCATCTCTCCTGACTGGGAATCTTGCTCCCTTGTAACATTTGGAGCAGCCACGAGTCACCTGGAGAGTCTCCAGTCTTTTCCATATACAACCAGTGACAATAATGAGGGGATGGGCATGTACCATTGCTCTATAACCGGGGATGTCAATGATAGAGCTGTCAGGAATTGAGCCTCCTCTCTGTGGACATAAACTAAGTCTTCTTATCTTGATAAAGCTCTTTTTTTTTAAAATTGCTTTTTCTCCCCAAATCCCCCCAGTACATAGTTGTATATTTTAGTCTAGTTGTTTCATGTGGGATGCCGCCTCAGCATGGCCTAAGGAGCAGTGCCATGTCCACACCCAGGATCTGAACCTAGGAAACCCTGGGCCATCAAAGCAGAGCCCGTGAACTTAACCGCTCAGCCATGGGGCTGATCCCCATTGAAAAAACTCTTTTACTCAAAGTCCAAAAAGTAAATGCAAAAGGGCCGGCCCCATGGCCAAGTGGTTAAGTTCGTGCGCTCCGCTTTGGTGGCCCAGGGTTTCACTGGTTCAAATCCTGGGTGCGGTGCAGACATGGCACTGCTCACCGAGCCATGCTGAGGCGGCGTCCCACATACCACAACTAAAAGGACTCACAACTGAAAATATGCAACTATGTACCAGGGGGCTTTGGGGAGGAAAAGGAAAAATAAAATCTTTAAAAAAAAAAAAAAAGTAAATGCAAGGATTTTTTAAACGAGTTACACCCTGTGCTTTGAATAAATTTTAAACATTTTTTGCTAAGTTCATGACCCAAAGATAAAATGCATTCATTGGCCTCAACTCCTGAAAAACAACAGGAGTGTTTTTCTTTTGATATATTTCTTTTTGGAGGAAAGCTATAAAATGTTAAAAATACCTTATTTTTAATTAGGAACAAGGAACATAAAACTTTATTTAATTCATTTGACAGATAATAACAAATATCTTTTACTTTCACAATAAAAAATGGTCAGTTTTATTCATTATTTATTGCTGCATATGTAGCAAATTACCCTAAATTTTGGTGGCTGGGGAAAATAAACATCTATTATCTCCCAGGTCTTAGGGTCAGGAACCCAAGAGCGGCTTACCCGGGTGATTCTGGCTTAGGCTCTCACAAAACTGTCATCAAGGTGTGGGCCAGGGCGCTGTCTCGAGGCTCACTGGGTGTCGGCTCCCTGACTCCCTCACCTGGGCCTCTGCATGGCGCCGCCTCCAGCGTGACCCCTGGCTTCCTCCAGGAAAGAGGGGGAGAGCGCGAGCAAGAGCAGTGACCTCCTGTTGCTTCTGCCGTGTTTCGGGTAACTAGAAGCGCACTCCAGGGTTGAGGTCACCCAAAGGTGAGATTACTGGGAGGGGGTCATTGGAGACCAGCTCACAGGCTGCCAGTCACAGGCTGCCAGCACAGCTGAAGGGCGGAAGTGAAGCCCCAGGTTAGAGAGAGGGGAAAGCGGGTGTGATGGAGACATTGGTACCTTCGGGCTCTGGGTCTGTTGCTTTTCAGGTTTTATAGGAATTTGTCCAGGAAATAAAATGAATTACAGTCCTGTTGTAGTTCAGAAAACCTGAAGAGTAGCAGAAGCGCATCTGAGTTGGGCTCTTAGGGGCGCTCTTCAGAAACCACGTTTGTCTTTCTGCAGGCCATGGGAAATCAGGACCTACCTGGAGTTCTGGTGTCTGGGTTTGAAGGACCATGTTGTATATGTGAGGATCATGTTGGAGATCTGCAGAAACACTTTAATCTCATTACCATGCAAGAATTTTTAGAAAATAAAACACAGTTTGGTCCAAAGATCCAAGCCGTCTATATCTGGGGTGGAAAGCCAGCTGTTGACCTGGAGCTCCTGCAGAGCCTGCCCTCCTTGAAGATCATTGCCAGTTCAGGAGCAGGCCTGGATCACCTGGACCGGAAGCTCATTGCCAGCTTTGGTGTGAAGGTGGCCAACACACCACACGCTGTTTCCAGCCCCACGGCAGACCTGGGGATGGCCTTGCTGCTGGCGGCAGCTCGGAGACTAGTGGAAGGTAAGTGGCCATTGGAGACGCTGGTTTTCCAAAGAGTCAGGTGACAGATATTTAATAACACACGTGATAAAATCATCTCATCTTCAAACCACAGGTCTTTTTCTGGCCCTGATTTCTTCCCACCGAGTCAAGGACTTTGTTGTACTTGGGACCTGGAGCCACTCTTGGTCATTTGCCACCTATTTCATGCCCAAGCCTGGTGCCCAGGCACATGTGGTCCCACAGTCTGTCTGATGGCAGCCCTGTTCTCCCCCACCAGATTCCGCCCATCATGGAACAGGCAGTAATCGTGTGCTGTGAAGTGACTTCAGCACCACTATAGACATGCCCTTGGGGTCATTCTTTGGCCGGTCAGCATACTACCCTGGGGTGTAGGCCTACAAGTGGGTAGGTGGATTCCCACCTCTCTACACACAGGACGTCTCTGGGCACACCCCCAGAAAAGGCAGTGTTGCAGTTCCAGACTCGGCCCCCACTCCTGATGGAGTTTTGTTGTGGAGGGGCTTGAGGAAAGAGAAGCAAGAAACAGGTTCTGTCTGTGTCTGCATGCTGGTTCACGCGCATACACACTTACATGACACACGCACATATATGTACAGATGCTCACATTTCATACACAGATGGTCACACATGCACACACCAAAACCAACAAATTTTAACCAGAAATCCTTTCTTAATGTGAAAGGATTTGCTGTTTTAAAGCATTCTACCAGGAGGCTGGTTTAGTTATGAGGAGACTGCCATTTGTTCTTGTCATTCACCCGTTTCAGAAACGTTGGCTTGCTGTCAGATAGCAATGCGTGAGTGCCCACGGTCCCCGCAGGCATCCTCTCCCCTCATCTCTTTGTCAGAAGGTCCTAGTCAGGCTTGTGGGGTTTCTGTGTATGGTGCCATCCCTGCTGCCCACTTTGTACCTTGTATGTTCTAGGTTACCGGTTGGCTATTTCACCAGATACAGAGAACTTTCCTACAAACTTTATGGGTCAAGAAGTGACGGGGGCCACTCTAGGAATCATTGGCATGGGCAACATTGGCTATAAGATTGCTCAGAGAGCCAAAGCCTTTGAAATGAAGATTCTGTATCACAATCGGAAATGCAGGTAAAATTCAGAAAATGGACTTGAAATTAACTAAGCAGAACTTATACCATCACTGCCTTAAATAAGGTTTGGGTATGTTATCCCTCCATTTTTCAGAAGACTCCCCTACTCTTTCTCTCCAAAAAGTAGGGTTGATGGTCAAGAAAGACATGGTAGTATTTTTATTGTTACCTAGAAATGTGAATATGACTTCTTTTCAAAACTTCACCAGAAAGAAAAGAGATTTTTAACTCACGATTGTGTTTTTATTTCTAAAGTGATTTTTTTGATCTTGGGATGTGCTGTCCACACCCACTGGTTTCTTAAGTACTGAGGTATACGCTCATGGAGTCAGTCATTCAGTCTGAAACCCACCTCCTTTCATATGCAATTTCTCTGTCCACCTCTAGCAGCATTCAGCCTGACACCCAGTCCGGTTGATTCTGTGTCTAAAACAATCCTCAAAGCTGCCTGTTCGTTCTGTCTTTATCAATGCCACCAGGCTCCAGCCACATCCTTTCTCACCTGAAATACACGTCCTCCTAAGGGGCTGCTCATGTCCACTCTTGAACTTTGTTCACAACCATTTAGCGGCTTTGCATTGCACATGGAGTAGATTCTGGCTGATGAGAGATTCCTGGAGGCATGGTGAGCTGGAAAGGTTTTAGATCAAAGCTGTTCCCCTTTCTCAGTCCCTGTGTGTGCACGGTGGACAGCGGAGAGACTTAGGTAGGTGTCACGACTTTCAGTGCGAAGAGAGGGCAAATGCAGAGGCCAGGGCTCTTCCAGGACAAGGTATGCAGTGTGGGCAGGGTGCTCAGGAGGGAGCTGGTGTGCTGGTCGTTCCATTCATCTTTCTTCCAGGCCACCCCCGGGGGAGACACGTATTAGGAAAGAACTTGTATAATTTTGTATCCCGTATTTGTGTGGCAGTGGTGGCTACCAGATAGGCTGTGACCTCCTGGAGCTTGGAATTTCAGTTGAATAATCGGCTGTCTGGGGTGGCCGGAGCAGGCGTTGAGATTAGACCAAAACCAAAACAAAGTCCCACCTGCTCAGCCCCTTGGGTCCTTGCTTTCTATTCAGGAGATGGCACTCCTAGGCACTCTCCTGGCTTGTCTTTTTTCTGGAAACTTTGATGTGCTTACCCACACTCAGCAATGCTCTGACGCCGCTAAAAGCTTGTTTGACACACGATCCGGCTTGCACCAGGTTCTGGCAGTTCTAAGATGAGTGAGAGGAAGCTCCTGGCCTCAAGGAGCTTCCAGTCTGTCTGGAAATCCTGCAGACACTGAGGTCTCGCCTCAGAGAACCCGGAGGCACCCACGGGGTTTCCATGGGTGAGTCCTGGCCTCCTGGGCCCAGGGGAGGACAGACCGACTCCCTGACTCCCCTGAGAAATTCCTTCCTGTGGCAACCTGATGAATTTCTGACTAGAGAACGTGATTTTTCTTCCTTGTTCCCTTCATAGGAAATTGGAAGAGGAGAAAGCTGTTGGGGCCACTTACTGTGAAAGGCTGGATGACCTGCTTCAGCAATCGGACTTTGTCATGTTGGCCGTGAGCCTGACGCCCCAGACGCAGAGGTTGATCGGGAGGAGGGAGCTAAGACTGATGAAGCCCACGGCAATTCTCGTCAACATTGGCAGAGGTACCTGCTCCACTGTCTGTGTGTGGGATGGTGTGGCTGGAAAGTCATGTGGGAGAAACCCCTCTGGCTGCTCTCTCGACATGTCTAGTCAACTTTTTTCCTGAATGGCTGCGTGGTCTGAAACATCCACTCAGCCTGGTGGGGTGGTGAGTTAATGAGATTTTACTTTCTGTTTAGAAATATTTCTGATTTTTGTCTTCATATCATTTTGAACCTCAAATTAGTAACAAAAAGAATGAGAATGCTACAATATTGAGGTTTTCAAAGCCAACTTTGGGCCCCTCCTTGGGGTAGGGGCATCACAGTTTAATCTTCTAGGTGTAATTAAGCAAGATTTGTGGGGATGAGTTTTCTGAGCCTTCACTTTAAAAAATACCTTAGTGTTAGTTTGGTTATTTGACGTTACGTGGTCCTTTGTGTACAGGAGGTAGTGGTGGGTTGCTGTGGGCTTTATAAGAGAGAGAGTCCCTCTGGACACTGCGAGTGACAGCACACGTGAGGATCTGTGCTGCCAAACTTCCAGATGGCTCACCTTTGCGGGGTTGGGGGCCAGAGGACAGGTGAGGCCCGGCACTACCAACAGCCACACGTGTCTCTCGTCTGTAAAACAAGGAAAACAGTGCTTGCCATGAAACCTCACAGGGCCGAGTAATGCCTGAGCGTCCTCTGAAAGTTCAGACCCTCCAGATGAGCAGGAAGGACAGTGCACTATGTGCTCTCAGTAATATCAGAGGCTAGTGGACGTGGTGAAGATTCTGGAAAAACAAACACCCCAGGAAGGACCTGGGACGAGGCTTCTCCAACGGTGGCACAGACAAGCCACGGGTGCTCTGTGTCCTGGCTGGCAGGGTGGTCACTCACAGCCAGTCAGCAGAAAGAAGACACCCTCATTGCTGGGCTCCTTGCCAGCCTCTGCTAGAAGGAAAGGGTTTCTCTCAGCTTCTGCTGCTCAAATGTGGCCTGCTATTTTGTATTTGAAATGGCCGTTATGGATCATGTCTGTGATTGTTCAGTTTTTAATGTGCATATAAAACTGGGGGGGCTCAGCTTGAACCCTACAGTGGTTTTGGGAGATGGTGTGAAGTGAGACCGGCCCAGGCTCAGGCAGACCTGGGCTCAGATCCCAGGTTGTCAGCATGCTAGCCGCTGTGTGACCTTGGGTGAGTTTATAACCTAGGAGCCTGTTTCCTCATCTGTGAAATGAATATTGGCTTTGCTGGTCACTGGGGGACTCAGTGAGACAGCATCTTTGAGGCTTAGTGCACTGCCTGGCACACGGAAGGCTCACAACGTCTAACAATGAATCGGCAGAACGGAGTTCACTGCTGTTTGTCAGACTTCTGACAAAATCAGGATGTGTTTGGAATCGTAGCTAATGTGACCAAAGTGTCTTTCCCGTGTGCTGCCTAACTGATGGCTGCAGAACAACTGTCTCATCAACTCAGGTCTGTTGGTCGATCAAGATGCACTGATGGAAGCTCTTGAGACCGGGGTTATTAAAGCAGCAGCGCTGGACGTGACGTACCCAGAGCCCCTGCCCAGGTAATGAAGCGGGACGGAACCGCAGTTCTCTCGATGCGGGAGGGGCGGGGCAGTCCGCAGACACCCGCTTTTGGCGTCTGCGGCCGCGGTGAGTCTCAGAGCTGCTGGGCCTTGGCCGTGGCGGGGCTCAGCAGGCCTCTGGTGACCTGTCCAGTTTGGCAGACGATCGGGCCTCTGCTTCAGCACCTCCACGAACAGAGCTCAGGGCGCTCGGGCGGCAGACCCGTGGACGGAGACTGCACCAGGCAGGCTTCCTCACGTCGAGCCGAAATAGTGCCCCCTGACCCGTTGGCCCTGTTTGCCCTCTGGAGCATCAGGGGGTAACTTCAATCGTTCTTCTGTTTTACAAACCTTCATGTGTTTTAAGACAACCACTACGTTTTCAAATTAGTCTTTTTTTTGAGGCTAAATAGCTCCATATCCTTCAAGTGTAGCCTAAATGATGGCATTTCCAGACAACTTGTCATATTACTGTCTTCCAGCACTTTAGTTTTTAAGGTCCTTTGAAAATGTGCTCTTAAGAATTGAACACAATATCACGCTGTGGCTTGACCACCGTAGGAAATTACACAAAGGTCATGTTCGTGGCACATGTTTCCTGGAAGCCTCCTTGCACCCTTAGCTCAGTGAGTTTTTAGTCCACTAAAATTGAAATTGTTATTCCCTTAATTATTTTTTTAGTACACGTGGAATTCTACATTTACTTCTATTTAATTTCATTTGCTTGTGTGTTTTGACCCAATGTTCCAGCCTGTTAGGACTGCAGCCTAGATTGTCATTTATTTTGCATCTTGATGCTGTTGTTCAATAAACTAGCTATTTCTAGCTTTGGCTCCTCCAGCTGTGATTTCTACCCGGTAAGCAAATTACTGTCAGCTAAATGTTTGACGTTACAATCAGATTTAATATGTAAAATCATCAAGATTGACCATAGAACTTACAGACATTTCTGAGAAAAACAATTTACTTAGAACAGTGTCTCAAAATGTAGTCTGGAGACCCTTTCAGAGGGTCTGTGAAGTCATTACTATTTTCATAATAATGTAAGATGTTATTTACCTTTCCACTCATGTTCTCTCACAAATGTACAGTGGAGTTTTCTGGAGACTAATGACATGTGATTATGTCATCACTGTGACAGCTAATGAAATGTGTGCTTCTGTATTATGAATATTTTTTCAGTTTAAATTTCTAATAGAGTAAATGTTGATAGATATAACCCACATAAACAAATGATCTTTGCAGTTCTTAATTTTTAAGAGTGTAAAGAAGTCCTGAGACTAAATGTTTGAGAACCACTAATCCAGATCAAAAAATAATTTCAATACAAATTAAGCATGAACATTTTAGTTGTCAACTTACTTGGAAACCTAGAAGTCACGTGATCATCCCTGTTGCCTATTCTGCAAAAATGAACTTTTTATTAGACTCACTAACAAGTCAAAGGGCAAATACCAGGGTTGTATCCCAAAGTTTCCTTTATCCCAATAGGTGGTGCACTCCCACTGTCCCATGTGAAGTCATTTTTGTGGCCAAGAGATTTAGCACTTATTTTATGAATAACTTAATCTTTAGATATTCATATTAACTTGTAACCTGTATATTATCTTTCTCAGATGTGTTTGAGTTTTCATCTTGATTTTTGGGGGAGACATTTTGTTGTCTCTTACTGTGAAAAAAATTTAAAAAGTAGGAAATTTGGGATTATTTAGTCATACTACATAAGCATTCTTTGCTTTATAAAAAGATTTACTACAAGATTATTTTTAAAAGAAAAAATTCATTTGCCAATAGTGCCAGGAGTCCCCAAGATCACCTTCATGCTTAATGATTTGCTAGAAAGACTCACAGAACTCAGAAAAGCTTTTATAATCACAGTTAGTTTATTACAGTGAAAGGATACAGATTAAAATCAGCAAAGGCAAAAAGTGCTTAGGGTAGAGTCCAGGAGAAAGCAGGCACAAGTTTCCAGTTGTCCTTTCCCAGTGGATTGTATGGATAGTACTTACTGCTTCCAGCAATGATGTGTGACAACATATCTGAGGTATTTCTAACCACCTAAGCCTTGGTGTCAAGGGGACAGTTACATAGGCATGGAGGGCCCACAAGTCTGACATTAGCTATTTAGTTTCCAGCCCCTCCAGAGATTAAACTGATACGGAGTAGCCCAGGGCCCCAGGCTAACAAAAACAGGCATTCACCACAAATCACATTGTTAGCATAAACTG
This sequence comes from Equus caballus, assembly GCF_041296265.1. Classification (NCBI taxonomy): domain Eukaryota; kingdom Metazoa; phylum Chordata; class Mammalia; order Perissodactyla; family Equidae; genus Equus; species Equus caballus. The sequence goes on from NC_091691.1 coordinate 102,253,865, forward strand.
TCTTTGCCCAGACCTCAAGTATAAGAAGACACTCTTATCAGGATATCAGGATATCTCAAGGCCTCAGAGGTTATCTGCTAGAGGCCAGTCAAGGGCCAGTTCTGTCTCTGGAATGTCAGGGTTTGAGCACTCCAAGCCTGCCTGCTGAGTTAATCCTTTACTACACAGGCCACCCCTTGGCCCTTGGCCTGTGCTATCTGACAGCAAAACATATTTATTGGAGCATCCACATTTATTACAGTATCTATATGACAGATACAGTAGTAGTATCGGTATGACTATGCCTGACATTTGGAGGAGCCACTGTGGGGCAGGGATAAATTTAAAGAAACAACTAATCCATCCTATAAAGCCATTACAAAAGTTTTTGTATTTTTGTACTAGTTTGATTACTTGTTTCTCCCTTGATCTACCACTGTTTGTACCTTGTTATGAACTTGTGCAGCACTATTTAGTATATAAATTAGCTGATATTTTGCTAAATCCAGTTTTTCCTCAGGCCAGTCATTTCTCATTGGTATTACCCCCTGAGGAAGCTTTAACTCCATCTCCCAATACAATTGATCATCAGTACCAGTATTATCATATGACTTATTTACATGAGGCAGCTAAATCTTACCAACAATGTCAGTGTTACACCATAGCACAATATGGTCCCCGTACAATTCAGTTTCATTACATGACAAATCAATAACAATTACAGAGATATTTGCTATGCCTTCTCAACAGATTGGCTCTTGCCTATACACCAGTTATTATGGACAGGTATTGTTGGCCATGACTCAGTTATTTCTGGGTTCCAAGTCAGTTGGAAGGAAGCCAGTCACCCTGTCTCAGGTCATAGCCTCATACTGAGACTGGTCTCAAATATGTGCTATTATATAGTAGGGCCCACCTCCTTCCTATGAGGAGGACATGAGTGTTTTTCAGAATAGTTCCTAACCCTGCTAACTGCTACAGGGTGTGCCTTACTTCCATCAGTCCTAGGGGTTGGGGCAGTCATAGTGCATTGATAGAAGTTACAAGTACCCCCAGAGAACTTCCATAGGTTTGGGGGTCCATAAGTTTCCCAAAAGCATGCCCCTTGAGCCTGAGGAAGGAGGGTCATTGCACATGACTACTTTGGCCTCTGTCTGTATTAAAATAGTCAAGAGGCCCTGTTGGGTCAGGTTACAGCCCTTTCCCAATGCAGCATTTTAGTGTTATCCATCATTATGGTTGAGTCTACCTGACCCACTTCACTAAAACCTCATTTTCTTTCAGGCTGACTCCCATCATTTGCCTTCTTCCTGGAAGAGAACTCCTTCTAATCTGCTAATTGTAGTTAATGAATCTTTCCTCTCTGAATGTCACTCCCCATTAAAGGCACACTAAGGGGCCAGCCCTGTGGTTAAGTTTGTGAGCTGCTTTGGCGGCCTGGGGTTTCGCCAGTTCGAATCCTGGGCACGGACACGGCACCGCTCATCAAGCCATGCTGAGGTGGCATCCCACATGCCACAACTAGAAGGACCCACAACTAAAAATACACCACTATGTACTGGGGGGGCTTTTGGAGAAAAAGGAAAAATAAAAAAAATGAAAAAAAAAAAAGACATGCTCAGCTTGTCCCATGATGCCTAGACCAGCACCTATTTACCCTAAAGCCTTTTTGTGTCTTGTGGGTCAGTGTTGTTCAATCCACCATGCACGTTGTACCATTGTGTAGTTATGGCCTTGGTGGTTAGAACACGTGTTTTGCACCCAAAAATGTTGGGTCCCCCATACTAGGGTTAGATGAGTGTGATCATACCTAGGTGTAATTTAGAGTATACCATGAGGCCTTCCATAGCCTTGTCCAACTCAAGGTGGGGATATGAAACAAGAATATGAAGTTAAAGAGACCAAACAAAGGGCTGGCCTGTGGCCGAGTGGCTAAGTTTGTGCACTCCACTTTGGCGGCCTGAGGTTTTGCTGGTTTGGGTCCTGGGCACAGACATGGCACTGCTCATCAGGCCATGCTGAGGCAACATCCTACATAGCACAACCAAAAGGACCCACAACTAAAATGTACAACTATGTACTGGGGGGCTTTGGGGAGAAGAAGGTAAAGTAAAAAATTTAAAAAAAAACAAAACCAAACAACTCTGAATAGCTTTCCTTGATTAATCTGTATTTCAGAGATCATCCTTTGTTGAAGTTAAAGAACATCATTCTGACACCTCACATTGGAAGTGCAACTCATCAAGCCAGAAGACAGACAATGGAAAATATGGTTGAAAGTATCCTGGCTTCTCTCAATGGCCTTCCCATTCCAAATGAAGTGCTACTTAAGTGATTTATGTGGGCTGAGAATTCAGCGGGATAAAAATATGGCAGATTAAACGTGAAAAAAAAATCTTATTTTATGTACTTTATGTTGGAGTCCATTATATAGATTGGTTTAATATTATTTTGGCTGAAAAACTTTAGTAATAATAGTTACCATTTGTTGAGAGCTTGGTCAGTGCTTTACTTCCATTCTCATTTCATCCCCAAGGCATCTCCATGAGGGAAGTTCTGTTGTTATCATTCATAATGAAACCGAGAACAGAGAATTACTTGTCTAAAGTCCCACAGCCTGCAAATATTTGAATTTGGACTAAAACCCTGGGCTAGGTCTGGATTTCCCAGTGGGCTATGTTGCTTTCCATCCTGTTGAGGTCTGCTAGTGTTACCAAACCCACACACAGGTTCCATTTATTGACTACATAGTGGGGCCAATAAAGAAAAGAAAACCCTGAAACACCAGGCTGTGGCAAGGAAAGAGGTTTACTATTATTGAAAGGCAGCCAGATGAGGAGATGGGAGTTAGAACTCAGATCCACCTCCTCCAAGGAAAAAAGGTAGGGATTTTTATCTGGGGTTTTAGGTAGGGGAGGGAGAGCTTGTGCTGGGGTTTTAGGTAGGGGATAGGGAGATGTGGCCTTGCCAGTTGGCACCTTTCCACCAACCTGTGTTTGGCCTTGAAGGTTGAATTTATTTTTCCTTGACTGTCTGGACTTTTCCGGTTGGTTTTTATCTTCAGCCTGCATTTGACCTTGTGAGGCTGAATCTTGATGTCTGGACCTTGACTTCCTGTTAAAGACGGATCCCTCATATACGAAGGAGGGATAGAAGACCTGGTTAAAGGGTTGATGATGCTAAAGATGCACAGCCGCAGTTAGCAAAGCTTACCTCCAAGGTCTTCCCTCTAGGGGAAGTTTTTTTAATCTCTTCATGCTCGGCTAGCTACACTAGCTTTTTGGATTACATAGCCTCCCTGATACTCTAATCACTGTTCATTTGTTTCTTTCAGTCATTTAAAAAATGATTATCGAGCACCTTCTACGTGCCAAGTCTAATTCCCACAAGCGCTGGGACTATGTGGGAAACAAAGTCCCCGCTGTCAGGGGCTTGCTTACTAGTGGGGAGCAGACCAAACAGTGCTGGTCTCTGTGAGAGCCGGTGACGAGTGTGTAGGGGGAACAGGTGGGGAGAGTGCCTGGCGCAGGGTCCACTGCAGGGATGGCGATGATACGGGGTTTGGATGAGTACGCCTCCCTTCTGGAGTGGTTTTGGATGTGTGGTCCTTCTCCAGAACGCTGGTGAGGAGGTGTTACAGTAAGAAAAGGTTCTAGCATGAGCAAACGAATCCGCAGTGTAACCAGGAGACCCCTGAGTCCTTCGTAGTTGTGTAGACAGCAGGGGCTTTGCTCCAGGCACCTCCCCCCCCATTTCACTGAACCACTCAGCGAAGAGCTGTCGTCTGCCTGCTTTCTTCATTTGCTACTTTGTGGGAGGGGAGTTGCAAGGCACGCCTCTTAGCTTCCTGCGTATAAACTGTATCCCTTGTTCTGCATTCACAGCAACACCAGCAAGTCTCACCACCCTTGCGGCTCAGCCGCCTCTGGTGGAGCCCTGCCCGGGCGGGTGAGCGGCGTGGCGTGGTCCGGCCGGCCCCGCCCACAGGCGCCCGCCCCGCCCCTGCGCCGTCCAGCCCCCGCGCCCCGCCCACAGGCGCCCGCCCCGCCCCTGCGCCGTCCAGCCCCCCGCGCCCCGCCCACAGGCGCCCGCCCCGCCCCTGCGCCCTCCAGCCCCCGCGCCCCGCCCACAGGCGCCCGCCCCGCCCCTGCGCCCTCCAGCCCCCGCGCCCCGCCCACAGGCGCCCGCCCCGCCCCTGCGCCCTCCAGCCCCCGCGCCCCGCCCACAGGCGCCCGCCCCGCCCCTGCGCCGTCCGGCCCCGCCCACAGGCGCCCGCCCCGCCCCTGCGTCGCACCGCCCCGCAAGCACGTCTCACGTCGCCCCGCGTCCCCTGCGTCGCACAGCCCCGCACGTCGCCCCGGCCCTTGCTCTGCAGCCATGTGGGCGGCGGCCCCGGGGCTGTGGGTGCTGTACGCGGGGCGTTGGGCGCTGCTCGGCGGTCGCCAAGCGGGGCTCCTTCGCGGCGGCGCCCGAGGCCTGCACGGCTCTCCGGTTCCCTGCGGCAAGAACCTGCTCAAGAAGTTTGCCTCGAAGACTAAGTGAGGACCCGGTGGGGGAGCGGCCCGCCGCCGCAGGGCCGGGGTCGGCAGGGCGGGGGTCCACGCGGCGGGGTGGGACGGGGGCGAGGCGCGGGGCGGGGCTCTCACGGGGGTCCACGCGGCGGGGCGGGGCTCTCGCGGGGGGCGGGGGGCGGGGGACGGGGCGGGGGCTGGCGTGGTGGCGGGGCCCCGCGGGGAGCCCCTCCTCTCACTGCTGGCTGTTGAGGTCTTTCTGCCCGATGTCTGCCGTTGTCTGCGTAGTCGAGGTAGTACAGTTTTACGTCTTCTAAAAACTAACAGTGCATCCTGAACGTGTGAAGCGATGTGTACATTTATCTTGTTTCCTGTTACCCGAAGCATTTTCCAGGAGAATAGTTTCATCAAATGAAGAGAAAGAAGAAAAATATATGAGAATTTTCTTTCCGCGTTAATGCTTTCTACGTGGGCTTACTTTGAGGAATAAAGAAAGCTTGTCAGGATGATTTCTTTTAGCGGTCAGAGACAATTATGTTGATTTCCATACCACTTTCAAAAACGTATTTATTTTTGTTTCAATATGTTTTTCTTTTTGTTTCAATAGACTTTTTTCAATATGTTTTTGTTTCAATAGGCTTTTTAAAAACAGTTTTAGATTTACAGAAAAATAGGCAAATAGAGTACAGAGTTCCCATAGAACCACACTCAGTTTCTGCCGTATTGACACCTTACCTTAGTGTGGCACGTTTGTTACGATGAATGAACCAATATTGATTCATTCTTGCTGACTGAAATCCGTGCCTTATTCACATTTCCTTAGTTTTTACCTGATGTCCTTTTTCTGTCCCAGGATTCTCTGCAGGCACCACATTCCACTTAGTGGTCACCTTGTTAGGCTCCTCTTGATTGTGGCAGTTTGTGGAACTGTCCCTGTTTTTGATGACCTTGACAGTGTTGAAGAGCACTGGGTGGATATTTTATAGGATTCCTCTCTGTTGGGATTTGTGTGATATTTTTCTCATGATAATACTGGAGTTAAGGGTTTTTGGGAGGAAGATCACAGAGGTAAAGTGCCAATTGCATCGCATCATTTCTAGGGCACTTGCTATCAACATGGTTTGTCACTGTTGCTGTTGGCCTGGATGGCTGCTGAGGTCGTGTCTGTCAGGTTTATCCACATAAAGCTGCAGCCCCTCCCCTTTCATACTGTCATCTTTGTGGGGAGTCGCCACGTGCAGCCTGCACCTCAGGAGGGGGGAGTTATGCTCGTGAATTATTGGAGTCATGCATGGGAGATGTGTGTCTTCGCCTCCATTTTTTAATCAACTCATGTCAGTATGACTTGTGAGTTATAATCCAATCCTGGTTTATTTTGCTCAGATTGCTCCAGCTTTGAACACTGGGAACTGCTTTAATTGGCTTCTGTATCCCTTTGACATACCATGTTATTGTGTGATTTTGTGGTAATTTTAAATTGTTTTGACCACCTTCTTACATTCTGCCACTACAAGATGCCCCAGCCCTAGAATCAGCTATTTATTCAAGGAGTTCTGGTTCCTTTTATTGGAGAGTGGCTTCAGAAACCATGATCTGAGAACTGGGCATGTTCGTTGCTACTGGAGTGTCTGTCTTTTTGGGCCTTCCAGCTGACAAAGCGAAACGTCATGTGTTTATATTAACCCCTGTATATACGCTTATTGAATAACATCTCTATGTCACCGTCTGTACCTATATTAAGTGAAGCTTGAATTTATGCTGACCCCCAATCTGATCCACTACCACACAGATCGTTCTAGCTTCTTTTCCTTGTACGTCTGTAACCTCCTGGTAACAGTGAGAAGCCTGGCCCTCCGTCCTCTACCCACTTAGTTGTTCAGTCCTGGTGTACGTGTGTGGCAGTAAGTCGCTAACCCACACCCGCCGGGAAACTCCTGTATCAAGTAGGAGACAGTGCTCCTGTGCAAATTGGTGCGTATATTTTTTAGATTGTCTCTATCTTTGGGACTGGAAGTAGACTTTAAGTAACAATTATGAGGCTGAATTAAACTTTGCCTGTCTCTTCCTCACTGTTCATGTTGTTGTCAACTAGATATCTAAGTCTTTAGATCTCCAGTAACATCATTTCTATGTCCAAGTTTAGCCCCTTAGAAACACTTGTGGTATCCTAACCTCAAGTTAGCTTATGTAATTTTTCTTCTTTAATTCACCATCAATATCCAACATAGTTCTTATTTTCTTCCCATAGAAAAAAGTTTTGGTATGAAGGTCCTTCCTTGAGCTCTCACTTGGTAAGTATAAAGGAGCAGCGATGAGCCACTTATGATTCAGATCGGCGTGAGATTTGAAAACCGGCAAAGGCAGTCCTTCTGTTTCCCTGTTGGAGGGGACAGTGTCTGTACGGGTGGGACTAGATGCATTGGTAACATGGTATTTTGACCTTTTAAAAAAACTAAAGTTTTCCAGAATGTCATATATGTTATCAAATTCCAATGTGGTAATGTCCATTTAGTTTTTAGTGTATGTACAACATATGCATATATATATAGGTATACTTTAAAAGTTTATATAACAGAGGCGGGCCCTGTGGCTGAGTGGTTAAGTTCCTGCGCTCCGCTTCAGCAGCCTAGGGTGTTGCCGGTTTGAATCCTGGGCATGGACATGGCACTGCTTGGCAGGCCATGCTGAGGTGGCATCCCACATGCCACAACTAGAAGGACCCACAACTAAAAATACACAACTATGTTCCAGGGACTTTGGGAGAAAAAGGAAAAATAAAATCTTCAAAAAAATTTTAAAAAGTTTATATAGAAAAAAATACACCGTGTACTAAAAATCACTGAGCTTTCCGTTTTTAGAAGGAGAATTTGATGGTATGTGGATTATATTTCACTAAAATTTTTTGGAAAAAATATATATACTGGCAGTGCTTTTTTTTTTCTGCTTTTTCTCCCCAAATCCCCCCAGTACATAGTTATATATTTTAGTTGTGGGTCCTTCTAGTTGTAGCGTGTGGGATGCTGCCTCACCGTGCCTGATGAGGGTGCCATGTCGGCACCCAGAATCCAAACCAGTGAAACCCTGGGCTGCCGCAGTGGAGTGCGCAGACTTAACCACTCGGCCACGGGGCCAGCCCCATACTGGCAGTGCTTTTAATCTTGGAAGGATATTGGGTAAAATCTAGGAGGATCCAGGTCTATAAAATAAACTGTATCTTAATAAAAGCTAAGGCGGCTGAGAGTAACGTTTGTTTCTTGCTTGTCAGGGTGTTCAGAACCTTCCCAGCCCCCTTTTTTGTTAGTACAACTTTAATGTACAGTCGCAATATTGACTTTTGTGTCTGTTCTTCTCAACGGAGACTTACAAGCCATCCCAGTTGGAATTCCTAACGAAAAGTACCTCGAAGAAGACCAAGAAGGAAGACCACGTACGCCTGAGGGCCCTGAATGGCCTGCTCTACAAAGCGCTGACCGACCTGCTCTGCACCCCTGAAGTGAGCCAGGAGGTTTACGACCTGAACCTGGAGCTCTCCAAGGTAGACTGAGGGCCAGAAGGAGCAGAAACGGGGCTGAGCGCGGTGGGCCCGCACTTCCTCCACATGCCACAGTCTTTCCTCGCCGTTAGCAGAAGGCACCACGTCACTCACAAGGTCTTCATTCGGGTTGCGGAAGTCATGCTAAGTGTGGCCGTTTAAGTAGAAAAGGCAGACGGAGGGCACACACGTGGTGTGAAAGCAGGCGTTTTGCTGCACACGGGAGGGGCCTTTGACCAGACGGTGCTGAGTGCTCTGTCAGATGCCCAGACACCAGGAAGTGGCGAAGTAGGGAGCACTGGAAGATCTGAGGGAAAGATGAGAAGTGGATACGTCTGCCCTCATCTTGGTGTAAAGATAAAGGGGGTGACTTCCTGCTGTCTGTCCGCTCGGAGTGGATTTAGCCAAAGGGAAGTCATGAGAATAAGTGGCAGTTCAGGCATTGTCGATGAGCACTGTAGGGTCGGGGAAGAGGAGGTGTTGGGTTCCAAGCCCCGCTCCCTCAGCTGCGAGTGCGGTGGGAGGCCCTGGCCCCGGCAGTGCGCTGGAGCGCCAGCTTTGGGGCAGTAGGGGTGCCTGAGGGTGCAGACTGCTGATGAGTGAGCTCTTATCTCCTGAATGTTGTCTGTCTAAGGAAAACCCACGTGAGCTGAAAGTGATGTGGGCTCGGGGGGTGGGACGCAGGTCTCTCTGACTTCAGACTTCTCAGCCTGCCGCGTGTACTGGAAGACCACACTCTCTGCCGAGCAGAACTCGCACACCGAGGCCACCCTGCGGAGAAGCGCCGCGCACGTGAGGTGATGACACTCTGCTTCCTGAGTGCAGTGGCTGTGCTTACGCCTTGACTTTCCCACCTGTTTCATTAAGTAGTTTTGGTTTTAGGGAAAATTTTGGAAGCATTTTCTTGAACTTCAGAGTATAATTCATATGTTCATGTAAGCCATAATTAGGTCAGCAGTTCTCAGAGTTGGTCCTAGGGACCCCTGCGATCCTTTAATGGGGTTCATGAGGTTAGAGCTGTCTCCACAATAAGATCTTACTTCCCTTCCGCACTGGTGCCATTTGCACTGAAGCCACAGTGGGTAAAATTGCTGGCCAGATGTGCCGGTGGTCGTTGTGGCTTCATGCCACACGCTCACAGTAACAAGCAGTGCTCGTTTGGTGGATAAGCAAAAGCTACTGATTATTTATTAAGCCTTGACCCTTGGGTGCACGTCTTTCCAGTGTTCGTGTGGTGGGAGGCGTACATGAAACACTGCTGTGGGCTGGCGCAGGAGGGTCGTCTTGGGGAGGACACTGCAGCTGCAGTCATGAGCCGCAATGGACACTGTTTCACTTGACAGAAAAGTGAATCAACACTGGTTACTCTGATTTAGGTGTTGGACAGATATTTTCTCCAAAATGAGCAAAGTGAACCTGTGGCTTCAGAGAAAACAACTGACCATATTTGTTGCAGTAATAAAATTCAAGCTTTCCAGTGAAAATCAGAATTTTAGAAATTTCTGTCCACCACTGTGAGTTTGACAGCTTTCCGACACTTAGACTCTTGGTGAGATTGGTGGTGATAGTAACAAATGCAATGTTGTGTAGTAAAATGTGTCAGCATTCTGAAAATCTGTACAACTTGGTGAACCAGTATTTTTGAAATGAGCAGTGCGTGAGGTTCCGCAGTCGCAAGCAGGGAAGGCCAGGGTGCAAGGCAGACCAGTGGACCTGAGTGTGAGCGAGTGGGGGTGTTCCTTGATTTGGTTTCAGATTCCACATCGCAATAACCTCTAATAAACTGCCATTTCTTGAGATTTTGTGTAGTATCAAAGAAGATCCACACTTTCCTGAAGAGCTGTTCATATGCTCTTTTTTCCAGTTACAGATATGTGCGTGTCTGGATTTTCCTCACATTTCAACTAAAACAACGTATCAGAACAGGGTATGCAGAGGCAGAGATGGGAATTCAGCTGTCTTCCATTGAGCTGGGCATTAGAGAAATTTGCAACCATGTAAACAGTACCGCTTTTCTCAATTTTTTGGAAAATATAGTTATTTTTCATTGAAAATGTCTGGGAACATTTAGTGCGCTTATTATTTTAGATGAATAAATATTTTTAAAATTCTCAGTTTTAATTTCTAGTATTGTAAATATTGATAGATATAATCCACATGAACAGAAGCTTTTTGGTGTCCTTAGTAATTTTTAAGAGTATAAAGTGGTTCTGAGACCAAAAATTTTGAAATCACTAAGCTGGGTGATAGTAAAAAAGTTACTCAGTTTTCTCCTCAGTCTTAAAAAATGCAGAAACCTAGCTAACCAGCACTAACCTGCTTCCCTCTCCTTTCTCTCTGTTCTTCTCGCCTCTCCTCTTTGCATCATACTTCGTTTTTAGAAGGGGATAGATGCTGAGAAGTCAGAGTCATATGCAGAAGTAGTATTTTCACATACCTTCCAGTTCAGCTCCTCTGCATCATGATCGCTGACGTCCATCACTGTAATCCCTAATAGTCTCTAAAGTTGTTTATCAGAGAATGGTCAGTTGTTTCATTTTTCACATTTTACAGAAACAAGAAAAAGAGAGATTTCCAAGTGTTGAGATAACAGTATTGTTTTATGATTAATTTTTAGATAATCAGAAAATTCAGTTGAATGCAATGTCCCTTATCCCACCTCTTCTGATCACGCAAGGTTCAGTGTCAAGGTTTTTCCATAACTACGTACCAATATCTATGTCACTCTGAGCAGATATGCAGTGTGTCACAGCAGTGTTTTCACTGGGTACTTGTCGCACCTAGATTGACCTTATATCTGCTTGTGTTGTGTGACTGAATGCTACAAGGATCATTTCTGCATCTGATACCCAGGTGGTTGAGGGCTGTGGCGTCGTTGCGGGTGCATGTCCGTTGGAGGGAGGAATGAAACATTGACAGGTTGTTAGTGCCCAAACATGGAGCCCAAAGCTGCTCTGAGGCCTAGGAGAGCATCTCAGTTCAGATCAGATTGTTTCCAAGGATCTCACAAGCTGCATTTAGAGGATTAAAAACAATTGCAGTGATGATGCATTTTTATCCCTTTTGTAACGTGCAATTTGGCTAAGGAAGACTCCTCTGGGCTGATGTTTTCAATCTCATTTCTTCTTCTTCGTGAGATTACCATATAGTTTTGTTTCTGGCATTGTCACACCTTTCCACCAAATGTCACCTACAGCCACGCAAATCTGTGTTGTCTCTGTCTCCAGGCATCTTTTGATGTCCCAGCAGACCCTGAGGAACGTGCCGCCGATCGTATTTGTTCAGGACAAAGAAAATGCAGCGCTAGCCGAGGTAAGGCTTTTAAATAATTAACTTTTTTACAACGTAAACTTTTGTATGAGTAGGATTTTAAGTTTACTTTCTAAATATTCAAAAGATAATGTGTACAGTTTGAAAAAGTAACAGTTGGAAGGGTACAAGTGAAAAGTGCATCTCCTGTGCCCGTCCCACCGATTCCCAGAGGTGAACACTGCATCTGGCTTTAATTTTTCATTGCCTGTCACTCTAACTAGTAAACCATATCTCCACTTCTCAATTTATAAACATGCGGCATTCAGAGCTACCCTCCTGTGCTGCTCCTCACAGCTCCCTAGATTTCAGCCTGTCAGTGGTTACTGTATATCATCAAGGCTTATAAGGTTTGCATTCTGTCCTGTAACTGTAATTGTTTTCCTTCCTTTAGATATAGGTTAATTATAAAGGTTAAAACCTGTAAATATATATATATGTTTTATCTGTGTGGCGGTTACCTGATGGTTATTAAGGTATGTTCTGCCTTTAAAAAGTTTACCCCAAAAACCCCAATAAGTAGCATTTACAATATTATAATTAGGTAGCTGTTATTCCCTGTAGGCCTAGGTAGTATTTAGATCTACAGAGGAAAAAAAGTCTAGTTGGATGTTTCTGTCTTTTGTTATTCATCATATGAGCAGTACTGAAAACATTATCCAAATAGCAATCTTGGCAGGTGTGGCTTTCCCAGTAGTAGAGGGCACAAAAGGGTGAGGCCCCCGTCTGCTGTGAAGAGTTCGGTGGAATTCAGGGTACGGTGTACCACAGAGGCACTTAGCGGGGAGTTCGCCCTGCGTGCTTGGTGAGCTGGTAGGAGGACATCCCGTCTCCTGGTGGTTGGGCCCGCTGCACTCACGATGCCTTGACTTGGCCCTCCCTCTGGGGAGGTAGGTGTAACCTACAGAGCCAGGTGGGTTCCTTTCCAGAAGCCGTCAGTGGGGGGGGGATGCACGAGATGCTCAAGCACTTCTGGGGCAGATCCTTTGTCCAGAGACTGTGCTGTTGGGTTTCATACTGGAGGCAGCCTTAAGCCTGTCCAGTGGTCTCACCATGTCCCACGTGTGCCCAGAGGTGAAAAGGGCCATGTGCTGATGGTGGGCCCCATATGTGCTCAGAGCTCAGCTGTTGACCGGAGGCAAAGGGAAGGTCGGGCCTCCATCTCTCGTCCTGAAGTTTTTGTCTCACTGAATTTAGAAGCAAGTGAAGGCTGGACCAGAGCGGGGGTCTTTGACTTGGGCGGATGATTATTTGAGGGCATGGTCGTTACTTGCTTGCCCTTGTATAAGTCAGTGCAGTATTTTTCAAATACTTAGGTACTTTTTTTTCTTTTTGGTGAGGAAGATTGGCCCTGAGCTAACATCTGTTGCCAGTCTTCTTTTTTTTCCCTCTCCAAAGCCCCAGTACATAATTATATATTCTAGTTGTAAGTCCTTCTAGTTCTTGTAAGTGGGATGCTACCACAGCATGGCTTAAAGAGTGGTGCTAGGTCCACACCCAGGGTCTGAACTGGTGAACCCCCGGCTGCCAAAGTGGAGTGTGCAAACTTAACCATTCAGCCACAGGGCTGGCCCCTATGTGTGTGATTTTTATTGCTGTGCCATTGTGATCATGCTTTATGTTGCCTCAGCCCTGGTTTTGGATCCAGGCTCTCCTGGGCTTGCACTGACCTCAGTGCGCGTGGCCTTGGGATGGCCCTGGAGGCTGTCAGGACAGGCTGGTCCAGGTGGGAGCCACCTGCGGTGTCCGGGGAGCGGGGCCTGCTGTGGGTTAATGCCTTTGTGCATGCCCTGCTGGGGAGCAGTTCTTATTCCCAGCATAGGCCTCTCAGCCTCCATGGAGCTGGATTTGAAGGCCAGACCCCAATGGGTGCCTTTCACACTGCCATGCGGAAGGGCTTTTTTCCCCCAAACATGCAAATTCTTTGGCAAAGTTGAAGCATTTTACAAAACTACATGAAAAATCAGTAAATGTTAATTCAACTAATATTTAACTGTTTCTTCATAAATTTGGCTAACACTGACAAGTTTTCAATGTAGTCTTAAAAAAGCCACACTTCATTATCAGAGAAAACCTAACTGTCAAATGCGGGTGTTTGAGAGCACAAGCCACGTGGGAGGAGCAGTGCGAGGGCAGCGGGGGGCTGCGTGGGCCGCACGGGGCATGGCACCCGTGTCCAGTGGTGCCAGCTCCCTGTGCAGTGCTGGACGGGGTGTGCTAATTACCCTCTCTTTCCAGGTGGATCGGTTGCTGGCTGTTGCTGATTTTGGGCCCCCAGATGAAAACGATGAGTTTATGCAGAATGGTTTCAGGTAATGCGGGGGGAAGTAGGTTTTCCATCCTCCTGGGCAATACTCGTGTGGAGTTGCTGGTTCCCATGGCACTGCACAGTTCTGCACGCTGTGGACTGTCTGCGGGCCAGGCCCTGCCTGTGTCCCTGGGGCCCAGCCTGGTGTCGGCACGTGGCAGCCCTGGCGGCAGCCCAGCAAGCTACCAGCGCCTCAGTGCAGCTGTGGGGAGGGCCTCTGGGCGCCAGGGCCTGCGGCCTCTGCTGTCCTGGCAGCACCTTGTCAAGTGAGGACAGGTGTATCTCCCTCATCCTTTCCATTCACTCGCACATTTTTATTGAGGGCCTACTGCATGCCAGGCCCTGTTCCCGCACTTAGGATTCATCCCTGAACAGAATAGACAGCAGGGTCTTGGGAGCCTGCGTTCTTCTGGGGTGCCAAGAGGAAGCAATAAATGTCTTTGAGCAGGAAATTCAATGTCAGGACGGCGAGGGCCCGTGGGTGGGGGCAGCACTGCAGTTTAAAATCTGACGGCCAGCGCAGGCCTCTGTCTGAGAAAGTGATGTGGGGTTTGGAGGGGTGTGTGGAGGGTCCTGTTCCAGGCGCACGACCAGCTAGGTAGGTTCTCAGCCTGTGCTCCTTAAACTGGCTCCATCACCGTCGCATGGGCCCTCTCTGGAGCTCCAGGGCTGCAGTAACAGCCCGCCTGGTGAGGGATGCTGTTCTTTGGGGACGCCAAGCTAGAGCAGAGGCCCCAAGCAGCAGAGTCCACGGGTCCCGATCAGCAAGGAGGCGGGGAGCCTGATCCGTGGGCCTGGAGACTTTCCAGAGCAGGGCATTAGAGGGTTTAAAGGCGCGACAGGGCCAGATTTGGGCTTTGAAGGGCTTGCTCTGTTTTGCTCCCAGAATGGACTCTTGTCTTCTCTCTTCCTTTGGTTCATCAAGTGGCCTGAGTGATAGATCTGGAGACCCCACCCATAATTCTGCCTAGCTCTCTAAGAGCACTGGCCATGTTTAAATGGAAAAAAATTAAAAATCAGAGCTGTGCCACTCAGGCCCCAGGAATGCTGGCTGAGTGGTTTGGGACTGGGGGGTGCCCGGCCATGCCCCACGTCCTCCCGCTCTCCAGTTTCCCCCAGACATCTGTTAGGATGGTTCACCAGAAGGGGGTGTGGGACGTGGGAAGCGCTGCCCAGGAGCCCACGCTGTTGTCCTGGGTGCTCCTTTGCTTGGTGTGAAGAGTCCTCTTCTCCCCAGCAGGGAACCCAAGGCCCTGAACGCCCTATCACCGTGCAACACCCCGGGCCCCGCCGTGCATTCAGGTGTGTTTGGGATCAACCATGAGGCACTCAACAAGCAGATCATGGAGTATAAGAGGAGGAAAGAGAGAGGGCGTGAGAGGCTGAGCCCCGAGCAGGAGGCTGAGCTGACAAAGCAGACAAAAAAGAGGAAGAAGAGCAAGCGCCGCATGGACGAGGACCTCTCCCCCAAGGACTGCCTGTGGGGGGCGGTCAGTGAAGACGACCTGGCCTACAGTGCAGCCTGTCTGGAGGAGCACAGCACGGTACACGGGTGGGAGCTCCCAGAAGCAGAGCGGGAGCCACAAGTGGAGAGCGATGGCGACAGAAAGGGCCGAGGTGACTGTTAGAGATCTAAGGCATGGACTGGGGCTCCACTTGCTGACCCACCCGTGTCTGCACGTGATGCAGCTCTGCCTGAGGGAGGCCCTCGTGTGCAGAGCACCTTGAGGCACGCACGTCCCCCCCTGAGCCCCCCATGTGGCTGTGAGGAGAGGATGGCCTGCAGGGAGCAGAGAGAAATCGTTCCCATTGACGGCAGTACAGTTCATCCTCATTATTTGCGGATTCCATAATTGCAGATTTTCCTGCTGACTAGAATTTCCTTGTAACCATGTGGCACCTTCTCGTCATTCTCTGACGCGCAGAAAGGTGAAAATTTGAGTAATCGATGCACAGGGTCCCGGTTAAGTTCCAGCAAGGCAACCCTTTGCCCTCTTGTTTCATATGTAAACAACTGTCCTTTTCACGATCTATTTAGTGTCACGTTTTTCACATTTTTGTGCCTTTTGATGATGATTTCACTGTTTAAAAATGGCCCCAAGCCAACCCCGTGGCCCTAGTGGTTAAGCTTAGCGTGCTCTGCTTTGGCAGCCTGGGTTCAGTTATTAGGCACAGACCTACACCACTTGTCCGCAGCCACACTTTGGTGGCATCCCACATACAAAATAGAGGAAGACTGGCACAGATGTTAGCTCTGGGGCAATCTTTCTCAGCAAAAAAAGGAAAGAAAAAAAGGCCCCCAAGCATGGTGCTTCAGTGCTGTCTAGTTTTCCTAAGTGCAAAAAGGCTGTGACATGCCTTTCAGAGAAAACGTGTGTTAGAGAGATGTTGAAATAAACCGTTACTTAAGTGTGATGTAGAGAAACATTCTCTTGGACTGGGGGCATCTCCTTTTCCCAAGCATCATCCACCTTGAAATAACAAAAAATGGCATTAACAAAGTTTAGATAATCAGAGAACGGTGCTCTATTAAGATAAGCAAGGAAGCTTGCAAATGGCTTTTCAGAGAGTGAATTTCCATTTTTATAAATTCTTCCAGGAAGGACAGCATTGCCATTTCCTCTGCAACAGCGGCAAGCTCCCGGTGCCGCTTTCTCCGTAGGTGTCTGGGACCGGGCGCTGTGCCTGGCAGGAACGTGGTGCCGAGACGCTCTGTCTTTGCCAGCACAGCACAGCTGTCCCTGTTGCGGGGACAGCATCACAGGACATGGGCAGAGCACTGCGACGCTGCAGGCGTGTTGTCGTTTGGTGGCGTTTGTGCCATCCTGCCTGCCCCAGGAGGGCATGCGCACCCTGGTGTGTGGTGCTCTTCCTTGCGAGCACAGTGGCTTATTCAGTTACCTCCCTCCTGAGCAAAGAAGAAACGTCCAGAGGGAGGATGGATGTGTTTAAGTGTCTGCGGGATTTGCTCTAATCAGGCATGTAAGGTGGCGGGCTTGGAGACAGCTGCCTCTAAACAAGAGTTCATTGCCTGCGGTTCCCGCGAGCAGGGGGCCTCCATGCCACGCTGGGCCTCACAGGGAAGCACGAGGCTTGGTCGGGAGGTAGAGGGAGTGGGGAGCACAGGGGGTGGCTTCTGCAGGAAGGGATGGGCACGGCAGAGAGGCAAGTTTGGGCAGGCCTAGGTTTGGATGGTCTGAGTAATTTCAGCAGGTCCTGGGCCATCAGGGTGGTCTCTGGTTGTCCAGTACCTCGCCCTGGGGGGATTGGGGCAGGGGACATGGTGGCCTGGGAGTGTAAACCGGGTGAAAGAAGTGATCGGGGACCTGGGTCTGGATTGGCTGGTACCATGAGAGGTGTGCTTACAGTGGAGCCATCTGCTGTCTCCAGGAGTTAGTGTCCTCAGTGGGGGCATCTCTCCCTAACTGGCAAGGCCGCAGGATGTCAAAAGATCGTAAATACAGAAAATAAAAACATGGTTAATAATGACGCCACAGCACTGAGCAGCGTGCTCTACTGACCACTGTTTCCAGTCTGACTGCAGGAAGTGCTGAGGGCGAGTGTGGCAGGGCCCCTGGGTGGTGATGCCGGGGCACAGCAAAATGTCAGTGTGCCCATCAGTCTTCCATGTGTCACAGGAGTGGGGATTGCGGGACAGGCTGGTCCAAGAGGCTGGCTTGCTCCTGTCTTTCCATTTGTGACTCAGGGCTAAACTCTGTATAAAGTTAACAAATGGCAGGAACAAAATTTTTTTCAGACCCAGAAAATTTTGTTTATATTCCAAACTGTTACAGGAAGGTTTTAAGACAATTTGTAAAGTTAGACAAAACACCATGTAATAGTTTGAGAGTGAAAATAAGGGGCCAGGGACTGGACAGAGTTTGTATTTGGGCCAAGAGTAGAAGGAGCAAAGTAAGTCTCCACAACAGGAGAAGAGGGTGCTGCTGCTGCTGGGGTCGAGCTTGCGAAGGGTGGGAGTCGATGCCATGGATCCGTCTCCGTTTTCTGCCAAGTGCCTCAGGGCAGGTGGTGAAGGATGTACGGCACGTGGACTCAGGCAGAGAGCTCGTATCGTGTCCACATTAGCACCTGGGGTGCAGCACTCTGCACGTTTTTAAGAACTAATTTTGTCTTTAATATGAAAAGAAACAAAACCAAACACAGGACTTCCCAAATACAAAGACTCCTTCCTGGTCCACTTTGGTTTCCTTAAAAGAATTTGAAACTTGAGTCACTTACAGCATATTCAGAGGACCTCCAGGCTGTGAACACGTGGAGATGGGGGCTGGTGTGTCTCTTCCTCTGGCTGTTCCTGGAACCCTTTTACAGTGAATGGGTAATCTGCATGTGGAGCTTCAGATAGTGACCCAAAGTCCCACCACCTGCATTTACTGAAGACAGCAAGACCAAAGGACTGACCATGGGAATCTTAGGACTGTCTGAGCAGCCAAAGAACCCAACTGAAAGTAACCAAGTATTGAGCAACTGAAAACACATAAGAGAGAAAAACCGACAGGCTCCCGGGGAGTACTGCCTACAAAAGATGTTGTTTTTTGGTCTTTGAAACGTCATGTTCTTCAAAAGGACTTTCCTGCCTGGAGTCTTCCATCTGATGTCTTGGCCTTCCAGGTCCTCTCAGTGAAGTTCAGAGCATCTCAAAGTTTCTTAAGGAATCTTCTCTATCCAAAAGTTTGTGATACGTGTAATCACATGTATTTATTATACATGGAATAAAAAGAGTAAGTACTTTTCATCATAAGAAAAACATATTGAAAACATCACCGTCAAATCTGTGACCTGTTCAAGCTCAGGTGAAATGAAAGCTCTAGTTGCTGTATCTGATTTCACAGGATCTGTGGGGCCTGTGTCACCCCACCCCTTACCTTGTATTCAACACCAGCCTGTTGAGAAGCATGGAGACCTGCTTCTGAAAATCCTCTTCCAGAATTTGCTCGGTACTTAATTGAAGGTTGTCAAAATTATGTAAAATCCAACACTGGAAAGAATAATGCATCATATATGACAAAATAGAACTCAAAATTGCCTTTTAACAGGTGGAGATGAAGAACCAAAATCAATGAGATGAAATTTGACGGGGATACACATAAATTCCTGTATTTGGGGTTTAAAGTATTAATTATTAAACTATAGGGTTGTGGCTCCAGTGAAAAAGGTTCTGGTGGTTTCACTGTGTGTGTTCTGACCTGAGCCCATGCAGGTGCGGCTGCTGATGGCAGCTGAGGTGCAGTGATGGGCTGGCCGTCCCAGCAACGTGCACTCAGCAGTGTACACCTGGCATCTGACGGTCCATGGCACCATGGTTAAACAGGACTTCGACAGAAGGAAACTGTGCCCCTGGAAATGGTCTGCTAAGATACGCAGGGGAGGAGGAGTCAGGGCCTTGCAAAGCGGCAAGGTCATTCCATGGTAGAGCCAAGGCCAGGATGGCAGGAGATGCCAAGAATGAAGCTGCCCCTGGAAGCCATCAGCCCTCGGCCGGAGACACCTACGAGTCCGCGGCAGCTTTGAATCTGCGTTTGGCCTTGAGATGTTCCTTCTGTTAGAGTCAAAGTTTCCTTGCTAAGTACCATTTGACTTTCATGTCTCCCCCTCCTTCCCATTCCAGAGGTGAGCCCCAGCTCCTTACTTGTCACCTGCCTCCAGGCTCACTTGCTCCAGGACCCCTCGGGACACATGTGGATGACATCATTCAAGCCACAGCCCCTTGAATAGAGTCCATACTCATGCACAGCCTCTTGGGGTGCCTCACTGCACTTGCTTCTCTTCCTACAACAACTTCATCTTGGCACATGCTCTTCCTGCTGCTTCCTGCCTCACCCTGGGTGCCCCTTCCTCTAGGGAGCCTTCACTGAACCCCCAGATCTTGGTGGCAGGCTCCCCCTAATACCTGTAATCCAGACCTTACCACACTGGATGGAATCAATTTCTCGGCTGCAGCTCCCTGAGGAGAGAGACTACCGTCCTTGAAGTTTCCCAAGCCAGAGTAAGGTACGTGTTGATTGACTAATGGAATATTCAAGTTTACTGTGAGATCAAGTACAGACGTTCTTGCTGGCTCAGAGGGAGGGGAACATGACCAGCAAGTGTGGGAGTGGCTGCAAAGCTCCTTCTCACCCCATGCCTGAGGACAGCAGAGGCGAGGCAGGAATGTGGAGACAGCAAGAAGTCGACTAAAAAAGAGTCATCTGTCATTGGGATCATTGGAGAAATGGGGGCTTGAGGATGAATGAGATACACAGAGAAAGGAGGCAAGAAGCAGGTTTTGTGGATACAGGGAGGACAGGGGTGCTGGATCATCAGATCCCAAATTGAGCAGGACAGGGGTGCTGGGTCATCCAGATTCCTACCTGACCAATGAGGCACATGAGCACTGGGTCATCAGATCCAACCTCAGCAGTGAGGACAGGAGCACTGGATCATCAGATCTGACCAGAACAGTGAGGACAGGAGCGCTAGATCATCAGATCTGACTGGAGCAGTGAGGACAGGAGTGCTGGATCATCAGATCTGAGCTGAGCAGTGAGAACAGGAGCACTGGATTATCAGATCTGAGCTGAGCAGTGAGGACAGGAGCGCTGGATCATCAGGTCTAACCTGAGCAGTGAGGACAGGAGCGCTGGATCATCAGATATGAGCTGAGCAGTGAGGACCTGAGCACTGGATCATCAGATCTGAGCTGAGCAGTGAGAACAGGAGTGCTGGATCATCAGATCTGAGCTGAGCAGTGAGAACAGGAGTGCTGGATCATCAGATCTGACCTGAGCAGTGAGGACAGGAGTGCTGGATTATCAGGTCTAACCTGAGCAGTGAGAACAGGACGCTGGGTCATCAGATCCGACCTGAGCAGTAAGGACAGGGGCACTGGATCCTACAGATCCAGACTGAGGAGGAAACAGTGACCTGATGCTGCAGAGGGCATCTCAGCGATTTGGCTCTTAAACCTGTACTCTGGATTCAGTACTTGGATCTGCCACTTAGTAACTGAGTGACCGCTCTGCTGTTCCCTCACCTGTCGCTGGGTAACAATCATGTCTATTTCAAAGGATTGCTGTGGGGATTAAGTGAGTTGACATGTGGAAGCACTTAGCAGAGCCTTTCACACGGTCCGTGCTCAGTGAGTCTTGGTGGTTCTTGATGCTGCCTTCGTAAGATTTTGGTTTCAGTGATGAAGGATGGAGGGGAATCAGTCCATTGGGTGTTGTTTGTGGAGAAGTATACAAGCTACTTCATGAGGACATGCACAGCAGGATCTACAGACTCCTGTTTGAAGTTGGATGGCCCTCTGTAGTGTGACCTCTGGACGTGGCTGAACTGTACATGTGGCCAAGGTTTTTGCATCCTTGTGACCTGCCAAGATGACAGGAGATCAAAGTCTGTGTCCTGTGAGAAGTAAAATTTGCTTATCAGAACCCAAAGTGCTGATGATAAACACAAAGAGCCTTGTATGGGCAAACATCTCGGATCCAAAGATAAATCCTGCTGGGAAAGCAGAAGCACAGCCTCCCACCCACAGGTCTTGTCTTGGAGAACGTGCACACACACTGTAGCGTTCTGGTATTAATTTGAATACCGTCCAGCTCTGCATTTCAAAGAAACCTGACTGGGAAGCTAGATATTAACAAGTTGTGTTCATTCTGGAAAGTGAGGCTTAGCATAGTGTATTGTTAGGAATAGACTTCCTATGACCTCCAACGTTGAGACCTGAGCTGCGACCACAAGCTCGCCTGGTGGAGCCCTCAGCTGGCTCCTGGGGTCTCAGAAGCCCTCCAGGAGGATATGGGACTCACCCAGGCGTCCCAGGATGGGTGTATGGAGGAGACAAAAAGACACAACAGTGCTGCAGAGCCCAAGGCTGATGGGTGTTCAACAAGACCCGTCAGGTCCTGTAGGACTTCTCTGTTTCCTTTCCAAACCTCCCTCCCCTGCCGTTCTCATTGCAATCCTCAAGCCCCCACAGGCTCAGATGTGATGCCTTGTCTTTCTAGGTGCTTCCTAGGTATCTTCTGGTGCTCCTATATTGCCAGGCTGACACCAAATCTCACACACATGTCCTTGGAGGTTGAGGGAATGATGCCCCAGCTCCATATGGAAATCCAGGCTGACACCAGAACTCACACACATGCCCTTGGAGGCTGAGGTAATGATGCCCTGGCTCCATGTGGAAATCCAGGCTGACACCAAAACTCACACACATGCCATTGGAGGCTGAGGGAATGATGCCCCAGCTCCATGTGGAGATTCTTGGCACTGTAGCAGCGTCTGTGTTGAAGAATAGATGTGTCTTCAGCCGCTTCCTTTGGGAGGAGCCCCTGCTTTGCAGCAATGATGATCAGCCCCAAACTGGCCCAGACTCAAGAGGATATTAGCAGAATTCCAGCTTTCCTAGATCTCATGGCAGCTTCCCCTTTCAATCCCGCTCGCCACCACCTCAGTGAGCGTGTCACTGCAGCACTCTCAACAACCTCCCCTGCCCTGGCCTTTGTTCCTAAAACTTTGAATCTTGGTGAGACAAGGGTTGGGGTCTTGCTTTTTCCCTTCCTAGAACAGAAACTATACAAATTGGCCCATCTCTTTCCAAGTTGTTGGCCAAGCAAGACACCAGGAGATACTGTCTGTTTGCAAGGCACAGAGGGCAGATGGGAGATCCTGTTACATACCCTGAGGACATGGATGCTCTGAGTGCCCAGGACCCGTCTCTGCAAACATCCAAGCAGCATCCTCCATGCAGCTGCTTTCTCTGGAAAAAACTCATGTTCCACTAACCGGGCACTTTGCTAAGACAGGACAGCATGGGAGGCAGAAGTTCTGACAGCCTCTGGGTCTCACTGTCCCTCTATGTAGTGCACACAGGTTATCAGCCAAATGTTAGGAGACCTCACAACTCTGAGGAGTCTTTGGTGAAGGTGGACGCAGGACATCTTGTTATGCCAGGTAACCTGAGGTGACGCACAGTCATGATTACAGCTGCTCCAGAGATCAGAACCCAGATGTTCCTGGTAAATAAGGAAGCAACTAGTTTCCATCTATTTGCGTGTATGTGTGTGTGTGAGGAGGATTGTCCCTGAGCTAATGTCTGTGCCAATCTTCTTCTATTTTTTTTTTTTTTAATGTGAGATGCTGCCGCAGCATGGCTTGAAGAGCAGTGCTAGGTCCACACCTGGGATCTGAACCTGTGAACCCCAGGCCACCGAAGCAGAGTGCGTGAATTTAACCACTATATCACTGGGCCAGCCCCTCTATTTTTTTTTTTAACTTTTCAGTGCCTGAAGGCAGAACAGAAAAGTTGTAGCCTACAATATTTCATTTAGCTCTGGATGATGCATGCCAGTTTTGTAAAATGCACATCCCTACGACACCATTTTCCATGTGTATTTTCAAATTCACTTATGCAAAGCACCACTCCACATGGGGCATACGACTATTAAGTACAGCTTTTTAAAACGTGCTGATCTTGGAAGGATATGTGTAGAAAGAACTCGCAAGCGTTTGGTAAAGTCTCTTCACTCAGCCCCAAACATGAAACACCCCTCTGTGCCTCCACTCTGCATGCAGGTGGCTCGCACACAGGCTCTGGAGAGGTGCTTGATGCAGGCTCTGCAGAAATGAGTCAGAGGAATGTGGTGGGGAGAGATGCCCACAGCTGGCACGTGTTCTGGGGGGCTGCGAACTGCATCAGAAGAGCAGGCAACTCTTCACATCTGAGTGACTGGCACAATGGTGGCGTCCATGTTGTGTATGCTGGTCCTTCCATTTGGACGAGTTGAATTCCTGATGTTGGTCCCTGCTTAGGCCCATGATTTGTAAATCAGCACATGGGCTGGATGCCTGCATCATACACCACTGAGATCCAGAAGGTTCATGAGGAGTCAGTGGCTCCCATCTGGCTCCCACACTTAACCACTTGGTCTTCAAGGCAGGTTTTGTTGGTGTTAATCTTGGTCACAAAGCCAAGAACAATTGTGTGAGTGTATTTTAGTTACTAAAAGGAAAGCAGAGGAAGAGCCATTGAGAAATGACACAGGATTCACTGCAGGTTCTTGCCTGAATTCTATTTACATTAGCAGAGCCTTGCAGTGGGCTACATGTAGCCTCAAAGCACGCACTAACGTGTGGGGGCCTGTGCATGTGTATGTATTCATCCGTGCAAGTGTATGTGAGTGCCCACGTGCATGTGTGTGTGCGGTGAGTACCTTTGCAAAAGCCACTAGGCCTGCAAGGTCTCAGGCACAACGTTCATAACAGGCACTCCTGTCAAGCCATTGTCTTACGGGTTTCCTCTGTCTCGGGAAGCTCCAGTGGAGTTGGAAGGTAGGGTCCTATATTGTTGCAAAACTCTACTTTTTTGGGGTGGAAATACGTTGGAGGTTTCTGCTCTTTTCCATAATAAAATAACTTTGAGAATGTTCTGTTGATGTGCAGCAATGTCTGGATCCCCCTCTGGGATCTGTGGTAACAAGCTGTGCCCAGAGCTCAGAGTGGCTACCCTGGCCCCCAGCTTGCAGCACCCTCCCAGGGGGATGCTGGTTCTTGAGCATTTGTGATAAGATGGAGGGTATGAGGGTGTCTGATCTTAGGAGAGGGCTTGGGGGAGGGATTTGCTGACCCTCGACACAGAGACAGCCTACAACATGAAAAAACTCCAGCAAACTTTGGGAAGGGGAGAATCTGATTTCCAGAGATACCACATTATTAGATTCTAATGTCTAGTTTTCAACAACAACAACAAAGTCACAAGGCATACAAATATACAGGAAAGTATGGCTCATTCAAAAGAAAAAATAAGTCAACAGAAACTGTCCCTGAAAAGCACCTGATGGCAGATCTACTAGACAAAGACTTTAGAGCAACTGTCTTCAAGATGCTCAAAGCACTAAAGGGAGATGTGGAGAAAGTCAAGAAAATAGTATAGGAACAAAATGGAACTATCAATAAAGACAGAAAACATGAAACCATAAAGAAATTCTGAAGCTGAAAAGTAACTTAAATGGATATTCACTAGAGGGATTCAAAGGCAGATTTGAGCAGTCAGAAGAAAGAAATAGCAAACTGGAATATAAGACAATGGAAATTATTGATTCTGAGGAATAGAAAGAAAAAAGATTGAAGAAAAGTTAACAAAGTCTAAGGGACCTACGGGTACCACCAAAAGGACCAATATACCCATTGTGGGAGTCCCAGAAGGAGAAGAGAGAGAGAAAGGGATAGAGGATATTTGAAGAAATAGTGGTTGAAAATTTCCCAAATTTGATGAAACATCCAGGAAGCTCAGTGAACTCCAAGTAAGATGAACTCAGAGACTCACACTGAGACACAAAATCAAACTTTCAAAAGCCAAACACAAAGACTATTGAAAGCAGCAAGAGGAAAGCAAATGGTCACATACAAGGAATCCTCAAGTAGATTAACAGATTTCTCATCAAAAACTTTGGAAGTCAGGAGGAAGTGGGCTGATAAATTCAAAGTGCTAAAAGAAAAAAACGTTTCGATCAAGAATATTATAATCAGCAAAATTGTCCTTCAAAAGTGAGGGAGAAATTAAGACATTCTGAGATACATAAGAGCTGAGATAGTTATTTAGCATTAAACATGCCCTGTAAGAAATGCCCAAGGGCGTCCTGCAGGTGAAATGAAAGGACACTAGACAGTAACTCAAAGCCAGATGGAGAAATACAGATCTCAATAAAGGTAAATACAGGGGCAATTATAAAATCTGCTATTATTGTAACAACAGTTTGTAACTCCACATTCTGTTTTCTACATGATTTAAGAGACTAATGCATTTAAAACAATTATTAGTTTATGTTTTGGGCACACAATGTATAAAGGTGTATTTTTGTGACATCAACAACCGAAAGGGGTGGGGACAGAGCTATAAAGAAGCAAAGTTTTTGTATGTTATTGAAGTTAAGCAGCTATAAATTCAAATTATAGTGTTATAGCTTTAGGATGTTAAATGTGATCCCCATGGTAACCACAAAGAAAATAGCTATAGAGTATACACAAAAGGAAATTAAGAAGAAATTTAAATGTTTCAGTACAAAACTATCAACTAAACAGAAAAGACAAGAATGCAGGAAAGGAAGGACAAAAAAAGCTATAAGGCATATAGAAAGCAAAGAGCACAATGACAGAAGTCCCTCCTTGTCAGTAATTATTTAAATGTAAATAGATTAAACTCTCCAATGACAAGACAGAGATTGACAGAATGGGTAAAAACATCCAACCATATGCTGTCTACAAGAGATTCACTTTAGATCCAAAGACATAAGTAGATTGAAAGTGAATGGATGGAAAAAAATATTCCATGAAAATAGTAACCACAGGATAGTAGAGATGGCTACACTAACATAGACAAAAAGAACTTTAAATAAAAAAGGATTACATGAGACAAGGGAGGATATTACGTATTAAAAAGTTCAATGAAACATGATATATAACAATTATAAACATTTAGGCACCTAAGAACAGACCATCAAAAATTATGAAGCAAAAACAGAACTGAAGGAAGAAATAGTTCTAGGGGCTGGCCCAGTGGCACAGTGGTTAAGTTTGCACATCCTGCTTTGGCGGCCCAGGGTTCGCCCATTCGGATCCCAGGTGTGGACATGGCATTGCTTGGCAAGCCATGCTGTGGTAGGCGTCCCACATATAAAGCAGAGGAAGATGGGCATGGATGTGAGCTTAGGGCCAGTCTTCCTCAGCAAAAAGAGGAGGATTCGCAGCAAATGTTAGCTCAGGGCTAATCTTCCTCAAAAAAAAAAAAAAGAAATAGTTCTAAAATAACAGTTGGAGACTTCAATACCCCACCCTTAATAATGGATACAACTAGACAGAAGATAAGTAAGGAAATAGAGGACTTAAACCACACAATAGACCTCATGGGCCTGACAGACACACACAGACACTCCGCCCAACAACAGCACACTTTCTTAAGTGCACATGGGACATTTTCCAGGATAGACCATATATCAGGCCAGAAATTCTTTCAATATATTCAAAAACATAGCTATCGTACAAAGTATCTTTTCCAACCATAATGGGATGAAGTTAGAAATCAATAACAGAAATAAAACAAAAATTCACAAATCTGTGGAAATTAAACAACACACTGTTAACCAATCAAGAAGAAATCATACGAGAAATTAGAAAATTCTTAGAGATGATCAAAAATGAAAATACAACATACCAAAACATATGGGACACAGTGAAAGCAGTGTGAAGTGGGACATTTATAGCTATAAATGCTTATGTTAAAAAACAAGATCTGAGGGCCTGTCTGTGGTCTATTGGTTAAGTTCGTGCACTCTGCTTTGGTGGCCCAGGGTTTGCAGGTTCAGATCCCAGATGCAGACCTACACCCTGCTCATTGAGCTGTGCGGTGGTGGCGTCCCACATACAAAATAGAGGAAGATTTGGCACAGATGTTAGCTGAGCAACAATCTTGTTCAAGGAAAAAGAGGAAGATTGGCAACAGATGTTGGCTCAGGGACAATCTTCCTCATCAAAAAGCAAAAAACAAAAAAAAATCCCAAGATCTCAAATCAGCAACCTAATTTTACAACTTAAGGAAATAGAAAAAGAACAAACTAAATGCAAAGCTTTAAAGAAGGAAATAAAGATTAGAGCAGAGATAAATAGACAACAGGAAAACAGGAGAGAATGTCAATGAAACTAAATGTTTGTTCTTCAAAAGGATCAACAAAATTGACAAGCCTTTGGCTAGATGAAGTAAAAAAAGATTCAAATTACTGAAATGGAGAAATTACTACTGATTCTGCAAAAATATAAAGGATTTTAGGAGAGTACTATGAACAATTATACACCAACACATTGGATAAACTAGATGAAAAGGAAAAATTCCTAGAAACACAACCTACCAAAATTAATCATGAAAAATTAGAAAATTGGAATAGAGCTACAATTAGTAAGAAAATAGAATCAGTAATCAAAAATCTACCCACAAAGAAAAGCCCTGGACCTGATGCCTTCACTGGTGATTTCTACCAACCATTTAAAACTAATACCAACCTTTCTCAAACTTTTCTCAAAAAATGAAGAGGAGGGAACATTTTCTAACTCATTATGAGGCCAGCATAACCCTCATATCAAAACCAGACAAAGACACTACAAGAAAAGAAAACTACAGACCAATATCCCTTATGAACATTGATGCAAAAATACTCAACAAAATACTAGCAAACAGAGTTCAGCAGCATATGAAAAGGATAACACCTTTATCCAATTGTGCCACCAAGTTGCATGTATTCCTGGAATGCAAGGATGGTTGAACAGGTGAAAATCAATCCGTGTAATATGCCACATCAACAAAGTGAAGGAAAAAACTGCATGATCATCTCAATTGATGGAGGAAAAAGCATATGAAAAAATCTAACACCCTTTCACGAGCACTCAACAAAATAGAAATTGAAGGAAACTACCTTAATATTATAAAAGCCATATATGAAAAAAAAACCCAGCAAACATAATTCTCAGTGGTGAAAGACTGAAAGCTTTTCCTCTAAGATCAGGAACAAGACAAACATGCTTACTTTTACCATACTTTTAACCACTGTTACCATTCAACATAGTACTGAAGTTCAAGCTAGAGCAATTAGACAAGAAAAAGAAAAGGCATCCAAATTGGAAACGAAGAAGTAAAATTATCTCTGTTTTCAGATGATATGATCTTATATGTGAAAAACCATAAATATTTCACAAAAAAGCTGTTAGATATAACAAATGAATTCCGCAAAGTAGCAGGATATAAAGTCAACACATGAAAAGCAATTGCATTTCTATACACAGACAATGAATGGTCTGAAAAGGAAATTACAAAAGCAATTTCATTTACAATAGCATCAAAAAGAATAAAATACTTAGGAATTAACTTAACCAAGGAGATGAAAGACCTGTACAATGAGAACTACAAAATATTGTTGAAAGAAATTAAAGAAGACATAAATAGAATGGAAACACATCCTATGTCCACGGGTTGGAAGACTTAATATTGTTTAAATGTTAATATTACCCAAAGTGGTCTAGAGATTCAATGCAATCCTTATCAAAATCCCAATGACTTTTTTTGCAGAAAAAGAAAAACTCATCCTAAAATTCATAAGGTATCTCAAGGGATCCCAAGTAGCCAAAACAATCCTGGAAAAAAGAACAAAACTGGAGATTTAACACTTACCAATTTCAAAACTTACTACGAAGCTACAGTAATCAAAACAGTGTAGTACTGGCTTAAAGACAGACATATAGATCAATGGACTAGAACAGAGAGCCCAGAAATAGACCTCACATATATGGCCAAATGATTTTTGACAAAGTTGTCAAGATCATTCAATGGGAGAGTCTTCTCAACAAATGGTGCTGGGAAAACTGGATATTCATATACAAAAGAAAGAAGTTGGAATTACCTAATACCATGTACAAAGAAAGAAGTTACCTAATACCATATACAAAAATTAACAGAAAATGGATCAAAGGCCTAAATGTAAAATGTAAAACTCTTAGAAGTGTGTAATATAAAAACGTAAGTGTAGGGGCTGGCCCCATGGCCGAGTGGTTGGGTCTGCACGCTCTGCTTCGGCGGCCTAGGGTTTCACCAGTTCGGATCCTGGGCCCAGACATGGCACCACGTGTTAGGCCATCCTGGGGCGGCATCCTGCATGCCATGGCTGGAGGGACCCACATCTGAAATGTGCAACTGTATACTGGAGGGATTTGGGGGAAAAGGAGAAAAAAGGGAAAAAAATGTAAATGTAAAACTCTTAGAAGAAAACATAGGACAAGAGCTTCATGACATTGGATTTGGCAATGATTTCTTGGGTACAACACCAAAGGCACAGGCAACAAAAGAAAAAAAAGACAAATTAGACTTTATGAAAAATTTTAAATTTTGTGCAAAGACACTATCAATAGAGTAAAAAGGCAATCCACAGAATGGGAGGAAACATTTGCAAATCATATTTGATAAGGAGTCAATATCCAGAATATATAAAGAATGCTGACAACAACAACAACAACAACAAACCAATTCAAAAACAGGCAAAGGATTTGGATAGGAATCTCTCCAAAGAAGATATACAAATGGCCAATAGGCACATGAAAATATGCTCAACGTCACTAATCATTAGGGAGATGCAAATCAAAATCACAATGGGATACGACTTCACATCCAGTAGGATGGCTACCATTTAAAAGAAAAAAAAAAGAAAATAACAAGTGTTGGGAAGGATGTGGAAAAATATGAACCTTGCACATTGTTGGGAATGTAAATGGTAGCACCAATGTGGAAAACAGTATGGCAGTTCCTTAAAAACTTAAAAATAGAATTACCAAATGAAGCAGCAATTCCAATTTTGTGTATATACCCTAAAGAACTGAAAGCCAGGTCTCAATGTCACAACAGCATTATTCCAGTAGCTAAAAGGTAAAAGCAACCCAAGTGTCTATTGATGGATGAATGCATAAGCAAAATGTGTTCTAGCCACACAATGAAATGTTATTCAGCCTTACAAGAGAAGGAAGTTCTGCAGTATGCTGCAATGTGGAGGAACCTGGAGGAAGTTATGCGAAATGAAATCAGCCAGTGACAAAAACACAAATACTGTATGACTCCACTTATGTGAGATACTTAGAGTTGTCAAAATCATGGAGACAGAAAGTAGAAAGGTGGATGCCAGGGGCTGGGAGATGGTGAAATGGGGAGTCAGTGTTTAATGGTTAACAATTTCAGTTTTACAAAGTGAAAAGAATTATCGAGACGGATGGTGGCGATGGTTGCACAACAATGTGAATGTACTTAATACACTGACCTGTACTCTTAAAAATGGTTAAGATGGTAAATTTTATGTTATATGTATTTTACCACAATAAAATCAGAAAAAAGGGTACAAATAGCTTTCATACAAAGATTCAAGAAAGACGTAAAATTTTATCTTATTCACACTTATAACACTTCTGAAAAAATATGCACAGGTCTACAATCGCTTGTCTGAAATCCTTAGGGTCTGAGGCAGCACAGTGTATCAAAACATTAATATTTATGCAGTTAAACACGTAAATATTCACACTAAGTAGCTTAACTAGAGGAATGCCCTTGGGAAAAAGAAGGTGATGACAGTCAGCATGGCTGCGACTCACCAGAAGCTGACTGAGCACTGGGCAGTGTCATGAGTGCTTCCCCTGGACAGTCCTTGTATTCCGTGCAGTGACCCCGTGCTGGAGGTCCTGGCAACCCCATATTCCAGATGCAGCTGCTGAGGCTCTGAGTGGCTCAGGAACTAGCCCCAGGCCACCCGGCTGATAACTGGCAGCTCTGGGACTGTCCACCAGTTTGATGAAAGTCCCACTGATCTTGATGCATTCCATGGGGTTGAGGCATGGCAGCCTGTGAGGCGGATGGAGTCCTCCACCTTCTTCCTTGCCAGCCGAAATCCAGTCGGGCCGCATGTTCCCTCCTCAGGCCAAGGCACCCAAGTGGCTCTTCTCGTCAGCACTGGGTTTAGAAATGGGCGCCTGGCCTAGGAGGAGTGAGGGTGATGTGGGATCAGCGAGCCGAGGAGTTGAAAGAAAGATTTCTTGGACTCTCAAGGTCTGGCAGTAGTGCTCTTTTATTTAGAGAATAGCATGGAATAACATGGGGACAGGACCCACGGGCAGTAAGAGCTGCAAACATGGGTTGAGGGTGGGGCTAAATTTAAGGCATAGGTATGTGAGTAATCTCTTTACAAGACAAAGGAAAGAATATGTAAAAAACAGTCGTTAAGATGGTATCAGTGTAGGTGGGGTCTGGTTATGGGGTGGTCCTATAACTTTAGATAAGAATCAGACCGGATTAAGTCAGGATGCCCTATGCTTCCAGGAGGATGGTGGTGGAGGGAGTCAGCTACATGAGGTTGCCAGACAAGCACAATAAACAAGACTTTGTCCTTGCCATCCCCATTAAGAGTTCCTAGAGATAAGGTCATGCCCCCTTCCTCCTGGTGCAGAGTGGGAGACACCCCCACAGATGGAGACTTCCTTCACAAATGCAAATGTCTCTCATCAAAGGGCAAGCAAATTCCACTCCTCAGAGCCTCCTTCCCATCTGCAGTTTTTAAAAGTAACCAGCCTAAAATAATCCTCATCAAGGGCACGTGAGGAGACACCCCGCTTCGTGCCTCTAGACACTGTGGCTTGATGACGTGCCAGGCAGATGTGAGACCACTCGGACAACCATGGCCTGGAGGTCTCTGAGCTACATCCTTCACATCTGCCCCTTTTCACCTGTTAGGTGAGATGATGAGGATCTGTATTAAAACCAACTCACTTCCTCCTGTTAATTGCATCCAAAAGCATCCTGACAGATACAATCACTGAGGAATCCCCAATTGAAATCCAAGTGTGGCAGGGAGGCGTCTAGGCGAGCTCATATTAGCCATTAACACCATCCAAGGTCACAGAGCCAGTCAGCCTGTAGTCCTCTCCACTCTGCTGATCCCCAGCTGTGGGTGGAGGAGCCCCCTTAGACCGGGCACTCCGCCTGCCGCCTCACACGTCTGCCTCCTGCAGTGGAGAGGAGCGCGGCCGCTGGGCAGCCCTTGGGAGAGGCACCCGCGAGGGAGGCCTGAGGGTGACGGCCTGGGGCTGCTCGTCCTTGGCGCACGTCTGACGCGCAGCTGCCCCGCGGAGGGCTCGCTGTTCTAGCCATCTGCTCGTTACCCAGGAGGCTGTTGCTCTCGCTTTTCTCTGAGGTCCGGTTTGTGTCAGGCCCGGCGTGTCCCGGAGCAGTGAGGACACCCTGGAGAAATTCAGGCACGGGAAACCAGAGAGAGAGAGAGAGGATGGGTGGAGGGAGAGGGAGGAGGAAAGGCACGCGGAGAGCCAGCCCCAGGCCGCCCTGACTACTGCCGGGTGTGGGCTTGCAAGATTGGTCCTCATCCCACAATTAGGGAAACTGAGGCCAGGGCAGAGGTGAAGTGGTGGGCTGGAGTTGCTAACCAGGTGCCTGGGTCAGAGCCCAGGCTCTATCAGCAGACTCTCGGTGCCTCCGAAAAGGCAGCCGTGGGCACGTGTCGGAGAAAACCGTGCTGGCCCCTCACTGTTCACGGGGCCCCAGCCGGAGCTGCAGGGGCTGCCTCCCGTCCTGAGGGAGAGGCCACACCCGGGGCTTCCCAGCTCCCCAGACGTCCCGCTTCCACGAAGCCAGGAAGTCCGGGAAGTCCGGGAAGTCCGAGAAGCGGGATCTGGGGAAGCCCCCGCCCGAGCCAACCACGTGAGCAGATTAGTGAAGTCGTTCTCTGCGTTCTTACATCCTACAGAGGCCTTTCACTGCGAAACTGCTGCTGAAATGTGAGAGGCCCTCACACGTTTGGGTCTGAGGAACTCTCCCGCGTCAGCGTCTGTCATTGTTAGCGTAGGTCAGCTTCAGCATGCGTGCCCGGGGACTGGTAAGGCCAGACTCGGGCCAGCTCCAGCCTTCCCGACTCGCAGGTCCAGCCGAGCATCTGCATTTCTACTGAGTTCCCTGCCGGCCCAGGAAGCACACTCTGCAAACCCCCAGGACATTTCGAGACGGGGCGGGGAACTTAAGCGTCCCCCGGAGGCCCCAGAAGGGAACAGACGCTGCTCGGTGAGTCTCAGCCCGCACTGCACGTCGTCGGAAGCCCCGCCTCCAGACTGCGTTTCCAAGACGCCTGTCCTGGGCCCTCCCGCACCAACTACATTGGCATCTCCACCGGGCGGCTGGGGCCTCGCGGCCCAACTGAGAGGCCGCCGTGGAGAGCTCCTGCTCCGGGGGTGCTGTCCCTTTGCTGAGTCTTCCAATGTCACCTCACACAGAACCTCTGGCTCCCCTAAGGCCCTGGACCTGCTCAAAGGACCAGAAGTCCAGTCTTCCAACCCACTCCATTTCCAGGAGTGAAAGTCCAGGTTTTAGACAAGAAACTTCAGGTCCTTTGCAAAGCTGCCAGCTCCCTTGAAGGGCAAACGGGTGGGTGTCTTTATGGGGACGAAGGAAGGCACCTCCCAAGGCCAAGGGTAAACAAGAAGGAACAGAGATGCAGGATCGCGAGAGCAAATTCGAGGCAGGACCGGCACAAGCCCGGGCCTGGTCAGGGTGAGGGAGCAGAGGCCTCCTGGGGCTGGCTGAAGACGGTGGGAGGAGGAGGGTGAAAGGAGCTACCCTGAGGAGACAAGAGGAGCAAAGAGCTGGGGCGGGCACCCCACAGGCAAAGGGCACAGCGTGGGGCACAGTCAGGCATCTCTGCTCCTGCTCTACTGTTTTGGGCCCAATGAACACAAATGCAACGTCCCTCCTGCCACCTGCGCACTCACAGTGGCAAGAAATACATTCTAACCCAGGAGGGAGATGAGCTCGGGTGACCCCAGCTCCCGGGGTAACTCCTGGGAACACTTGGTGTATTTCTCTCCAGTCTTCTTTCTATGAAAGTATTTAAAAATGGGATCATGATGCACATACCTTTTTAAAAAATAAAATTTCACTCTGAAACATTCCCTAACTTACAGAAAGGTTGCAAGTTCAGTACAGAACACTGTTTTTTTTTAAGATTGGCACCTGAGCTAACAACTTTTGCCAATCTTTTTTTTTTTTTCTTCTTCTTCTTCTCCTCAAAGCCCCCCAGTACACAGTTGCATACTCTAGTTGTGAGCGCCTCTGGTTGTGGCATGTGGGACACCGCCTCAGCATGGCCTGATGAGCGGTGCCATGTCTGCACCCAGGATCTGACTGGTGAAACCGTGGGCCACTGAAGCGGAGCGCATGAACTCAACCACTTGGCCATGGGGCTGGCCCCCAAAACACTTTTTTTCTAAATTATTTGCAAGTCAGTAGCAGACCTGATGCCCATGACCACTGTTGACATGTATTTTTTAAATGCGTGTTTCCTACAAACAGGGACATTTTCTTACAAAACCACAGTGCAACCGTCAAAATCAGTATGTTAAGGTTGACACATTAACACCATCCAAGACAGGCTACATAATCTGTGGGGCCCAGTGCAACACAGAAATAGGGGCACCTTGATCAACCAGCGAGAATTTCAGGACGGTGCCCAGTGAGTGTTAAACCCTGCACAAAACCCCCTTGACCACACGTGGAGTAGCCCCTGAAGCTGGCCTGGTGCCAGGAACCTCTGACCCTCCAGGGTCTGCCACCTGCCCCTGCAGTGCCCCTACAGCAAAGGGCTGGTCTCAGGCTCCTGCTGGATTTGCCTGTCGGCCTCCTCAATCCCCTTCGCTCAAAAGAGCCTCAGGCTCCTGCAGGCTCCAGGACCCTGAGGTGCTTTGAGGGGTGCAACCCAGTTATTCTGTGGAACATCCCTCAATCTGGGCTCCTCTGGAGCTCCCTCTTGATTAGATACGGGATTTGCATCTTTGGCAGGAACATCCCAGCAGTGATGCTGTGTTCTTGGTTTGGGCATCTGTCTCCTGGTAACGTCCATGCTGATGACCTGATGTCAGGCTGTCTGCCGCCGCGACACTGTGACATCACTCCTCCATCTCCCTAATTAATACCTATTTCTGGGGAGGTGTTCAGAAACTATGTAAATGTCCCATTCCTCATCAAACTTTCATTTTATTCAGTTATTATATCAGTATGGACTCAAGGTTTTCATTTTATTCAATAGTTAGATTCCATTTCTAGAGTTAATTTATTTTGATGCTTAAATGTCCCCAGTTTGGACAGTGGGAACCTGTGTTAGTTTCCTGTGGCTGCTGTAACAAATTACCACAAACTTGGTGTCTAAAATTCATTGTCTCACAGTCCTGGATGCCAGAAACCCAAGGTTGCTGTGTCGGCAGGGCCACGGTCCCTCTGAAGGCTCTAGGAGAGGGTCCTTCCTCGGCTCTTCCAGCTTCTGGAACCTCGCCTTGGGGCTGAAGCTGCCTGTGTCCAAGTTTCCCTCTCCTTCCTCGTGTTAGGACACCAGTCATTGGACTCAGGGCTCACCCTAGATCCAGGATGGTCTCATCTTGAGATTGTTAACTAATTCATCTGCAAAGACCATATTTCCAAATAAGGTTCACTTGTAGAGGCTCCTTGTGGGCGTGAATCTGGGGCAGATGCTATTCGACCCACCACCGAGCCCTTGAAAGACTGCTCTTCTTCATGCCTCTCCTTCTTGAGCACTTCCTGACTTTCCGGCACAAGAAGGAGTTCCAGGCTCCTGTACTGTCCCTGTCCCAACCCTGGAGTCGACCACTCCCCTCCCTCAGTGGAGAAGCGAATCCAGAACCAGGGTCTGGACACGAGGTGTGCCCACTGCACTGGAGTCACTGTGCTAACACACACACGTATCAACCTCTCCATTTCCACATGTTGCAACCTTACCGAGACAGACACACATGTGTTCTTCAGAAACAGACATTGAGAAGCAGTTTGGGGCAAGATGTGTATAGGGCCCAACCTCGTGGAAGAAAGGGTAGGAAGCAGACTGGGAAGGGGGAGAGGTGTGATGGAGGCCTGAAGTGTCCCCGGTCAGGGAAGCCACTGTGCTCAATGTCCCACCTTGCACAGTGGGCTGCCTCAGGAAGACATGACCTTGGGAGAGTTGCTAGATAAAATACAGGACACCCAGTTAAATTTGAAATTCTGAAATTCAGATTTAACTGTATGCCCTGTGTTTTTACTTTTTCTCAGTATGGGAAACCTTGACCTCAGTCACCTGGTCCCTGCAGCTGAGGCACCCCCAGCAGGAGCTGACAGCGGGAGGTGTTGGCAAAGTGCACCCCTGCTGGGCAGCAAATCCTTTATGGGGACCTGGACAGTATATCTCCATGTCTACCTGATGTCTCTGTCTCTTTATTGAAACCCATGAGTCCATACCTGTTCCTCCCACTCCAGTCCAACACCCTAGTTTGCACTCTGTTCTCTGACAGTGAGAAACATGGCCCTCTTTCTCCCTAATAAACTGACTTCTGTGATCAATCCCATTATGTGTAACCGGTCTCCCATCAAAGCTGCCAGGTTCCCCACATGGGTCTCCTCTTCACCCCATGCTGAGCTTCCACACATGGACACCTCCTTACCCCACCTGGGTCTGACGCCCACACCAGGACACCACTGTGAGACTGCCTGGCTCTGCCCCACCCAGAGGCATCAAGACTGAATTGTTTAGGTGGCGAGAGCTACATATACTTTCTGTTTTGGAGAGGGTTGAAACAATTTTTTAAATTATGGATTTTTCAAGCATATACAAAAGTAGAGAAAATAGTATAACAGCAATAGCATAATGAAATCTCATCGCCCAGCTTCAAGAATTATCAGCATTTTCCATCTTTATCGCTACTGAGCCAAGTTTAATACTGTGCTGCACTTCCTTTTTCCTTAGCGTGCACCCAAGGACGTCCAAAAAAACATGTCTCAAAGTCAAGTAAAACAATGTTTCTCTTCTGTCTCTGTATGATTGCACCATCAATGTGACATATAGTTGTGTTCGTTTCAGCTTTTGAAATTTAATTTTTTTAAATTAGGTAAAATGTTGACAAAGTCATAACTGTAAAGTTAGGTGTAGTAAGAGAAGTTTACTTTTCATTCCTGTCCTATTCTCTGTCTCCCTACAGGTAACCATTTTTACTAGATTCTGTCTTATCCCTCCATTGTTATTTCTGGAAACACAAGCAAATATAGGTGTAATTTGTGTTTCCTTCTTACACATAAGGTAGCACACCATATATACTGTTCTGAACTCTGCTCTTTTCACTCAGCACTATATCCAGGGGTTCGATGAGCACCATTATGTAGAGGGCTTCCTGAGTTACCACACAGAGTCATCAGCCCAACACACCTTTGCACATACCCATTTTCTTTGTGCTGTTATGGTCAAATATATTACATTCCTGTATGTTATAGGTCCAACAATTCATTATATACACAGTCTCGTACAATTGCTTTTTAAATCAGCTAAGTGAAGAAAGGAGAAAAAATATGAATTTATACTGTTTTTTATCATTACATAATTACCTACCCTGGCACTGTTTTTTCATGTGGATTCAAATTACTGTCTGGGGTCTCTTATTGCAGAGTGAAGAGCTTCCTTTAGTATTTCTTATAATGTAAGTCTGCTAGCAACAAACCCTCTTAATTTTTGTTTATCTGAGAATGTCTTTATTTCACTTTTATTTTTGAAAGATCGCTGTGCTGGATGTAGGATTCTTGGTTGACGTTTTTCCTTTGAGCACTTTCAACACGTTATCCCTCTGCCCTCTGGCCTCCATTGTTTCTTTTGAGAAGTCACCTGTTAATCTTATTGGGGGTTCCTACATCATTTTTCTTTTGCTAATTTCAAGATCTTCTCCTTGTCTTTGCCTTTTGGCATTTTTAGTTATGATATGTCTATTTGTTGATCCTCTGTATTTGTCTTTTTTGGAGTTCATTAAGCTTCCTAGATGTGAAAATTGTTAATTTGGGGAAATTTTCAGCCATTATTTCTGCAAATATTTTTTCTCCTTTCTCTTTCCTTTCCTTCTTTCAATTATATGTATGTTGGTGCACTTAATAGTGTCCCACATTTCTCTGAGTCTCTGTTCATTTTTCATCATTTTTCTGTCTGTTCTGATTGCATAATCTCTGAATCTATTTTCAATTCACTAATTCTTTCTTCTGCCCTATCAATCTATTGTTGAGCCTTTCTAGTGAACTTTTCATTTCAGTTACTGTTCTTTCCAACACCAGTATTTCCACTTGGCTCTATTTTAATTTCTCTTTGTGAATATTTCCTATTTGATACACCGTTGTCACTGTAGCCTCCTTTACTTCTCTTATCATGGTTTCCTTTAGTCCTGTGAATGTACTTATAATGGCTTTACTTTGCAGATTTTGTTAAGTCCAACATCTGGTCCCTCTCACAGGATACTTCTGTTGCCTGCTGTTTTTATGGTATATGGGTCATAACTTCATGTTCCTTTGTACGTCCTGTAGGTTTTTTTAAATTGGAAATTTTAGATAACATATGTAGCAAACACTGAGTACTGACTCCCCTTTGCCAAGCTTGTTACTGTAAATTGCATGTTAGTGACTGGAGGGGTTATTTAATTGGAGACCGTATCCTCGCACACAAATCCCCACCATGTGAAGCCTCTGATGCTGCCGTGGACACGTCCACAGCCACCCTGGGCTTTGGTGGCTTGGGCAGGGCTCTCTTTGACTCTCTTTCCTTGACCGCACCCAACTGCCCTCTTGTTTTCAACAATGCTCTGGGGCAGAAATCACTCCACAGACTAAATAACTAAAATTTCAAATTTGGACTCCTTTCAAGGGATAGTTGCCATGGTCAGGTCATCCCTGACCTCAGGTGGGCTCCTCCCAGCTGTCTGCCAGCTCCCTCAGGCAAACTAACTGGCCTACAGTTTAGCCTTTATCCCCAGTCAGTCTCCTCCCAATTGCCTTTCACCTTCAGCTCCACTGTTCTTGAGAGCATCCCTAGGCTTGAACCTCTTCACACTCTGTTGCAAGTGAAATCAGTTCCTTTAGGAAAAGACTGGGCATTCTCTAGTTATAGCTGTTATAGCCTACTTGTCCCTCCAGGCAGAACCTCGGAGCCAAGGCTCTGCAGCTGGAATGGGGACAACGTTGTGCTTCCTTCTGAGTGACACCATGGTCACTCAGCTAGGAGCTGAGCATTCAGTGAAAGGGTCAGTAGCCTGAGGTCTCACTGGCTTTCCTTTCCTGGCCTGAAGCCACCATCAGGGCATGAGTCCCCTCAGCCCAAAGTGGAGGCTCTACCCCACATGTGGGGACGGTGTGGAAGAAGGCAACCTTTCCCTCCATGGCATACGCACCAGGAAGGAGCTTCAGCAGCATGTGAGAAGCACTGACATCTGCCCTTACCAGGAAGAGAGCCTGGCTGGGGGCTGGTGAGAGAATTCTGCATTCTTGGCTGCACCATTCTGGCGTTGGAAGAGGGAGGGACGGAGCAGGTCTCAATTCGAATACCACAGACTCTCACTGTTCTTATTCGATTGTAGTAGATTTTCTTGAGTAAATGCTTGTTCATTTGCTATATGTCCTTGAGACCATTTCCAGAGACATTAAATGGTTTTGTTAAATGTGTAATTTTCACTAGTTTGGCTGGGGAACATGTCTGCAGAGCTCCTCACACTGAGATGCTGGAAGTCCCAACATTCCATAAACTTGTTTCTCAGATATTAAATATCATTTTAAATGATACATAATCATTTAAGATATTTTATTGTTAAAAATTTTGTTTGATGTTTTTAAATTTTGCTTAGGTCATAATGGTTTATAACATTTTGAAATTTCAGGTGTACATTATTATTTATCAATTTCTGATAGACTGTGTCATGTTCACCACCAATAGTCTAATTTTTATCCATCACCATACATGTGTGCCCCTTTACCCCTTTCACCCACCCCACCCCTTTTCCCCCTGGTAGCCACCAAACTGTTCTCTTTGTCCATGTGTTTGTTTATCTTCCACATATGAGTGAAATCATGTGGTGTTTGTCTTTCTCTGTCTGGCTTATTTCACTTAATGTAATACCTACAAGGTCCATCGATGTTGTTGCTAATGGGACGATTTTATCTTTTTTATGGCTTAGTAGTATTCTGCTGTATAGATGTACCACATCTTCTTTATCCCATCATCGGTCGATGGGCACTTGGGTTGCTTCCACGTCTTGGCTATTGTGAATAGTGCTGCAGTGAACACAGGGGTACGTATATCTCTTTGGATTATTCATTTCAAGTTGTTTGGGTAGATACCAAGTAGTGGGATAGCTGGGTCATATGGTATTTCTAGATTTAGTATTTTGAGAAAATTCCATACTGTTTTCCATAGTGGCTACACCAGTTTGCATTCCCACCAGCAGTGTATGAGGGTTCGCTTTTCTCCACATCCTCTCCAACATTTGCTATTTTTTTGTCTAGCCATTCTAACGGGCACAAGATGATATCTCATTGTAGTTTTGGTTTGCATTTCCCTGATGGTTAGTGATGTTGAACATCTTTTCATGTGCCTGTTAGCTATCTGTATATCTTCTTTGGAAAAATGTCCATATCCTCTGTGCATTTTTTGACTGGGTTGTTTGTGTTTTTGTTGTTAAGTTTTGTGAGTTCTTTATATATTTTGGAGATTAACCCCTTGTTGGATATATGATTTGCAAATATTTTCTCCGAGTTGGTGGGT
The DNA here is from genome assembly GCF_041296265.1 of Equus caballus. Classification (NCBI taxonomy): domain Eukaryota; kingdom Metazoa; phylum Chordata; class Mammalia; order Perissodactyla; family Equidae; genus Equus; species Equus caballus. Next base: position 102,294,680 of record NC_091691.1, read on the forward strand.
TATCTTTTTGTTTTATTCCTGATTTCCTTTGCCTTGCAGAAGCTCTTTAGTCAAACGAAGTCCTACTTGCTTATTTTTTCTTTTGTTTCTCTTTCCTGAGTAGATGTGATATTCAAAAAGATCCTTCGAAGACCAATGTCAGAAAGTGTACTGCCTATATTTTCTTCTAGGAGTTTTGTGGTTTCAGGTCTTACCTTCAAGTCTTTGATCCATTTTTAGTTAATTTTTGTGTATGGTGAAAGATAATGGTCTACTTTCATTCTTTTGCATGTGGCTGTCCAGTTTTCCCAACACCATTTATTGAAGAGACTTTCCTTTCTCCATTGTATATTCTTGGCTCCCTTGTCAAAGATTAGCTGTCCATAGATGTGTGATTTTATTTCTGGGATTTCAGTTCTGTTCCATTGATCTGTGTGACTGTTTTTGTATCAGTACCATGCTGTTTTGATTACTATAGCTTTGTAGTAGATTTTAAAGTCAGGGATTGTGATGCCTCCAGTTTTGTTCTTTTTTCTCAGGATTGCATTAGCTGGTTGGGGTCTTTTTTGCTCCATATGAATTTAGGATTCTTTGTTCTATTTCTGTGAAGAATGTCATTGAGATTCTGATTAGAATTGCATTGAATTTATAGATTGCTTTAGATAATATTGACATTTTAACTAGGTTTATTCTTTCAATTCATGTACATGGAATATCTTTCCATTCTTTATGTCATCGTCTATTTCTTTCAATAGTGTCTTATATTTTTCAGTGTAGAGGTCTTTCACCTCCTTGGTTAACCTTATTCCTAGATATTTTATTCTTTTTGTTGTGATTGTAAATGGGATTGTATTCTTGAGTTCTCTTTCTGCTAGTTCATTATTAGACTATAGAAATGCCACTTTTTTTTAAGTTGATTTTGTACCCTGCAACTTTGCTGCAGTTGTTGATTATTTCTAATAGGTGGATTCTTTAGCATTTTCTATATAGAAAATCATGACATCTGCAAATAGCACAAGTTTCACCTCTTCATTGCCTAGTTGGACACCTTTTATTTCTTTTTCTTGCCTCATTGCTCTGGTCCAAACCTCCAGTACTATGTTGAATAAGAGTGGTGAGAGTGGACACCCTTGTATTGTTCCTGTTCTCAGAGGGATGGCTTTCAGTTTTTCTTCAATGAGTATGATGCTGGTGGTGGGTTTGTCATATATGGCCTTTATTATGTTGAGATACTTTCCTTCTATACCCATTTTATTGAGAGTTTTTATCATAAATGGATGTTAGGTCTTGTCAAATGCTTTTCCTGCATCTATAGAGCCTATCATGTGGTTTTTATCCCTCATTTTGTTAATGTGGTGTATCACGTTGATTCATTTGCAAGTGTTGAACCATCCCTGTGTCCCTGGTATGAATCCCACTTGATCCTGATGTATGATCCTTTTAATGTATTGCTGTACTCGGTTTGCCAATATTTTGTTGAGGGTTTTTGTATCTGTGTTCATTAGCGATATTGGCCTGTAATTTTCCTTCTTTTTGTTGTCTTTGTCTGGATTTGGGATCAGGGTGATGTTGGCCTCATAGAATGAGTTAGGAAGTCTTCCATCTTCTTTGATTTTCTGGAATAGTTTGAGAAGGATAGGTATTAAACCTTCTTTGAATGTTTGATTGTCCAGAGATGCCATCTGGTCCTGGACTTTTATTTTTGGGGAGGTTTTAGATCACTGTTTCAATCTCTTTACTTGTGATTGTTCTATTCAGATTCTCTATTTCTTCTTGATTCAGTTTTGGGAGTTGTATGACTCAAAGAATCTATCCATTTCTTCTAGGTTATCAAATTTGTTGGCATATATTTTCTCATAGTATTCTCTTATAATCCTTTGTATTTCTGTGGTATCCATTGTAATTTCTCCTCTTTCATTTCTAATTGTATTTATTTGAGACTTCTCTCTTTTTTTCTTAGTAAGTCTGGCTAAGAGTTTCTCAGTTTTGTTTATCTTCTCAAAGAACCAGCTCTTTGTTTCATTTTTTTGCTTGTTTCTATTTTATTTATTTTTGCTCTAATTTTTATTATTTCTCCCTGCTGTTCTTTTTCTTTTTGCTGTTTGTTCTTTTTCTAATTCTGTTAGGTATAGTTTAAGACTACTTATTTGAGATTTTTCTTGTTTGTTGAGGTGGGTCTGCTATGAAGTTTCCTCTTAGAACTACTTCTGCTGCATCCTATAAGAGTTGGTATGATGTGTTTTCATTTTAATTTGTTTCCAGATATTTTTTGATTTCTCCATTGATCCAATGGTTGCTCAGTAGCATGTTGTTTAGTCTCCATGTATCTGTGACTTTACCAGCTTTTTTCCTGTAGTTGATTTCCAGTTTCATATGGTCAGAACAGATGCTTGATATGATTTCAGTCTTCTTAAATTTATTGAGGCTTGCCTTGTTTCCCAACATATGGTCTATTTTTGAGAAAGTTCCATGTGCACTTGAGAAGAATGTGTATTCTGCTGTTTTTGGATGGAATCTTCTCTCTATATATCTATTAGGTCCATCTGGTCTAGTCTTTCATTTAATTCCACTATTTTCTTATTGACTTTCTGTCTGGATGATCTATCCATTGATGTAAGTGGGGTGTTCAGGTCCCCTACTGTTATTGTGTGGCCGTTAGTTTCTCCCTTTAGGTCTGTTAATAGCTGCTGTATGTCCTCTGGCCCTCCTGTGTTAGGTGCACACACTCATACATGTTATGTGCTCTTGGTAGAACGTCCCTTTTGTCATCATATACTGCCCCTCTTTGCCTCTCCTTGTCTTTTTTATCTTGAAGTCTACTTTGTCTGATATAAGTATGACAGCACCTGCTTTCTTTTGTTTGCCATTAATTTGGAGTATCATCTTCCATCCCTTCACCCTGAGCCTGTGTTTGTCTTTAGAGCTGGGATGTGTTTCCTGGAAGCAGCATATTATTGGGTCTTGTTTTTCAATCCATCCAGCCGCTCTGTTCCTTTTGACTTGAGAATCAATCCATTTACATTTGGAGTGATTATTGATACATGAGGGCTTAATGTTGCCATTTTATCTCTTGTTTTCCAGTTGTTCTATATTTCCCTTGTTTCTCTTTTCATGTATCTTTGACTGCCATTTCAGTTTGGTGGTTTTCTTAGTTTTATCTTTATTTATCATGTGTGTCTCTGTTCTGATTTTTTGTTTAGTTATTACCATGAGGTTTGTATAAAAGATCTTGTAGATGAGATAGTCCATTTTCTGATAGCTTCTTATTTCCTTAGTCTCAGCAGGTTCCTTCCCTCCCTCTTCCCTTCCTGAGTTATTGTTGTCATAAAGTATTCTGTTTTGTGTTGTGATCTTGTGATTAAAATGAAGTGTTTATAGTTATTTTGGATGCTTTCCTTCTCTTTATCTTTAATGTTATAATTTTTTGATAACCTCTTCTGATAGAGAGCTTCAATTTTCTGATTTTGTCTGTCTATCTCCTTGCTCAAGGCTTTGTAAACTTTTTCCTTTCCATTTTAGGTATGAGGGCATTCTTGATCATTTCTTGTAGTCGGTGAGGGGGTGTCTTATGGTGATGCACTCCCTCAGCTTTTGTTCATCTGGGAAAGTTTTTATTTCTCCATCATATCTGATCATATCTGAAGGATAGTTTCTCTGGATAGAGTATTCTTGACTGAAAGTTTTATCTTTCAGTATTTTGAATATATCATTCCACTCTCACCTGGCCTGTAAGTTTTCTGCTGAGAAGTCCACTGAAATCCTGATAGGTATTCCCTTGTAGATTATTCTCTTCTGCCTTGCTGCCCTTAATATTTTTTCTTTTCTTTTTTTTTCAGATGATTAGCTGCGTTTTTTTTTTAAAGATTGGCACCTGAGCTAACAACTGTTGCCAATCTTTTTTTTTTCTGCTTTATCTCCCCAAATCCCCCCTATACATAGTTGTATATCCTAGTTGCAGGTCCTTCTAGTTGTGGCATGTGGGATGCCACCTCAGTGCGCCCTGTCGAGCAGTGTCATGTCCACACCCAGGATCCGAACCAGTGAAACCCTGGGCCGCTGCAGTGGAGCACACGAACTTAACTACTCGGCCATGAGGCCAGCCCCAATATTTTTTCTTTGTCATTGACTTTTGCCAGTTTTACTAATATATGCCTTGGAGAAAGTCTTTTTGCATTGATGTAATTAGGAGTTTTATTGGCTTCATTTACTTGTTATTCCAATTCCTTCTCCCGGTTTGGGAAGTTCTTAGCTACTATATCTTTGAACAAACTCTGTTTCTTTCTCCCTCTCTCGTCTCTCTCCTCCTCTAAGTAATACCTATAATTCTTACATTGCATTTCCTAATTGAGTTGGATATTTCTCGGAGAATTTCTTCATGATTTTTTTCATCTAAGTTCTCTCTCCTCCTCCACCTGAAACATGTCTATATTTCTGTCCTCTAACTTACTATTTCTGTCCTCCATAATGTGAGCTGTTTTTTAAGGTTTCTAGATTGCTTTTTATCTCATTCATTGTGTTCTTCTCCAGCATTTCTTCTTGTTTTTTTTTTTTTTAGAGTTTCAGTCTCTTCTGTGAAGAATTCCTTCAGCTCATTAATTTTATTCCTGAGCTCATTGAACTGTCTTTCTGAGTTTTCTTGTAACTCATTGAGTTTCTTTATGATAACTTCTTTGAATTCTCTGTCTTTTAGATTGTAAATTTCTGTAACTTCAAGATTGGTTTCTGTCTTATAATTTTCCTTCTGATCTGGAGTGCTAATGTATTTCTTCATGGTGTTTGATGAGGTGGACCTCTGCCAGTAGAGTGGTAGTATCTGGTCGCAGCTTCCACCTGCCACCACTGGGGGGGGGTGGCGGGCAGGAGCTGTGTTTTTGGAACCCGCTGTGTCCACTCGAAGTTGTGCCAAAAGGGCTTGTCTGCATCTGCCTGCTGGCCCCTGCTTCCTGGTGGGTCACACTCAGGCACGGGTGCTGTGGTGCAGAGCTGCCTCCTGGCCAACCAGCTGCGTTGGCGTGCCAGGCAGGAGGGGAGGGGAGCTTTCTTTCACACATGTGAGCTCACTCTGCACTCACCGGCAGCCCATCTGAGATGCTGGGCTTGGTGGCTCAGCTGCCTCAGTTTGGAGTGTTCCTGTGGGCTGGGATGCAACCCTGAAACAAAAGTGTTGCCACAGAGGCATGCCTGTTCCCCTGTCTCCTCTTAGAGTCACATGCCAGCCTCTGCACGAGGTCCAGCACCCTAGACCACTGCTGCTGGGGATGGGGAGGAGATCCACTCACCTCCTTCCACTGCTTCCTGGGGATCTGGTACCCCCACCTTCAGACATATGGCTGTGTGTGTCTCTCAGACATCCTGTTGTGCTGTGTGGGTGTCATGTTGGCTAATGGCTGTCCTTTTGGTTGTATCTCAGTGGGAAGAGACTAAGGGAACAGCTCACTCTGCCATGAAGCTGATGCCTGGTCCTAGAATTTTTTAAATTGTGGTAAAGAAAACATAACAAAAAATTACCATCTTGACCATTTCTAAGTATACAGTTCAGTAGTGTTAAATATATTCACATTGTCGTGCAACCAATCTTCAGAACTTTTTCATCTTGGAAAACTGAAACTCTGTACCCCTTAAGTGCTAATTCTCCATTTCCCCATCCCCAGCCCCTGGCAACCACCATTCTACTTTATGTTTCTATGAATTTGACTACTCTAGATATTTCATTGAAATGGAATCATGCAGTATTTGTCTTTTTGTGATTGGCTTATTTCACTTAGCATAATGTCCTCAAGGTTCATCCATGTTGTGGCATGTGTCAGAATTTCTTTCCTTTTTAAGGCTAATATTCCATTGTATGGATGGGCCACATTTTGTTTTTCTATATTCATTTGTTGATGGACACTTGGGCTGCTTCCACCTCTTGGCTTGTATGGTTGTTTTTAACTATTCAATCTCCTTGATGTAAGCCAGGATGTTTCCAGCTGCGCATTTTAGAATATCCAACAAAAGTGGCTTAAATCAGGATGTTAACCATCTTACTAAGAAGTATGGTGGTAGGAAATCTTGGGATGGATCTGCCACTCAAAAACATCAACAACTGAGTTCCTTCCATCTTTGCACTCTGCTGTCTGCCAGGTGGTGGCCATCTCTGTTTATGGTTACAAGATGGCCACAGCAGCTCCAAGAATCACACCTTTGTATTTATCCAAAAGCAGAGAGGGTTTTTCTTTACACAACTCCATTTTTTTGGTGAATGAGAGGGCCCTCTCCCAGAAGCTCCACAGCATACTTCCTTTTCCATTTTGTTGGCCAGAACAAGTCATATTCCATCCCAGACTGACGAATGTCAAGTGGAATGGGAGTGTATGATTGATCTGACACACAGATTTCTTTCCCTGGAGCTGGGTTGGAGCCCACCTTCTCTCAGTGGTGTCATTCCACACCCGCAGAAAACAGAGTTAAGTTCTCAAGTAAAAGGAGAGTGTGGAAGGTTGCTGAAGAGGAGCCAAAGTGTCTTCCACACCCCTTGGTTGGGAAATAGGTTGTTTCCAGGGTTTCAGTACTATAAACAACATCTGCATGACTGTCTTCACAAGCAAACTGTGCTCACATACGTGATCGTCTCCTTTGGATGTCTTACAAGAGGGTAAAGCAGTTAACTCTAATTAACTTGGTTTTAAAATTTAGGAACCTGGTGATCTGATGATAAAGGATCTTACGGGTAAGTGTGGTTATCAATCTACAATGGAAGTTTGATGTAACACAAATATATTGAACACCTAATATGAAACTGTGCTAGGCTTTGGGGAAACAAAGATGGAGTATCATTTTCTGGGATATATTCTCTACTTTGATAAAGGGTGTGAGGAGCAAGGAATTCAAGAGAGAAACACCCATCTGGATTCCCCACCTCTCTTATCCTAAGAGAGCTTCTTATCTAGCATAAGAATAAGCATTGTATCTCTCTTATAGCATATTAGAACGTAGCAATATAAAGCAATATGTAAGACTTCACTTAAAAAGTAAAAAGGACAGGCAATTTTTAGTGTGTAATTAGCAGTACCTACTTCAATTAAATTAGTTATGCAAAAGAATTACCAAGAAGCACATAGTTCTTCAGTTTGTTTTTTGTTTAATTGTAATAGGCTATTTCTTAAAGCAGTTTTAGGTTCACAGTAAAACTGAGTGGAAACTACAAAGAGTTCCCATATACTTCCTTTCCCCACAAATGCACAGCCTCCCCCACTGCCAACACCCTCCGCCAGATGGTACATTCGTTACAACTGATGAGCATCATTATCACCCAAAGTCTGTAGTTTACATTAGGGTTCACTCTAGTTTTTAGAATAGCAAAACTGTGATTTAAAATGTTAGAATTCCACCAAGAACTACAAATACCTTATGAAACAACCCAGCTAACTTGGCTGGCAATTACTAGAAAACCCAAGTTAGAGTCATAAAAAATAAATCACATTAAATTTACAGCTGCATTGTGTTTTGGGACTATAGTGACAAGCTCTTCAGAAATTCATAAATGTCTGGTAAGAAAGGAGCAGGAATCTGAGGAACGATGGACGTGTCTGCTCCCTGCTGCCTGCCTGGTTTTCTCGAATAGGACAATATGAAGTCTTTAAGAATAAGGACAATGTTACACAAAGGTCTCAACAGGAATGGCTGGGAGACATGTCATCCCAGGTTTAAGAAATCGAGCAGTATATTTTCTTAGAGGTTGATGTGCAAACACAGCGTCTTTCCAGGGAAGGTGTGGGGAGCAGATGGGGTAGCAAGGACGCACATTTATGGAGCTACTGAAAGATGCGTCCTGTGGGTTAGACAAGGGTGGATGTTCACTCTTTTAGGATTAAGTCTCAGTAGGCGCAGCCCCAGGCTGCCATGGCCGCTCAGGGATTCCTGGCCTGTTTTACGGCTTGTTGACAAGGTGCAGCTATGATTCTGTCAAGCAAGAACTATGGTGGCAACGCTGCCTCAGAAATCCCCTTTCAGTCTTGCTTGCCAACGCTTCCTACCCAAACCCTATGGTCCCACAGAACCCAACTGCCTGCTCTTCCTCACACACACCTGCTCTCCCAGTGCCCACCGCCTCCCCCAGGCCATTCCTGGTACCTCAAACATCTTTCTCTCTCTTCTGGGCCTGTTAAAATTGCATCCACCCTTTAAGACCACAAACGCCAATTTCTCCACGGACCTTTCTGGATCCCATAACTCAGAGTTTCTCAGCGGCCCCGAGGAGCATCTGGTCAGGACGGCCCTCCACCGCACAGTGCACTTGGCGCACAGTAGGACGTTTAGGTCCCTTATTCATTCTGACAACCAAAGGAAGGTCCCTCCTCCTCCCAACAGGCCTTTCCATTTAAGGACTTTTTGCAAATTATTATGGGAGAACGAGGAATTAACAATGCTTTTAAATGCAAGGAATTAAGGAAAACCGTAGTGATGACAGTCTTGGACTTTGGTTTATTCTCCATTGTCCTTGCTGATGTGCAAAGGAAACCCCGTTTCCTCTTCTGCCCTCATATTTATCTTTGTGGGTGGGACTCACCCGTCTTCCCTCCCCCTTCAGACCCCGCCTGAAGGTGAAGGCGCTTCCCAGCAGGAGACCGAGGTTGGGGAGACCCCTGGCCTCACGAGCGACTTGCCTTCCACACCCAGTGGACGTTAATCTCACCCAGCTCCAGCCCACAGCAAAGATCCACCTCAGGTACTTCCTCACACACAATTCACATTTTCAGTGGGGTGCCGGGCTGACCTTTCCGGGGACCCGGGCACAGGCTCCTCCTGCGGCTCCCACCCCGAGAGTGCGGATGGTGGTCTGGGTTTACGAACATCATCATCCAGAAAAGGCCGTCCCGCCCGTCCTCTCCTCCCGTGACCGGGGGACCCGTCCTTAAAGCGGCTCAGGACGGAGGACGCCGCGCCCCGGGGTCGGCACCTGCGCTCCCGCGGGCGGCTCCAGGCCCCCCCCAACTGCTGACTTCCCCAGCGGGCAGGAGCGAGCTCTGCTCGATTGCTTTCTTTTGAGTGAGAAACTACTGTTTTCCATCAGCCTTACTTCCACGCTCTGTTCCACAAGCCTGCGGAAGAACGTTCAGCGGTGTTTGCCCCCCGAGGCCGCGGGGCCCGACGGGCCTGGCGGGGAGAGCAACCCCAGCAGGAAGCTCCGGGAAGGGCTCCCTCCCGCCGCCTCACTGCCCGGCGTCCCAGGGGGTCCGCCCCGACCCGGCCGTCCAGCCGAGGAGACGGCATCGGCTCAGGGCGGGAGGCACCGCACCCGGCTGGAGACCCCCTTCCCGCCGGCCGGGGGCTGCCGCCCGCACCCGCGATGTCCTCGCCCGCCGTGTCCACACCCGCGATGTCCCCGCCTGCCGTGTCCACACCCGCGACGTCCCCACCCGCCGTGTCTACATCCGCCGCGTCCACACCGGCTCCAGCTCCAAGGAAAGGGGCGGATGCGGGGCGGGGGAGGGTCGCCCTCCCGGCTCGAAGCGTATCCTCCGCAGACCTCAGGGCGGGCGGGCGGGGCTTCGGGGCTCCGGCCGCTGGTTCCGAGGTGGCAGAGCGACCGCGGCCCGGGTGCGGGAGATGGTGGCCGCGGGCACTTGGGGTTGGGGCGCGGACGCAGAGGTGTCCTTGGGCCGGTGGGGGGTCCTTGGGGCGGAGCAGGAGGGGGAGAGAGAGGGAGGCGGACGAGAGAGGGACTGGGAGAGGCAGGGGAGGGGATGGGAGGAGAGGGGTGGGGAGGGAGGGGAGGAGAGGGGAGGGGGCTGCAGGTGACACGCGTGTGCACGCAGCCGGGGCCCGGGACGCGATCTGGGGGCGGCGGGGCCTCGTCCCGCCAGGCGTGTGCTGCGCTAGGGGCCTTGCCCCAGACGCGGACAGAGACGAGCTCGCGAGGGTAAGGGGTCCGCCCAGGTCGCTAAGCCCCGAGCCTGGGCCGGGACGCAGGTGCTTCAGGTCACTTGGCGGTGGCTGCCCCGCCACCCCTTGCGCCCCCTGCTCTCCCTGCGGTCCGCGCTCCCCCTCTGGGCGGGAACCGCGCGCTGTGCTGCTCCGGCCTCTGCGGGCGTCTCCAGGTTCTCACCGCCCCGGGCCGGTAACAGGGTCCAGCTCGCCAAGCGGCCCAAGCTGGCTCAGCAGGGTCCGGCCTCCAGCGTGCGGACTCCTGGTTCGGCCCGCCCAGAGGGAACTTAGAAAACGTCCGAGGAAACGTCTCCTCCATCCCCCACGCACTGCCTTTCGTTGGGGATTAAAAGGCACCTGGAGGTTTCGCAGTTGGGAACTTCACGTTAAGAGACGGAGCTCATGTGACCCACGTTTTATAGAAAATTTCTTCACCTTTTCCGTAGCGTTTGCCCAAAACCACCTAGCCTTGTACCACTTTTAAAACACAGCACGACTAAACCAGGTCTTTATTAGGGACGTTGTTGCCCTTAACCCATGAAAATCTTCGTGTTCCTGGGAATTATTGGAGTCCCCTCTCTCCCCCTCCTCCCTCTCCCAGAGCCTCCGGCCGTCTGGCTCCAGGACTGTCCACAGTGGAAGCAAGTGTTCGTTTGAGAGAAAATGGCCAGGGCCTCGGCCAGCCTCACAGCCGCTCTGGTCCGGAGGCTGGCGCGTCCAGAGGCCTGAGGCAGTCGGTGAGGGCTTTCTAGGGCCTTAGGGATCCTTAGATGGAATCCAGCCGGAGGGGCACTCACCCACAGCCAAGTGTTCTGTTTCTCTTTCAGCTAACTGTTCAAGGGATGTTCGCACTGTTCTTAGTCACCTTTCAGTGTTCGTAGGATATGTTTTTAATATCCAACATCTGACAAACAGCAAGCAAATGAGCTCTTGCAGTTTCTGGTCTGAGTAAAGGATGTTCAGGAAGATGAGGGGGCACGGGTCTGTTTCTACAGGGTGCCCAAGGGGTCCCTCACTGCAGGGGATGTCAGCTTGACACGCGTCTATTTTACGGCTAAATAATTTGTCTTTATTTGCACTTTTGTGGGGCTTATTTAGCATTGGGCAGGATGGATATGACCACTTACTCTAAGTGTGAGCAGACCGAGAGTCTCATTTCCAAGTGAATGGACAGAAGAATGTGCCAATCAGCATGCAGACGCTCTCTTTCTTAAAAGGTGATGGCCCGGCATTTCCTGCAATTACCTCGTGTCTTCAGAAGTGCTAAAACTGGCAAGGAGAATAAGTGGTGTCACTAATTCAACATACAACCTTTTCCAGTTATACAACTATATCGCTGTAGCTTTTGTTAAAAGTTTCCCACTTCCCCAGTGCTGCAGGAGGGCTTCTCCCGGCCCAGATTGACTGACTCCTCCGCTGCTCTTCCCTGCAGGAAAGAGCAAGAGCAGCTCATTGTACGTGGGCCCGAATGCGGGGCCAGCACCTTGATCTCACTCGTGACTCGGGGATGTTTTAAAGGGTGTTCCTGAGGTCACGTTCGTGTCTGTGTGGTCGTTGGAGCAGGAGGGAAGCGTGAGGCCTTCAGACCTTGCCCTGACTTTCATGGCTTCCTGCTGCAGGAGTGGTCTATGGCATCTCTCACCACGTCCTCCCTCCCTGAAGCACTGGAGCCTGACGTGTTTTAGCCTTTAGAAAAGTGGTGTGCACACACACTGGGCACTGTGTGATGTCCCCCGCAGGCTCTGCACTCAGCCCGTAATCAAGCGCCATACAACTTCTGCAGCACGACGTGAAAAACCTTTGAGTGGATAAGTAACACAGGCTTCTTGGCGGGCCAGACCTTGCTGCGGATTAAGAACTTTGAACTTCCAGAGCTTCTTGCAATTTGGAATTGTGGATCAGGGACCCTGAGGACAGGAACGCATCCCCTTAAACAGGGGAGCTGCGGGTGTTTGATGAATCCCTTCATTCCTGGCTTCCAGATTTGCTTTAGACAAGTGGCTTCTGAATGTGAGCCTTATTCATGTCACTATTTCTGATTCTTTAAAAAGATTATTGGGGGGGGGGGTGCGGCCAGTGGCGTAGTGGTTAAGTTCTCACTCTCTGCTTCTGTGGCCTGCGGTTTGTGGGTCAGATCCCAGGCCTGGACCTACACATATCTCATCAAGCCATGCTGTGGTGGTGTCGCACATACAAAATAGAGGAGGATTGGCACAGACGTTAGCTCAGGGCTAATCTTCCTCAGCGAAAAAAAAAAAAAAAAAAAGATCATGGGTGTCAGCTGTGTTCCAGAACTTTCCTTCAGTCTTTCTACATTCAATTTCATGTCTATCTGCTGACTGCCTCATATTAGTAGGAGGTTAAACCTCTTCCTCCTGGCCCTCCCTCTCCTGCTTACAGGCCTTCCTCAGTACCCTCTGCAGTGAGTCCTGTGCGGGGCCTCTGGGTCTGGGGCATGGGGGGGGGGGGTTCCAGTGAATCAGTGCACAACCAGGTACTGGCCTGCAGTGCATGTATCTGATGCAGAAGAGGGAGACACCCTCTCTTTTTCAAGGTTGGCTGTGTTTTCTAGAAGCCTTGGCGACCGTTAGCATACCATGCCATTGGCACCAAGTCTTTAAGCGATCCTTGCTGTCTCCATAGACGCCGAGTGAAATGGCTGAGAGCCCTGTGTGGGAGCAAGCCGGGGCCAGCTCCGTCCATCCCTGCTACCACCACCCTGGTGTGGCCGCTGTCTGTGGAGGCACCACTTTCCACGGGACCCATTTCTTTCTTCTCCCTGCTGATCAGCACAAAGTTTAGACTTGATTTGGGGTTTTGTGGACTTGCTGCACTTGGTCTGTCGTGGGAAGAACATACAAAATGGGATAACTCTCAACTTTGTAAACTCCACCCTCATGTTTTTAGTTTGGGCAAATTATGATATTGGTATGTATCTGTGTATGTTTTAATTTTGTATTTTTCTAAGAGAACGAGAGAATAGGATTCGTCCACACTGGGCATTCCTGTCTTGTGAACACAGAAGCTGAGGCACCTAATGAAGGTGGCAGCCGTGGGCTCATTAATCATTTTCCTTTAAAGGGTAGTCATGTTAGCAGCAAGCGAACTGCCCCCAGGCAACTCTGTTCCTCCTTGGGGGACTGACAGGGCGTCAGCTCCAGTTTGTGGTCACCAGGGCCCTGCTTGGGGAGTTTCCAAGGTTTTCTGAGCCCTGGTACTCATGAAGCTGTCCCTTGGTTAAATTAAAAAACGAGAAGTGAAACAGTTCTCACCTCGAAGGATTTCTCCCCAATAAATCCTTTTTAAAACTCCCCAGGTTTTCCACTCAGGCCTGGATTATGGCCAAATCGCCGCTCTCCTGAGTCTGCCTTTGCTTTATTTCCCCGTCCCGCTGCTTCATCCTAGAACCCATCCGACCAGCAGGTCTCAAAGTGGGGCGTCCCGCTCAGCCCCCCGGGAACCCGAACGTCGGGGCACCCGCTCCTGCCGACTGAACGCTGGCCAGGGCTGCCGTTGCCTACCCAGCCCCCTACGTGGGGATGATGCACCCGGAGTCTGGGGGCTCTGCCTGGGCCTCGGGACCCTCCGGGGCTCCGCCGTGCCCCTTCAGGCCCCTCCAGCTACGGAAGGTCGGCAGAGACACTTCGCAGAAGGGTTTCTTCAGCATCCCCGCGCGAAGCTTTTCTGGTTCGAGAGTCATGGCTTCCGCACAACCCTGGGATTCTGGGTCCCTTCCCGAGCTTGGGGATCAGGGCTCAGCTGCAGCAGGAGCAGGTGACAGCAGTCCACGCAAGGCTGGCAGGAGGCACCCTTGAAATTTCTCCTCTTCTCCTGGGCGGGCTGCTCTGGGGACGCTGATCCCCCTAGTCACCGGCCAGTCCCGTCAAGGAAGTCCTTGCAGTTTTAGGGCCCAGGACCCCTTCCCCACAGAGGGGGGCCCTCCAAGGACCCCGTCGAGAGCTGCTGTTCCACAGACGCCTCTGTGGAAGCCGAGAATGAGAGCACTGTTTTGATGCACGTTTTTTTTCCTTTTAATTTTTAAAATTATTTTATTGAGGTCATAATAGTTTATAACATTGTGAAATTTCAGTTGTACATTATTGTCATTCATCACAAAAATGTGCCCCTTTTCCCCTTGTGCCCACCCCACACACACACACCCCACTTCCCCCTGGTAACCACTGAACTGTTCTCTCTCCATGTTTGTTTATCTTCCATATATGAGTGAAATCATCTGGTATTTATCTTTCTTAGTCTGGCTTATTTTGCTCAGCATAATTCCCTCCAGGCCCTTCCATGTTGTTGCAAATGGGACAATTTTATCTTTTTTATGGCTGAGTAGTATTCCATTGTATAGATATACCACATCTTCTTTGTCCATTCATCAGTTGATGGGCACTTGGGTTGCTTCCATGTCTTGGCTTTTGTGAATAGTGCTGCAGTGAACATACGGGTACATATATCTCTTTGGATTATTGATTTCCAGTTGTTTGGGTAGATACCCAGTAGTGGGATGGCTGGGTCATACGGTATTTCTATTTTCAGTTTTTTGAGGAATCTCCATACTGTTTTCCACAGTGGCTGCACCAGTTTGCATTCCCACCAGCAGTGTATGAGGGTTACCTTTTTTCCACACCCTCTCCAACATTTGCCATTTTTAGTCTTAGTGATTATAGCCATTTTACAGGCGTAAGGTGATATCTAAGTGTAGTTTTAAAGATTTAAAAAAAATTTTTCCTTTTTCTCCCCAAAGCCCCCTAGTACATAGTTGTATATTTTTAGTTGTGGGTCCTTCTAGTCGTAGCATGTGGTATGTGGCCTCAGCGTGGCTTGATGAGTGGTGCTATGTCCGCGCCTAGGATTTGAACCCGTGAAACCCTGGGCCGTGGAAGCGGAGCACATGAACTTAACCACTCGGCCATGGGGCCAGCCCCTAAGTGTAGTCTTGATTTGCATTTCCCTGGTGATTGGTGATGTTGAACATCTTTTCATGTGCCTATTGGCCATCTGTATGTCTTCTTTGGAAAAATATCTGTTCATATCCTCTGCCCATTTTTTGATCAGGCTGTTTTTTGCCCAAAAAATTCAGTTTTTTGTATTCAAAAAGTATTCAGTTGTGTGAGTTCCTTATATAGTATGGAGATAAACCCCTTGTTGGATATATAATTTGCAAATATTTCCTCCCAATTGATGGGTTGTCTCTTTGTTTTGATCCTAGTTTCCTTTGCCTTGCAGAAGCTCTTTAGTCTCATGAAGTCCCACTTGTTAATTTTTTTTTGTTTGTTTCCCTTGTCTGAGAAGACATGGTATTCAAAAAGATCCTTTTAAGTTCAATTTCAAAGAGTGTACTACCTATGTTTTCTTCCAGAAGTTTTATGGTTTCAGGTCTTATCTTCAAGGCTTTGATCTATTTTGAGTTTATGTTTGTGTATGGCATGAGATAATGGTCTACTTTCATTCTTTTACAAGCAGTTGTCCAGTTTTCCCAACACCATTTTTTGAAGAGACTATCTTTTTCTCCATTGTATGTTCTTGGTACCTTTGTTGAAGATTAGCTGTCTGTAGATGTGCGGTTTTATTTCTGGGCGTTCGGTTCCTTTCCGTTGATCTGTGTGTCTGTCTGTGTTTGTACCAGTACTATGCTGTTCTGATTACTATAGTTTTGCAGTATATTTTGAAGTCAGGGCTTGTGATGCCTCCGGTTTTGTTCTCTCAGGATTGCTTTAGCTGTTTGGGGTCTTTTGTTGCCCCATGTGAATTTTAGGATTCTTTGTTCTGTTTCCTTGAAGAATATCTTGGGATTCTGATTGGGATTGCCTTGAATCTGTAGATTGCTTTAGGTAGTATGGACATTTTAACTATGTTTATTCTTCTGATGCATGTACATGGAATATCTTTCCATTTCTTTATGTCATCATTGATTTCTTTCAATAACGTCTTATAGTTTTCATTGTATAAGTCCTTCACCTCCTTGGTTAAATTTATTCCTAGATATTTTATTCTTTTTGTTGCGATTGTAAATGGGATTGTATTTTTGAGTTCTCTTTCTGTAAGTTCATTGTTAGAGTATAGAAATGCCACTGATTTTTGAAGTTGATTTTGTACCCTGCAACTTTACTGTTGTTGTAATTATTTCTAATAGTTTTCTGATTGATTCTTTAGGGTTTTCTATATATAAGATCATGTCATCTGCAAACAGCGAGAGTTTCACTTCTTCATTTCCTATTTGGATTCCTTTTATTCCTTTCTCCTGCCTAATTTAAGCAAATTATTTTTGTAGCTGTGCTCAGAGCATCTGCAGGCTGATAGTGACACAAAGTAGATTTTACATGTCAGATATTGGAATATAGAAATTGCTTCTTATCACAAATTTATCATATTTCTCTATTGGCATCACACTGAATCAACCCCACTGTTGTGTTGAATATACAGACCTTGTTTTTCCATAACCTTTAAATACTTCAAAAAGATAGTTCTGGAGATGAAAACGTTTCGCAAGACTAAACTTTGTGTTATAATACCATGAACATCCTAAGTCTTAAATTTAAATGAAAGAGCAAGAAGTTTGGACTGAACCTTCTGTGAATATATTGCCAACAGCAGTCTCACCAGCGGAACTGAGGGTTTGCAGTTTTGACCTTGTGGCTTTTGGGGGAGCAGGCCAGAGCCTGGTGGAAGCCAGACCTCCGTGTCTGTCACGCATGCACCGAGGCCTTCTGGGAGCAGTCTCTTTTTGGTTGTGCCAGTGATGCTGCAGTTGTGCAAGCCTGGGCACACACCTGCTGGCCCATTGCCGGGTGTGCAGCACGCCCTCCCCCCAGCCCCTGCGTCTGCCCTCAGCCTCTCAGAGGAAGACAGGAGAAACCCAGAGACGGTCTTGGTCGCTGCTCTATGTAGGGCGGCTCTGCTCCTGCCTGTCTTTCCCCCAAGTCGGGCTGAAAGTGAAGATGGAGGCTGATGTAACTCTCCCAACATTGGAGGATGGTGTCTATTGTCAAAGAAGTGTGGGGAGATTTTCGTATGACAATGTTCTTTATTTTGAAGTGTTTCCAAAGTTTGGGGAGCTGCTTAGGGTATTCCCCATTGAGAACTATGTAAGGACTGGGTTCTGAAATTTCTAATGAAAATTTGTCCATTAAGAACTTTAGGCAGGGATGAAATAAGTACGCATGGGAGTTTTGTGTCTGAATGCTTGGGGAGAGTATCACCAAAATTAGACATTTTGATTTAGACTTAGTACATACACAAGGACCTTACAATGAGTCTTTTCCAAAAAGACGCTGTCAGCACAGCATGTTTTTTTCTTTTTTTTATCAGAGTTTCTGAGAGTGGAAACACTCTTAAACTACGTCCCTGTTTGCTCCACCAGTCCTGGACTCACTCTGGATAGGGTGGATGACTCCAAGGGAAGGGAAGCCTGTTGCCCTGGCCCCGGCCCCCGGTGGACTGGGCATGTGCCCACTTGCTCTTCTGAGCCAGGCTGTCTGAAAGAAAGCCACACAGCTTCTACTTTCATTTAGATTCAGGTCCTGCACGCCTAGTCATCATGTGATCCATGGCCAGTCTTCACAGATGAAATCTTTGCAATAAGAATGTCTATAAAAATTATTCCAAAGCTGAATCGATCATACTCAGACATCTGTCTTTTTATTGTTTATTTTCTGAAAAAATAAAATGCGTGATTTTGACACAAACCATTACTTTTGAAATATTCCAATATATATTTGGAATATGTCTCAAAGAAAACTGGAAGATTTAGCTTTTCAGAGATTTTCGGCAATTTTTCTCAATGACCTCAGATTTTCTCCTTTGTTCATGAGGTGAAGTTTTCCTGATGTAGTGGTTCCTAGGCATTGTGTGCTTGCTTCCTTAAGTGGCATGGGTTGCATTTTTCCCTTATTTTAGGTTAATAAAGATCAAGGATTCCTTTTAGGGGTTCACTTGCCAGCAGCTCCAGCTTTGGAACAATGGCTTTCACAGAGACATGCCTCGGCCTGCGGTTGGCACCCCTCTGGGTTCTACGTCCAACCTCGCGGCTCAGTGAAAACTCCGGCGGAGCGAGACCCGAGTGGAGACCAACTCTCGGGAAATGAGGACTGTGGAGAGCAGAGGCGATGCTCGAGGTAGAGGAGGGACCCATGCTGGAAGGATGTCAAAGGACGCTGTGCATCCCAGGGTTATAAATCTCCTTATGCTCCTACGAACGAGGCAGGCGCCTCCCCTCTCTCCCCGCTGCCCTTAGTCTAGAAGGAAATGAAGCCTGTTGGGGAAGGTGCACAGGGACACTTGGCCTCAGGGACTACGGCGTCAGCCCTTGTCAGCACAGAGGCCGTGTCATTCCTCCCTGGCTGAGCATCGCTCCTGCTTGTCCACCCTCCGCTGCCAGAGAGGATGATAGAAGGACCCGGCTCCCTCCCACACTGTCCAGAAACTCAGCCCTGTTTTGACTGACTGGGTAGAGGAAGGAGTTACTAGGATGGGACAAAGAATTTGAGGACGGGGGTCCTTACTGACCGTAAAAGAGTGAGTGAAGTGGAGCAGGAAGGGTGGTCTGAGACAAAAGGCAGATGTGTTTTCCTCTTGCCCTTCCCTGGGGGTCTTCTGACTCTGTCATGACAGAGTTCCACTGTGTCTTCTGAGTAAAGGGAGGTAATGTCCAGGACAAAGTCAGCTCTTATGACAGGAGACAGCCAGACATTTTTTAAGTTGCCAGTTGGATGCATGGTTATTGTTTACTTAGCAGAAGAGAGAAAGAAAGCCCCAGGTCTTCTCTGTAGCACATAATTCTGGTCTGACACAGCCTGTCCGCTCAGCGGGCATTGTCATCTGACATAAAAACAGGAATAGGAATTCATCCTGGACTGTCAGCTGCTCCTACAGCCACGCTGTTGAGAGTGCCTCTTCCTCCCCACTGTGTGCGGCTGCCATCATGCTGCTGTGTTCCAGAACGGCTAAGAACTGTAGCGCAAACCCCAGTGTACACGGGACAGGTAGTGTTGGTTCATGTCTGTTAGTTTTGAGTGATAGAGTGTGCCTGGGCAAGGCTAGACAAAATTTTTACTTCTAATTTTATAATTTGGAGTTAGATAAAGGATGATAAAACCAAAAGAGGAGGATGGGAGAAAATCACTAAGGCGAATAGAATGGGTGGACTTATGTATAAAGATGATACTGCATGTGCTCACAAGCTGTGTGTCAACATGAGATGGTGAAGATAGACGTGGGGGCACTGTTTTTTTCTTAGAGGCTACGTTTTAAGCTTTGTGCCTGTTTGAAGAATGGTGAGCATTCTGCTTTTATAGGAAAAGGAGTAAAATTTATTGACAGGACAATTATGATAAAGGAGAAATTCTGAATTAGGTGTTATCCAGTTTTGCCTTGCTTTCTATACAAAATGTATAGTTTGAATTTTTGTGAATGACTAATTTCAAAGGTTCCTTCACTTCACTCCATGTCCGTCTTCCTCTGGCAGTGTGCTCTGCAGAGCAGGTATGAAGGTGAGCACATGTAGGAGCGGGTCGGTGGACAGCCCCGTACCCGCAGCTGGGGCTCAGAGCCTGAGTGCTCAGAGGGAGCCGCACCTGTATCTGTTTTAAACCCAATCGTAAACCTTTCCTCTAAACTGTTCAGAAATCAGTTTTCTCATGGTTTTTTTTTTTAAACAAACTCAAAGTGTGTCATGGTACATAAATGAGCAAAAATCACCTCCATTTCCAGCTGCTTGGAACCAGCATTCATGAAAGAAAAGGACAGTGAAAAAGGCAAGGGGGGGGCGCGGTCCAGAAGTTACGGCTGTTTTAATCACAGTGGGTAGTTCTGGAAGGCTGCAAGTCATGACGTACATGAGGGATACACGTGGCCGGAGGAGGGGAGAGCATCTCTAAGGGGAGGAAAAGAGATTTGGTAGATGAAGTCCCAGTATCATTTAGTGGTGGCTGTGAACTTGAAAAAACCCAGAAAAATGAAGATAGATTAGAAATGGAGGAAGAAGACGGCCAAAGATGAGGTTTAGAAGATTTGATGCAGACTTGCTGACACTGGGGTTTGGGGTGATCACCTGCTCCGTCCCCTCCCTCCCCGACTGGCAGATTTGCACTCTGCTGTGCCCAGCTCTGCTCCCTGATAAGGTCTGGGGCTGCCTGTGGGCACTCCCTGGGAAAAAGGGGAAGACAAGAGCGCAGGACAGATGGCCTGTCTCCACACGGCCTTGCTGGTGTGAATCAGGCACCTCCTTATCCCTCTGACCTGCAGTTTCCTGTGTGCAAAAGGAGACAGTAACATCCTTAGTGTGACTTTTGAGAATTAAATATTAATTCTCCTTCCCTTTTATACCTTATATGATAAATGTGTTTGTTTTTTAATTTGGTGATCTGGCATATACTGTACATAAACCAATTTTTAAAGGATGATTTGTTCCTCTCAAAAATAAGTTAAGGGACCGGCCCTGTAGCCAGGTTAAGTTGGCACACTTGCCTTGGTGGCCCATGGTTTCCCTGGTTCTGATCCTGGGCGCGGACATGGCACCACTCGTTGGGCCACGTTGGGGTTGCAACCCGCATGCCACAGCTGGAAGGAGCCACAGGTAGAAATGCACAACTGTGTGCTGGGGGCATTTGGGGAGAAAAAAGCAGGAAAAAAAAGTTAAGACTGCCAGGAGGCCAGTAGTTCCGAATGTTTTGCTCTTTGTCCGTTAAGGCAGGAGGAGTCTCATTAAAACAGCTTGTGGGACGTAACCGCAGAACCCGAGACAGCGGAGGAGACGGCTGGAGGGAAGACTACAGACACAAAGGAAAGCGGGGTGAGCCCAGCCCAAGGCCTGGGGCGCGGCTCGGCAACAGGTCGCACTGTGGCTGGACGGCGTTTGCTGTTTCCTCCTCCGCCAAAGGGCAGGGTGTCATTTTGCTTCTCTGGAGGAAAACGGAGGCAGGCACAGTGGATTCCCGTGATTTGCGAGACGTGTGCACTGTAAAGCGCTGCGAACGTGGAATTCGCGAAGACTGAACCGTCAGGAAACAGGCTGAGGGCCCCTCGGGACTCTGCTCACAATTTCGTCAACCGATCAATATGAAACCTTGTTTTCTGAGTGTTTTTGTTTAAAGATGCCCTGTTTAATATATACTGTTGGTTCATTAACATGGAACTCACGGCGACGGGACTGGAATTCCTCATGAACGAAGCTCACTAAACACATTTTCTCCCGGAGGCGCATCACGGCTGACACTACACAGCACTTCAGCCCTGTGTCCGGGGCCATTTTAAACAGCAAACACCAAGAAAGGGCACAAAACTGCAAAAAAAATGCGGCACTAAATGGACTGCAGAAAGGACATGTTTAAACGTGAGCTGCAACGGGAAGGCAGAGCGGCCTGTTCGACCTCGGCTGGGCCGATTCCCGAGGCGCCCAGGCTGGAGGGGACCCTCGGAATTAGCTGATACGATCCGAGGGTGTGAAGTTTCCAGGTAAGACAACTACTGGCCGACTAGTCCCTCTTGGGAAGGAACTGGAGAGCGCGCTGCTGGTTGAGGTGGCCCGGGAAAGAGGAGCACTTCAGACCTCACTGGCAAAAGCTTCTTTCCATAACGGCAGGTGTTTACTTCTATTTACAAGCAAAATAAACCGAACAAAGTGAGGCTACAAGGAGGAGAGTGACCGGGCCTGCTTCTCCATTTGCTGCTTCTCTTGACCTTGAGCCTTCCACAGGCTTCTCAAGGGCGTCCACTCCGTGTCCCAGCTGTGTCATCGATGCTGATGCTGCTGGTGAGTTACTTCCTCCCATCTCAGCTCTGACTGTCTGTTTGTCTGCTTGGCTCCTTGCGTCCAGCCATCACTGCTGTTCTCCGAGACAGACAAG
The DNA here is from genome assembly GCF_041296265.1 of Equus caballus. NCBI lineage: Eukaryota > Metazoa > Chordata > Mammalia > Perissodactyla > Equidae > Equus > Equus caballus. Next base: position 102,316,417 of record NC_091691.1, read on the forward strand.
TTTGGAGGTTTTCTACTCCTCTCCTCTCTGAATAACTCTGTGCCTCCTTTTCGAAGGAGCATAAGTACGTCTTCCCCACCTCTAGTTTGCTCTCTCAGGGCCTCTTCAGTTTAGTACCTCGCTTCCTTAAAGGGTCAGACCTTCACGCTGGCTTTGAAAGCACTAAATCAAATAAAACAGGGATTGACAGCATTAAAAGGTTTTTTTTTTAAAAAAAATTATGGAACTTCTCTGAGTTTCTAAGGGAAACTCATTACAAATCTCCGAGAAGCCCCACGAAGGTCCCTCCAGGGCAAGCAATAATGAGGGCACAAACGAGGCAGAGGATCCAGAAAGAGGACTCAGAGCAAGAAATGTTCTCAGAGTAGTAAAAGCAGGGCCTGTGGAAAGGGGCTCAGAGGGGCCCAGAGAGTGCCCTGGGGAGCTGGAGCCTTGGAAGTGCCTGGGGGGGGGGGGGGGGCGGGGGGGCGGGGCTGGAGGGCTGGGTAGGGACTTCTGCACACAGAATCCCAAGGGCACCAGGCAGCTTCGCTTTGGGAAGCTGTTCTGATTTACAGTCAAGAGCAAGTGGCCTGCGCCCCCAGTTGTAAAAGAGCCCCCTTCTCTGTGTTTGACCCAAATCTTACCTTCAGTCTGTTGAAGAACAGCACAAGTTGATGTCACAGCTTCTCCAGGCATTTTACTGGAGTTAGCACACTGGGGAAGAGTGGAGCCCTAAGAATCGGAATGTGGATCTTTGGGTGGATTCTGGTGAATCAAGAACCTTCAACCTCCAGGTGTCACTGCACCTCTGTGGCTGTTAGCCAGTGTCCTTCTCCCACCTGAGGAGATCAGCCTCCCCTTGTTGAAGACTTTGTAAGGTTCTCAGGGAGGCAGTTAACTTGCAAGAGAATGCCATTCTCCAGAACCACCTCACTAGCTCTTGCTGCCTCCAGATCTGTTACCACAGTCAGGTGCCTGCACATCATGGGGGACAAATACAGTCCGACCTGGGGAAAGAGGATGCACAAAGATTTTTCCCAGTTGTTATCAGCAGAAATCTGAGTAAAATGTTCGAAAATGGATTTTATTGATATTATACAAGGAGCAAAACAATGTTGGATTGAGCTGAATTTCTTGATATGGGTGTGCTTAGCAGATATTCTGGACTCAGTGTGTGAGCATGAGCAGCTGGGAGTGGCTAACAGTTTGCTTGGTTGACTGATAGCCGCAGTAATTGGTGGCCACGTTAAATGAATTTGGGATCCATAACTTCCATGACTTAATGGAGAAGAAGGAATCTCTAGGCTTAAGGAATTAGAAATGACGGAATGGATTTATCAAACGAGACCCACTCACACATCTTCTCACTAGGCTCTGCTAAGAGGGCACTGAGACACTCTTTTTACCAAAGCGTATTATATGTGCTAATGAAATATGCTAATGAGGGGAACACTAGCGTCCTTAAAGGACTCATGTAAACCACTTCTACTTGATAATGGAGTGCTGCTGTGCATGCCCACTTCCTGCCTCGCTTGCCCCAGCCTGAGGGTGGTTCAGAGGTGGGCATCCCTGACCAGCATTCCAGAGCCAACCCTAGTTAGTACCTTCTTCTTGGGTACCAGGAACTCTGAAGAAGGTGCTTATTTTAGGTGTGACCACAAGGTGGCAAAGCTTTTCTGAACACATGAAAAGGAGAAGTTTTTTTGAGATGCAGGTGAACTCCTTGCAAATCTAGGGAGTTGACACCATAGTGATGGTGAGTGCAAGTGTGTGCGTGTGCGTGGTCACGGACAAGCAGCATGGCTCCCCATCTTTGCACATGCTAATCCTCTACCTAGAAGGCCTTTACCTCCCTGTCTGATGGTCTAAAACCCCATTTCTTTTCCAATATTCAAGTCAGGCCTCATTTTCTGTAGGAAAAGTTTTCCTGCACCTCCCTCCTCCATCCTCCTTCTCCAAAGAGATGCAGTGTAGACATCTACCAGCACGTTATCATTGCATGTTGTCAACATGGATTCTCTTGCTTACTCTTCCCACTGACTCCTCAAAGACAAGGACTGTTGGTGCTCAACAGTTGTAGATTGGATGCTTAACAGGATGCAACAAAATCTCCATTACGAAAAGGTAAATGATTCAGCAAAAAGGTGAATTTTTTTCTTTTACTTTACTATTTGGGTAGAAGGTTCAGAAATGAAGTATCTGAAATAGATTGCACAGCTTATTGGGACTAATAAAAAAGGATGACTGCAAAGGTGATAAAAAGAGAGTAAAGAAATACAGAGCTTCAGACCACATCCAACTAGAAATCTTCTGCACAGCAAAGGAAACCATGAACAAAATGAAAAAACAGTCTAACAACTGGGAGAAGATATTTGCAAACCATATATCTGATAAGGGTGTTAATGTCCAAAATATATAAAGAACTCATACATCTCAACAATAAAAAACTAGCAACCCAATTAAAAAATGGGCAAAAGATCTGAATAGACATTTCTCTGAAGAAGATATACGGATGGCCATCAGGCACGTGAAAGGATGTTCAACATCATTAACTATCAGGGAAATGCAATTCAAAACTACAATGAGATATCATCTCACTCCTGCCAGAATGGCTGTAATTAACAAGACAGGAAACAACGAGTGTTGGAGAGGGTGTGGAGAGAACGGAATTCTCATGCACTGCTGGTGGGAGTGCAAACTGGTGCAGCCATTATGGAAAGCAGTATGGAGTTTCCTCAAAATATGAAGAATAGATCTACCATATGATCCAGCTATTCGACTGCTGGGTATTTATCCAAAGAACATGAAGACATAAATTCGTAAAGATACATGCACCCCTATGTTCATCACAGCGTTATTTACAGTAGCCAAGACCTGGAAGCAACCTGGGTGCCCATCAAGGGATGAATGGATAAAGAAGATGTGGTATATATACACAATGGAATACTATTCAGCCATAAGAAACGATGAAATTCGGCCATTTGTGACAACATGGATGGACCTTGAGGGCATTATGCTAAGTGAAATAAGTTAGAGGGAGAAAGTCAAATACCATGTGATCTCACTCATAAGTAGAAGATAAAAACAACAACGAACAAACATACAGAAACAGAGATTGGATTGGTGGTTACCAGAGGGGAATGGGAGAGGGAGGAGGGAGAAAGCGGTGATAGAGCATGTGTAAGGTGATGGATGGTAATTAGTCTTTGGGTGGCAAACGTTGTAATCTATACAGGAATCAAAATATAATGACGTATACCTGAAATCTATATAATGTTATAAACCAGTTACTGCAATAAAAAACAAAGAAATACAGAGCTTCTATTTTGCTCAATTTTAAATCTTTTTTTTAATAATCATATTCTGTGGGACTCTAGGGGAGGTAGCAGAAAAAATGCATAGCAAACTCACAGATGCATTCACTCAATGAACACTTTTTGAATATTTACTATGTCCCAAGCACTTGTCTGAGCAGTGTAGCTAGAACATTGAGTACAAGATGGAAGTATTTACCCACATGGTGGCTACATTCTAGTGGATGGGCTGATCTGCTATGGTGTGGCTGTATGTAATAAATTATACAGCCACACTTATAATCTCACATATATGCTTGCATGGGTGACTACACACTCATGAACCCATGCACACAAGCCTATTCCTTTCTTAGATCTTTGACTATAAAATTTAATGAGTAATAATACTTTCATGGTGAGATTAGAAGTGGACTATGCCTGTTAGCTAAATTGATAGTGTAAAATATAGCACACGTGTAGGTCATGCAGTCTTTTTGCCATTTTATTTTTCTTGCACGGCTTCCTTTCTGGACCGTAACCTAATCTGAAATGAGGCAGTGCAGGGTGGTATTTAACACTTCTGAGTATGTATAAAATGAATCACACCTACATTTAATATTGCAATTCTTTTCTTTTTAAATCTCCATTTCCTTTCTCATAATGTATAGTTGACATATTAGTTTCAGGTGTATAACATAGTGATTTGACATTTACATACTGGACAAAATGATCACCACGGTAAGTCTGGTTTCCATCTGTCACCATACAAAGCTATTAAAATATTACTGACTACATCTCCTATGCTGTACATTAAATCCTTGTGACTTATTTATATTATAACTGGAAGTTTGTACCTCTTAATCCCCTTCACCTATTTTGCCCACCCCCTAACCCCTCCCCTCTGGTAATCACCAGTTTGTTTTTTGTATCTATGAATCTGTTTCTGTTTTGTTTTTTAGATTCCGCATATAATACGGTATTTGTCGTTCTCTGACTTATGTCACTTAGCATAATATGCCCTAGGTCCATCTATGTTGCCTCAAATGGTAAGATTTCATTCTTTTTTATGGCTGAATAATGTTCATTGTATATATGTACCACATTTTCTTTATCCATTCATCCGTTAATGAACATTTAGGTTGCTTCCATTATCCTGGCTATTGTAATTAATGCTGCAATGAACATTGAGGTGCATGTATCTTTTCGAATTAGTGTTTTCATGTTCTTTGGATAAATACCCAGAAGTGGAATTGCTGGATCATATGGTAGTTCAATTTTTAATTTTTTGAGGAACCTCCATAGTTTTTCATAGTTGCTGCACCAGTTTACATTCCCACCAACAGTGTACGAGGATTCCCATTTCTTCATATCCTCGCCAGCACTTATTTGTTGTCTTTTTGATAATAGCCATTCTGATGCGTGTGAGGTGATGTCTCATTGTGGTTTTGATTTGCATTTCCCTGATGACTGGTTATGTGGAGCATCTTTTCATGTGTATGTTGGCCATCTGTTTGTCTTCTATGGAAAAATGTCTATTCAAGTCCTATGCCCATTTTTTAATTGAATTGTTTGTTTTTGGTATTGAGTTGTGTCAATTCTTTATGAATTTTGGATATTATTAACCCATTGTCAGATATGTCATTTGGAAATATCTTCTTCCATTCAGTAGGTTGCCTTTTCATTTTGTTGATGGTTTTCTTTGCTGTGCAAAAGCTTTGTAGTTTGATGTAGTCCCATTTGTTTATTTTTGCTTTTGTTGCCTTTGTATGGAGACAGATCCATAAAAATATTGCCAAGACCAGTGTCAAAGAGCTGACTGCCTCTGTTTTCTTCTAGGAGTTTTATGGTTTCAGGCCTTACATTTAAGTCTTTAATCCATTTTGAGTTATTTTTTGTGTATGGTATAAGAAACTGGTCCAGTTTCATTCTTTTGCATGTAGGTGTCCAGTTTTACCAACACCATTTATTGAAGAGACTATCTTTTCTGCATTGTATATTCTTGCTTACTTTGTTGTAGATTAGTTGACCATATAAGTGTGGGTTTATTTCTGGGCTCTTGATTCTATTTCATTGATCTATGTGTCTGTTTTTGTGCCAATACAATACAGTTTTGATTACTATAGCTTTGTAGTATAGTTTGAAATCAGGGAGCGTGGTACCTCCAACTTTGTTCTTCTTTATAAAAAGAGAATAAAGGAATAAGAGAGAACAAAGGAACAAAAGAGCTTCTCTTTTGTTCCATGTTAAATCTTTTAATCTGCTTTCCTACTGTGACCTACTTTCTAGTAATGTAGACTTTACATAAAGATAATCATATCAAAATCTGAATTTGTTCTTGTAGAGTAGAAAACACTTGTGAGCAATGTAAAAGTAATTTAGCTTCCTATTATCACATTTAAGTTCTATAATAAACTTGCTGGCATCAGTAGAGACAGTGGACATGTCAAAGACTGACTTTTCCTATTCCTCATGAGAGCAGTATCCCCCTCCCCCAGGAAAAGTTAGAAAATAGGGACGCAACAGCATAATTCTAATTCAAATACTTTTTTTTACTTGTCAAAAATCATTTTACATGGGCTTCATACACATCAAGAAACTGTAGACCCAAAGAAATGCTTGTTTGTGCTTGACATTGTACTGAATGCTGAGTGTGCAATTATGTTAGAAGTATTAGAAGTAAGGACAGCACATGGTTCCAAATACTCAGATGAGTCATTCTGTTTTTTCTTACCAATAGTCAACTGAGCTAAAGAGCATTCATTGTAGATTCAAAATTTAAAGATCCCTATGCACTTCAGAATGTCTATCCTGCTGTCCTTTAGTGGAGCATCCTGTATGTGTCTGTTGGGTTTAATTGGTTTATAGTATTATTCAAGTCCTCTATTTCCTTACTGGTCTTCTGTCCAGATGTTCTACCCATTATTGAAAGTAGAACATTGACGTCTCCAACTGTTATTGTAGAACCATCTATCTTCTCTCCAGTTGTGTCCGTGATTGCTTCATGTGTGTAAGGCTCCACCTTTTAAGAGCATATATGTTTATAACTATTATATCCTCTTGATGAATTGACCCTTTTATCAATATTTAATGCCCTTTTCCTCTCTTGTAACAATTTTTTATTTTAATGTACTTTGTCTGATATTAGTATAGCCACCCCAGCTCTTTTGGTAACTGTTTGCATGAAATATCTTTTCCCATCATTTCAGTTTCAGTGTTTCTGTGTCTTTGGGTCAAAAGCAAGTCTTTTGTAAGTAGCGCGTAGTCAAATCATGTTTTTAAATTCATTTTGCCAAACTCTGTCTTTTAATTTCTGAGCTTAATCCATTTATGTTTAAAGTGATTACTGATAATGAAGGACTTCTGTCAATTTGCTATTTGTTTTCTATATTTATTATTTTTTGTTCTTTAATTCCTCTAATACTGCCGCCTTTTATGTTTGATTGATTTTGATTTCCTCATTTCCCTTTCTGTATAATTTTTAGTTATTTCCTTGCTTACTATGGGGATTAGAGTGAAATTCTAAATTTATATGACCCTAGATTAAATAGAACCAGACTTAGCTTCAATGGCATACACTAATTCTGCTCCTATTCAGCTTCACCTCTCTGTTATGTTGTTGTCACTAATTACATCTTTCTATGTTGTGTGACAATTAACATAGATTTATAATTATTGTTTTATGCATGTGCCTTCTAAATTATATAGAAAAAAAAAAGAGGAATTATACCCCAACAATACAACAATCCTAGCTTTGGTATTTTTCTATATATTTACCTTTGCTAGAGAGTTTTTTCTTTTTTTGGGTTTGTGTTATTATCTATGTCCCTGTTATTTCACCTCAATTCCCTTCAGCATTTTTTGTAGGCAGATCTACTAACGATGAATTCTCTTAGCTTTTGTTTATCTGAGAATGTCTTAATTTCTCCTTCATTCTTGATAATTTTTTAAGGATAATCTTGCTGAAATAAAATCTTAGTGACAGGGTTTCCTCTTTTAGTAATTTAAATATATCATCCCACTGCCTCCTGTCTTCTGTGGTTTCTGATGAGAAATTGGCTGTTAGTCTTATTGAAGATAACTTGTAAGTTATGAGTTGCTTCTCTCTTATTGTTTTAAAGATTTGCTTTTTGTCTTTGGCTTTTGGTAGTTTGATTGTAACGTGTTTCACTGTATATCTCTTCAAGTTTAACCTGCTTGGAGTTCATTGAACTTCTTGGATGTGTAGATTTATGCCTTTCATCAAATTTGGGAAGTTTGGGGCCATTATTTCTTCAAATATTTTCTACTCCTTTCTCTCTCTCTTCTTCTTCTTCTGGAACTCCAATAATGTGTATATTGGTACATTTGATGATGTCTTGTAGGTTCCTTAGACTTTGTTCATTTTTTTTCATTCTTTCTTCTTTCTGCTCTGTAGACTGGGTAATTTCAATCGTCCTGTATTCAAGTTTGGTGATCCTTTCTTCTGCTTGCTCAAATCTGATGCTGGACTGCTCTAGTGAACTTATAGTTTTATCTATTGTGCTTTTCAGCTCCAGAATTTCCATTTGGTTCCTTTTTATAATTTCAGTCTCTTTATTGATATTTCCTATTCTTCATGCATCATTCTCCTGATTGCCTTTACTTCATTATCCATGGTTTCCTTCAGCTCCCTGAGCACATTTAAGACAGTTAAAGTCTTTGTCTAGTAAATCCAGCTTTTTGGCTTCCTCAGGGATATTTATCACCAATTTATTTTTTCCATTGTGAATGCACCATACTTTCTTGTTTCCTTGTGTGTTTCATAAATTTTTCTTGAGAACTGGACATTTTGAATATTGCTATGTGGTGACTCTGAAAATCAGACTCTCTCTCTTCCCCAGGGATTGGAGATGTTGCTTGTTGAGGGGTTCAGCCATCTGTGTGGTGACTTTTCCAAGGACAGATCATAGGTTAGGCCATAATACAATTCTCAATAAATGTTAAAAGTCTGAAATCATACAAAGTATCTCTTCTGACTACAGTATAATGAAACTGGAAATAAACAGCACAGGAACACTGAAAAATTCACAAATAGATGGGAACTGAACAACACACTTCTAAACAACCAAAGGGCCAAAGAAAAGAGCACTAAGAAAATTGAAAACATTTTGAGATGAATGAAAAAAAACCCCATAACATACCAGAACTTATGGGATGCAGTGAAAATAGTGCTTGCAGGGAGATTTATAGGTATACATGCCTACATTATAAAAGAAGAAAGATCTTATATCAACAACCTCACTTTACATCTTTGGAACTAGAAAAAGAAGAGAAAATTAAACCCAAAGCCA